>NC_137777.1:26727345-27369845 GCF_963455305.1 Plecotus auritus | reverse complement strand
TCACATCGACATTTCTCTCTCTCTCAAAATCAATTAAAAAATCCTTTTTTAAGAAAAAAAAGGGACCTTAAAATATGTATATGGTTTGACTCAAGAAATATAGTAATTACCCTTGTAAGAGTTATCCTAAGGGATTATCATGGCTCTGTGTGAAGTTTAAATGACAGAGATAATCCTAACAGTATGGCAAACAAATTGTGTCTTAAATTATATTGAAAGTCTGGAAGAATATATACCAAGGTGTAAACCATGCCGGGGGTGGTGGTGAGATAATACATACATTTCCTTCTTTTTGTTTCTCTCTATTGCTAATATGCCTTGTTTTTATAATTTTTACTCAGGTTTTGTATTTTTTTTACATTTATGTGTATGTCTTTTTGGAGTTTGAAGGCATTTAAAAATGTTCCCTGCTCCAGGGGTAGCAGGCAAAGCACCAGGGAAGAGGGGCCTGGCTGCGAACGGAGAGGTTGGGAAGCCTTAGGGAGCCCGGTCTCCGCCCATCCTCAGCCTGTCCTGATTCTGAGCCACGTCTTCCCCAGCCCACACTTCTGCCATGAAATGACTCCCAGGGAGACACCTGCAAGAGGCGGACTGAATCTCGTTTGGGCAGCGAGCCTGCGAAAATGGATGGTGCTTGCCAAAGGGAGTTCAGATTCCTTCAGAGTTTGTTTTCCATTTCACCATGACCAGACGACCCCTTTGCGAGAATCTCCCTAAAGCATGGGCTCTTAGTCAGTTCTCAGGTATGAACCATCTGCAAAGAAATGATTCTGAGGCTAAACATTTTCTATACCAACGATGTGTCAAACTCGGACTCAAGTGTTCGCTTCAGTCCCTCAACAATCTCCAGATTCTCCCAGGTGTGGGAAGAGTGAGAGAGATGCTGTGATAGATGATACTTAAGAACCAGGTGCAAAGGTCTGTGGGGTCCAGTCCATCACGCAAAGAAGCATGCTAGGAGCACATGCATTTCAGGGATGTTTTGTAAGCCTTAAAGAGACAGGGGCTTCCTTATGAAAAGAAAATACCAGGGACTCTCTAAAGCTTTTCCACAAGATTCTCCCATTGAAGAGCAGCATGTGAACAAGTGGACTAGACGTAGGTTCTCACAAAAATTATAGTCGGGCAAATATTTGAACTGAGATGTCTCTGACTCCAAAAACATGTTTTGTTTTTGAAATACATCATACCGTCACCATACCTATCCATGTTTTCCAAACCATCTCAGCACGATAAGAAAATTTACATTATGATTCTGTACACACATACACTCGAACACACGTACTTATCAAGAAAAACTTCACAACTCAATACCCACTTTTACTCTGTGCAAATAGGTAATTTTTAGTCTATTCTATTTCTTCTTTTCCTGGTTCTGGTTTTAACTCGCTCAATGTATTTCACACCCCAGTACTGGGTTAAAACCTACCTACATCATTTGCATAAGCTATTTCCAGCAATTTCATTTTCTGAAATTAGCTTTTAAATATTCATGGGTTTATTTTCTACAAAAAAATTATGTTTTGCTCAATACTTCTCCAAACTACGGTATCAATACAAAAAAGACACGTTTGCTCTGTTTGTCCACATTTTTAAAAAAGCTTCTCATGCAGATAAAAGCTTCTTGACCTTTTGTGATTAAATACTGTCTTTAACTGCTTGTGTAGAATCCTTAGGATGTGAATATTACACACATTACATATCTAAATCTTCAATATCCGTGAAGGTAAAAGGAAGCAAGGTCTCTAAGAAATTCTATATAAAGTGGGTCAGAATAATAGCATAGTCCTAAAATAAAGCAGCTCTACCACTAAGAACAACTAGAAAATCTGAAATAAATTACTGAGGTATTGTTTGCATGCAGCAAAGTACACAAATCTTAAGTATAGAGCTCAATGTATTTTATATATGTAATATATCCCTGTGGTCTCTCCCTACACAACCCAGGTCAGGGCATAGAATGCTTCCCTCACCTTTAACTCATGAATCTATGGTATTAGAAGTCAAGAGAATGGTTACATTTGGGAAGAAAGAAATGAGTAGAGATTAGGAAGGGGACCTAGAGAGACTCCTGCAACCTTGACAATATCCCTTCCCCTGACTCAGGTCTTGGTTATAGAATTGGGTTTATTTTTTGATAATTGACTGAGCTGTACACTTACGATTTGTGTATTTTTCTGTATGTATGTTATACTTCTATTAAAACATTCCTTTAAAAACTATTCCACGCTGAGTTTCACTGAGGGAACTGAACAGTGGGAACCATTTTAAAGTCCTTATGTGCTCCTAGGCCCTGGACTGTGTTTTTCACAATTCCCCAAGGACTAGGTGTCCCCTAGTGATATATGGGCTGTAACAGGAGAGTTCACCTGAGTGGCCTCAGCATTCCAAAAGAAAGGATGACCACTTTAATGGAATGGTGTTGGCCTTTAGAAAGGGACTTTACTTTTCATATGCAAAGTATCAGGAATATTTAGTCTAGTGGAAGCTGAGCATAGCAGATCAATTTTTAAATTAAGAATTTTTTAATAAAAAATTAAGAATTAAAAATATTTTATAAACTAGATGAACCCTGAGAAACCACAAGGGGGCAGCATTTTATAACATTATAAACGAAGACTGCTGAAGGAGCGATTTTTTAAAAAGATACATAGTAAGAATGGATCTCAAAGGGAGCATTTTATCATCCAATGAGAAAGCTAAAGTTCAAAGAGGTTATCAAGACCCTTTAGGTTTCCTTAAACTACAGAGGTCAAGAGTGGCAAAACAAGGACCACAGCTTGTTTCCTCGCTGTGGATTGTTTTTTCGCCCCATGTTGTCTCCAGGGGTATTCCGGGTTAAAGAACACTTACCTTGGGCTAAAAATGATTGACTTCTCACCAAAAGACCATGACAAAGTCTCCCTTCACTCTAGATGCAGATCAGGGCGTAGCTGACTGACACCTGTTCCTGAAGATGATGAAATCAACTGGGCTCAAATCCCATCTCTGCCATTTAATGTGTGACTTTAAAAAGTTACTTAAGCCCTAGCCAGTGTGGCTCAGTTGGTTGACCATTGTTCCATGCACCGAAAGGTCACTGGTTCCATTCCCGGTCAGGGCACATGCCCAGGTGCCCAGGTTGTGAGCTCAGTCCCTGGTCAGGGTGTGTGTGGGAGGCAGCCGATCTATGTTTCTCTCTTACATATCTCTCCCCCACCCAAAATAAATAAATAAATAAATAAATACAACAGCAAAAAAAGTTACTTAACTTCTCTGTACCTCAGCATTCTCATATCTTAAAATGAGGATAATCACAATACCCACCTTAGAGGGTTGTTGCAAGTATTAAATGAGACAGAATGAGAGAGTCCAGGTGAAGTATATGATGTCTGACTCATAGCAAGGACAATAAGTGTTACCTGCAATTATTGGCTGAATGGCTTCACCTTGCTAAAAGATACAAAGTTTAAATAACTAGAGATCAACACATTTTCATACCCAGATTGTGCTCATCAATACAAAATCATCCTTAATTGATATTTACTGGTATAGATTCTAAACCCTAATCTACTAAATAGCCATGCCTGGGGCGAATCAATATGATTGATTCCCTTAACCCTCGTCTCCAGAAAGAACTATTACCATGTTCTTGGGGACACTGCCTGAACAAGACTGTTCTTCTGAGCAAGGCTGAAGTGCCAAGTAGAAGGAACATAGAATGGCAGGACCTTGACCTTCAGAAGATATGGAGGCATAGAGCTTGCCAGCTTCTGACGCTCTCAGTCAGGGATGTAAATGTGTGTGCAGCAGCATTGGGCCTGCGGAGGTGTTTTGTCTTGTTAGTGTGGTGATTTTGTTCGATTCTGTTCTAAAACAAGCAATGATGTGAATTAATGCGTCAGGTGGCGCATGCATTCTCCAGTAACCGTACCCCCACCGCTCACTCTGCCTCAGTCCCTGCCACTCCATGCATTTCCCTTATCCACATGTCATTTAGGCATTTCAGGTTAGCCTCTCTTCAAAACACAGAAAGTCTCCATGGACCAGGACCCACCTGAATTTCTCTCACCTGTCTTCTCAGTGCAGAAAGATGGTGGTGCAGAATCCTCTCCCACAAATGCAGAATCCAGGATCCAGACACAGCTGCAACCCAGCCCCAGACCTGCCCTTCTCTCCTTTTCACAGCTGACCTTCACCTCTCCACCTGGCAGGGCTGCATTCAGCAAAAGGGAGGCAGCTTCATTAATCTTGTCAATGTTTCTCACCTTTTTGATAGGCTTGATAAATTGCTTGCTACTTTTCACTGGTTTTAAATGATGTGGCTCTTGGTCCTGACCTGTCCTAAGTAAACAGCAAGGCAACAGGCAGACCCAAGCCTTCAGGGGTCTTCTGACCCACTGGGAAGCTGAAAGTGCAAAGACAACCCCAGGCTTCAGGCCTGGTGGGAGAAGCTTCGGGATTTTAGGACTCCTTTTTTGCTCCCAGGGTTTTTCATATGAAGCAGGAGCTCCTGGAGATGCCATTTTTAATCACTGTACTCAGGTTTATCCTAAGTCAGCCCAGGTTCCCTGAAACCGAACTGTTCCATTCACTAAGAATTTAGACATTTCTTCTACTTTCAGACACCTATGTTCAGCCACATATTGCGAGTATGGATTCCAATGATTGCATGGCCTCAGATATTGTCATTTTTTTTATTTGCGTTGTTTGCTTGGTTGGTTGGTATTGTTCTTAAATCAGAAGTGAAATGCCTTCAGAGAAGTCATGAGCAGTCGGAAGAGCATTAGTGTAAACGACTGGAATGGCTTTGTCTCTTTCACCTGTAACACTTCGGTGGTGTCCCCTACCAGTTTCACAAAGCCTCGTTTTATTCATCTGAAAGTAGAATCAAGTAATATTTTTTGAGTTTATCACCTTGTGCTGAGAGTTTTGGTTGCCTGGTAGATCCAAAGGGGAAAGGCCCTATAGAGCAGGTAGTCCGTGGACCGCTGGTAGTCCATGAGGTCCGAAAGGTTGGCAACCGTTCCTATAGAGCACATTCTATATGGGAGACTGCTTCCCTGGCCAAGGCCACCACGTGACACAACTCTAGGGGGCACCATTCCTCAAAGTTTGTGTGCGTGTGTCCTGTACAGTTGTGCAGTATGCAGCAGCATGGCCTGTATGCATTGGCCATGTCAAGTGTGGTTTGCCCTACTCTGTACCTGAATGTATCTATTTCAGGTAGGTAATAGACATTACCTACCTGTCCATAGATATTATATCTATTTATGATAATTCCTAGAGTGTCCAACTCAGGACTTTATGCAAGAACAATAGGTTTTGTTGGGACAGACTTACACAAAATAATAATGATTTTCGGCACTTCTTCGGTGAGGAGTAATTGGTATTCTCTGGCAGAATATCATTGCATAGTAAAATCTGACTATATAATTCCCTGTAAATAATTCTCATTCTAGAGTGTGGGTTCAGTCTGTCCCCACAAGTTCTATTATTGTTTCCTAAAATCTGGGGATTTCCTAACAATTCAATCCATAACATCCATTATCCTAGGGCAGTGCTCGGCAAACTGCGGCTCGCAAGCCACATGCGGCTCTTTGGCCCCTTGAGTGTGGCTCTTCCACAAAATACCACAGCCTGGGTGAGTCTATTTTGAAGAAGTGGCATTAGAAGAAGTTTAAGTTAAAAAAATTTGGCTCTCAAAAGAAATTTCAATCGTTGTACTGTTGATATTTGGCTCTGTTGACTAATGAGTTTGCCGACCACTGTCCTAGGGATGGCTTTTCTTTGTTTGCTAAATAGTATAACCTGACTCCGGACATCTGCTCACTTCAATCACTGGGGTTTGCACCTGTTCTGCCAGACCCAGAACCTGTTCCTGCTGTATCAGTGAGTGTGTGAGAGCTGGCTTTCTGGGGTGAGAAGAGCGCCTTTAAGTATGTTAAAATACAGCAAGGGACATCTTGTTTTGCTTTCTCTTTGAGCAGAAACATGGACACTATAACATTTTCTGTGTAAAACCAGTAAAATAATCTCTGATTGACTAAAATCAAGCCTTACTATTAACTAGTTCACTTACAATTGAAAATAAGCCAGCATTTTTTAAGTTTATGATTGTGATCAATGGGTGAGTTTGAAATTGATTGATTGGACTGTGACTATGATTTTTTTTTTTTAATGAAATAGGATAGAATAGAACTCTATTGAACTGGCAAACACACACACACAAAACCATCAGAACCAGAACAATTCTTGTATAGTATGGGGATGTATACCAATCAGAGTCCTCCAGAATAACAGAACCAATAGGATATACAAATGGAGAGAGATAGAGATAGAAATAGAAATAGAGATAGAGAGATATAGATAGATAGATAGATAGATAGATAGATAGATAGATAGATAGATAGATAGATGATAGAGAAAAGTTATTTTAATGAAATGGCTCCTGTGATTTTGAAGGCTGGCAAGTCTAACGTCTGCAGGATGGGCCAGCAGGCTGGAAACCCAGGAAGAGCCAATGTTGCATTCCAAATCCAAAGGTTGTCTGTTGGCTAAATTCTCTCTCGCTCAGGGAATGGTCAGCCTTTTGTTGTATTCAGATCTTCATCTGGTTAGATGAGGCCCACCCCATTATGGAGAGAATCTGCTTTACTCAAAGTCCTCTGATTTAAATACAAATCTCATAAAAAAAACAACCTCACAAAAACATCTGGAATCATATTTAACCAAATATCTGGGCACCTTGGCCCAGCCAAGTTGACACACAAAATTAACTATCACAGTATGAATTTATGGAAGTCATTCATGCTGTTCACCATATATTTTTGGTTCTTTCCCTCAGGCACATGGTATAATTGCACTTTCCCATCCCCTTGAAGTTAGGTGTGTCCAACTGACTTAGCCAAAGAAATGTGAGCAGCAGTGACTTGTGCCACTCCAGGTCCAAGTTTTAAATGCCACTGTGAGGTTTGTCATGCTCTCTTTTCCTCTGTCAACATGACTGTGACCTTTGAAATGAAGGCTGCCCCATCCACCTGAGTCCTGGAAAGAGGACATAGTAGAGCAGCGTCCCCAGCCAACTCAGGATGCACATGTCATGAACCAGAACAAAATCGTTGTTGCTTTAAGGTTTGAGAATTGCTTATTACTGCAATGCAGTCAATTGGATCTGATCGCTTCAACATGCTCTGTAAAACCTGTATTTCAGTCATCTACATGTGGGGGTTCTGGGTCATGATGCAAAATGTATATTTTCCTATATGTTATAATTAAGAAATTTGATAGCCGGGGATATAGATTGCAGTTTTAAGTTATATATTACGTATCATTAAAAAGATTAGAACTGAAAGAGCCCTGAGAGATCGTCTAGTTCAATGCTCTTGCTTTAGAATTAAGATGCTGAGGCCGAAAGAGGTCAAGTAATTCATCTGAGGTCACAGTGTGAGGACTAGAATTCAAACACACATTAGACTTCAAGCCAATTCTTTACCATAAACCCCTGCTTTGGGGATGATCTTGTGAAAATAGCTTCAAAACTACAAAACCTCATAAAATGCAAGGTCATGGCATCAGCACAATCAATGCTCCATGAAGACAGTCTGTCTGTCTCGTTCCCTGCTGTGTCTCCAGGGTGCACATCACCAAGCACATAGCAGATGCACAGTAAAAATATCACTGAGTGAATAAATGAAAGTAATGTTTTCTACAGTCCCTACCTACTGACTGATGGGCACAAGGGTCCTGCAGGATCCACTGGCTAGACTAGGTTTGTGGAAAGTACCTCCTTTCTCCGCCGTGGCCCCATCTCTAAAATGAAAGATCTCCTAAGACAGCCTATTCTTGCCAAACAGTAAGGAGGTCTTCTGAGCACGTGTCCTTAGATGGGGATCTGAAAAGGACAAAGCAGGTCCTAGGTTCTAGGGTCAACCATGGGGACCAAGATCCAGCATGAAGAACCCCTTTCAGGTCAAACTAACTGAAAAGCAGGATCCAGAGCAAATTCACATTTCCCTGGGGCAGGTAATGACAGGTCTAGAGCTAGGGAGCGAGGAGGGCTGATTTCTTAGACAGGCAGCAAGAGGTTGCAGTTGTAGAAGAGCTGACCTGGGGCCCTCCTGCTGTGTGAGGTTGTGGGCTGCTGCCCAGGAACGGTGCTGCCTGGGTAATGATGTTTTGTGCTCTAGGTCACTCTGCCCTTGTTATTTCTTACATGTGGTGGTTGAATGAACTTGTAACAAGATTGCACACTCTTGGTCTGCTCTAAACCATGCTACCCATTACTGGTCTCTGCCTGGATACACATGACTAACAAAAACCATTCTGTTTGATTCCAACCTCTTTTTGGATGCTACCCAGAAAATAGCCTTTCCTAACTTTTCAGACAATCATAAATAACATTTCTCTTGTACGCAGAGTCTCATAGTTGCGTGGATTCTTGTGACTCTTGCTGACACCCCCTCAACGCCACCACTTTGGCTTTCCTGCATCCAACAGGTGGACCCTGTCTTTGTCCTCAGCTTCCTCGACCCCCCCCTCAATTTACTTTCCCCCCATGAGTCTATGGTACTGCTGCTGTGACGGGTCCCATGTCGACCTCCCTTTTCTAGCAGCATTGAAGCCCATGCTGATCATCTCCTGCCTATTCCTGTGTGCTTTCTTCGTCTGTCCCTTACTGTGTCCTCGGACAAAAACTAGTCCTCTGTCCATCTCTGCCAAAGATGACCTATAGGGTCTCCCAACAGTAAAGAAAGGATTTTCTGGACACCCCAGCAGAAAATGGGCCAAGACTTGAACAGCCATTCTCAAAGGAGAATATCCAAATGGCCAATAAACATTTGAAAATGTGCTCAGCTTCCTTGGCCTCCCTGGAAGTAGAAATTAAAATCACAATTTACTATCAACACATGTTCACTACAGTGGCCAAGGATGAACAAGATCAAGTGTTGGTCTGAATGCTCATGCACTGCAAGTGGCAATATAATTTGGACAATCACTTTGGAATGCTATTTGACGGTATCTACTAAAACTAAATTCATGCAGTTCCCTATAGTAATGAGTGGTTAAGCCCATCCGAAAACATATTCTAGAATGTTCACTGCAGTGCCATTCATAATGGCCTTAAACTGGAACTACCCATCAACCAGAATAGAAAAATAAATCGTGTTATATTTTCACAATGGAATACTATACAGGGATGGGAATGATTAAGTACAACCTCATGTAACAACATGAATAAACCTCACAAAATGTTGAGCAACAGAGACAGACAAAAGGGTAGATGCTATGCGATAGCATTTAGATAAAGTACTAAAAGACAAAGCAAATCTACGCTGACAGAAGTGATACTACTTCCCCTCCATGATGGGAAGAGAGCACGTGGGATATTTCTTGATTTGAGTGATGGTTATACAAGTGTGCTCCGTTTGTAAAAAAATACATGGAGCTGTGCAGTATGACCAGTGAGTGCACTTTTCTATGTTTATGTCATGTGCTATCAGGGGTCAGGTTATCTAGAAGCAGGTTCGGAAATGAGATTTGTAAGTTTTTTTAGGGTGGGTGCTCTCAGGGACATATTTGTGAGGGTCAAGGCATGATGGAGCAGAGAGAATAGGTGACTGGGAAGCAGTTGAAACAAAGGTGTCGGCCAATCCCACAGGGAGCTCTGGAGTTAGGCTGGCCCTTTAGAGACATCCCAGATTGGAGTGATAGTGTCAGGCACTTATATACCCAAACTGACCACATATTCTCTTTTGAGAAGGGTCTCCTCAAGACTATGTGTATGTTCTGTTAAGCAGATCGGTCCTTTGTTTAAAGACATGGACTGCTCCCAGGGAAGGCGGCATGACCTTGAATGAGGCAGGTTTCTTTCTCTCTCTCTCTCTTACCCTTTAATTAATTAATTAATTAATTATTTTTGTGAGAGCATTTAAATCCTACCCTTGCAGCAAATTTCAATTGTACAATACAGTGATACCAACTATAGTCACCAGGTCATATACTAGATCCTTAGATCTTATTCATCTTATAACTAAAAGTGCCCATGCTTTTATCAACCTCTTCCTATCTCTCCCACCCCAGTCTCTGGTAAACACTTTTCTATTTTCTGTTTCTATGAGTTCGACTTTTTTTTTTTCTTTTTCTTTTTTAGCTTCCACATAAGGGGGATACCAAGTAGCATCCATCTCTCTTTGGCTTACTCATTTAGCGTAATGCCTGCCAGTTTCATCTATCTTGTGGCAAGTGGCAGAATTTCTTCTTTAAAGGCTGAATGGTTTGCCATTTTAGGTATATACCACAGTTCCTTGATCCATTCATTTGCTGACAGACACCTGGTTGTTTGCATACTTCGGCTACTGTGAATGATGCCAGGCAGCTCTGTAGCAGAGGGCTTGTGCTGGGGAGGGGCTCAGCTGAGAGCTATGGGCCACCAGCACTCCCAGCAGCCACCACATACAGTACTTGAATTAAAAGTTAAGAAAGTAATATTCTGTCTCGAGAAAGAAAAGAAAACATTTGAAAGAACAAATGAACAAAATGAGATGGGCAATATGAAATGACTTTATCAACCCCCAGTAATCTGTTTCCTGGCCCTGAGCTCTGGGCCAAGGTGGGCTACGACATAGCTCATTAGCTACTTATCCTGAACCAGATGTTAATGTTTGCTTATTCACTGACCTTTTAGGCCCACGAAGAATTTCCTGTGACTTTCAGGATTTTCAGCCCAGCAAGAGGGAATGTACCTATTAATAGCCCATTGTGGAATCTCCCATTTATAATGTGGAGCTCCAAGGAGGAATGCTTATAGCTTCTTCAGCGTTTTCAGCCCCGCTGGCTGCTTCCAGGGGCATCCCCTCCCCGCTGCGCAGTGCAGGGGCCAGGAGCACCCTATCTGCTCCAACAGGGCCTGGGCTGAGCTGGTGGGTTATTTGTTAGAGTTGCGGCTGCCGTTTTCTGAAAGGTGCAGATGACTTTGAGGTTAGCGAGTGCTCTGCAGTAAACACTGTGAAATTGCATTCTGCTGCCCGCAGTCTCCCCTGCCCCCTCTCCCCCCCCCACCCCCCCCACAGCACTGCTGGGCTGAGTGGCTTCTTTGTGTGGGAGCCCACAGTCACCCAGTCAGCTCTCCACACTTTTATCCACTCCTTTCTCTCCTGGGGATGGGCTGTGCTGGGGACAAAGCAGGCTGCTCGTTGGCTTTCACTCCAAGAGTTCCTCTGCAATGTGGAGAGGGTCATCCCAGGGCGGCAGAAGGTAGCGTCTCTCTCTTTCAAGTTTCATCATATCGGTCGTGCTTTCTAACAATGGGGCTGAAACAGCAGCAGAAGCGGCAGAACTGGGAGCTTGGCCAAGCTGGGAAGGAAGGGAAGTCCACCTCTAGCATCCTCTCTGGCAGCCCTTTTCTATGGAGTCTTCACTTTCCTTTCTGTTCTCTAAGTCCCCATTTCACACTTGAGGTGTCCAGTGCCTTTATTTCTCTGCCAATGGCTTTTTGGGGGTAAGTTCACTTATTTGTGAGGCGCTAGAAGCTCACAGGAACTTCAAGTTCCCGGGCTTCCCATGTCTCTACTGGACTATTAGACACTACACTATAAAGGGATAGAGCCCTTGATGTGGGGTTGAGGGGGACAAGAAGAGATAAATCAAAGCACTTACATACTTACACTGAGTGGCCAGATTATTATGATCTCTAAATATATATATATATATATATATATATATATATTAGAGGTCCGGTGCATGAATTCGTGCATGGGTGGGGTCCGCCAGCCTGGCCAGGGGGAGGGGACATGGGCGGTTGGCCGGCCTGCCTGCTGGTTGAACTCCTGGTCAAGGGGACAATTTGCATATTAGCCTTTTATTATAGAGGATATACACTGAGTGGCGGCCAGATTATTATGCATTCAGAGATCATAATAATCTGGCCACTCAGTGTGTATGCATAGCCTATGGTTATGGGCAATAGGGTAGTGAAGACCTGAAAGGGTGGGGGGGAGGTAGGGAATGGATAGAAGAAGGGAAGGGGGGGAATGGGAGATATCTGTAATACTATCAACAACAACAACAAAAAAAGTAAGACTATAGGGATGGAGCAATCCAGTTTGTTAAAGTGGATTGCAAAGGGTTTCCAGAGTTGCAGAGTTCATGGTTTAACCCACTTTCCAGCATCTGACAGCTGTGTTTTATGCTCCCATACTGTCCGTGGACTTGGCAGCAGGCACTCTATAAAAGGCCGTCACCGTGGATATGTATGGTTTTGTGTTCCAGAATAGCTCTTCTCTTTGGGAAAATGCTGCTTTACACTATTGGGACTGTTGATTCATAGTGTTTCTATGTCTTCAACACAGGAAAGGGCACATGACCCAAGGTGAACCAATGATAGGGCTCATTACTTGTTCACAAAGATCGGTTCAGGGATGGTCATGTGACATAGGCCAGACTACTTGGAATTCTAGGGCAGAAAAGTTCACTAGAGCAGATGGAAGAGTGTCCTTTCCTCTCTAATTATTAAGCTGTAAGAACTTGAGCCTGAATCTTCCAGCAGCTGTGTCCCTTCCCTGGTACATAAGCTTATGGGAAGGAAGCCCACTCAAGAGAAGGAGAACGCGGAGAAAATTCATCCTGATTTCCTAACTCTGGGATAAGCAGACATCCCAGTTTGCCTAAGGCCATCTCAGATTACACCTGCTGCCCCAGCTTCATCATTTACAGCTCCCCCTTTCCATCTCAGAAGTGTTTCAGGTGGATGATAAGTTGTATAATTACTATTCCTATTGCATGTAGTCCAATAGAACAACAAAGTCTTCTTTCCCCCCTAAAGTTAGTTCAAGCTGGTTTTGTCACTTGCAACCAAAAAATCACTCTGAATTCTCCATCACTCTCTTCTAAATTAATCATGAAATCTTTCCACAGTACAACTCCTAAGTCTGATTACTTCCTCTTGCTTGAACTCTCTGGCAGAAACCTGATTCTATTTCTGGTTCTTGGTTTCCACTTGCTCCCAAGGTGGAATTGACACCTTGGGCTCTTCCAGGATTACCCAACCACCTTGTCCTGATCTAGACCCCTTACTCCACACTTCACCAAAGGTCAGCATAGCTGACAGAGTTCATCAGCAAGGCGCTGGGACCAAGTTTAGAGAAGAAAGGAGCCAGGGTAGACCTGAGAGACAACCTGGGTTAATGAACTTCAACTATTTGTTTGTTTTGTGTGTTTTTTCTATCCTTGCATCATTCTGCTAAAAATTAAAAGTCCTGGAAGAGAGTTTTGATTTAACTTGGGTTTGGTAATGATTTAACTCCCATTCTTTCACTAGGAGAGACTAGGGCACCATGATACATATAACTGCACAAAATTAGATAGATACATGTTGTGGAAATGACTGGTGCTGATAATTATTCATTTCATTTTTTGTGCATTTCACGTTTGACAGGGGTACTACCCAAGTTAGGATATTAAAATAGAACCCTAATACTATCTCTAACTCACATGTTTGAAGATAAATCATTCTGTCACAGAGTTATATGCTGGGGATTATGGAGTATACCAAGCAGAGTCAACTAGGGTCTTCAACATTAAGACAAAACAACTGTATACTAGTACATAGAGTTAATAAGAAGTAGACCATTATAAGGGCATACAGAGAAGTTGTCATGAATGCTGTGACTTAATTTAGCCAGGGATGATTCACAACATGTCACCTCGCTGATGCAGAGTAGAAGGATGTTCTGAATGACATTACTCCTGACAAAACGTCTTGTGCTCTCTTTCTGGCTTTAGTTTTGCCTCTAATGCATTTCTTGCCTGTGCAGATTATGACTTTTGGCTCCATCTCTATCAGATCCTACAAGAGCAATGTATCTTTCTGTTGCCTAGGTGCTGATCTCAGGCTCTATTTTCTGTTGGTCATCCTCCATGGACTCACCAGAAGATACAGCGTCTCCATGTGAATTACCCCCTGCTCTGTCAGTTACACAGCTTCACACCCACACTCATGTTTATATTTGCCCATCTATCCCAGCCAGCATTCCTGAGATAGAGGCCAACCTTCAGTAACTGCTGGACGAGGCTGCTCGGAGCTGATAAGAAGAAATAACAGATTTTAAGTCAAAATGGGGAAGGAAAGAGAGAGGGAAAGTCAGTTGGTGGTTAAAAGAACAAAAGGCAAGGAAGATCAAAGGGAAATAACATTGCACTCTAACTCCCAATCACAATGTTTTTGTTTCTTTTTAGAAAGAGAGGAAGGGAGAGGGAGAAGGGAGAGAGAGATAGAAACATCTAGGAGAAACATCGATCTGCTGCCTCCTGCACGGGTCCCCCCACCGGGGATCAAGCCACAACCCCATCATGTGCCCTAACTGGGAATCCTACCAGCGACCTCTTGGTGCATGGGACAACACTCAGCCACTGAACCACACCAGCCGAGCTCAGCATACATTTTTTTAAAGAAGGAAGTTCTACTTGAACTTAGTCTAGACTCCAGACACTAACTGTAAAGAAACATTTCACCAACAAAGGAGAGAATTGACTGAGAAGCTGTGTGAGCATTATTTTTATATTTGCAGTATAATTCCCTTTGGGGTGGCAGGGGTCAGGAGTGGGGAGACTCCAGCAGGCACATGAGAGGCACTTTGTTCTTCATGCAAGGGATGGTCTCCGCCCTGACAGAGCCTTCCCATTTTCTGACCCCACCAGACTTGCCAGGCACACCAATGCATGCTTTGTTTCTGGACTTGCTTTCTGTCATATTAAGAGGTTGACAACATCCAAAGGCGTGTACAATGCCATTGATGTGAACAGAGCCACTTCCAAGGAGTAAGAAGAGGGTACTTCAGCTTGTGCCTGAACATGGCTGAAGGGGGGCTGTGCTTTCTGCTCCTGCTTCACACAGCTGGGAGCTGAAGTCAGGAAGGCCTCTAACAATTATGTGCATTGTGTCAAGCAACTGTAAGAATGTGTAGCCATTGACTTTCTCTTGTTCTGGGCACTAATAATCTTGGATTGTTAACAGCCACTTTCTCTCCTGAGAAAGCTCTGCCATGCTCAGCAGTTCAGCTAGAATGTTGAGCTAGACCTGAAAGCCAGATAACATATTCACATTTCTAAGTGAAAACTTGAACACACCCTTCTTGACTTCTGATTCGTGTAAGAGAAGCACTACACATGGCAAGATGAAGAATTTGTCAGGAATTAAAATATACCAGCGACTCTCATCCTACATTCAGATGAAAGCTGCTTTTCCTGTGTGTGTGTGTGTGTGTGTGTGTGTGTGTGTGTGTGCGCGCGCACATGCATATGTGAGTGAAAAGTCCAGCTCTACCACAGAGCCCTGGCTTTATCACCTAGTTGTTCTGCATGATGGAGGTTGTAAGGGATGTAGGTCAAAAGTTAAGTGGGGCTGATGAAACATTATGAGATGTAAGGGGGACACATTAAAAATTTTTAATAAAAAAAAAGCAGGTGCTTACTTGCATTTGAGAGTGGTTACTGGGGATAATGTGCATAAAGTAAAGATTTAGTAATGTATATAAAACAGGTAGCATGTGTGTGGCCCATAAAGGGCATTTAGTAACTATCACAACTATCATTTCTAGAAGCCTGGAGTCCTGGAGATTTGCCTTGATTTCTTTTACGGTGGGTCCGTTTTCTTCTGAAAGAAGGAGGACCCTTTGCCTCTCAGTCCTTGCCGTAAGCCCACTTCTCTCTTAGCTCCAAGGAAGATGCCAGACTGAAGGTCTCCTGTGCTCCAGCAGATGTCAGTCTGGCCTTACTGCAGAATCTAGAGAAACCTCAGATCCACACAAGCTTGTTCCAAGGATTCCAGGAAGGGGGAGTGTCTTCCACAGGCCATCTAAGAAAGGAGGCAGGAAAAAAGTCATCAGCAAGGCTGCTATTCTAGGCTCACTGCCATTTCAGTAAAGTGCATTGTAAAATTGGAGGGATTTGTACAAACATACTTCTATATAACAAACATTCATTGGGAGGTTATTGTGAGCTGGGTGCCTTGTTAGATCCTGGAGATACAGAATTCGCTGAGGTAGTTCTTATCCTCTAGAGTTCCCAGACTTGCAAGTTTACATTTTGGCTGACCACCTGTAGTGATGAACACTTGATATAGCAATAAGAAGCATCCATATTATGTGTTGAATGAATGAAATGAAATGAAATGCATGAAAGTAAAGGTGTCTGGGTGTTTGCTTGCAGAAAGTATCTCAGAAGGAAGCTGGGGAAATAGGCATTGCGTCCCCAGTTTGGGAGCAAGAGAAACCCTAGGGATGAACCAAATGATAGGTAGGGATGTTGAGAAAGAGGAAAGCAAGGGAAACCCCTGATGTCTGGGGATGTAATGGCAGCCACCAGGGAAGAGGAATGTCTCCTGGGTGTGGTCTCCCACAGCAACAAGAAAGTGATTCTCAGCCACCACCTACCTGCATGTGTGACCTTGTGCTCCTGGGCAAACTGGGTGGCCATGAAAGGCACCACTAGTAGTCAGAGCTACTGGGTTCCAATTCTGGCCCCATCACTTGGCTCCGTATGTGACCTTGTGCCACCAACTTAACCTCCCTAGAGAGCTGAGTTCCTTGCCTATAAAATGAGGGTTTTACTGGAGCCTACCTCATGCAACTGAGGATGAAATGAGATCATCCATAGAAAACATTTGTTAGCAGAGCTGGCCAATATTTAGACTGCAATCAATAGGAGCTATTATTATTATTAGTTTTTCTAAGATTCTTTCTCAATCCATAAAATGACGAAGTGAACCAGCAAATGTACATGGTCTCTCACAGCTGAAAAAAAAAAGGCTCTGATTTCATGCTTCTGTTTCCATTTCTGTACTAAGATGGGAGTGTGTGGAGTCTGGGTGAGCCAGTTCTCAGAGGAAGCAGGAAAGCAAAGAAGGTGGACTTAAGTGTGTAGAGAAATCAATGAGAGGGTTATCATGGTTGGTGATGAGAAACAATGTGTACTTTAAAAATAAGAGGGTGTACTACCTCCTCCCATTCCATGCCAAGCAAGGAAAGCCCCAGATACAGTTTTTCCCACTGATGTAGCTCAGCCTGACTGAACGAAAACCTGAAAAAAGAGTGGTTCTTTATCTAACAGATGGGCTTGTCAGACGTTCATGGATTCCAATCTTCCTTAGAGCTCACAGCACCGTTTCCCTCCCTTTTTGCTGATAAACACCAGACCTGGCAATCTCCCTGCTTTGTAATTAACTAACCTTCACATTCCCATGTCACATGGTCCCTGCTGCACTTCTTCACCTTTCCCAGTGGCAGGAACAGCCAGATGCTTTAAAATCTGGGCTCAGCGCATAGTTTTGGCTACACTGACATACTAGTACACATTTTCAAAGTGGGGGTAACAGAACAAACGTCCTTCCTTTCTCCTCTTCCCTGTCTTACCAGCCCACGTCCCACCCCCTCCATTGGACCTGGAAAAGTGTCACGAGCCACCTTCATAAAGTTGCTATTCTGAGTCATCCTTTGTGGGCCAAAGCATTTCAGACTTCAGGAAGAAACAAGTTTAATAGTTAACCCCAAGGAGCAAAGGGCATTTAGAACAAGATCCAGAGTCCCGGGAGGCGAAGAGAGAAAAGTCACATAGGCAGAGAGATAGGCAAAATGAGAGTCACCAAGTCCCAGATGTAAGAACAGGAGACACCTCGGCCAAGTTCTTTACAGAGCGCTCTTTCTCCTTGCTCAGTACGTTCATCAGACGCACAAGGCAAGCAGCAGCCTGTGCCCCCACTCTCTGCCTGTGCTAACAGAAGCACAGGGTGGTGGTTTTGCTGACGTAACTCCAGCATGAATCTCCTAAACCTCTACACTTAGGAAGCTTCCCACAAAAGACAAATGGAATGATGTCTCAATTAAAGTGTGCTCAGGAAAGAGACCCCTTTATAATCAAGACTAAGTTTCCAGTATGCCTGAGAACTATGGTTTGCCATGGGAGAGAAAGCACAACAACTGATTTATTGCTTTCTTAACAGGCTGCAAAACTGCTGGGGGAGCCTGATCAGATAGTAAGCATGCTATTTTACAGTTTTTTGAAATTATTTCCTATGAAATCTTGAGTTTAAAGATTGTGTTTGGCCCTAACCGGTTTGGCTCAGTGGATAGAGCGTTGGCCTGTGGACTCAAGGGTCCCGGGTTCGATTCCGGTCCGGGGCATGTGCCTTAGTTGCGGGTACATCCCCAGTGGGGAGTGTGCAGGAGGCAGCTGATCGATGTTTCTCTCTCATTGATGTTTCTGACTCTCTGTCCCTCTCCCTTCCTCTGCAAAAAATCAATAAAATATATATATTTTTTTAAAAGATTCTGTTTGGTAAATTATTTATGTGTAACTTTCAGTTTCAAAAGCTAGGTAGCTAATAACATAAGGATCCAATGCAAAATTATTTTTGCTCTCTCTCAATTTACAGCCACAAATCCAGAGCTGTATTTCTGACCAACCTGTGAATCTCCTTGCTCCTCAGTACTCAAAAAATACAGCAAAAGTGACAGCATGGGTGATTTCTTTTAATGTACATAATAAAACATAGAGTGGATCATATATATTTTTTCTAACCCTTAGATAATCTAGTCTATGACTTTTCTTTCAATTACAGTTTATGTTCAATATTATTCTGTATTAATTTCAGGTGTACAGTATAATGGTTAGAGAATCATATACTTTACAAAGTGGTCCCCTTGATATTTTAGATACTCACCTGGCTCCATACATATTTATTACAATGTTAATGACTATCTCCCCTGTGTTGTACTTTACATCCCTGTGACTATTCTGTAAGTACCAGTTTCTACTTCTTAATCCCTTCACCCTTTTCCCTCAGCCCTCAACCCTTCTCTCCTCTGGCAACCAACAGTCTGCTCTCTATATCTATGAGTCTGTTTCTATTTTGTTCATTTTGTCCTTTTAAATTCCACATATATGTGAAATCATATGGTATTTGTCTTTCACTGTCTGACTTATTTCACTTAGCAAAGTAAGTCCATCTAGGTCCATCCCTGCTGTCACAAAAGGTAAGAGTTCATTCTTTTTTTGTGGTCAAGTAGCATTTCATTTTATGTAAGGGTTGCTTCCACATCTTGAATATTGTAAATAATGCTGCAATGAACATGGGGGATGCATATATTCTTTCGAATTAGTGTTTTGGGTTTCTTCAGATATATGTAGTCTATCATAACTAAAACAACAAAAGTGTATATTGTTGGTGATGAAGATATGTAGAAACAATACATAGAGGCAATCTTATGGATTAGTGTGGGTCTACAAAATGACAGAATTTTGCATGGTATGGTAGTAATAATAAGAGTTTTTAATAGTAATTTTTTTAAATATATTTTATTGATATTTCACAGAGAGGAAGGGAGAGGGATAGAGAGCTAGAAACATCGATGAGAGAGAAACATCCATCAGCTGCCTCCTGCACACCCCCCACTGGGGATGTGCCCGCAACCAAGGTACATGCCCTTGACCGGAATCGAACCCGGGACCTTTCAGTCCGCAGGCCGACGCTCTATCCACTGAGCCAAACTGGTTTCGGCTTAATAGTAATTTTTGAAGCACTTATGTAGCAGGCACCGTATTGACCTTTAAATATATAAACTCATTAATCTTCATATTAGCTGTGTAGGAGTGTTATACCATTTAAAAAAAGAGGAAACCGAGGCACAGAAAGACATCCTGAAATAAAGCATCAGACTGGATATTTCTGGGACCCGAGTTCCAGTCCTGGGTATACATTGGTTGGAGTGAGTTTGGGGGCAACTAAGAACTTCCCCAGAGTGCTTTTTTTTTTTTTTTTTCTGTTTAGTGGGAAAAAAAAAAAAAACCCACAAAAACAAAAACAAGAGAAACATCTAATTATTGATTATTTACTAGGGTCAAGGATAAACCTTTTACATGCATTATCTCATTTTACAGATAAGAAAACTGATGTTTAGAGAGGTTCAGTAACAACTGGATGTACTTCTAAGTGCTGGAGCTGGGATCTGAATCCAGGTTGGTATGTCTCCAGAGGCCATGCTCTTAACCCCTATGACGTGTCCTGCCTCAGTCCCTTTAAACTTGCTGTTTCCTGTTTATATCTCTCCTTTTAGGTTTCTCTAAGGATGGCTCAACTCCTAACAGGTTTGCGGAGAGCTGTTGCTCAGGGCTGTTGCACTGCTTAACTTCAGGGGGGCACTGTTTACACAGAATGTAATGGGAATGGTTCCTCCTAGGAACTGAGTAATGTGACAACTCCATTTTCTATCATCCCATCTGGTTTCATTTTTACTTCTTAGCACTCACCCCTAGTTTTATTTATATAACTTATTAGGTCAGAGACCTGTCTTATTTCCTGCTGTTTGCCAAAGACTCAGTGACAGGCCCATAGTAGGTGCTTAATAAATTATTTTTGGATGCTCTTGAATATGTTATACTGACTTCCAAGAATCCTTTCCTCATTGGAATCACGAAGTTGTTGTAGGACAGAGTTTCAAAACATCCTTGCCATCATGAAGGCATTGATGTAGTAAGTTTGGGTCAAAAATTACTTCTTACATTTTTTTGTGCTTTAAGTTTTATGAGCTTTGCAGCAAATTAGGACTCGCAGTGTTATTGACCAAATAGGCATTTATTTGACAAAAATTAAGACATCTCAGAATGTGTTGGAAAAGATACTGATCAACATATGTCACTTTTATATTTTGGATGAGAGTAGGTTCAACCACTTTGGAAACTAGTCCATTGTGACCTTGTAAAGTTAGCATTCTCATTTCCCATAATGCAGTAGTTTCTCCCCTAGGTGGATTCCTATGAGAAATGCCTCCACTTGTTCCCAGGAGATGGTGCAAGATTGTTCATAGTAACCTCATTTATGTCAACAACAACAATGGAAATAACTCAAATGTCTAATTACAAGAAAAAAAGACATATAATGTGTGTTCTATAAATTTTTGAAGCCTTGAAAAATGAATTAATTATAACTATACACAAAAACCTAAAAGAATCTCAGTAATATAATTCTGAATTAAAACAAACAAGTCCCAGGAGATTATATAAAAATTGATGCTCTAAATTTTAAGAATGTTTATTTAAAAAACCCTAAAGTATTAAGAACAAAAAGAAGAGAATAGCAAACTCAACATTCACCACTGTGGCTACCTTGAGTAAGGGAAAGTGGGGGAAGATTGGAAAGGAGAATACAGTTAAATGTAAGTTGTCAGTGTTCTGTGTCTGACATTAAACCACCTGCTTCAACACCATTATTTCATATTCCTCCCTCTGCGCAGAGAGAATTATAGGAAGTAGACCCAAAGATGATTCTTACAAGATAAGCTGGACCCAGGGTCATGTCCACTCAGTTTTGTATTCCCAAGGTCTGTGTGCAGTGTCCAGCAAAACACAGATCCTCAGTGAGGTTTCTTGAATGAACAAATAAGTGAATAAATATGAGAAAAATGTAAAGTCCTTTTGGTTAATATTACATGTGGTCCAAGAAAACACTCACCCCACACTGAATTATGTGACTGATTTTCTAATTCATTGAAAGTAAAAATACTGACATTCTCTCAGAGTAGCAAAAAACCATATAGCATTTCCCTTATAGACTATTTCACAACATTCATAAATACTAGGATGTGTAGGGACAAAATGATTTCAACTCAAATACAGTACAGAAAAAGCTTTTTAATGCACTTTTTCCCCCTCAGGCAAAAGAACTTCAGAAAATATCCATCATTAAGTAGTTTTATGAATGGCACTTTTGGCTACATTAGAGAACTGGAGATGAGTCCCATGTGTCCTTTCCTGATAGGTTAGTAGTATGTTAGCTTTATAATGCAACCCTTTCTTAGAATAAAAAATAGCTAATTTGTTCTAAAAGACAGGAAAAGTGAAATCCTAAAGTCACTGTTTTTAAAAATTAACATTTATTTCATGCTATACTAGCTATTTTCACCTTATAATTTTAAGTGTTATAATTTTTAATAAAGGGAGAACATAAATTTCATTCTAATTTAAAAATAAGCATATATATTAAGTACATATATTAATGCATTTGACAATATCATAAGCTAACTTTGATAATGATCTTCATTTTGGTACACTGCAGATTTGTCCTGTTGATACTGAACTGAAGAAAAACATATTATTCCGTAAATTCTGCCTTAACTGAGTAAAACCATGGTCAATGATATCAATAGACTAACCGATCAGCAAAATTGAAAAGAGTTATTCTGGTCATTTATGAATAAAATGAAATGGGATTAATATTCAATAGGAGAGAAAGTTCACATCATCCATTTAAAATAGGTCCTGAAAGTAGATTATTTTCAGAGCATATTTGAAAGGAATGAGTATCTGAAAATGTGGGATTTTACTTTGAACTGAAAGCAATGATTTTTAAATTATTCATTGCTACTACTCCAACACATTCTCCTTTAAGATAGTGTGAAGTTGGTCACATCTAATCTACTCAGACATGGATATCTTCATGTTACCCATCATTTCTCAATTAGTCCCCTAATCAATTTATATAATTATTTAACAGAGGTTAATAATAAAACATCAGACAACAGAATCAATCCAAAAGGCAATCGCATTTTTCTCTCTACAACATAATTAACAAACATATCAAAAGTGTTTTTTCTGGCAACGAAGAAAGCCATTTTTGCAATACACTGCTACACACACACACACACACGCTAAAATAAAAGTTCTTAGAAATACTGCTCACTGTTAATTGAGACTAATTCTTGGTGTTACATTTAAGGATGAAGTTTCTAAATGTTAAAGCAGTTCTACTGTCAACATACCACACAAAATACTTATTTCTTTAATGATATGATTTAACAACATGAGTCAATTAAAATGTAGACCCTTCACCTTCACAGGTACATGGCACCATTTGCATTTTATAAGTACCTCAAAGCTAAAAGCCTACACTGCAGAACACTAGACTAGAAAGGACATAGGATTGGGGGCGGGGGCAGGAGACCAGTATTTGGCCCAGGCTCTGTACCCAACAAGCCTCGTGATTTTGGACATGCCACCTGACAATTCCACACTTATTTCCTCATCAACAGGACAGGAAGACTAAACTGTGCTTTCCATGGCTCCGTGTAGCACTATCATTTCAGCATTTTCTGACCTTGAAGTTTTCATTAGGCACTGGGCTTGATTTGCAACTTAATCTTATACTTCTACCCAGTAGTTGGTCAGTAAGTTGCATCTGGATAGCTGAAGTCTTTCAACAACTAAGCAACTTCTTGGTCCTTTATTCAAAAAATAATGAATAAGTACCTACTCTTGGTGGAGAAAAAATGGCCACCAATTCTTTGCAACTCCTCCCATCAAAAAGTAGAGGCTATTCCCCTACCTCTTGATTCTGGGCTAGCTTTGTGACTTGCTTTGAACAACCAAATGCTATGCTGTGTGACTTCCGATCAAGTCCACTAATGGCCAGGCAGTTCCCATTCTCACCTGCTTTGATCTCATGTGGGGAAAGGACACATGAAGCAGAACTGAGGCACCCCAGCCAACTGCAAGACATATGCATGAAGTTTTCCAAGATCAGTCAGCCCCCCATCAACTCTTCACTGACCACAAATGTTTGTGTAAACCCAACCGGTACCACCTGGAGCAGTGGCTGAGCCATGTCAGCAGAACTCTGCCCAAAATGCTAACCCATAGATCATGAGCAAAGAAATAGTGCTATAAGGCATGTTTGGGGTGATTCGTTGGATAACATGGATAGCAATGGACACACTACTCTGTGTCAGGACTGGGCCAGGTGAAGGGAATACCTGGGTAACAAGACACAGTCCCTTTTCTGCAGAAGCTTAGAGTGTAGTTAGTGAGGCAGACACCTAATGGGACAATTTCAAATTAAATGCTGGAATTACAGGAGTTTGATGCATGAGGGTCCATGGGAATTTAGAGAAGGGGCTATAATCCCAGAACTAGGGAGCTGGCAAAGGTTTCTCAGAGGAGACAATAGCTAATGGGAGTCAATGAGAGAGAATTTTTTCAGGCAAAGAAGGATATTCCAGGGAAAAGAAACTGCAGGTGCAAAGGCTGGAGGGAGCTAGAAGACTCCCTAGAGGAGTGGGAGCATTCACTTTAATTACACCATGAGGATGACACAGGTGGGTTGGGGCAGGGGAGCTAAGGTGAAGTCCTCTTGGCCTTAAATAGACTTCTCTAGTATTTGGCCTTTAAACAGAGTGATGTGAGCCACTCTCTCCCTTCCTTCCTTCCTTCCTTCCTCCCTCCCTCCCTCCCTCCCTCCCTCCCTCCCTCCCTCCCTCCTTCCCTTTCTTCCTTCCTTCCTTCGTTCCTTCCTTCACATTGGTATTCATATGGCCAAATACATCAATGACACTCCAAATAAAATAAATGTCACAGATGTGGAGTAAATAAAGCCAGACACTTCCTTCTCTGGTGCTTAGATTGGCCAAAGGGAAGTGATACTGTGCCAGGGCCAACACGAGGGGCATTAGGACGTGTACAAGTAGCAGGCAAGAAAAAGATGCCAATTCCCAAAAGGCAGTCCTTCTCCTGTCAATTAATGAATACCTTGGGACAGAAAGTATTTAAGACTCATCTTTTAACGATGTTATAAAAATGTTTTAAAGCCAAATGGAAAGGCCTCCTACTTACTAGTGGTGTGGCCTTGGGCATAAGACGAACCTCTTTATGAGTCAGTTTCCTCAGTTGTAAAATGGGGATAATGGTATTGACCTCACAGGTCAATAATTAGCAATGTATAATTTTAGCACTGCACCTGGTACAGAGTAAGCCTTCAACAGAAGGTCCCTACAGGGAGAAAGGCTGGGGGTGGTAACATGGGCTTTAACATTAAATAAACCTGTGTTTGAATCCAGGCTACTATCACTTAGCAGTTTTTGCAGCTGAATGAACTTGGAGACCATTTTTAAACTTGTTCATACTTAGTTTCCTCAACCACAAAGTAAGGATGATTAATATCAATCTGGCAGGGTTGTGATGAGGATGAAAAGAGATCATATTTGTTAAGAGCGATAGCACAGAGATTGGCATACAGTAGAAACGCACATAGGAGCATATGCATGGAGATGACAATAGTTCCCAAATGTAGATCGGCAGCATTAACGTTAGCCATTCTATCTTACTTCAAAATCCTATTCTCTAAAACTACAGATCAGAAAAGTTGGACTGCCAGAAACATATACATGTAGCATCGTTAAGATGGTATGTCAATTCTACCAGTACCAATACATTATGATACCCTATCACAAAATAATGGCTGAGGTACATCATTCATATTTTATTTTGTTAATACATAATAAGAAAGTAACCTCATCGTTCAGAATGCACTATATGAAATGAAGAATTCAGCATTATATGAAACGAAGAAGAATTCAGCATTCCCTGGCTCCTTAATTTGGCACGTTGAGGAATTTCCTCTATACACCGAGCCCCAAAATGCATTCTTTCCTACACCAAAAAAAAGAAACATGCATATATACAAACGAGCTGAAAAGTTACAACACGAGACTTGCTTTTGGTGAAAAATATTCCCGCCAAATAAGTAGCATGTCATGTCCTTAGAATACGTTATACTAGAAAGATAGTAAAGATTCAGGCCAGTAAGGCAATTTAGTTTCAAGTTTTGTCACATATGGGCCAAGTTCTAGAACACTTCACTTAAAAAAGGGACACCCTCAAAGTGAAATCTTGTCAGAGGTTTGATTCTGAAGTACATGTGTATATACAAACGTCTCTGTTTTGACATTCAGCACATTCAGCATTAATTCCAGAAAGCTGTTATAGCTGATAGAACAAATGATTTTGGCTCAGACAGAGAAAATGGAGCAAACAAGTAGTATCTCCCTATCTACGCACCCACATCATCACAGAGTTTTTGCTTTTTAACTAACGCTGTAGTTGAAAACATATGTTGAGCTAAAGTTGACACTAAAGGCCAGAAAAAAAAAAAAAGCCATTTTTTGATGGCTGTAAGCTCTTGAAAGTTTTAGATACTCCTTCAAAATGCTAATTAACAGATACTATTCCTTTGATTGTTGCTTTAATTTGGAGCTCAGTGAAATCTAGATTCTCTAATAAACAGTTCCATGTTCATTTTGGTGAGAATACAGTTTAAAGCCTATAAAAACTCCTCTATTGACTCCTACGAAGGAGATTTTAGGGAGTTGCTATTTGACTAGAGAAACATTTCAACAACTTTCTGCAAATTAAAATAAGAAACAGTGAATGAGAACTACAAACAGAAATCA
Source organism: Plecotus auritus (assembly GCF_963455305.1). Lineage (NCBI taxonomy): Eukaryota > Metazoa > Chordata > Mammalia > Chiroptera > Vespertilionidae > Plecotus > Plecotus auritus. The sequence continues at coordinate 27,343,596 of NC_137777.1, read as the reverse complement.
AGTAAAGCAATTCTACCCATTAAGAAAATTCTGTCCCAAATATTTTCTATACTGACATAAGTTGCTGTTTTTAAGATGTATTACCCGGTTCTTCCACATTCAAAACAGTGTATGAAACTCAAATCAAGATGTATCTGTATGAAGAAAAGGTTTGTATGTCCAGAGCCATCCATGTGCATGGAAGTCTTGTCACTGCATTGTGTTGTGTTGTTTCGGCTTTGCTCATCCACAGCCACTCGAAGTGCCAGGAAGGCCACCCGCTCAGCACTCTAACTCCTCCATGACTTCCATGACAATGGTCCGTGGGCCGGTCAGAATCAGATTGCTCACAGTCCGGTAGTCCACATGCAGCACGTTGAGCCCATTGACAGAGACGACAAACTGACAGACCTGAAGGCAAGATCAAGAAAAAGCATCTATCATGGCTCCTGGTTTTCACAGACCTCTAACGAAGACATTGTATAGCTCTCCCAGGTCATGTCATTCTAATATTTATTTATTTTTTTTTTATTGATTTCAGAGAGGAAAGGAGAGGGAGAGAGAGATAGAAACATCAATGATGAGAGAGAATCATTGATCGGCTGCATCCTGCACGCCCCACACTGGGGATCGAGCCCACAACCCAGGCATGTGCCCTGACCAAGAATCAATTGGTGACCTCCTGGTTCATAGGTTGAAGCTCAACCACTGAGCCATACCAGCTGGGCAACATCATTCTTAAAATGCCCAACCATATCCAGCTGACAATTGCAATTCAATAATTTCTAAGCTACACTTTTTCTGGAAGGCAACATAATGGAAAAAGCATTTGTTGTAGCGTTTTACAAAACTGGATTTAAATCCTAACGCAGCAATCACTAGCATTAGCTATGGGTATTTACATTTCTGAGCTTTATTTTCCTCAACTCTAAAATAGGGATGATTAATAACAATAACAATAATACTGCAGTGCTTGAACCTATGATTTATCATCATCACAGTATTTATGGCTGTTATTATTCATTTGGACCCAATGTATAGGGAGACCCGTGGCCTGGTGTTCCCAGGACAGTCCTATTATTATTATTATTTAAATATTTTATTGATTTTTTTACAGAGAGGAAGGGAGAGTGATAGAGAGTTAGAAACATCGATGAGAGAAAAACATCGATCAGCTGCCTCCTGCACACCCCCTACTGGGGATGTGCCCGCAACTAAGGTACATGCCCTTGACGGGAATCAAACCTGAGACCCTTGAGTCCACAGGCCAACGCTTTATCCACTGAGCCAAACTGGTTAGGGCAGTCCTATTATTTTATACCTATAGTTCCTGCATAATTATTAGTGGTGCCTCCTTTGACTTGCCTAGGTGTCCCACTTGAGATACTAAATTCCACAAATTTTCCTATTTCCCATCCTTATGAGGCCAACAAAGGTCAGCTTTTATATTAAGTCAGTGTTAACTTACCCTGTGATAGGAGAGAGAATTACAATAAGAAAGTAAAAGGGCATCATTCAATATTGAGAGGTCACTGTGGATACACCATAGGGAGCCTGATACTGACCCACAGCCACTGCTTCAAATAGAACAACTTCTCCTGAACTTGGTGGTGGCATCAGGTACTGGATACCTTTCATTAGCTGACATGCATGAACAGATGGTATATCTGTTGTGCATCTGGAGATATTTTATAGGAGCAATTGGGTTATGTCACTCACATAGAACAATGGAGAGAACATAGATCTCCAGCTGTCAGTGATCAAAGCAAAACAGAATCAACTGGTACATGGTACTTACAGTAGGCTAACCAATACCTCACCCCCAAAGATGTCCATGTCCTAATCCCCAGAACCTGTATATATGTTAGTTTACATGGCAATGGGGAATTAAGGTTGCAGATGGTATTGGGTTCCTACTCAGCTGATTTTTTAACAGAAGGAAATTACCCTGGGTTATTCAGGTGGGCCCTATATCATCATAGGCAAGAAAGTCAAAGGCAGAAGTAGGAGAGGTGATGACAGAAGCGAAAGGCTGGAGTGACACAGGGAAGGGGCCAGGAGCCAAGGAGTGCAAGTGGCCTCTGCAAACTGAAAAGAGCAAGGAAATGGATTCTCCCCTCAGAACCTCTGTAAGGAATGCAGACCACCTGCTGACACCTTTCTCTTAGACTTCCTGACTCCAGAACTATAAGGTCATACATTTGGGTTAAGTCAACAAGTTAGTGTTAATTTGTTACTGCAGCCATAGGAAAACTAATAAATATTCCTGTTGAATGAACTAAATGAATAAATGTAATAAGCAAAAAAAAAAAAAAAAAAAAAAAAAAAAAAAAAAAAAAAAAGCACAATTAGGATTGAACATGAAGGATTTATTAATTCTTATAACTTATACCTTCACTTACTGGGTTGCTTTTTGTGTCACTTAAAAATCCCTCAGCAATATGTAAACTTAGATTTTTATTTCAAATTGTTTCCTTGAATGAGGCAAAAAAAAAAAAAAAAAAAAAAGGGAAAAAAGGAGCCATTTTATCATGCTTATTTTCAGGGTAGTATTTTTAGAACCAGGCTGTTAGGAAAGATGTCATCTCTCTCTGAGAGGTCTTAACAGCTGCTGTGGTTCCAACAGTTCCAATGTTCTGTTACTAAAGATGTGCAAAATGATCAAGAAATACAGGTAGGACTATGTAACATATTCAGTTATAATGGACTTTGATTTGGCCTCCACAGTACACTATGTTCTGCAAATAAACACAAATTACAAGTAACTACAGGGAGTGCACAGCCTAGGGAAAAAAATATTTTTCTTCTATATTAAAAAGCAAATACATGGAAACAAACAGGAACTGTGATGACCTCTGAGTAGACCTACCTACCTGAGGTACATATCACCTCTTACCTGGGCTCAGGAAACGTAGATGCCAGCCATAGGTGGCAATGGAAATTCAAATGAGATAAAGATGCTTTTTCCTGCTTTTTCATATTTGATTGCAATTTTCATTCCCCCAGTTCATGGACAAGAGATCAATCATGAGCTCATGTACCTTCTCTAAATTCAATCTACAAAAAGTGTAGTCCCTTAAATTCATAAAGAAGGTACACGGAGAACATCATCCTTAATGAAAAGGAAGAACAAAACCTTCATAAGGCATAGGTGAGTGAGGTCTCTGACCACAGTAGGTCGGGAAAGAGTTAACAGGAAGAGGGAGGCAGGACTCAGCACATTTCAGGGTGTGATCAGTTGGGATAAGTACCTAGGCTGAACTCCAGCCTTCCTCCTGATAAGGAGCCAAACCAACCCAATAACCTTGCCACTAATTCCTTCCCTGCACCAGTCCTGGCAGATGTCTGACAGCCCTCTGGATGGACTGAGTGCCCATGGGATTGTGCAATTGTGCATTGGTTTTTGTATGTTTGGAGACAGATCACAATTATTTAGTGTTTCATCCAAAGTGGGAGTGAGGATGGGGAGAAACACTACACCTACGATTGCACAAGTGTCTTTTCACTGCCATGGAAATCTGTCTTCACCAAGACACTTCCCTGAAATGTCTCTCTCTCTTTCTCTTCCCCCCTCCTCGATTGCTTCAGGCTTTCCATAAAAATAATAAAACATTTAACAAGACAGACCAAGAGAGAGAGAGTTTCAGAGACAGAAAGAGTCGTAAAAAAAAAAGAAAGACACAGCCCTAACTGGTTTGGCTCAGTGGATAGAGCATCGGCCTGTGGACTGAAAGGTCCCAGGTTCGATTCCAGTCAAGGGCATGTACCTTGGTTGTGGGCACATCCCCAGTAGGAGGTGTGCAGGAGGCAGCTGATGGAGTTTCTCTCTCATCGATGTTTCTAACTCTCTATCCCTCTCCCTTCCTCTCTGTAAGAAATCAATAAAATATATATAAAAAAAAAAAAAAGAAATACACAGATAGACACAGAAAATAATCAGGAAGATCTGAGTCCTGGTTAGCATAGGTATAGAAGCCTATCTAATAAATGATGCAGAAAGCAGACCAAGATGTCAAGTGCAAACTAATACATTCTTAATCCAACAGAATATTTGGATGTATTCTAGAGACCATCCTATCAAGCACCCACTAAAAGTAGAACTCGTCTTCAAATCCATGCAAAGCATACAGCCTATCTTACTTGAATGCTACTTATGACAAGAAATGTACCAATTAATGAGGAAGCTTTGGAGTGAGGGAGCAGTTGCATGTTAGAAGTTCCAATTAGATGGGGAAAGGGGTGGAGATGGAAGAGGGTATGGGGGGGTGGAAATAAATGGTGATGGAGGAAACAAATATATATAGCACTCAAAAAAAAAAAGTTCCAGTCAACAATATTTGAACTATTTTTATTGTTCAATTGCTTAAGTGAACAGTGTGCCCAAATATAAAACAATGGCCCTCAAACTGTAGTGCAAATGTGAGTCACCTTTGGGGGCTTACTGAATATGTGAATTTTCATCTCACCCAAGACCTACCAAACCAGACTCTATGAAGGTGGGTCCCAAGAATCTGCATTTTCATTGAATATATTAGGTGATTTTAATAAAGCACTATGTTGAGAAGCAGTGCTATAAAGTATACACTAGAATTTTTCTACCAAAAGTTATTTTAAATGCTCATCCCACACCTGATAATATTATAATAATACATTCTATGACCATGAACATTAACAGCCTTAAATATATAAGAGGGAGACTGGCATTTCCATTTTTATTATAATTATTACTTGCCTGAAGTCTACTATTTTTAGAGCCAAATTTTGCTATCTTCTAGACTTCAAAATTATTAATAACAATGTATAAAATGCTGAAGTTTAGCATTATGATCAGAGATAATATCCAAGTTGCTCAAAACACAATACAACACCAACCAAACCTGTTGCTATGGTAGAGCACATGTACTTATTTTAAAATACGTTTTTATTGATTTCAGAGAGAAGAAGGGAGAGGGAGAGAGAGATAAAAACAATGATGAGACAGCTGTTTTCTGCATGCCCTCTACTGGGGATCTAGCCCACAACCCAACCCGGGCATGTGCCCTCACCTGGAATCGAACCAGCGACCTCTTGGTGCAAGGAATGATGCTCAATCAACTGAGCCACACCAGCCAGCCGGGCTGAGAACATGTGCTCTTAAAGTAATATGTCAGCTGCCATCTTTCAATTGTTGATGTGGCAAATACATACCATGTACAGACCTGCTGTGAATGAGGGTGGAGGCTTTCAATAGCCAAAGTATCAAAAATAAAAGAAGGTGGAGGATGAACCAGAGCAATGAAAATCATGAGTAGATTAAGACATATTTGAAAGCTTAAAGTTTGGAAAGAAAAAGGTTATATTTTGATTGTCCTCATTTCTTTAAACCTGGCTCCAAATCATACATCCTGGTTTTCATCTGATAGAGACTATGAAAGTAAAAGCATAAACATTTAAATAAAGCACTGTCTTTTATGAATGATTTGTTATTTCTCCTGTTAACCATGCCTGTGAAAGTCTAGCCATTCATTTGGTCCATACACCTAGCATGCTTATTTTGTTTTATGGGGGAGGGAGGGTCATTATGTAACTTTCTTTTCCCCCAGCTTTATTGATATACTAGAGGCCTGGTGCACGAAATTCGTGCACGGGGGGGGGGGGTCCCTCAGCCCAGCCTGCACCCTTTCCAATCTGGGACTCCTTGAGGGATGTCCGACCGCCCATTTAAGCCCAATCCCACTGGACATCCCTCTCACAATTCAGGACTGCTGGCTCCCAACTGCTCACCTGCCTCTGCCTGATTGCCCCTAACTGCTTCTGCCTGCCAGCCTGATCACCCCTAACCACTCCCCTGCCAGCCTGATCACCCCTAACCACTCCCCTGCCAGCCTGATTGACGCCTAACTGCCCCTAACTGCCCTCCCCTGCTGACCTGGTCCCCCCCCCCAACTGCCCTCCCCTGCAGGTCTGGTACCCCCCAACTACTCTCCCCTGCAGGCCTGGCTTCCCCCCCCAACTGCCCTCCCCTGCAGGCCTGGTCCCCCCCCAACTGCCCTCCCCTGCAGTCCTGATCCCCCCCCCGCAACTGCCCTCCCCTGCTGACCTGGTCTCCCCCAACTGCCCTCCTCTGCCAGCCCGGTCACCCCTAACTGCCCTCCCTGCTTGCCTGATCACCCACAACTGCCCTCCCCTACAGGCCTGGGTCCCCCCCAACTGCCCTCCCTTGCTGGCCTGGTCTCCCCCAACTGCCCTCCTCTGCTGGCCTGGTCACCCCTAACTGCTCACAACTGCCCTCCCCTGCAGGCCATCTTGTAGCAGTCATCTTGTGTCCACATGGGGGCAGCCATCTTTGACCATATGGGGGCAGCCATCTTGTGTCTTGGAGTGGCGGTCAATATGCATATTACTCTTTTATTAGATAGGATAATTGACATATAACATTGTGTAAGTTTAAGGTGTATAGTCAGACTACTTCTGAGGTTACAACTTGCCAAATAGGTAATAGGAACACAGAATGTTTTCCCAAAGTTCTTTGTTTTTTAAATTTTATTTTATTTTATTTAAATTTTATTTTATTGTACAAATAGTAGTACATAAGTCTCCCTTTTTTTCCCCATTGACCTTCTCCCAGTTCCCAAAGATCTTTACACTTGTAATCTCATTTGAAATTCCCAACATACCCCATGAAGCAAGTACTATTATTATTATTTTATTATTATTCCCATTTCACAATCACAGGTCCAGGTTCAGAGAAGTAACTGGAGCTAGTAAATAGTGGAGGCAGGATTTTTACTAAAAAGTCCTATACTTAAGCCCTAGGCTATCCTTCCTCCAAGTAATAGATAATCATCTCCTGTACAATTGGCACTGACACCACATGAATGAACACCCGACCCTGGTATTCAAATACCTCTCACACACTGAATTTCTTTTAAAAAAATGTGGCATTTGATTTTTCCTTCTGCCGCCCTTGAAAATGGAAAAATGTTCACTTGCTCATCATTGTCACCACCACCACCATCACCATCATCATTAGCATAGAACACGATCGGGAGTAGTAAGGGACATTTTTATTCTGAAGAATAACTTGAGCCAATCTTTATATCTGGGCCAGCCTGGCAGGGGTATATGGCATTTTATTAGCCTCAACCAGAGTTCAAAGAACCATGTTTCTTTATAACATGCATGCGAAGGAGGAAGGTCCCTCTCTGTAGGCAGCCCCAATCTTCTGCTAAACTGAGGTGAAGATTAATGGCTCCTAAATGAAGATTTTAAAGATGCCAGAAGGAAAGACATATCATGAAAGCAAGATGCATAATCACCCTTGGTAACAATGTAGCCTATAATTCAGCCGGCATGTCCCAAACCACGCCATTTGACATGGTGATTACATCACCTAATCTGTGCAGTTAACTGGCATTACCAATTCCACTCACATTCCTTTTCTGTTGTGCAATCTTTGCTTCACAACAGAAACAGGAGAGCAGAAGATGCAACATACCATCTGTCTTCTGTAGGTGGGTGAGAATGTTGCCATCAGACGATCAACACAGCATGGGTGCTAGCAGGCTCAATGTGAGGCACCCCCTTCGCTTGCCAATAAAGCTTGGCTTATCCCCAGCAAAAGTGAATTTCCTAAGAAGTTTTTCTCCAGGGATTTTCTCCTTCCTTTTTCCCTCCCCAGTGAGGATTTCCACAAGGGTAAAGTTAAGCACAGAGAAATGGAAAAGGAACCAGGAGATAAGGTCTAGTCTCAGCTCTGCACGCAGCGAGCTGAGTCATTATGAATCACTTTGAGTCACTTCACTTCTCCAAACGGTAATTCTTCATCTGATAAGTTGGGCTGAAACTTTTTATATTTATTAGGGCCTTTAACACACCTTTTATTAGGGTCGCTGAAGAAGGAACTCAGGAGGCCAAAGTAGTAACGGGGTTATAAATTTATTTGGAAAAACCAGATGGGCTGAGCCCCCAAATGGTGCCAGCACCCAGGGATGGGGAGTCAAAGGTTTTAAAGAACTCTAGGCAGGCTTTTTCTGGGCGGAGAATTCTCTGGGAGGGTACTGAGGGGAAAGATAATGGTCTTAGCAAATGAAATGTGGTCTAAAGCCAGTGGTCGGCAAACTGTGGCTCGCGAGCCGCGGTTTGCCACTCTGTTGACTAATGAGTTTGCCGACCACTGGACTAGACTAAATGTTACCGTGTAGTTGGAAGCTGTGAGGATTAGGCAATTGTGGCATATTGTGTGCAAAGAGGTAAAGGGTAGTATATGACAGTGGTCGACAAACTCATTAGTTAACAGAGCGGCAAACCACGGCTCCAAGCCGCATGTGGCTCGCGAGCCGCAGTTTGCCGACCACTGGTCTAAGCAAAAGGGAATGTCCGTTGTGAAGTGGTCTAAAGATCAATTCCCAGGTGAGGGACATTTCATGATGATAAAAAGGTTCAATCTATCAAAAAAATTAAAAACTATAAACATTTGTACCTAACAAATATATACCAAATGTAAATTCCTAACAAAAAGGCCCAAAACACATGAAGCTAAATTCACAGAATTCAAGGAATAGACAATTCAACAATATTAGTTGGAGACTATTCTGTTCCACTTTCAAGAAAGGATAGAACAATTAGACATAACTCATGCCACACACATGCATAATCCATGATCCAGCAATTCTGCTCCTAGATGTGCATTAATATTGTGATTACAAGATGATTAATGTATATAAAATTTTAAAATAGACAAAATATCTATGGTCTTAGACTTCTTGGGTAATAATTTGCTTTGTAATAGCTTTAGATATACATAAATAATTTTTTAAAAAATAATTTCTATATTTTCTATTTAGTGCAATAAAAACAGTTTTAACTCCCACCTTTATAATTTATTAGTGATGTGACTGGGCAAGTTACACATTCTCTGAGTATATTTTACGCATCTGTAAAATGAGAATCAAGTTTATCATGAGGATTGTATCTGATTAACCACTAAGCCCTGTGTTTAATTCCAATGAATGTTAAATACTTACTGTTTTTTCCCTTCCTGCACATCTCTCTCTCTCAAACAGTCCAGTGAATGCAGATTGTTAAAAGAAAGACAACTCATTGCATGAACCTAGAAGAGCCAGGTTTGATTTTGGTTTAGGAAATCCTATATAATAAAAGGGTAATATGCAAATCCACTGAATGTCGGAACAACCAGTTGCTATGACGTGCACTGACCACCAGGGGGGCAGATGCTCAATGCAGGAGCTACCTCCTGGTGGTCAGTGCGCTCCCACAGCGGGAGCACTACTCAGCCAGAAGCTGGCTCATGGCTGGCAAGCGCAGCTGCAGTGGTGGAAGCCTCTCCCTCCCCTGCGGTAGCGCTAAGGATGTCCGACTGACAGCTTAGGCCTGCTCCCAGACATCCCCCGAAGGCTCCTGGACTGTGAGAGGGCACAGGCCTGGCTGAGGGACTCCCCCCCACCCCGAGTGCTGGCTGGTGTTGCTCAGTGGTTGCGCATAAACCTATGAACCAGGAGGTCATGGTTCGATGCCCAGTCAGGGCATATTTGGGCTCCATCTCCAGTAGGGGGTGTGCAGGAGGAAACTGATCAATGATTCTCTCTCATCATTTATGTTTCTATCTCACTCTCCCTCTCCCTAAAATCAATAAATAACATTAAAAAATAATAAAAATAAAAATAATATCTATATATATAAAAGCCTAAGCGACCATTCGACTGTTAGCTATGACACACACTGACCACCAGGGAGCAGACACTCAGTGCACAGGCATGGAAACATGGAACAGACTGATGAATCTCAGAAGGAAGGGGGCAGAGGGGAGGGCAGGAAGAGATTAACCAAAGATCTTATATGCATACTAGAGACCCGGTGCATGAATTCCCTCAACCTGGCCTGCGGGGATCAGGCTGAAACCGGCCCAGTGCACAGATTTGAGCACGGGGAGGGTGGGGGGGGGGGTCTCTCAGCCTGGCATGCAAGGATTGGGCCAAAACTGGCGCTCCCACATCCCCCGAGGGGTCTTGGATTGCAAGAGGGCACAGGCCAGGCAGAGAGACCCCACTGGTGCACGAATCTGTGCACCAGGCCTCTGGTAGAATGATAAGAGAGAAACTTTCCCATACAAGAGCACCATGCAAGGATAGAGACTCCAGAAGCCACTGTAAAATAGCAACATAATCCTATCTAATAAAGAGGGAATATGCTAATTAACCATCACTCCATCACAAAGATGGCTGCACCCACAGCTGAGACCAAGTTCTCATAAGGAGCCTTAACAAGCAATCAGCAGGGACCTGAGGCTATGCCCTCCCCCGCCCCCGTGGGGCTTGACAGGGGACCTCAGGCCTGCAGGGCTTGACAGGGGACCTCAGGCTGCCTTTCACACCTGACAGGGCTTGACAGGGGACCTCAAGGTACACTTCCTGTCCTGGTGCTGGGCTAGGGGACCTCAGGCTGCTCCCCCCACCCCAGCGCCAGGCCGGGGGACCTCAGGCCACGCCCCCCACCTGGCAGGGCTTAACAGGGGACCTCAGGCCATGCCCCCCACCCAGCAGGGCTTGACGGGGGACCTCAAGGTGCACTTCCCGTTCTGGTGCTGGGCTAGGGGACCTCAGGCCATGCTCCCCACCAGGTGGGGCTTGACAGGGGACTTCAGGCCATGCACCCCACTCTGGCACCAGGCCTGGGGACCTCAGGCCGCACCCCCCGCCCCAGCACCAAGCCAGGAGACCTGAGGCTGCACGGCCCCTGCCTGGTGGGGCTTGACAGGGGACCTCAGGCCATGCCCCCCACCCAGTGGGGCTTGACAGGGGATCTCAGGCCATGTCCCCCACCTGGTAGGGCTTGACGGGGGACCTCAGGCCACGCCCCCCATCCTGGCACCAGGCCAGGGGACCTGAGGCTATGTTCCCTGCCCGGCGGGGCTTGACAAGAGTGGGACTAGCCAGGTCTGGATCTATCCCAATGAGGGGGGTGCAGCCGGGTCTGGGTCTCACACGATTTTGAGGCACATGTGGTTGGGCAGGGACTTGACTCTGGGTCCCGTGGTGTGCCCCAGACTCTGACAGGAGGAAGGTTTTCATATACATTTTACTAATTTTCTTTCATCTCTGACACTTCTATTACAGAGAAAGGGCAAATAGCAATATTAAATTATTTCCTCTAATTAATCCCCTTTTAATGTGCACGAATTTCGTGCATCGGGCCACTAGTTCTAAAATAAACAGAGCAGTGGAATTCTGTTAAGGAATCTCTCTCTGGTCCTGTCCATAAGATACTCACTTAAACAAAGGTGCTTCAGAACTGAAGGAGCTGTACAGTATAACTAGACACCTGGATGGTCCTTTACCACAACATAAGCCAAGAGCCATCCTTTGAGTCAAAATTTGCTGATTGCATCTACTGAATGAAGTCCCTACATCTACAGAATGCTTAATGTTTAAAAAAAATGTTCACGGTCAGCACAGATACTAATTTGGAGTTCTGGACACTGCAATGGTAAATAAATTGTGTTTAGTGCATAATAGTCCTCACAACAGAAAACGGTTCTTGGAAAATAAAGAACAGAAAATTTGCAGCTGTGGGTTTGGTCCCATAAATCTCACCACAAAATATGCAACTGGCTGGGGAGTGACTGCTGTGGGAGGCGGCGGAGAGCCAGTCCTTGGACAAACACAGGATTCTCTCTCCAGAGAATTCCAGTCTTCTTCTAAGCTTTATGCATTTAAAGCATGTTGTATGGCAGTGTGGCTCCCCAAAGAGCAGACTGCACACTTAGCCGTGAAGGAAAGCCAACCCTATGCAAGAATGACTTTCTTTCACAATAAAACAACAACAATAACAAAAAGCAACTCTTAAAATTTTTCTGTTTCAAATTAAACATTTCAGAGTGCCTGCTGGTTTCAAACAGAGCCTGCCACCCCCAGCCCCAATGGATCAAAGGTCTATTTCAGACCTAGCTCGCCTTTGGTCCTCTTTGCCAAGTTGTTGTTGGTGGTGGTTGGGGGCGGGTGGGGGGGCAGCCAAGGGGAAACTGGGGTGCACTTAAAGCAGGGGGCAATATGGGGAACCCTGGTTCAGTCCATTGTACGTGGATACCCAAAATTAGGAAGAAAACTTGTTTCCTGGGGATTCTCTCTAAAGTCGTGTGTAAGGCTGACTGGAGAATCTGTGGCTTACCCTGGTGGTTCCTGTCACCTTCCCACAGCAGCTCATGATTGCACTAGGGCCACTTCCAAGGTCTGCTTGTGCTAAGACAGACAGCATGCTCTGGAGCCGGTGACCTCCAAGCTTATAAGAAGTGTTTGGGCACTGAAGAGAAGCAACATCTGCACATTGTAACCACAAGATCCATGGTTATCTGGGAGCCTGTATTCCACAAGGGATATGCAACTATCAACCCCACCCCCTCTGTGGCTCCCCACACAAAGTTGGCTTACACTGTGGATACAAAGTTCTTTAGAATTCCCTGTCGTTATCCCTTGGGGCTACATTTCCAACAGCAGGAAACACACTCTCAACACATATATAGACAACTCCCACAAGAGCTTACAGCTCAAAGGAAAGAGGCCCCAAAAGGTCAGACTTTCATCCCAACCCCAAATTCTTTCCTCCACAAGAATCTCTTATCCAATTAGCTGTTTGCCCTTAGAATGTTTACTATCAGTCACTTAATACCCATAAATTATACTTTTTTCTGGATTATGCTAAAAATGCAAAATTAATGTGTCAAAAATTTTAAAAGATTGTTCAATGAGGTTTGGCACACATCAACATAATTCATCAGCAAATAACTGCATTATAACTTTGCTTCCACAAATGCAATGCATGTTTCATCTATTATCCCATTCATAAGGGGTGACATGATCTAACCTCTAAAGTGAGCTGAGTCTCAGTCCCCTTATTCCACCTCCAGAGCGGTGCTGCTCTGAGCCAGACTAAGAAATATTGTATGCATGTGTGTATGTGTTTGTATGTGTGTGTGCATGTACCTTGGCAGAGACACACACCACCATCTGATTGACAGTATTTTGGTGGGAAAAGTAGAAGGATTAAAGGATTATAAATAGAGCTGAGCCTGGGTGTGATGATTTCTAAGCAACTTTAGACATTCTTTGCTAAGGCTAATGGGAGTTGAGTGCCTCCAGGGGAGGGAGCCAAGCTCTAGTTTCTGCTCTAGAACCTCTTCCTTATTCTACCAGTACCTGGGCTATATGCAGATCCAGGACCAAGCAATCTGTGGGCCAGCACCCTGGGCTCCCAATCAGGTTGCTCAATACTGTCTCGGTTCAAGAACTTTTGCTGAAGGGTCAAGAGTTTCACAATGACTTGGCTAAAGATTAGTAGTAAAGCTTCCCACCTCCCACCTCCCACGGTCTAGCAATAAACAGTGGGCATGGCCAGTATGTCATATTCTAGATCACCTCATCTTGAGGTGCCTTACACATCTGTCTGAGAACTGCATGGATATGAAAATTGGGGTTCCCTCCAATATCTCTATTCGTAGAAAATACCTAACCTCTGGCAGAGTTGCTAACATATTTTGCCAATATTAGCCAGATGGAGAGAAATTGGGGACAAGAAAAATTAAATAATTTGAACACATTTGAAGGGCACCATGATATAATGGCAAGACCAAGGACACTGGGTCCAGGCAGACCTGGGCTAGTTTGGCTCCTGATTCTGACATTTAGTTGCACTGCCAGAGGTTATGACTCAAACTCTTCCAAACTGACCTGTGAAATATAGCTCATATCCAGATCAAAGTGTTGTGACAAAGATTGGAGGAGATGATGGCACATATTAAGCAACAAGCGCTGTCCCCAGCATGATGTTCAACAAAAGTGGGTTCCTTCTCCCCATTATCCCTGTAGACATGAAGTTACATTCAGCGGTCTACCCTCTAGGCCAGCTCCCAAGCCTGTGAATGTTTACTTCTAATGCCAAACCACTGGATTCTTAGCCAGCACCAAACTGCCTTGCTCAGTCTTTACACAAGAAAGTGATTAATTTATAGGCTAAGCCTGGAAAATTGACTTCCATTCTGGGCATTGAAAAATGCTTCCAGGAAAGTTTCCCAGATGGCCATATTTAGCCTGGTCATATTTCTCCTGTCTTTTATAAAGTAGCTGAAACAAGCCATGTTGTATCCATAACAAGAGTTCACTAGAACCAGTTCTTTCCAGAAGTTTGCAGAGAAAAGGCCAGAGGACTCCTATTTTAAACACTTCATCCATTTTGGGTCCCTGCTCCAAAGAGCAAGAAAGAGGATACAAGAAAGAGACAGTTTCTACTTACAGAGACATTGGTGGAAAATTCTAGATAATATAATATAATTCCATACAAGGCACAATACTCAAGGAAAGTTCTCTACCCCTCTATCAGGGCAGCCTCTACTCTCCCTTCCTGGATGGATCTCATATTCATTGATCCCCAAATCATGATAAGAACCAGCAGAATCTTTCTGGCTTGAAGTATCTGATTATTGGTAATGTAAATAATACCATAATTGGCAATTCAACAGATATTTATATATGAGTGAATTTCAGACATATTTATCTAAAATTCTACCTAGTGCAAAATCCTGGATAAGAGCCAAGAATAATAACTAACAACCGTTAAAAATTGTCCATGGCGCCCAGCTGGCGTAGCTCAGTGATTGAGCATCAACCTATGAACCAGGAGGTCACAGTTCAATTCTAGGTCAGGGCACAGGCCTGAGTTGCAGGCTCGACCTTGGTGTGGGACATGCAGGATTCTCTCTCCATCATTGATGCTTCAGTCTCCTTCTCCCTCTCCTTCCTCTCTGAAATCAATAAAACTATATATTTTTAAAAAAGAAATGAATGGAAAAATAAAATATAAAAATTGTCTATGGCTTCCTTTACCTTCCAGAAGTCAAACTAGTTTGAAGGGGATGTCAAAAGACCCAGAGAGGTCCTGTGTGGATCAAAGCACCTTTGGGTCCCTGCCAATCTGCAGGTCTCTGCACACCTGCACTCTGGTTCCCCAATAGCACTGGTGAGAGGAGTATGCTTGTGCATGGGGACTGAAAGAGAGACGGGGCAGAAAATATACTCTTAGCACAAAGAGAGACACGTCTATAAATGAGACTCAGCCAGAATAAGAACTTGACCCAACATCAGACAAAACACAGAATAAGGAAAAACCAGAAACTAAAGCCCTGTGTGGAACAGGTGTCTGACAATGCTCAGCAGAGACTTTGCTGAAGACCCACATCATCAGAATCTCCACTTGGTATCATGACAAACTAAGGTTCATGCTTTTGAGCTTCCTGCCAACAGAAAACAGTCAGGAGCATAGCTCAGATGCGGAGTCTCATATTACATCCTACAGATCAACAGATTTGGGCAGCTCAAATCCTTGGGATACAGAAAGTTCAGAGACAAGGACATGTTCTTCCTAGTTTCCAAAGTTCAGTCCTTCCACTTTTAAACATTTTATGGATTTGAATTTCTTACCAAGAAAGAATGCCATCAATATTATGTTCTTGGAGGGCATGGCAATACAATGAGAGCCAATGCAGAGTGGTCCAAAACGCAATACTATGCTTCTGCCCACAGGCACATACAATAATGGCTCCAAAGCACAGGATCTAGATCCAGGCATATCTGAATTCGTAAACAATTTTTAACCTTAGGCAAAATTCTTAACTTCTCTGAAGAGAAAAATGGAGAAAATACCTATGTCCCAGGATTGTTATTTTTAATGATAAAGCAGAGATAATGCACCTAATATGGTGCTTAGCAGTACTTTCATTAAACAAATGTTGATTAAATTTATCTTAGACCCGTTTTCACTAGTTCTACATTAAATCTACTGAAAGGGTGGCATATGTGCCTAAAAACATTAAATGGAAAAGACTATTTTTTTATGCAAATACATTCAGTGCTGTCTGCCTCTCTATCTGACTGAAATGATACACGGTCTGGACACCCATGGACATGCTCAAATTCTTTAAAAAAATTAAAATGAGTACCAATTTTGGACCAGGCAAAATGCTAGGGATTTTCATGTGAATTATCTTGTTCCAGCTAGGCTGCAGTACTTTTTATTTATTTATTTTTATTCTTTGTTAATCCTCACCCGAGGATATTTTTCCACTGATTTTTAAAGAGAGTAGAAAGGAGGGGGAGAGACAAAGAGAGATAAACATCAATGTGAGAGAGACACATTGATTACTTGCCTCCCGCCTGCAATAGAGGTATGTACCCTTGACCGGAATCAAACCTGCGACCCTTCAGTCCACAGGCTGTTGCTCTATCCCCTGAGCAAACTGGCTAGGGCTGAAGTACATTTTATATTTGTCCATCTGTTTTAGAATATAATGGTGGGACTTCGGGAATCAACTTCCAACAATTTAACGTCTTAGAAATAGTAAAGCTTGAATAAGAATAAATGGAATCAATTCCTTGAGCTCTAAAAGAAAATGTTTTGAACATCTATTAATTGTCATGTGGTTTGGAAGGTGCCAGAATGAAATTCTGGCTACCTGCTATTCTAACAAGCCATTTTACTCTAGTAAAGCAAAAACATTGCCTAGACCAGAATATCCACTGCTCCTGGCCACAGCAATTAACTTATTGACTCAACAAACATTTATTGAGCATGCAGTAAAAAAGAATTAGATACTCTCCCTGAATTCACAGAACATATGTCATAGAGGAGTTAAAAGAAAAGAAATACATATCTGTGAAAAAAATAAACAGGGAAGCATAAGAGAAATGACTGGCTCTGGCAGGTACTGTAGGTTTGATTAAGCTTACGTCATCCCAACCTCCCTTTCTCTTGCCCTATAAAAGTTGGAAAATGAAATAAATTCCCAGCCCCCTTTGAAGTGACTACACAACACAATCCTAGCCAATGAGATGTGAACAGAAATGCTATGGAAAATTTCCATCCAACACAAAAGCAGAGGAGTCCGGTGAGGTGTAAAAGAGAAGGGCTATGCTGTGAAAAGCCAAGGGAAGAGAATTCTAGGAGGAAGGAATGACGAGTGTAAAATCCTGGAGAGAAGACAATCACTGGTTTGAGAAACGGAAAGGTTAACAAGGAGGTGAGTGGCAGGAGATAAGATTTGAAAGACAGGTAGAGTCAGATCATGTGGGACTATGTAGGCCATGGTAAGTCTTTTAGAGTTTATCCTAAATGGATGTGAAACCAATGCAGGACCTCAAACAAGAGTGGCAGAACCTGATTTTCTTTGGCTGCTAGGTGGGGGAATGGATTATGAGGCTGTAAGAATAGATGTGAAGAGCCCAGTGAGAACCACTGTAGTCCTGGTGAGATGATAGTGGTTTGGATTTAGGGAAACAAAGAAAAACAGATGCGTTTGAAATACATTTTGGAAGTATCTTGAATTGGAGGGAGAAGAGAAAAGCAAGCATGACTTCTAGGTTTCTGGCCCAAACAACTGGGAGGATGGTAATGATTATTTACAAAATGGAAGAAACTGGGGAAGGAGCAGGAATGTGCAAAACAAAGCATTCAATCAACTCAACATCCAAAATTCCTGTTCCAGTGATCTGACTCTAACGAAGTAATGCTTTCCCATTTTGCTATCATTTCACTTTTCCCCAAAGGCTGTCTTCTGAGAACCATAACTGTAGCTAAAATATCAACAATATTGGATTTCATCTGGTAGGAAAACAACAGTGGTGGAACTCAGGTGGTGGGGATTAGGACTTCAACATATCTTTTTTTTTTTTGGTTATTAAAAGCAAAATGAGAGACTCAGCATATGACTTGACAATTTTCATCATGGAATTTTGAAAATAAATGAACTGTGCAAATGTACAAAATTTTTTGTTTGAGACCCAAGTCTTGCATCCAGTAATGTTCCTACCAAACATACATATCACAATTTATAATTAAACTAGAGGCCTGGTGCACAAAATTCGTGCTGGTGTCCCTCAGACCAGCCTGCACCCTCTCCAATCTGGGACCCCTCGAAGGATGTCCAACTGCCCATTTAGGCCCAATCCCATACGGGCAGTCGGACATCCCTCTCACAATCCAGGACTGCTGGCTCCCAACTACTCGCCTGCCTCTGCCTGATTGCCCCTAACCGCTTCTGCCTGTCAGCCTGATCACCCCTAACCACTCCCCTGCCAGCCTGATTGATGCCTAACTGTTACCCTGCCAGCCTGTTTGCCCCTAACTGCCCTCCCCTGCAGGCCTGGTCACCCCTAACTTCCCTCCCCTGCAGGCCTGATCCCCCCCAACTGCTCTCCCCTGCAGGCCTGGGTCCCCCCCAACTGCCCTTCCCTGCAGGCCCAGTCACCCCCAACTTCCCTCCTCTGCTGGCCTGGTCACCCCTAACTGCCCTCCCCTGCAGGCTTGATTGCCACCAATTGCCCTCCCTTGCAGACCTGGTCCCTCCCAACTGCCCTCCCCTGCTGGCCTGATCACCCA
Source organism: Plecotus auritus (assembly GCF_963455305.1). Classification (NCBI taxonomy): domain Eukaryota; kingdom Metazoa; phylum Chordata; class Mammalia; order Chiroptera; family Vespertilionidae; genus Plecotus; species Plecotus auritus. The sequence goes on along the minus strand of NC_137777.1, from coordinate 27,325,197 downwards.
CAACTGCCCTCCCTTGCAGGCCTGGTCCCTTCCAACTGCCCTCCCCTGCTAGCCATCTTGTGGTGGCCATCTTGTATCTACATGGGGGCAGCAATCTTGTGTGTTGGAGTGATGGTCAATCTGCATATTACTCTTTTATTAGATAGGATAGGGGCCTGGTGCACAGTGGGGGCCAGCTGGTTTGCCCTGAAGGGTGTCCCAGATCAGGGTGGGGGTTCCCTTGGGGTGTGGGGCGGCCTGGGCAAGGGGCCTGTGGTGGTTTGCAGGCCAGCCATGCCCCCCAGTGACCCAAGCAGAGGCCCTGGTATCTGGGATTTACTTATCTTCTACAATTGAAACTTTGTAGCCTAGATAGAGCCAAGCCTTCTGCTCTCTCCATTGCAGCAGCCATTTCTGTTGGGATTTATTTATCTTCTATAATTGAAACTTTGCAGCCTTAAGTGGAGACCAAGGCAGGCCAGGGTTTGTGGAAAGCTTGGCTTCCTCCATTGCAGGGGAAACCCAAGCCTCCCTCCTGCTCTCTGTGGCCACAGCCATCTTGGTTGGGTTTATTTGAATATTCGCTCCTCATTGGCTTGTGGGCGTGGCTTGTGGGTATAGCAGAGGTATGGTCAATTTGCATATTACTCTTTTATTAGATAGGATATTTGGGTGAATAATTACTATTAGTAGCTGATTATATTTACTTTCATTTGGTCATGAGTAAATCCAGGAGTACAGCTTTAGAAGGAGATGTCCAGCCTTGGTTTGGACAACTTTGAATTTATTTCAGGTATATGTCAGTCTGGTGGTGTTGATGGCAAGGGGTGGGGGGTGGGTATGGGGCGGGTGCTTCCCTGACTTCACACCTGATCCAGCACAAAGAACACCAGTATTAGAGCCCAGGGCAGATCAATTTAGGAGCATCCTGGTATAATCCCAGCATTATATGAATATGTTTCTAAAACTTTCCATGTCTTTGCTCTGTAAAAGGTGAGTTTTTCTACAATTGTGAATAAAAGTGTTCAGTTTCAACTCAGTGTTAAATAAGCTTGGTAGTAAGCAAAAACATTCATTTCTATTCATTCTTTTTTTTTTTTCTGGGTATAAAGCAGACATTTATTTTTTTTATTAATATATATTTTTCTATTGTTGATAGTATTATAGTTGTCTCCCATCCCTGCCCCCCTTTAGATCTCAGCTCAGACATCCTCTCCTTGGGGAGGTGATCCCTGTCATCCCTCCCACTGTCCAGCAAAAATTGAAAACACTGACTCAGCCAGTGTGGCCCAGTAGTTGAGTGTTAACCAGGAGGTCATGGTTCAATTCAAGGTCAGGGCACATGCCCAGGTTTCAGGTTTGATCCCCAGTAGGAGGCATGCAGGAGGCAGCTGACCAATGATTGTCTCTCATCATTGATGTTTCTATCTCTCTCTTCTCCCTTCCTCTCTGAATAAAACATTTTTATATAAAATTAGAAGCACTGGTGCTTTTCTTCCGAGCTCTTACCTCAGTTTATAATTCTATGTTTAAGAGTGACGTTATTTGGCCCTAGCCAGTTTGGCTCAGTGGATAGAGTGTTGGCCTGAGACCTGAAGAGTCCCAGGTTAGATTCCAGTCAAGGGCACATGCCCGGGTTGCAGGCTCATTCTCCCAGGGGATGGGGTGGAGAGGAGGGTGTGTAGGAGGCAACTAATCATTGATGCTCTCTCATCATTGATGTGTCTATCTTTCTCTTCTTCTCCCTTCCTCTCTGAAATCAATTATATATATATATATATATATATATATATATATATATATATATATATATATATATATATTTAAAAGAGTGAAGTTATTTGATTAATGTCTCTTTTCTTCTTTAGACTGTAAATGCCACAAAGGCCTAACATAAAGTCTAGCACATACATGGTAGGTGGTCAATAAATACTGATTAAGCAGAGCTGTGCAGAGTTGCCAGTCTTCTCCTGGGCTGTCAGAGTTGGACTTGAAGGATGACTAAGGAAGGGGATCTGAGCTGAGGCCCAGAGGAGTGGCCATTTGTCCCCTCCCAGGACTTCCAGATGGGGAGCAAAGGAACACTTTCTGTTGACTCAGCAACAACAACTCCACTAGAGAGTGCGGAGTTGTGATCATCATCTCACAATTTGCTATTTCAGTGCCCACACTGTCTTGGCTAATTAATTAGAAACTTCAGGTGGTTTGCCCAACCTGGGCTCTCCTGGTTCAAGAAGAAAATTCCATGACATATACAGGTTTGTTGCCATGGGGAAGAAAGACCAAGAGCAGGATTTTGACATTTTATTTAATATGAGAAACAAAAATTTTGAAAGGACAGGGCAGGGGGTGGGAGGCAGAACACAATGACCACTAATTTCTTCTCTGACTCAGGTAGTTCTGTTTCTATGTAAATATGCAAAGAAACAAAGAGAGAAAAGAAGCCCCACAGATCCACATCCATCAATTCGTCACAGCAGGAAACAAGAAAAGAAGCCAGGAGTTACGAAATCCCTCTGAGAGTTGGCATGGGGTTGCCTGAAAACTTGAATAATGTTTCTCACAGAACTTAATTTTCCCCACCAGAAAAAAATAAACTTTCCAGAAAAGAGCAAGGGTATCTTTTGTTCCGTATTTGTAAATGCTGCTCAAATTCCTTCACAGCTGAAGGCTGAATGGTTTGCTCTGAGAAGTGTTGGATTAAACTAACAAAAGTGAATATTTTGCATCTTTCACTTGGATGACCCTGCAAGTTCTAGTCCTGACCTAAGTAAGGGGCTGATGCCAAGAATAAAAATTATTTATTTGATCTTCTTCAAGCTGGCTCAGGTGATCATGTGACCGCCCTGACAATTCTCCCCTCAAGAGACATGAGAGGTCATACATCCCTGGGCAGTTTACAAGGGGTTTGAGGTTTCCTTGGCATATACATTCTATTGTGTTCTGCCTCATGGGCTTGCATTTCTTGAAAGAATGCAATAGGAAGCATTATTGGGCTTTGGGATAGAGACCAGGTTGGAATCTAGCTCTGACATTTTTAAGCTGGGTGACCTTGGGAAAGCAATGAACGGGGTTTTGGTTTCCTCATTTGCAAAGTAGAGAAACACAACCCTCTCAACTTCAAGAGCTGTAAGAACAATAAGGCAATGCGTGTGAAGTGCGAGGGACACAACGCAGGTGTTTAGTGAGTGAATTCCTTAGCCTTTCAATGGAAACACCCATTCATGGGCTCACTCAACAAATTTGCTTCCAGCATTTACTGAATGCCATTATTGGGCTAAATTCTAGGAATATAGTACTCAAGGCAGACAAGGTTCCTACATTTATGGAGCTCCTGGAGACAGACAGATATTAAACATCTCAGTACTACATTCAGACTCTGATAAACAGTATGATGGTTTTTTTTAACTAAGACAGAACAATATGATAAAGAGTAACTGGAGGAAGACAGAGAGAATGTCAAAGAGTATTTAAGAAAGGCTTCTCAAAAAAATCAACCTGAGACTTGAATGACAAAACAGAACCAGTCATCCAACCTTGGGCAGGAACAAACTTGGTATTTGGGAGAGACAGAGGCAAGGCTAATGGAGCTGTAGGCAAAACCGGGTAGCAGGGTCCAGATCACGGACTCTGTAGACCATAGAAAGAGTCTGGAACTTATGGTAATGGGAAGCCATTAGAGGACTTTAAGTGCCAGAGTCACTTAATTAGATTTGCTTGAGGGGCAGACATAGGCACAATGATGATGTATTTGTGAAACTAAAAAAATCTGCCCTCACTAGACTGTAGAATAGCTACTAGGATCATGTAAAATAAAGTTATGATAGATAGTGTGGTCCAGAATGGTTTTAGAATTGATGTGATAAAAAAAGGAAAGAAATTATCATTAAAGGTTGTGATATAAGGTCACATTTAAGGGAGTGATAGGCATTAGACTGTAGCCTTTCTATCTTTTCAAAGAAGAAAAAGAGGTAAGAAACAGAATTAGTCCTCCTGGAACAGATGTCTTCCTCCAGGAGTTTAGTGTTTAGATGCTGATATTCAATGAACTCTTGGACAGAAAGGGCCTGCATGGTGCAGGGTCAGGCATGCAGAAGACACTCAATACATTATAGTTCCTTCTCTTCTTTCCTTCTTTCCCCTTTGGACCAGAAGCCGCCAGTCCAAATGAAATTCCTAAACGATGGATGTAGAGTTGCCAGAGACAAACTATAGGAAACAACCCTCTTCTAGATGAAAATGCACTGCAGGGCTTGACTAAACTTTTGAGGATTCCCATATCTCATGCTCCATTCTGGTTGTAATGCCAATGAAAGATTTCTCCACCAGAGGTTTACAGATTTCATGGTTTAAGTAAAAGAACCTTCAAAATAAGAATAACTCCAAATTCAAAGTTGCTGACTCAAGTGAGAATTTCAATGAACATTGCAACCATTGTTTTCCGGCATGGGAAGGGAGCAGAACAATATGAAATAAAACAGCATCTTATTAGAACTGTAATTAATTGCTCTCTTTTATGCGGGTTGATTCAGACAACACTAAAGATAAGGTTATATCTTGTAACATCTGCTTCCTTTTTGGTCTCTGGGAACAAATATGCTACTACTGATGAAGAGGTGGTCATCAGAAGGGAAGAGGAAAAACAGAGTGGATTAAAGGCAAAATTTCCTTTCTTTTTTTTAAAAAAAAATTAATTGATTTGAGAGAGAGAGAGAGAGAGAGAGAGAGATATCAATCTGTTGCTCCACTTATTTATGCATTTATTGGTTGATTCTTGTGCCCTGACCAGGGATCGAATCCACACCCGGGATGAGGCTCTAACCAACTGTGCCACCCAGCCAGGGCCAAAGGCAAGATTTTCAAATAAGCTTGAGATAGTGTAAAAGTCTAGTATTCGACCAAATCATCTAAAATTCAATTCCATTTACAACTAAAGTCAAGCTGGAACCCTCCTGCCCTACATCTTTACCTGTATCTCAGCAGCCCCAGCCTGCAGTTTGGCTGCCTGGCCAGCCCGCCAGCCTCAGTCAGCTGTGCAGAGGCAGCAGGCAGGAACTGCTGGGAGGCACTGGGGCTAGGTGGCCTAGGCACAAAGGCCACAGATTTCTCTATTCCAACCCAGAAAAGGATTGAGATAGACCTTATCACTCCCTGAGGACACATGTTCTCTGGAGTTCTTCCAGACTTTCTAGAGATATAAATCTGAATATTCACCTCAGGGTCTTCCCTCCTCATGGACTAGCAGGGGTCCTCAAACTTTTTAAACAGGGGGCCAGTTCACTGTCCCTCAGACCGTTGGAGGGCCGGACTATAGTTTAAAAAAAAAAAAAAAAACTATGAACAAATTCCTATGCGCACTGCGGGCCCCGGACGAGTCGGCTGCTAAGCAGGACAGGCAGCGGCACCCGGCGGGCCGGATAAATGGCTGCATGTGGCCCGCGGGCCGTAGTTTGAGGACGCCTGGACTAAGGGCTCCATCCAAACCAGGCAAAGAGCTCTCCTTTGGGTCTGGAAAGGTCTGAAAGTGTTAACGGGGGAAATGGCACCCAGTCTGTTTAGTCCGAGGCCTGTCCTTCCCGCACACTGGTGGCCCACATCTTAAAACTTTCCTGTCCCATAAGTAGGTGGCATAAAAGAGAGAGAAATGATACATTTGAGACACTCAGTTACAAAATCATCTGCTTTTGGAAGTTAAGATGTGACAGCGAAAGTATAAAAATCCCGCTGATGCAAAGCTCCCAAAGGCCCACCTGCCAGGCCTTGTTCACTCTGGAAAGCAGGAGAAAGCCGGGCCATGACCTGAGGTGAGGGGCTGTGTTCAGTGTAGAGAGTGACAACAAAGGCAAAGTGGGGCCCTCTGCACTGTCCTGGGCCAGCTCTTGCCACTCAGAGGTGCCCAGAGGAAGCTTCTGGAGAGAGTTTTGGACAAAGGCTACCAGCCAGACCAAGCAGCTCAATCATGGCCCAGGTCAGGGAAGGCTTCTGTAGGGTCCACACCCACATCCCCTCCCCGCACAACCAGACATGCCAGCCTGCAGTTTCCCACACAAGGGCCATGCTGATGTGACAGGCCATGGGTAATACAAATGGCTCTTTAAGTAAGTGGAGATATTCTACAACTAATACATATGGTGAAATAGGAGATAATTTACTCAGTATTTTCTGTAAGAAAATAATGTACTAGGCAATTTAAATGAATACACACAGGTAAGTTATATGGAAGGGCGTGGTATTCCCTGTCATTTTCACTTAACTTCAATTCTATCTATTCTTTCTATCTATCTATCTATCTATCTATCTATCTATCTATCTATCTAATCTATCTATACAGTAATTCCAATCAGAGTTTGACCAAAAGCATATTAGAGCAGTTATTGTGCTATATCTCAACAATCTTAAGATTCCACTGGTGTGTTTCTATTAAATGATAAAACATCGTGATAGGCAACCTAAGCAGGTTTTTCCCCTGCTGGATGCAACAGAATGTGTAATATGCTAATGTGCTTTATGAATTCCCAGGAGAAAAATAAAGTATACAGCAGCTTCAAACTGTTTTGATCACAGAACTGCAGGATAGGAGATTTTGTTGGACCAGAGAGCTATGTAGCACGATTTTGGAAATGCTGCTCTAGTGAATTCTCTACTGCTCTACAGCATATGAGAGCTATTGTGCACCCCCTGAGAAGCTAAGAATATAAACCATGTGAAATATGAGCATATGGAATTGAAAAAAAATATACCAGGTTACCCATCTACCAGGGTATATACATTAAGGAGTTAATTAACTAATCAATAGACAATGCCTAGAAAAGTTATGCATGTTAATCAATGAAGATGCACTAAAATCAATTAAATACACTTGGCAAAACAAGGTCTTTAGCTTCAATATAAATCCCTTGCTTTCCCCATAGGAAACGAGCTTAAGTCAAAGCCCTGTGGCAAGTGAGTGCATGCTCAGGACTAAAGCACCCTGCCAAAAATAATTCATACTAGCCCTTTACTGTGGAAATAAAATATAAAACTCTTCCCACAGCCAAGAGTTCCATTAGAAAATGAAAAAATCAGCCTCGGCACAGATACAAACGCTTGCCCTTTATGCTCCCAGCCAACTTTCCGGCTCTGGGTTCCTTTGGTGCTGTGCCCACTGCAGAACTGAGGAGGTAGGAAGGGCGTCTAACACAGGCCACCTGAGCCAACAAGGCTTCCGTGACTTGCAGAGCACAGGACCTGGGAGCCTGCACCTCCTGGTATGAACAGGGTGTTCAAATTGGGGGCGGGGGCAGGGGGGCAGAGTCAACCCCTAAGCACTGATTATTCAGACTGGTGGGAATCTGTGTTCTGTGCTCCAGGGAGCCAGTCTCTGCGCCCACCTTTGTTTTCCAGAGGGAAAAGCAGTGCCAGAGGGAAGGTGCTGGAAATCAGAGCTGTGCAGATCCAAGCCGTGCCTGTTGCGTCACTGGTTTACTGCTCGGGGGAAAGGATTGATGGGAGGGGATGAAAGTGGTGAAGAAATGAGCAGGAAAATGAGCTGCAGCCTTCAAGCCTTGTGCAACCTTCCATAGCCCCAGATAATCATGAGATAAATGTCCTCTGTGGAATGTTTTGCAGATGACAGAAGAAACCACTATGCTATATAAAGGTGTTTTGAAGCAGAAAGCCAATGCACTCAACATCCTCTTATAGCATATTTTGGTATAAATAAAAAAACAATTTGTGTATGTGTGTGTATACTAGTATACATATATACATATGTATATATGTACATGTACATATGTGTATGTATATATATATATATGCATACATACAAGAAGTCTGGAAGCATATAAATCAAAATGTTAAAGATCTACACTTTACTGCATGTTAATTATACTTCAATAAAGTTGCTTAAAATTTAACAGTGGTTGTCTCTGAGTTAGGAAAGATTATAGGCGATTATAATTTTTTCCTGCTTGTCTGTATTTTTCAAAATTTCTTGACTATGTATGCACTACTTTTGTACTAAAGACATGTAAAAATTATTTTTAAAAAATCTTACACTATTCATTCAATTTTTTTTACGTTTGTGCAGTTCTTTGTGCTTCATCTAGAGTTTCTACATATTTAACCCCTAAAACTGCAGAAAGAATGTGGTCATCATTCCAGACAGGAGGAACTGGCTCTGCGACATTACGGAATTTATTCCAAGTCAACGAGCTAGTAACCAGCAGAACCAAATTGTGAATCCTGCTCTCTTCCCACAGGAACAGACTTCGTATAGGACAGAAATAGAGTTATTAGATAAGATTTACGCAAAAAGAAACATCTTTTCAAGCTCGGTGTTGGTTAAGGGAAGAAATGTGAAAAACCAAGGAAGGTTTGTAGACCCAGGAGGCACAGTGAGAGGGACAGGAAAATTTCCCTCCTAGTTGCTACATCAGACCCTTTGGGCTTCATTTCAACCCCATTCAGAAAGGGAAAGGGAAACTTGAAAAAAATGGGACCAAACACTTAGGGTGACAAAGTACATACAGATGGCACCAACAATAAAATAAAGTGAGAGGTATTCCCACACCGCTGTCTTGGGGGTACCTTCATTCCTGCCGCGGCTGCAGGGCCACTGGGGTCCACGGCCTGGATGTGGCATGGCTTGCTTCCTCGCACCACAAAGCCCCAGCCAACTGCGTCACCAACAATCTAGAGAGGAAAATCGCAGTGAGCAATCAACAATCTAGAGAGGAAAATCGCAGTGAGCAATCCGCAGACGGCCCCTGGCAATTCTCCCGACCTTCCCAGAGAGACAGCCAGCCCAGGATGAAGTGCGAGCAGTGGCAGATCTCTTCTGGCTCATCTCTACCCTGTCAGGAGTGGAAGGAACACTCTGCTTCTATTATAAACACAGGCATATCGATGCAGAAACTGTGGTCGGGAAACACTTGTTTGGCAGAAAACAGCTTCTGTAGAGGCACTGATCAATAAATACCGGGCAGGTTGCTTCTCTCTCTCAGGCCGCTCTACAATTTCATCAGATAGGAAGGTTAGAAGGTCTTAAACACATGCTTGAATCTTCTCTCCAGATCCGATTTCAACTGGGTTTGCTCTTTCCCCCTAAATTCAAATGATACTTTCTTGATGATCTGCTATGTCACTGGAGTCTAAAATAGTAATTTAAATTACTAATGGTAAGAAGTAGAGTCTTGGCTTTCCTGAAACACAATTTTCTACCAACAAAAGAAAGTGAAAGGGTACACAAAGCTCACAAGTTACAAGTAGATGCTGCTCTAAAAGTTGTTTGAAGTCAGAGGGTGCCTTTTCCTATAGAATCATTGTTAGAAATGGCAGTTATATCCCTGGGCAGCTCCCAGTTATGTCTTTGACTAAAGTACAGATGAAACACATTCACAATCAATTCCTAGCAAGGCTGGCACTGAAATTTAAAACCACCGGGGACAGGGACAGGTTGGAGGGTGTTAATGGGGGGGGAAAGGAACCATATGTAATACTTTCAACAATAAAGATTTTAAAAAATAATAGTTAAAAAAATCAGGAATAAGACAAAAACAAAACAAAACAAATTTAAAACCAAAAAGAAATACTTTAAAAATAAAATCAAGCCTGGTTGGCACGGCCCAGTGACTGAGCGTTGACCTATGAACCAGGAGGTCACAGTTTGATTCCCAGTCAGGGCACATGCCCAGGTTGCTGGCTCGATCCCCAGTAGGAAGCATGCAGGAGGCAGCCGATCAATAATTCTCTCTCTTCATTGATGTTTCTAACTCTCTCTCCCTCTTCCGTCCTCTCTAAAATCAATAAAAAAAATATTTTAAAAAAATGCAATCAATTGTCTCTTGAATGCTAGACACTGAGAAAAGGCAGGGAAACCTATGAAATTTCTGTGCATATTCTCAAAAAGACTTAGGCACATGATTGATTTTAGAGTTTTCTGTCATTAGTTCAGAATACCTAGTTTCACCCCCAAATGCAGTTTAACTTTTCCCCTGAGACAGACATATTAGCAGTGTGTTCTCACATTGACTGGCTATGACTGGGAGCATCCTGTTTTAGCTCCTCAGTGTCCAGAATGGGAAGTAGTCCTTGACAGATGTTTGCAGTGTAAATGAGTGTGCAAAGACCTTTCTCCCCCTGAATCCATAAAGTAAAAGTTAGAAAGGGAGAAGTGTTTAAAAGAGGCAGTTGATGGAGATGTGAAGAGACTGAAGGGGACAGAGAGGGGGTGAGGTGCTGTCAAGCAGGAGTGGGAGGAAGGCTGAGGGACCTCCAAGAAGGGGCAGGTGGTCAGGAGATGCTCACAGGTACCCAGTGCCTCCCAATCAGGTGTGTGTATAACTCAAGACATGTTAACATGGTCAAAAGCACCACTCCTTATTGTAGAACAATTTATCCCACAGTTTTCTTTCTCTTTCTAAAGACTCCCTAATGTCTTAAACAATTTAAGTAGAACTAACTGTAACCCAGAAGAAATTATTGACTATTGTACTACCATTTGCCCTAAAATCTGTAATTACATTACACAATAGAAAGCTTTTTTAAGGACACATCAAAAGAAGTTTAAAATGCTGTATTAATAATAAATCATGTCATTTTAGTGCCTAAGGATCAAGAAAGCCCACTATTATAATTATGCCAAAAACAAAAAGGAAAATTAAGAGGTTCTTCCATTCCATCTGTAAAATACCCACTGGCACACTGACATGTTGACATGGCCCAGAAAAACGAGCGGCACAGGAGAAAAACCAAATAATGAGCCTACTGTGAATGTCTTCCTGGCATACGGTGCTCCGGGAGTCAGGAGTTCCTCAGAAGTGACGGGCCTCTTTAACACTGTAAGACAGACACAAAATCAAGGTGCACCCTTCATTCATTCATTCATTCATTCATTCAGCAGATACTTTACTGAATGCCTCATTTGTGACCATTAGGGAACAAAAGGGGGAAAGAAAGATCCCTGCCTCACAGTTATACTCCAGCCGAGTAAAGACAAAATATTAGCAAACATAAATAAGCCCGCACCTAACTTGCAGAGCTATGGAAAAAAGAGGAAATGGAGCAGGTAAAGGGAAGCAAGGAGTAGGCTAAGGAATGGGCTAACATCCATCCCCACACGCAGTAACAAGTGTTATTTTCTTGTGATGAGAACTTGTAAGACCTACTCTCCTAGCAATTTTCAAATACACAATACAATGCTATTAACTATAGTCACCATGCTGTACATTATATCCCCAGTACTTATTTATTTTATGATGAGAAGTTTGGGGGTGCAGATACCATGGGGGTGCAGATACCTTTTGACCACCTTCTCCCATTTTGCTCACCCCATCCCCCATCTCTGGCAACCATCAATCTATTCCCTATATCGATGAGTTTGTTTTTTAGATTCCACATATAAGTAAGGTCATATAGTATTTGTCTTTCTCTGTCTGACTTATCTCACTTAGTATAATACCATCCATGTTATTGCAGATGGCAGGACTTCTTTTCTATGGCTAAATAACAATTATATATATTTTATATAATTTACATAAATATTATATAAATTTCATGTATATACATATATATACACACATCCTATCTAATAAAGAGGGAATATGCTAATTGACTGCCCCACCCTCAAAGATGGTGGCGCCCACAGCCAATAAAGAGGGAATATGCTAATTGAATGCCTTGCCCTCAAAGATGGTGGCGCCCAGTCCCCTCAGCCTTGCCATGCGCCTGCCTCCAAAGTCCCCCAGTCCCCTCAGCCCCCTAGCTGCCCAGGGCCGGCCTGAGGCACAGGCAAGCCTCAGATGGTGGCTGCCCAGCCGCCCAGGGCTGCCTGAAGCTCAGGTAACCAGGGCTGGCCAAGGCTTGCGCTGCTGGCAGTGGCAGCAGAGGAGGTGTGATGGGGGCATTGCCTTCCCCTGATCGCTGGGTCACCTCCCGCCCTGAGGGGTCCTGGACTGTGACAGGGGGCAGGCTGGGCTGAGGGACCCCCCCTCTAGTGCATGAATTTTCATGCACCAGGCCTCTAGTATATATATCTGACAACTTCTTTATACATTCATCTATCAGTGGACACAGATTGTTTCCATGTCTTGACTATTGTAAATAATGGTGCTATAAGCATGGGGGTACAGATACCTTTTCAAGGTAGTATTTTTGTTTCTTTCAGATAAATTCCCAGAAGTAGAACTGGCTAGATCAAATGGTAACTCTACTTTTAATTCTTTGAGGAACCTCCCTACTATTTTCCATGGTGCTTGTAATAATATACAGTCCCACCAACAGTGCACACGGGTTCCCTTTTCTTCATGTCTTCACCAACAACTGTTATTTCTTGTCTTTTGACATAGTTTATCTTTTTCTTCTGTTGGAAAATATAAAAACCTAGGAGCTTAGGGAATTATCTTTTGGCTTTCTCTTTTCATATCCTTTAAATTTTATTTACTCATCATAATGATACTGTTTATGGTAATATCTGTAGCATTTTCTTTTCCCCTCTGGTTTAGGGCATTTATACAGTACTGATGTATATATTATAATGATTAATTTTAAATGCCTTACTGTGAAGGCCAGTAGAAGCTTGTCAGAATATGGATAAGAGATAGGACTTAAGAACCACAATTAAGTCCTGATAGCTCTCCTCCCTAAAGACACCAAAGAAGCAACCTGACTTTTCATATCAGCAAACTCTTCCCTTTGAGCCAAGGAGTAAAGAGAAAGAGGACACAACACAAACCTGCCTCAGGGAAGATGGGTTGATTTAGGCCAGTGGTTGGCAAACTCATTAGTCAACAGAGCGGCAAACTGCGGCTCACGAGCCGCATGTGGTTCACGAGCCGCAGTTTGCCGACCATTGATTTAGGCAATTAACACTCCATTCATATTCCACTATTTTGTGCACTAAAAAACATGTAAAATGACTTAGCACAACTGACCTATTCCTGAAAGGAAATCTTTTGCTTCTAACTTTGAGGATAACTGTCAGATTTCTATCAGAACTTCAAATATCCTATTTCTAATAATATAGTTCTCCTTTCTGAGTCTACATTAGCAGAAATGCTCCATTAACTGAAAAACCCAGTAGTATATGAGTGCTTCCTGATTTCCCAGTGAGAGTCAGTGTGGAAGCAAGTTTCTTCACTCCCTTGCAAGTTACAACTTTATTCTTAGAGCTAACGCCACCAAAGGCAAGGGGGGTGGGGGTAGGGGTGGCGGGGGGGGGGGGCGAGGGAGAGGTTAGATTAAAAAAAAAATACCCGCCCTGGCCAGTGTGGCTCACTTGATTGGGTATCATCCTATGCACCGAAAGGTTGCTGGTTTGATTCCAGGTCAGGGCACATGCCTGGGTTGCGGGCTTGATTCCTGGTAGGGGGCGTGCAGGGGGCAGCCAATCAATGTTATGCACCTACATTGCACATTGCATCTATGTTTCTTTCTCTTTCCCTTCCTCTCTCTCTCAAAATCAATAAAGTATATTTTTATATACCCAATTGCCTACATAATAGCATTGGATGACAGAGTTTTCTCTTAAAGCCCTCCTAACAACATATATTTGTCTTTATTCTCACTAATGCATAATGATTTTTTTTTCCTCTAAAGAGATGTATTCACTGAGGGTAGGGGCCATGACCTCTCATCTTTGTATCCCTAACATCTGGTGATAAGGAAACACGAACAAAGGAACAAAGTCATCCCTGAAGGTAATATATTGAACTAGGATAGACAGAGCACAAAACAAGTAGAGTTGAGGGTATTTTCAAGGCAATGATTATCCCGAAGGACAAGCAATCTAATCTGGGAAGCAGGTGGGTAAAGGGCCATGAGAAGGCGGTAGTATCAATGCGTTACAGGCTCCTGTGGGACTGAAGAACTAATTAGGTCCAGGGAAGATTGTTTCTAAGTCCAAGTTCATAAAAAATATTTTTAAAAATATGTTATTTATTTGTTTGTTTATTTATAGAAACATTGATTTGTTGTTCCACTTATTTATGCTTTCATTGGTTGATTCTTTAATGTGCCCTAACCAAAGATCAAGCCTGCACTTGGCTTATTGGTACAATGCTCTAACCCACTGGTCGGCAAACTGCGGCTTGCAAGCCACATACAGCTCGCGAGCCACGGTTTGCCTCTCTGTTGACTAATGAGTTTGCCGACCACTGCTCTAACCAACTGAGCTACCCAGCCAGGACTTATCAACAATCTTTATGCATATATTTTTTTCTGTAATGTAAAGGCCAAGAGGTTGATAAATAGAGTTGGAAACCAAAAGGGAACAAGAATCAATTAGGGGTACAGTTGGGTTTGCATAGACCATGCTTCTTCCTTAGGGGTGCTGGGAACCCACAGATCTTTGCATCAGTTGCAGTCTGGGGAATACTGATATGCTGCTCAAACCCTCCTTCAGGACTGACTGAGGGGCTCCTCCCAGCTGCCAGGACTGCTTAATGGCAGACAGCCCTCAGATGCCAATGCTCTCAATTGTTTTTGCAACTATCTCTCTTGCTCAAGGTCACACCCTCTTCCCAGGGGCAGCCAACACCTAATGACTAATCAACATGAAGGTACAAAGGTCTGGCCATCTCACCTGAAATTTGGACAACTGTGAAGGACTATCCCAAATCCAGAGCTCCCCTTGGGGTTAGCTGCAGCCCCTACTGAGAGGGCTTGCAGCTCTGTTTTCCTCTGCCCAGCCCTACGTCCCTCCTTTCCAATCAACAGTTCTTGACCCTAAGGACACATGATAATAAGATCCCCACATATTAGTCTCCCTCAGTCTGAGAATCTACTTCCCAGGGAACCCAGCCCGCAGATCTGCCCAAGTCCCCCAGGTCATAGTCAGAAAGGGGACTGCCTTTCAACCACTCACCAGACTTGGGGTTGCAGAGCACAGGGGGGCTGCTGCTGAGGGTGGGGCTGCTGCTGAAGTAGCCACTGCTGCCACAGCTGCTCATGCTGCTTCTCCTTACGGCAGACACGATCTTGATCTCCTTGCTGGGGCTGACTGAGGGTGGGAAAACACAAGGTCACTGAGGGTGGTGGTTCCCTAGAGCACGTGGGCTTTCAGCCGCCAGGTACAGAGGCCAGTTACCTGTGCCAGGGAAAGCATTCTGGCTTCAGAGTGAGAAAAGCAAGAATTTGAGTAGCAACTCCGCCATTTACCAACTGCATAACTTGAGGCCATTTCCTTCAGTTCTCCAAGCCTCAATTTACCCAACTATAAAGTGATAATAATACTATATCAAGGATTGGTGCATAAAGTAGATTATATAATGTATGTTGATATACATTAAGTGTTGATATACACTTAACCAATTAACAGTACTGATAAATGCCTCCTGCTTTCATATGAAATCATGAATCACCCAGAGCCATGGAAGAGGAGACTAAAATACACGGCACATATTTAGGCTTTGAAAGTGTATGTGAGACAGAGGCTTCAATGATCTGATATGGCTCTCTCCGCCATGAAGTTGGCTGGCTCTCAAGGGAGAGGAGAGCCAGGTATATATGATGAATGAACGAAGCCATGGAGAGAATGCAGCTTAGTGCCTGGCACATGAGAAGCATAAAATAAAAGCTGTTTTTATGGTAGCCATGGTTACTATATCCTCCTTCTCATCATCATTACTTATTCTGTTGGGCCCATTTAAAAAAAACAGACAAAACTTAGCACTAGTGAGAATGTGAATAGTTATTCTGAATTTACAGAAGACCATGCTGTAGGGCACCCATAAAATGGAGAGAAGAAAAGTCTTTCCTCTTCAAGTTATTGTGAGAATTAAATTATCAATCAAGCTTGACTCACTGACAGGGGCACAGAAAATTCTCAATACAGCTGCACACGTTCTCATCATCACTCCCTATACACAGCCAAGACACCCATGGACGTTTTGCCCTCAGGGTAAGCTCAGAGCATTCAGACCTTAGGCCAACCACAGTCAATGCCAAGTTTTCAGAGGAGCTGATACCCATTTAAGCTCCTCAGCCTCTTACACAGAATGACACATCAGGCTAACCTTTTCTGGATGAATGCAATTATCTTTGAGAACATCAGTCACCATCATTTCTGTTAGGCTTAACTATCAATATGAGACTGTTTGATCTTACATGTAATATCCCAGGCTATTATGCTTTATGAGCTGATGTCTGCTTTCCATAGTGTCACCCTTTCATGATTGATAACCAGTTGCCTTTTAGTTGCATATGCCCTCAGAAGTCTTTATTCATCCTTAAAATATATGGCTTTTCAATGCTGTAATTTAGAACACTGTATAACTAATGATAACAATTGTTTACAAATGAAAAGTAAATAAGGTGTGACAGCTTGAGAGGTGTTCTTTTTTTATTTATTAAATTTATTGGGGTGTTATTGGCCAACATGAACATATAGGTTTCAGGTCTTCAGAGTTCTTCTATAACTCAAATACATAATTTTATAAAACAGAATTCATGATAATCTAATTTGATTCCCCAGGAACAATTTGGTTGTTGTTGTTTTCTTTTGCATACTTCTTGGTTATGAATAAATAAAAATTTGCTAGAGAACAGAATTTCACAAAGGGGAGTTATTACTATATTATTTCTCAAAAGACAAAATCATGTGATTGACTTAACAATGGAACTGGCCTACCTGACATAAAACTGGTAGATTTCCGGTTGTCGTGGCTCTGCTTCCTCAGGCAGAAGGGACTGTCATGCGTTTCCTGGGAAGAGGATTTTTCATTGAGCAGCTCCATGAGTCTTCGCCTCCGCCGGAAGTTCATTCTGAACTGGTAGAGAAGATTGCTGTCCACGAATGGGTGCTTGTTGGATACTGGGGAGAAGAAACAACAGATGAGGACTATCTGACGTCCTGGCCACTGAGTACTTCAGCCAGAAGACTCCAGCCAAAAGGCTTAAAGACAGAATTTAGAGCTTCTGCTCAAGATGGCGGCATAGGTAAATGCAATACTCGCATCCTCCCACAACCATATAAAAAATACAACTAGACTATAGAACAATCTAACTTAAACCTCCTGAAATCTAGCTGAACAGAAGTCCTACAACCAAAGATATAAATAAGACACATAGAGACTGGTAGGAAGGACAGAGATACAAAACGGCCTGGTCCCACACCCACATGTGGTGGATAAAATCATAGCCCACATGGCAGGGGGCACATCTGGAGTACCCAGCTCAGGTGAACAAGAAGTCTGTGCCATGGGACTCTACAGGACAACTACTACATTAGGCCACTTTACCAAGCCCGCGAGATGTAGCAGCTCTATCTAATATGTACATAGAAAGGCTGCCAAATAAGAAAACAAAGAAACTATGAATTTAGCACTGGTTTATTAAATTTTTTTAATTGTAACAGCAGCCTAGGATAAAGATAAACCCAGAGAAGACCCCAGTTAATGGCAGAGGTAGAAATAGGACCACAGTATATAACTCCAGAGTTCAAGTTCCAAACCACTACTCTGCACTCCCTCTATGACAAGTAATTCCTGTGCTTGCTTAGGTTCTCATGGAGAATTGAAATAGCAACAGTCTTTACACTGTAAACTAAATAGACAAGAGCAACATAGCACATTGCTAATATAAGATCTACATTTATGTTAATGCCAAAATAATTATTTGGATATTAAACACTGGGTACATGGTCTCAAAAAGTAGTCCTATTCCACATGCCTGAAGTTATGAAATGTGGGGTTAAGCCTGTTTTTCTGTGTGGTTTTTTCAACTTGATGTTATTTATGCTGTAACAAATTTCATTTCTACTATTTAATAGGTAAAGGCAGTCAGAACTCCTGCATCTTTGAAATAAATCAAGAGGGTTCATTTGTTTATTTGTTTATTTTGCTTGCATTTTCAGCAAGACAGGTCAAAACATGGTTTTATTTTTAGAGATTCTATATGCATTTTGTAACAGCTTTACTAAGATATAATTCACATACCATATAATTCACCCATTTAATATTACAGTTCCATGGCTTTTAGTATATTACCAGAATTGTGCATCCCATCACCACATCAATTTTTATATCTTCATCACCCCCAAAAAGAAACCCCACACTCCTTAGGAGTCACCTCCAATCTACCCATATCCTCTAGTGCTAGGCAACCACACTAACCTACAATCTGTCTCTATAGATTTGAGTATTCTGGGCATTTCATATAAAAAGAATCATACAATATAAGGTTCAGTTTTACTGGCTTCTTTCACTTAGTATAATGTTTACAAAGTTCATCCATGTTCATCCATGTAAAATAATGAATAATATTCCATTGTATGGAGACACCACATTTGTTTACCTGTGCATCAGTTGATGAACATGTTTCCACTTAGTAGTTATGAATAATGCTGCTATTAACACTCATGTACACATTTTTGTGTGAACATACATCATCATTTCCTTTGGGTTTATAGCTCGGAGTAGAATGGGAAGATTATATGATAACTCTATATTTAATGATTTGAGGAACTGCTGGACTCTTCTCCAATTGGGATATCCCATTTTACATTCTCATTTACAGCAGTGTAGGAGATTCCAATTTCTCCACATCCATATGAACGTTTGTCATTGTTCATTTTTTTTATTATACTTATCCTAATGGGTGTGAAGTGGTATCTGACTGTGGTTTTGATTTGCATTTCCTTGATGGTTAATGATGTTGAGCATGTTTTTATACGCTTACTGTCCATTTATATGTCTTCTTTGGAGAACTGTCTATCCAGATTCTTTGTCCATTTTTTAAAATTGGGTTGTCTTTTTAATAATAGATTTTATTTTTTTAATTGCATTTTCAATTACAGTTTACATTCAATATTATTTTGTATTAGTTTCAGGAGTACACCATAGTGATTAGACAATCATATTTCCAGTACCCACCTGGCACTGTACATAGTCATTACAACATTATTGACTATATTCCCTATGCTGTACTCTACATCCCTGTGACTATTGTGTAACTACCAATTTGTACTTCTTAATCCCTCCACCTTTTTCACTTCGTTCCTCAAATCCCTTCCTATCTGGCAACCATCAGTTTGTTTTCTGCATCCATGAGTCTGTTTCTATTTCATATATTCATTTATTTTGTTCTTTAGAGTCCACATATAAGTAAAATCATATGGTATTTGACTTATTTCCTTAGCCTAATAACCTCTAGGTCCATCCTCGCTGTCACAAATGGTAAGATTTAATAGATTATAAATGTTTTAGGTTCATAGCAAAATTGGGCAGAAAGTACAGAGTTCTCATATACTCTCTGCCCCCCTGACACAGCCTCCCCAATCAATTATCAAAAATATTGCAATTAGCTACAACTGATGAACCTACATTGACACATCATTATCATCCAAAGTCCATAGTTTACATTAGGGCTCACCTTTGGTGTGGTACAGTCTATGAATTTAGATAAGTGTAGAATGATACTAGTATATAGCTACCATTATAGTATCAGACAGAATAGTTTCACTGTCCAAAAAATTTTCCATGCTCTACCTATTCATCCCTCCATCCTCCATAACCTTGGCAACCACCAATCTTTTTACTGTCTCCATAGTTTTGTCTTTTCCAGAATCTCATGTAGTTGACATATAGTTATAGAGGCCTTTTCAGATTGGCTTCTTGCACATAGTAATAGGCATTTAAGGTTCCTCCATGTCTTCCCATGGCTGGATAGCTCATTTACTTTCAGCACTGAATAATACACCATTGTATGGATATATCATGATTTATTTAACCATTCACCCTCTGAAGGATACTTGGTTGCTTCCAAGTTTGGGTAAGTATAAATAAAGCTACTATAAACATCCGTGTGCAGACTTTTGTGTGAATATAAGTTTTCAAATCCTCTGGGTAAATATGAAGAAGCATGACTGCTGGATCATATTGTAAGAGTCTGTTTAGTTTCATAAGAAACTGCCAAGCCATCTTCCAACGTGGCTGTATGGCTTTGAAATCCTCCAGCAGTGAATGAGAGCCCCTGCTGCTCCACATCCTCTCCAGCACTTGGCATCGTCTGTGTTCTGCATTCGGGCCATTCTAATAGGTGTATAGTGATCAAATCTTTTTGATTTGCAAGTCCCTAATGACATATGATGTTGAGCATCTTTTCATATATTTGTTTTTCATCTGTATATTTTCTTTGGTGACATGTCTGTTCAAGTCTTTGGCCCATTTTTTAAATCAGGTTGTTCATTTTCTAATTGTTGAGTTTTGAGTTCTTCGTTGTATTTGTTAATAACAGTCCTCTTTCAAATATGTCTTTTGCAAATATTTTCTCCCATTCTGTGGCTTGGCTCCTCATTCTCTTCATGGGTTGTCTTTTTATTAAAAAGTTGTAATAGCTCTTCAAGTATTCTAGATACGAGCCCTTTATTGGGTATATTGTTTCCAAATATTTTCTCCCATTCTGTGAGTTGTCTTTTCACTTTCCTGATGGTACCCTCTGAAGCACAAAGGTTTTTAATTCTGATGATGTCTATTTTTATCTGTCTAAATTTATTTTTTTTTTTTTTGCCACTTGTGCTTTTGGTGTCGTGTCTAAGAAACCATTTTATATGCACTTAAAAATAACAATTTTTAAAACAGTCCTTTATATAAACATGAAGAAAAGTGTACTTTATCTGAACTGGCAAAATGGTAACACTTTGTAAATATAGATGCATGCCTGAATGTCTTATGTATATTATTTATTTAGAGCTTAATTGTGTAAGATAAATAAAAATTGGGATGAAGGAATTTATTAGCACCTTTAAATCCAGTTGCAGTTTGTAAAATAGCTTAGTTTTCTAATAAAAATAAAAAAGTTTTACATGTTCATTTTTAAAAACTGAAAAAATATAGAAAAGCTCCCCTGTTTTGAATAAAATAGAATTATCTGTCTTTCTATCTACCTACCTAATTATGTTGAGCAAAAAAACAGGGCTGGCAAATACCAAACTCGATGGAGAGGAACATTCTCCACCCTTTTCCAGCATTTAAATATTGATGCATTCTTACCATTTATAGTAAGAATACCTAGAGGCTAATAATGTAAAAAAAAAAAAATCATCATTACTCAAAGAGGTAGGAATACTAAGAAAAGTTACATAACCAATTCTTGCTCTAGATAAGCTTAAAGTCTAGCAGAAAATAAAACATGCTCATGTGTAACTGTAGTACAAGATAGAAATTTCAAGTGTCCTAAGGAAATTTTACATAAGTGCTATGGAAATTCACCTATGTGTGAAACAAGATTCATTAAAAATTGTCACACATATAAGAAGCTTGTTTGGGAGCCTCAAAGAAAAACCCAAATCAACAATCAACTCCAAAGAATGAAAAAGTAAAAGTTCGACGTAACGTAACAAAGAACCTTAAAAGATTCCTTCTGGTAGAAATTATGGCTCAGCCTCCTGTGTCTTACAGATTAACACAGTGAAAGTCTTGAATAATTTTTTTTAAAGATGTACTGTGATCCTCCATTAATGAGCCTTTAGATAGCTTTCAGTATTTTTTTTTGCATCATAAAGATCATTTCATTTTTAAAATATTCCAATAAATATCTTATAATTCCTTTTTTTTTTTTTGCAAAAAAAAAACAAAAACAAAATGGTAAAGACAGTGAGACAATATGCCCAATTAGTTAGTGGAAGAGACACTGTTAGCACCCAGCTCTCAACACCAAATCAAATGTTCTTTTCATTACCCTGAGACACGACCCAGGTGGTCACATGTAGTTTCATCTTGGTTTCTGTGACAGGTGCTCTGTCATCTTAGCCCACCAATGTCTAATGAAAGTCCAATGTCCACTCACTGCCTTCTCTAGCCCATTCTCCTGAGCTTTAGTCATAATAATGAAGTAAGCAGCTCACTATTTACCACTGTATTAAGCACTTTATAAACATTATATTATCTGCACAATAACTTGGTAGCATGGTATTACTGTTATTTTCATTTTACAGTGCAATAATTAAGACTTAAGTTAGTTTGCCAAAACCGGTTTGGCTCAGTGGATAGAGCGTCGGCCTGCGGACTGAAGGGTCCCGGGTTCGATTCCGGTCAAGGGCATGTACCTTGGTTGCGGGCACATCCCCAGTGGGAGGTGTGCAGGAGGCAGCTGATCGATGTTTCTCTCTCATCGATGTTTCTAGCTCTCTATCCCTCTCCCTTCCTCTCTGTAAAATATCAATAAAATATATTAAAAAAAAAAAAAAAAAAAAGAGGCCTCTCCCTGCCACGGGGTGAGGAATGGCTTCTGTAAAAAAAAAAAAAAAAAAGACTTAAGTTAGTTTGGTAACTTGCCCAAGGCCACACAGCTTAGACTTCTGAACTCAAAGCAATATATTTACCCAGAAACATAGGCCACAAGAGAATGAATTAAGACTGTAAAGTTAGAGTAAAATGTTATCAAACACTCCCAGATTCATCATAGAATTTACCTTTATTTTCTTTCTGTCACCCACACACTTTGCAATGGGCAATCTTCTTGGGACACCATATTGTAGGTAATATGGGAGGTTGTGGGGGGGGGGGGGCGTTGATGATAGGGGAGCACATCTCTTTCCCCAAATAGGTCACTTGGGAGCCCAGACTCTATCTTAATCATTCTGGCAACTCAGATCCTAGACTACTATGTGTTTGGCTGAGGTGCTCAGTAAATGGCCAGGAGGGAATCGTCATGGTGGGTAGCCAGAGGAATGAGCGGCATGTCCAGAATACAGTGAACTGTGGACTATTTAGTTGCTAGTCTATATAGCAGTTCCCCCAAACCAATCTGTAGGCTGATGATATGTCATGAAGCGTTTGGTGGGGCATGAGAAATTAGCACATTAAGAATAATGCATTTAGTTTTTTTTCTATAACTAAGCATATTCCATTTAAAGACTTTCTTCTGAAATGATATCATCACAACTTTGTTTGTTGTTCATTCATTCATCCATCTATTCAACTAATACTTATTGAGTTAGTTGGACCACATGCCAGGTACTTTTCTTGTTCAGTATTTTATGAAATGATGGTAAAAACAGATAGAAGGGTTGTTGTTTTTTAAGTACTCATTCTTGGCAATAATTTTTGTACTGTGTAATTCAAAATTCTATAAACCACTAGGAAGATAATCTAATACAACCCTTCAAGTGTCATATTAACTCCTTTATCAATAATGCTGATTTAGCAGCCTCCTTCGGTATTTCACAAACTATTTCCCTTCTAAGTCTACACCAGCAAATGCAATCTAGGATTGTGACTGTATTTATCACCCACATTTGCTAATGAATAATTCTTCTGATTACATGAATATTAGAGTCTCAGAAATGTAGGTCCCTATTAAGAGAGTACCATATTTAACCTAATGATCCATATGGTGTTTGATAGGTTTTAAATGGTGGTAAGCTATTCACTTTGGCTAAATGAATAATGTTGGCCACAAAGATAAATACACTTAATTCATTGGTAGTTCTGTATGTTCACAGGAAGTAATACATTCTTGGATTCAGGGGATAATGAGTGCACCCTGGACCAAAGATAAGCCAATTACATTTTGATATGATCTCTACAAATAATGGCTTGTTGTGGATAGTCAAGGTTGTACATAAATTTACCACATCACTACATTCAATAATACTATAAAAATTTTCTATATAAGTTTTTATTGCTAGTAACCATTGCTGGGTTTATTGTGATTTTCTTAAAAAGTTGAGTCAGGCAACAGTATCTTAAATTATCGCCTGAAAATACATAGCTCTGTATACATTTATTGACATCTACTGTTTTCTCTTTGTACTTTAAATTGCACAAAACATTAACTCTGGTATAAATAAATCCAGAAAAGCACTCTGAATCCAAACTCCATAACAGATAAAAGGGCTTTAAAAATATTTTTAATTGAAGTAGAAATCTGTCTACTAATTTAACCTCTTCAGGCTTTAGCTACCCACCTAAAGCCTGAAGAGGTTTCATTCATACCCTTTCTCCATTCTCTGCCTCCCCAGCTCTCTATCCCTGACAGCTAACAGAGTAAACATACCATTTGAGATAAGATACCAGAATTAAATTTAAATAGTCCTTATTCATCACATTCTCTCCACAATAGTGTATTTAACCTTAACTTGTGACCAAATCAGAGAAAACAAGGACTGTAAGACACTACACTATACTTGTTAAGCAAACTGTCAAGCAGACTATTAAAACTGAATAATTTGTATCTTCATGTCAGATGATAGTACACTTATGGTGGTGATTACTTCGTTAGGGATATATATTTTGAATAACTGTGTCATATACCTGAAACTAATATAATATTGTATATTAACTATATTTTCATAAAAAATAAAATTACATTTTAGAAGTAAAACAAATTATAGCTTTATTATTTTATAACCTCTGTTGTTTTTACTGTTATCATCTACTGATAATAGACTGCCATTTGGTTTATGGGAATTCAATTTTATACTTAGTGCCGCACTTCAGTTTTCAAGGATTTATCTAGATTTTGGTGCCCAGGCCAGAGCCACACTCTGTGAAACAAAGGGCTCCAGGTGTCCACCCTCCCGCTGCTGCTGCTGCTGCTGCTGCTGCTGCTGCGTGATTAGGACAGGTGGTCAAGTTCTCTCTGAATAGAGAAGTGACAATTGCCCACATCACTTGCATTGTTTTCAATGAATTATTTTGTTTTTAAAAACGTCCTTTTCTCCCCTTTCTCATTAAAAGCTTGATGACACCAACATTATAACCCTAGGTATAACATAGATCACTGTAATTACAAAAGTTGAAAGAGTACAGGGAGATATCCTCTTATAGCATCAATCAATCACACTTAACGCCCATTCCGTTATTCAATAATCTGAACACCTACTAAGTGCACATGACTCAACTATCTATCCTAGCAGGATTGGAATGTGACACTTTCATTTGCTCATCCTTTCAGGTTCATCAATACCCATGTCTGCTAAAAGAGACTTTATTTCATACAAGAACAAACCAATTAGATTGGGACTTTATTGAAAACTTTCTTATGCCAAATAACTGTTATAAAATAATACTACCCAATGGAAAGCAAAGTTTCTAGCCTTAGACCACTTCAGTCTGATCCCATTTCTGCCACTTTTACTAGTTGTTATTTGGGCAAATTACTAACCATTTTAAGCCTCACTTTTTTTCGCTCTCTTTTTTTTTGGTATAGTTTTGCTGTGGATGGCATAATTTATTGAAGAGATTCTAAATGGCATCTGACATAAACAGTATTCTTCTTAGGCTCCTAAAAATTGACTTCACCCTTTGGCCATTTAAGTTCCTGCACAGAACCTATTTCTTCTGTTGTTGTATTTTTTTTTCTGCCCTTCTTCCAAAGAACACTTTGTCCATCTCCCATGAGTATTTCTGTCACCTCTTCAGTCGTGAAAAATACGAAATTTTAACCAGATATCCAAGTCTGGCAAGTATCCCACTAGAAGATATTTAAACCTCAGAAGTCAAAAGAAAGCAAGAACTAAAGGAATGAGTTAGACAGAAGAAGTTTTAGAAAGTAACTACATTAAGAAAACCAAAGACTTTTTTTACATAGCCATAAATTACATATGTAGAGTCTCAAGAAATAAACAATGGCTAAAAGGCATATCATTTATATTTCAAAGAGAGAAAAGAGTTGATTCTTTCTACACTTCAACATGGGCATTCTCCACACTAAATACAAAAATCTTTTGCTGCATCGTCAACTTGGTCTTAGTAAAACACAGAAAAAATAACCTAAGCTCTGGGGGTGGGGAGGGATTAAAGAGAAGGAAATAAAAATTAAGGAGAACAGTAATTGTTGTCTCTAAATTTTGCTAGCTCCAATTCTTCACTTCTCAGATCTCAATGCTAAACAGGACCTTTATATTGTAGTAAATGTTGTGACATATATAATTTAACAAATTTCAGTCTTTGTTCCTTGAGAATTTTAATCTCTAAACAGGATAACATAAGTAAGAAGAGATAATGTTCAAAGCTGGCATTTAATATCTAATATTCTAGTTGAACTCTTATTATCAGCTATAATTGAAAACTGACAAATTTTGTACTCATCCAATTTCTAATTTTCTGGGACTTTCCAAGCCTTCTCTGTTGCATTGGGAGAATTCTCTAGGGGCTTGTCTTGCTATTAAATGAGACATAATGTAGGAGGAAAAACAGACATAGCCTGAAAGCTGAAGAATGTAAATATAAAAGGATCTTATTGTTTAGGAAAATAGGGGCTCTAGAAGCACTACACTCCCAATGTTGTTGATATTTGGTAAAAGAAACCAGATCCTTATTCACTGTGTGCCTTTACTTTTCAGAAAGCATGAGGGAAATGTCATAGAACCTACCAAAATAATAAAGTGATACAGCTCAGATATCTTCTTCTTGTTGTGGATAATGTAGCTACATTTTTCTCTTAAAAATTATTAGGGTGATTTTTAGCAAACACAAAGACATTTTTAAGCTGATTATCTAAAAGGGAGGAAATTGGCTTCGGTTCGACTCACACTTATAATCCAAGGATTAAAACTTATCATCTTGAGCCCTACAAGCTTAGCTGAATATAAAAGACATTTTAGGCTACTTATCTAGTTGGAGGGAGGAAGGTCACATACTTTCATCCATCCTTGAAATGTTTTCTGGCAAATGACATAACACTGCGGGCATCACGAGACAAGTGGACTGAATCCAACAGTGTGATAAGGCTGGGTGGGGGTTGGGGGTAGAGAAAGTTCAGACATCAGCAGTTCCTTAGACAGCACATCACGAAAACTTTAAAAAAAGTGGTCTCGGATTTGGGAAGCACATAAACAATTTAGTAGAGTAAAAGGAGGGCTGAAACAGGGGAACAAGGATAATCACTATTATAATGAGGAAGAAGAAAAGTCATCAAGGATGAGGCTGATGGGGTCATGACTACAACTGCAAAGCACTGTCAAGAAGCCATGTGAAAATGGAGGTAGAGATGGGAGTTATGCAACTCCAAGCCAAAAAACATTAAGGGTTGCAGGCAGCCACAAGAAGCTAAGAAAAAGGCATGGAATTGATTGCCCCTCAGAGCTTCCAGAGGGAACCAACTCTGCTAACATCATGATTTTGGTACTCTAATCTCCAGAACTATACAAGAAAAAAATTTCTGTTGTTTTAAGCCACCCAATTTATGAAATTTGTTACAATGGCCTTAAGAAACTAAAACTTTAGCTGTGTGACTTTGGGTTAACTAATCCTCTATACCTTAGTTTCTACCTCTGTAAAATGGAGAGAATAATATTACCTATTTATGGTGTTATTGTGAAGTTCAATGAGATAATACATGTAAAATACTTTTCACAAATTTGGCATACAGCAAGAGCTCAATAAATGTTAGCAATTATTATTAAGGTTAAAAAAGAAAGCTAAAACATCTTCAAGGTCACCTTAGAGAAAAGATCCTCACTAGCTGCCATGATTCACACCTTAACATCACCACATTCCACAGCAGCAGAGGTGGGTGTGGGTCACCACCTCACCCAGAGAACAGTGGTGGTTGAAGGATCATTCTGGGCCACCAAGGATGTCACTCCAAGCTGCCACTTGCTTCACTGCCTCTTGCTTTCTTTCTTATCTCCTCTTGATCCCTGTAACTCCTCCTAACACTTAAGACCTATAGGCATTACTTACTAGTGAGAGTACCAACAAACTCCCAGGATAAAGAGGTGTCAGACCTAGTCCTCCAACTTAGTGTTTCTAAAAGGCCAATAATGCAGTGAAAATGCTGCAACTTCCCTGCCAACAACATAAAAGTGATTTGGTGTTTTACCCGTCCAGGAATGATGTGCACTCCTTGGCCTCCCTGCTCCTGCTAGATCAGAGTTTCTAAAGAGTTCAAGTCTTGGCTACCATTTAGTATGCTGCATATGAAAAAAACCATCAAGACTAAACAACACTAATATTATGCTTTTGAATCCTGCATTGGGTGGAAAACATGAATTGAGAATTAACTACAACAGAAGATTAAAACTTTTTAAAAGAAAATCTGAGCCCTGGCCAGTATTGCTCAGTGGATAGAGTATCGGCCCACGTACTGAAGGGTCTTGGGTTCGATTCTCAGTAAAGGGCATGTACTTAGGTTGCAGGTTCATTCCCCGCCCTCGTTATGCACATGCAGGAGGCAACCCATCGCTCTGATCGATGTGTCTCTCTCACATGGATTGTTTCTCTTTCTTTCTATCTCTTTCCCTCTCCCTCCCTCCCTTCCACTCTATCTCAAAAAAAAAAAAAAATCAATGGGAAAAATATCCTCGGGTGAGGATTAACACACACACACACACACACACACACACACACACACACACACACACACAGGAAATCTGAGCTGCACTTAAGGCCATAACCACCCATCTCAAACCATCCTAAAGGGATGCAGAGGTTGAAAGAGCCCAGTTTCCTAAATCAACTAAAGTCCTTGATTCAAGAACATTAAGCAATTGTGTTTAAGTGCCTATGCCACTTAAGGACAGGGCTTGGGACTAAACTCTTCAAAAGGTAAAGACAACAGTGAGTCAGAGAACTAAAATAATTACTTCCTGAGCACTGACAACATTAAGAAGAGGATATGAAAGCAGGAAATTATTTTTAAGGTATAAAGAAAGTCCTATTAACTGACATTACTAAACACTTTACATTCAGAAAGTTAGAACCTAATTACATGTATTTAATTGATTGAAGAGAGTAGACAGGATGAGGAAAAGAGGAAAAAGTAACTTCAGTAAAGATAGCAGGTAGGGATGTAAAGTACAGCATAGGGAATATAATCAATAATATTGTAATAACTGTGTATGGTGTCAGCTGGGTAGTAGACTTATTGGGGTGATCACTTTGTAAATTATATAAATGTCTAATCAATGCGTTGTACACCTGAAACTAATATAATATTGCATGTCAAATGTAACTGAAAAATACAAATATTCTGTTTTTAAAAAGATAGCAGGAAGAAAATCAAAACACGACATGATTACACAGTTTAGAATATAAAAGTAATAAACAGTAGGAAGGTCAGATTATATTTTATTCTTCTCTGTACATCATTAAATAACAGCTGGGTGCATGCCAAAGACTAGACTCTTTGTGATTAGTGATGAAATTCAGAACAAAGGGCATGATTCTGCAGAGATGGGACTGTTTTTCAGAGACTAGCTCAGAATGGAAGTGCAGAGAGTTCTAAAAACAAACTTACGTTGTCTGGCAAATGAAATACCTCAGATACATAATTCAAGTAAAGAAATCTGCCCTAGCTGGTTTGGCTCAGTGGATAGAGTGTCAGCCCCTGGACTGAAGGATCCCAGGTTCGATCGCAGTCAAGGGCACATGCCTGGGTGGCGGGCTCGATCCCCAGTGCGGGGCGTGCAGGAGAGAGCCAATCAATGATTCTCTCTCATCACTGATGTTTCTATCTCTCCCTGTTCCTTACTCTCTGAAATCAATAAAAATATATTTTAAAAAAAGAAATCTGTGACTCTATTCTAGATCTTTTGGAGTTGTTGGCATGAATCCAAGGGCCTAATTAAAGCACTTCAGTGTTGGTTTATATAACAAGCATATAGTCAGCATAGAGCATGTATAAGCTACTGTTTAAGACCAATAATGGGTGAGTTCATCCAACTTATATTAAGCTCTAGCCACCACAGCTATCGGATGATGAGGATGTTGATGGCAATAATGTAAATAATAATCAGCTACCATTTATTGAGAGATACTTTGTGCCAGGCCCTGTGCTAAGCACACTGCATGATTATATCATTTAGTTCTCATAGCAATGCAATGAGAGAGCTATCACAATTATTCCCATTTTACAGATGAGAAACTAGGGATTACACAGGATAAACTTGCCCAAGGTCCCAAAGTCATTAACTGAAAGATCCAAGACAGAAATACTGACAAATTAACTCTGGAATCCCATCCCTTAATTGCCTCAGTAGACTGTCTCCCATCCAAAGATGTAATAATGCCAAATGTGGAGGCAGATGAGCGTACAAACACAGGAAAATAGAGTCTGCTTTTCCCTCGTTTATGACTGTCTCCACCTTACAGAAGGCGATTTGGCTGGGCATGTTTTCTACAAAACTCTTCACCAGGGCGAAATATTTATTGCGGTGGAACTGCTTATTACAAGGACATAGCGATAACACAGCAAACACCACTCTGGCCTCCGATGGCCCTGGTGGAACGCCAGCTTCACTCTTTACTAAGTTACCTAACTGCCCTGAACTTCAATTTAACTCATTGTAAAACGAATGAAGGAACAAGGCAACAACATAGAGCCCATGAGAATTTCTGGTTCACAGAGACACTCATTTAAGGTTAGCCATATATGGGCTTCCAGTCAAGGGCCCAGAGTGTCCATGCCAGAAGGATGCCTTTCCAAAATACATGCCTTTACAGACTATGTCAGGGAAGGTTCTGGAAGCAACTCTAGGTGGTCTGGTGAGGGGAAGGAGGCATTCTACCCAAAGTAGATAAATTCAGCAGGGCTAACAACTCAGAGAGAGACATCCAATGTGATGCTGGGGTATTGGAGTAAAAGGCTACCCAGGAACCACTGGGTGTGAAAGCCCACTAAAGGCTCATTCCAGGATGTGTACTGTACCCAGAAAGGTTATCACATTAACATGTTGGTGCTTTTACTGCACAGTAATTTATCAGGAGTTCCTTAGGAAGTGAAGCAACTAGACCCTCAAAGGAGAAAGAAGCAGACATTCAGAAATATTATTTACTGGTGTACGAATTCGTGCATGGGTGGGGTCCCTCGGCCTGGCTGGCAATCAGGGATGATGCGGGGGATGGTGGATGACTGGCCAAGGGGAGGGGCCGTGGGAGGTTGGCCAGCCGGCCCCCAATTAAGGCCAACGGGGGGATTGGCCGGCTGGGGGGAGGGACCGCAGAAGGTTTGCCGGCCCCAGGAGGTTGGCTGTGGAAGCACACTAACCATCAGGGGGCAGCTCCTCCATTGAGTGTCTGCCCCCTGGTGGTCAGTGTGCATCATAGCAACTGGTCAACTGGTCGTTCAGTCATTTAGGCTTTTATATATAGTATATATGTACTAACCTTCTTTAAACCAAAAATGAAAATAGAAAATATAGGAAAAATCTCACTCCCCCCCCCACCTTTTTTTTTCAGTGAGCTTTCTATTTTTGGAATAATTTCAGATTTATAGAAAAGCTGCAAAGATAGTATAGACAATTCCCATGGACCCTTCACCCAGCACCCCCTAATGTTAATATAAGCATGGTCAAAACTAAGACATTCACATTACTACACCTGCCTATTTTAAATCTAGCTTAGAGGTACCAGGAACTCAGTGTGTGTAGGAAGAAAACTGTTCCTTAGAAGCTCATGTTTCATAGGGAAGGCCACTAAGTTACTTAATAAAAGACATTTGTCCTTGTGGCCAACAAGGCAACTGCTTGTCCAGACCCACTTTCCCTTTCTTCCTCCATTAAATGTGTTCAGAGAAGCAGAGTACTTGCCAAAGAGTATCTGATTCACTGACTGCCTTCCAGCAAGGGATGCCCATGAGACATAGCTCTGGCCCATGCCATGTAGGTGGGAATCCCCGGAGGACAACCCTTCCTAGATAAAAAGCAAAGTCTTGTTAAGTGATGCCCTTTACCCTTTACCTCTTTGTCATTCCATCTTCTTTCTGCCCTAAGCTCAGCCAGGAGGCACACTCAGAACTCAAAGTTCACAAAGAATAGCAGGACAGAGAGATGGATGGAGCCCACGCCCACCTCACTGTCAGCCCAGGATTCCCCACAGTAGTCATTACAGTCATTACTACGCTTTCTGTTATTTGTAGCAAAACACAATCCTGACACTGTTCCAAACTCAGGTCTAGAGATAGGAAATCAAAGGTTTAAAAGACAAGGGTCAACCTTCTATTCATTTGCAGCCCACACCTTGTTACAAAAATATGCTTGACTCAGAGGTCAAGAATGATTAGGCTGAAAGTACTGCGGGGAGAATATGCCTTCCAGCAAATCAGCTCTTTTTCCCCATGACAGAACTGGTTCTGGACTGTCACTGGGCCTCACTTTCCTACCTGTGGAAAAGAAATTACAGTAACTTCTTTTATCCAAATAGGTAAAATGAACCAACATATGGGGACCCATAGCTCTCTGGCAGACAGTGTCGCAATCATGCCAATGCACCATGAATAACATCCATCTGCTGCCAGCACAAATCCAAAGGATCCCACAGGGAAGACCAGGACATTATTGCTCCTGAATTTGGGGCAATGTACTAATCAGTGGTCGGTAAACCACGGCTCATGAGCCACATGCGGCTCTTTGGCCCCTTGAGTGTGGCTCTTCCACAAAATACCACGGCCTGGGTGAGTCTATTTTGAAGAAGTGGCGTTAGAAGAAGTTTAAGTTTAAAAAATTTGGCTCTCAAAAGAAATTTCAATCGTTGTACTGTTGATATTTGGCTCTGTTGACTAATGAGTTTGCCGACCACTGTACTAAGTAACTACTTCCTGGGCAAAAGAATAGCCAATGATAGCAGTCAGCTATTTCTGACTTATGAAAATATTTTAAAAATCAAAGGAAATATTTTAAAAATCAGAAGAGAAAGAAGACATGACTGTGAAATCACTGGGGAAGGGAGAACTGTCACCATTCCGGACATGTGTGTGGCTAGCACCCAGCTTTATTGGGGTCTCCAACTGGCACCGGAAAATATGCTAATAAGGTGCTTCCTCCATAAACTTTCAGGAATCTTGGCCACAGGGGAACAAAGATTTCTGAGATAAGAGACTGAGAAATGAAATACAGCAGGACCTGGTGGGCACATCAGCTAAGAGAAACTGAGTTAAAGAGAGCAGAGAAGAATCTAGAGCCAGAAGTGGCTGGTGGGAGAATTGCGAGAGGAAGAACCAAGAAAGACAGCAGCTCAGCAAGGGTGAAATGGCTGCGAAAATAATCATTGTAACTGCCCAAGGAGAGCCTGGAGCCAAGACAGGAATTCAGGGCCAAACTTCCCAGCTTCCAAGTGGGAAGGGGCCAATGCAAGGGGCTCACTCAAGAATGACACAAGGTCAGAGCTAGGAAGAAACTCCTGTGATAGGAAACAGAATGGAGATGTTTCATTTCTTAAAGGAGAGTTTCTTAACTTTTTGTCCCACTTTCCAGTCCCACCCTGTGTGCTATGGTCAAGCTCACACCCATAAATAACCAGAATTGACACCACCGCAGTATTTCTCAACCAGGAGGAGAAAGGGAAAGGCATGTCAGAATCAGCAGTCTGAACTGTCCATTCCACCTGATATGTTCTAATGAACCTGAGACCCTGGCCTCTATGTCCCACTAAAAATGACCACTGAAATCCCACTGAGTCCTCACATGACCACATAAGGCCAAACTTGGCACTTAAGACATGATTGTAGCCCGGCTGCCATGGTTCAGTGGTTAAGCATTGACCTATGGACCTGGAGGTCACAGTTCGGTTCCCTGTCATGGCACATGCCTGGGTTGTGGGCTTGATCCCCAGTGTGGGGCATGCAGGAGGCAGCCAATCAGTGATTCTCTCTCATCATTGATGCTTCTATCTCTCTCTCCCTCTCCCTTCCTCTCTGAAATCAATAAAAATATATTTTTTAAAAAAGACACAATTGCATACCTTAGATACACTTCAACCGCATGGATTGTGGGCTTGTGTTTTAAGACTTCCCCATACTGTTGTAAAAACTTAGCGTGTGGGCAAACTGAGGATGACGTCCAACAGGGGACACTGAGTGACAAGCTGTCGGTGTGAAGCAGGAGTGGGTAGGAGCCCAGGCTTCACAGACACACACGGACTGTATCTATTAGATCAGTTTCTGTACATGTGCAAAGAGTTATAGGATGTCAAGTAAGAAGAGAAATATTGACACTGTTCACAAAAGACCTTTGTTCTCTGTGCATAACACTTCTTTCTCTTGGCAGACTACATCAGATAAGGCATCTCTCATTCCCTTCACACTTTCTATAAGGTAAAGCTTGGTGCAGCTACAGACCTGTTTTACGTTAACCAAAATCAACACCATACTGTATGCCAACATGGGAGCCCTTGACTAACAAGCAACCTTGTTCCCTTATGTTTACATTGCAACAGCTTTCTGGCTGTGTGCATTTGCCTTGCTGCTTTGGATTCAACTATAACAAAAAGTAAAACAGAGCCAAACCATATCCGAGGGAAAGTGGGGAAAGTCCCAGAAATTCTAAATTGAGAAAGTGTATATATATGTATATATGTATATATGTGTGTGTGTGTGTGTGTGTGTATATATATACACATATATACATATATATACATATATATACATATATATGTGTATATTTATATATACACACACACACACACACACACACACACACACACACATAGATTAAGGCTGCTGACATAAGATTGTGCTCAAAACATCATTGAAGATAGATTAAGAGAATATATTCTACCCTGTCTTAATTTTTTTTTCTATTCAGAGTCTAACATGGGAGCTAAGAATGATTATGCTAGTTGCAAAAGCCTCAACATTGTCATCTAAAACAGGGGTAACAATACCAAGTGCACCAATTTGGGAGGATGACTAAATAAACTAACAGCAGTTAAAAAAAAAAAAGTCTGTCATCTGTCTGTTGTTTTAGTCTGCTAAGCACTCATTTCTCTGTTGTAACAGAATTTCCTCCACATATATATACTAGAAGCCCAATGCATGAAGATTTGTGCAAAAATGGGCCTTCCTTTCCCTGGCTGCTGGCACCACCTTTCCGCTCCGGCCCTGCCTTCCCATGGTGCCCAGAGGCCCAGAGTGGCTGGGGTGGTGTGGAATGCCTGCGTCATCACTATGGCGATGACACAAGCGTCCCGCCCCGCCCTGCCCCCTGCCAATCTGTGCCTATGTATACAAATTAACCCCCATCTTTGTTGGGTTAATTTGCATACTCACTCCTGATTGGCTGGTGGGGCATTGCAAAGGTACGGTCAATTTGCATCTTTCTCTTTTATTAGCGTAAATATATATACATATACATACACACACACACACACACACACACACACACACACATATATATGTGTGTGTGTGTGTGTGTGTATATATATATATATATATATATATATATATATATATATATATATATAAAATATATGTAGAACAATACCCACCTGCCCAGGTTCAGCCAATCAGTGTCACTCTCTAGAGCTTAATCCTGGAGATAGCCACTGTAGAAGCAGAAAACAGCTAGAGCTCATTTACCTGGCTGTAGGTAGCTACAAATTATTTCCCCTTGGTCACTAGTTCCTGGCACCTGGATCCCCAAGGTCAGTCTTAGCAAAGAATTCTGCTAAGTCAGTTTATGGGAATCCCCCACCATGGATATCTGAGCACTCTTGATCAGGTTCCTTACCGTCCATCTTTAATGTCTAAGTCCTTGCTCTGCCTTTAGCAAGAATCCCCTTACCCTTGCTGCCTCCTATTAATAAAGTCCATCCACTGACCACCTCACCCTGCTATGCAGCTATGAATCCCCACCTGTTCTTGTATTCACCTCCCTTTCTGCAATACTCCTATGGCAACAGTCTTGAACAAAGCCTTCCTCACTGTTTTAAGATGTGTCAGAATAATTTTTTTTCAAACTGGGCAAGCTGCAATTTTTACTTTAGCCTCAAACATCTGTGCTTTTTCCTTCCTTCCCTTTTTACTTCCTCCCACCCCTCCTTCTCTCCCTCTCCCTTTCTTTCTTTCTTTGGCCTGGCTATTCCAGGCTTAGGTTGAACTCTGTCAGTGATCTCCATTACTGGAAAGATGGGTAATTCCTGTCTGGACCCAGCATCTCGCTCTCTTTATAGCCCCCACGTTTCTTCATGGCCACCACAGCCAATGTCTCAGCTACTGTCTTCCAAGGGAGAATGAGATCATCACAACCACCCTCAAGCAGCTGGGAGGACTAAAAAGATAATATGTGTAAAACCGCTTTGCGTATTTCAAAATGTTATATAAATATATTTTTTAAACAAAAGAAAAAGAAAGACGGCTTGATGAAGTGTTGAAATTGTTGAAGTGCTCTGACTAAATCTTTGAAAGAGGAAATTATACGCCTGGACACAGCAGCAGTAGCCCAATTATTCAGGGTCAGCTGCTGCAGCTGTGAACAATTTCCCCACGTGACTATCTGGTTTCTATCTCCCTCCATTTAAGGATAAGATAGCTGCATAGCAGCTAACACAGTTGAAGGAGAGAGTTTATGTAAATACAGAAATATGTCCATCACATTTGCAACAGTTACACAAAATTCTCAAGGTACCTAGCGATGACTGCTTGGAGAAAGAATCTTGTTTATTTTACAGGCTAACAGTTTTATAGGTGCAATATCTGCCAGACTGTGTGAGCTGATGCAATACAAGTTGAGATTTTTTTTTCCTGGTTAGTACAGCTCATAATTAGCACCCAGTCTTCTTTAGTGATTTGCCTTGCTTTGAATCTTCAATCTACCATTTATAAACTCTTGTCTTCCGCAAGTTACTTAACCTCATCTTAAACATGAGAATTGTGATTTCTAACTCACAGAGTTATTGAGTGGAATTAATGAGTAAATGAGTAAAGGGGTTAGAACAGTAACCGGTGTATAAGAAGCTCTATAAATTTTAACGGTTATTCAGAGTTGATCAGATTACACGCAATGTTAGCCTTGGAGGGCCATAGAGGTAGACACTGTGCTAAAAGCCTTACCAACTACTATCATTAATTCTGACAGCAACTCTATGCAAGAGTTACCACAGCTGCCCCAAATCAGAAGGGCGTGCTTGTAGAGCTGGCCCAATACTAGCATCTGAGAACTTGGCCTCCCACAGAGCCCCTAAGTTACTAACTGACAAGGCAACTCTGTCCACCTAGGGCATTGGGTTCTGTTGTACCAGCCTGCCTAGCATGTTTGTACAAACACTGTGATTTACGGAGAACATGTGCTTTCCTTCTGAAAGTCTGGAATGCTGGCAGACATGTCCCTGCTGAAGGAAGGAGCAAGATCGGTGTGGCCCTAGGAAGGAGAACAGAGGAAGCCTGGGCCTGGATTCTCCAGACAACACCTGATATGTCTTTCTCCCTTGTGGATCCTTCTCTGTATCCTTTAACTGTCATAAATCTTAGCTATGAGTCCAACTATATGTTGAGTCCTTCCAGTACATGTGGGTGGTCATAGGCTCTCCAAAAACAAAAGAAAAAATTCTCAGAGGTATACAGTGTGACACTAATTTCATAAATTTAATAACCTGAGGAATGGAAGAGTTGAGATGTTGACATGGCCACTCAGTAGGTGAAAGAGCTGGGAACTAAATCCTGCCTGTGTCCCTCCAAAGATCATGTTCATTCCAGTGTGTCAGGCAGCCACACCTGATTATACACATTCTGGGCCAAAGAAAACTTTCTAAGGCACAATGACTGGTAGCTATGGGTGGCTATGCAACCTTGGTTAAATATCTAGAAGGCTTTTGAACTCCAGTTGTATTACTGTAAAACTATAATAATAATACCAATGTCATAGAATTGCTTTGAAGATTTAATATGATTATACATGTCATATATGTGAAGCATATACATGTTAAATACATAATATATTAAAATATATAAAGTATTTAGTCCAGTGCCTGGTACAATGTAAACCTCAATGAATGAAACAGCTAGATAAATATGAACATACATGGCCAACATACATATATTAGCATAAATATGTACATATATACATACATTTATATATATATATACACATATATATATATATATGTACACACATGTGCATACCAGTTAATTAATCATCTAACTAGTTCTGCCTTAATTATAGAGCATCATTCACTATTTGTAAATGAAGCTAGTTACGATTTAATAAGTGGGCCTGATTTTACGTCTGCCGGTTTCAATCTAGGGAACCACTCTTACTCAGAAATCTACTCAAAGTCTGAAGGATGACTTTCTTTAATGCTTAACCTGTGAAATTAATCATTAGCTGGACAATTCAGAGCTTTGCTTAAGACACTACATGGCATTCATCATTAGCTCTAACATAAAATAAGTGGTGGCCACATTTGCCTAGCTTACAGTTAGAACTTGAGATCTAGCAATGAACGACTGTTCTGGGAAACTGGAACTCCCTTAGAAACTCCGACTTCTATATGGAGAGAATATTAAATCCTCCTAAAACCACAGAAAGCAAACTTCTATGGCTAAGATCTTCTACCAATAATGCCCAATTCTATCCTTTCCATTGCGATTTTATGGCATTTATGTTTATAGCATTACACACTTATACTTAATCTATACTAATAAAAGGGTAATATGCTAATTAGACTGGGAGACCTTCCAGGAGACCTTCCGGATGTTCTTCTGGACAAAGCCATGATGGCAGGGCCGAGGTAGAGGTGGTTAGAGGCCAAGAGGGGAGTGCAGTTGTGAGTGATCAGGCCAGTGGGGGGGCCATTGGGGGTGATCAGGCCAGCAAGGGGGGGGGGGAGTTGGGGTGAGCAGACGAGCAAGGGGGCCAGTTGGGGGCAAGCAGGCTGTCAGTGGGGGTCAGTTGGGGGTGATCAGGACAGCAGAGGGGCAGTTGGGGGTGAGCAGGCCAGTGGGGAGGGCAGGTGGGGGCGAGCAGGCCAACGGGGGGGGGGGAGTTGGGAGTGAGCACGCTGGCACGGGGCGGGCAGTGGGGGTGATCAGGCTGGCGGGGGTGCATTTGGGGGCAAGCAGGCCAGCGGCAGGGGGCAGTTGGGGGCGAGCAGGCTGGCAGGCAGAGTGGTTACGGGCAATCAGGCAGGCAGGCAGATGAGCAGTTAGGAGCCAGCAGTCCCAGATTGCGAGAGGAATGTCCGACTGCCAGTTTAGGCCTGATCCCTGTAAACTGGCAGTAGGACATCCTTCGAGGGGTCCCAGATTGGAGAGGGTGCAGGCCGAATTTCGTGCACTGGGCCACTAGTTGAAGTATAATTACTCACTCTTTGGAAATCATTTGGAAACAATTCATGGCATCCTCTATCTTCTCTCTGAAGTCGAGATGTGCAGTATCAGTCAGTAAATTGTAGCAGAAAGGGTTGGTTTCCTCCTAGAATTTGGTGCCACCAGGTTTTCTTTCTGGAGCCAAAATGACAGAACTAACTCCAACCCAAACACACCATTTTTCACTGTGGAAAACCTCCATCATCCCAACCAACTCTGAGTTCACATGTATTAGCAGTAATATCTATTTGGAAATTCCTACCCAATTGGCCTCATACAAATTATGTAACCTACTGGTGTCTTTGTTTCCTTATCTGTAAAATGGAGATGATAGAATACCTGCCCTATAGTTGTGTACTATGTTGTGCATGTAAAAACTTGTTAAGAGGATTGGCCTCATGTTAGGTGTTCTTAACACACACACACACACACAAATTTAACAACAATAAAAAATAATAATATCTGCCTCAAAGAGTTTAATAGGCTTAAATAAGTTAATATGTGTAAAAATTATTAGAATAGAGCCTGACATAGTATTGAATGAGTGAATGAATGAATGAATGAATGAATAAATGAATAAAAAATATATAATACATCTTCTACTGTTCTCTAATCGCTTCTATATTCATCTTATTATCCCCCAAAAGTCTATAAACTGTTTAAGGTCAGGTACCACACTGGCACTATGTTTTTCTATCTACCTTCCACCCGCAGTGCACTTAACCCAGCAGTAGACATATTAGGCCATAATAAACAGTTATGAGTTTGACTAAGCAATATTGAATAGGAGTAACCCCCTGGAATACACCAGTGCCTTTCTAACCAATGCCTCTAGATCAGTGGCTTTCAAAATACTTGACTCCAACACAGTTTTTATGCTGCTAATCAATACACACATAAACATGTCTATATGCTTATAGAGTGTATATTTAACTGAAATTAAAGTTTTACAAAGTAATACTTAATCTTACTACATAAAATAGGCTCTGATATTTTCTAGTTAAATCCAGTTCAGGTCATCTCAAACTTTCATGGGCATTCAAATCACTTGGAGGTCATGCTAAAATGTAGGTCGGATTCAGCAGAACTTGGGCAGGATCAGAGAGTCTGCATTTCTATCATGCTCCCAGTGACACTCTGGTCCATGGACCACACTTTGAGTAGTAAGAGTCTAGTCTAGTCTATTTAAAATAATTTTTATTGCTGGAATGGCTTTCTAAATTTATTTCATAGCCCAATAAAGAAAGAGTTGCAATCTGCTGTTTGTAAAACACAGCTCCAAGTAATTTCAAAAGTTTCTTTCATCTTTCTCTGTATTCCA
The DNA here is from genome assembly GCF_963455305.1 of Plecotus auritus. Taxonomy (NCBI): domain Eukaryota; kingdom Metazoa; phylum Chordata; class Mammalia; order Chiroptera; family Vespertilionidae; genus Plecotus; species Plecotus auritus. The sequence continues at coordinate 27,284,957 of NC_137777.1, read as the reverse complement.
CTGTTATCTTCCTAACCTTGGGAATAGACGTCTTAGGCCTACACAGAAGATGGGGCAGGGAGTTCAAAGGAAGAGTATTGTAGCAGAATACTCTTTCAACTTGTCTTAGGCTGAAATGCCTATCTGATTCCCAGCCCTTTTCTCACCATTCTGAGCCTACACCTTGCCGTTATGTTAATAAATGTTTGAGCACTTATTAAAAACAGAACACTGAACCAAGTATTTTATATATAATCCCATATACTCCTGCAACCACTCTATGCAGGGATTCCCATTTCACAGATGACAGGAGGTAAGTAGCTAATAACTGGTGGAGCTGAGGTTCCAGAGATTATGTTCTTGTGACAGCCAGCCTCCAAGATGGTTCCAGTGATCCTTGCCTCCTGGTGTTCACACTGAATAGAGCTGACCTGGTAAGCAATAGAGTACTGAGGAAGTGACAGTGTGTGACTGTCTAGGCTCAGTTAGAAAACACTATGGCTTCTGTCTTGCACTCTGTTGGACAACTTCCTCTAGATCAGGGGTGGGCAAACTTTTTGACTCCAGGGCCACAATGGGTTCTTAAACTGGACCGGAGGGCCGGAACAAAAGCATGGATGGAGTGTTTGTGTGAACTAATATAAATTCAAAGTAAAGGAGCGGAGGGGAGAGCAAGAGAACCCTCTGCTCTTTCGGCTCCGCGGGCCGGATAGAACAGCCGAACGGGCTGGATCTGGCCCGCGGGCCGTAGTTTGCCCACGGCTGCTCTAGATCCTAGAGTCTAAAAGAAGCCAAGTTGCCATGTTATAAGAATTCTCAAGCAGCCTTATGAAGAAATCTACACAGCAATGGACTGACACTTCCTGCCAACAACCAGCACCAACTTGTTAGGCACACAAGTGAGGCACTGTGGAAGCAGATCCTCCATCCAGCCTGTTAAGCTTTCAGGTAGCCCCACTGATATCTTTTTCTTATATATATATTTTTTATTGTTGATAGTATTACAGATATCTCCCGTTGTCCCCTCCTTTAACTCCCTCCTCTCAGCCCTTACTCCCCCCTCCCCCCGCCCAGAGGTCTTCACTACCCTATTGCCCATGTTCATGGGCTATGCATATAAGTATATAAGTTCTTTGGTTTATCTCTTCTTGTCCCTGCAACCCCACATCAAGGTATGTCAGTCTGTTCCATGCCTCCATGCTTTGGATCTTATTTTGTTGGTCAACTCATTTTGTTCATTAGGTTCCACAAATAAGTGAGATCATGTGATATTTGTCTTTCTCAGAATGGCTTATTTCACTTAGCATAATATTTTCCAGGTCCATCCATGCTGTCCCAAAGGGTAAGAGATCCCTCTTTTTTTTATAGCTGCATAGTATTCCATAGTGTAAATGTCCCACAGCCCAGTGACATCTTGACTACAACCTCATGACGACCTCAAGAGAAATCCACCCAATTAAGTCACTCCCAAATTCCTGACCCACAGAAACTGTGTAAGAAAATATTATTTCCTATTATTTTCTGCCATTAAGTTTTGGGGTCATTTCCTATGCAGCAATAGATAACTAATATAGTTCTTAGCCATAGGTTATATTGCATCATTATGATTCAGCCCAAAAAGAAAAGTGAAAGTTTTATGAAGTTCATTTGGATTACTTCTTCACTGTGGCAGCTCCTACCATGCATGGTTCAACAAATTTTCTTTCTTTTTTAATTTAAAATATATTTTTCAATTAAGTTTACATTCATATTATTTTGCATTGATTTCAGGTATACAGCATAGTGGTTAGACAATCATATACTTTACAAAGTGTTCCCCCCCTGATATTTCCAGTATCCACCTGGTATCATGTATAGTTATTGCAATACTAGAGGCCCGATGCACGAAGATTCGTGCAAGAATAGGCCTTCCTTCCCCTGGCTACTGGCACCGGCTTCCCTCTGGCACCCGGGACCCGGGCCTTCACTCTGGCCTCTGCCTTCGCTCCAGCCGGAGCTGCCTTCCACCTTTGCTCCAGCCCTGCCACCCTCTTATAGCTCCCTCTACCCGCGCCCCCCCCCCGCCACCCCCTCATAGCAGGTGTCCCGCCCCGTCCTGGCCCCTCCACACCTGTGCACACATGCTGCCCAGAGGCCCAGAATGGCCAGGGCAGGGTGATGATGCAAGCATCCTGGCCTGGCCGCTGCCATCTTTGTCACATCAATTTGCATATTCCCTCCCTATTGGCTGTGGGCACTCCATCTTTGTCACAGAATGATGGTCAATTTGCATATTCCATCTTTATTAGATAGGATTATTAACTATATTCCCTAGGCTGTACTTTATAACCCCATGACTATTTTGCAATTACCAATTTGTACTTCACATTTTCCACCCAGTTCCCCCAAGCCCCTTCTCCATTTCAGCAAATTTTCATTCTCCCCTTGCAACCAACATTGTGAGAGGCATTAATTCACCTTCAGACCTGACCAGATTAGTTCTTGTAGTCAGCTGGAGTATGGTAGTAGTAATGTTAAATCATATCGAATATAACTTTTTAGAGATGCTGCAAGGATCTGCCTGCCCTCTTTAGCTTCTGCCCTCATTTGTAAAAACAATATATCCCAAAGAGTGGAAATTCCTTTAGCCTGGTTCCCAAAATGGGACGGCATGGAACTTGACCTCTAGCTAAGCTGAGCCCAAGCAAAGGCACAGTTGACTTATAGACCTGTGAGTGAGAAGTAAATGTTTATGGTGGTAATCCAGAAGATTTCAGGTTTGCTTGTTACCACAGCAAAAACTGACCCATACACTCACCATGCTGTATGATGCCATACTCCATAAGCCGGTGGCATAGTTGCTCTGCCTCTTTCCTTGTGGTGGCCTCACCTTCCTGAACCAGCCAATCGAGGAATTCAGATGCCATGAAGGTGCGCTCATACTTGACCCCCTCCTCTTCCCGGGGCTGCAGGAGTGTGTTTTCAGGGCTCATCAGCCTGGGAGGGAAAAAGGGACAAAAAATAAACCTATACAAAAGGAGAAGAGCTCATTTGAAATCCCACATCCTAGGCTTCTGTGTGGCATCACAGCCAAGTTGTCAGACAGACAGATATGGCTGTCAGGTGCTGCCACAAATGTAATTTTTAAGAGAAGGATCTGCTTCAGATGTGAACAAGATGCTTTTTCTCCTAGTAATTAGGAAAAAAAAACCAAAAACTGAAAATGCCATGGAAACTTTAGCATTAGCAGATTGCATTCGGTTTAGCCATCTTGAAGAAGAGTTACAATTTACTGACCGAGTCCCACCCTACCTTTCTACAAAGGCTAATATTTCTTTCCCAAAGGCATTAGCCCATTTCCCAAATTGCTGTTCTATATTGCTGTGGACTGAAGGTCTGTGTCTTTCCAAAATTCATATACTGAAACGGTAATGCCCAATGTGATGGTATTTAGAGATGGGGCCTTTGGGAGGTGATTATTTCATGAAGTCGGGGCTCCCATGATGAGATTACCACCCTTACAAGAAGAGCTACAAGAGCCTGGCCAGATAGCTCAGTTGGTTAGAGCACCGTCTCAACACGCCATAGTTGTGGGTTCAATCCCTGGTCAGGTCACATTCAAGAATCAACCAGGGAATGCATAAATAAATGGAACAACAAATCAATGTCTCTCTCTCTCTCTCTCTCTCTCTCTCTCTCTCTCTCTCTCTCTCTCTCTCTCATACACATACACACACACACACACACACACACACACTCACACACTGGAAAGAAATAGCTATAAGGCTGCTTTCCCAGGGTTAGTAACAACTGAGTTGGTGTGAGCTATAAGAATTATATTTAATGTAATAATAACCAGGCCCTTCTTAGAAGATGGAAAGGACAAATGCTACATATACATGAACACAAGTGACAAAATCATAAGACATTCTCTAGTCTCATGCTTCTTTCCAATACGACTTCACTTCTTCTCCCATCAAGAGACTGAGTCCACTTCCCCTTCCCTTGAACCTGGGCTGGCTTTGTGAACTGCACTGAACCTGCAGCTCCCACCTTCACCCCCTTGTAATGCCATGATGAGACCACCTTGTAAGAAAGCAAGTCCCACCTACTGGAGGTAAAGAGGTCACAGAGATGCTCAGGCAATAGCCAGCAACAATTCTCGGACATGTAAATGAGGCTATCCGGACCTTCCTGCCCAGCTGACTCTCCAACAACCATATGAATGAGCCCGCGATGAAACCAATAAGGGAAACAACACAAAACCCACAGAATCCCGAGAAATAATACATTATTGTTGTCTTAAACTACTAAGTTTGCGGATGATTTGTTTTACAGGAAGAGATAACATTCATACCAATGGGCAATGGCAAAAAGATGTAAAAACCCAGAAAAACAGACACATCACACCACTCAGAAAGTACTGAAAAAACAATGAACAAATACTGGAAGGTTCTGCACCAATCAGAAAGAATATATGCACCCCTATCTTCATAGCAGCACAATTTACAATAGCTAAGATTTGGAAACAGCCTGAGTGCCCATCAGCAGATGAGTGGATGAAAAAGCTGTGGTACATTTACACAAAGGAAAACTATGCAGCTAGTAAAAAAGAAGAAACTCTTACCATTTGCAACAACATGGATGGACCTGGAGAGTATTATGCTAAGCAAATTAAGGCAGTTTGAGAAAGATAAGTATCACATGATCTCATTCAGATGTGGAATCTAATGAACAAAATAGATCCAGAGACATAGAAGCTTGAAACAGACTGTGGAATCTCAGAGGGAAGGCTGGGGTGAGGTGGGGAGAGATTAACCTGGGAATTTATATGCATATACTAGTATGTGTAACCCATGGACACAAACATAAGTGTGGTGAAGGCCTGGGAGGTGCAGGAGCATGGTTGAGGGGGTCAATGGGAAAAAACACACAAGGGAACATCTGTAATACTTTCAACAATAAAGATAAATTTTAAAGAAAAGAAGAAAATACTGGAAAGTTCTGGAAATAAACTGCATGGAATAAAGCCACATAGACCTGGAGCCTACATTGGAAATGGGACTCTAGAAAGGAGAACTGAAGAGCCCATTTCTATGCCCAAATAGGAATGCCACCATTTCTTCATTTCTTTTGACCCTCAAATAAGGTATTTTGGAGTGAAAATAGACTAAAATTAGCCTCCCAAGATTTCCAGTTTCATACATTATTTCCTCTAAGAAGCTGTCTCCAGTTCCACAAATATGGACCACGTGCCCCTTCCAAGTCCCTTTTCAGAGCCCTAGGGGAATAGCCTACTCATAATTGTAAGCTTTTAGACAAAAAGGTTTACAGACGTTTCTAGCACAATAGGTGCTCAAAAAGTATTTCCTGAATTAACGAATGAAACTCATTTCTATGCATTGCCCTGCTATGCATCATTCTCTAAGAGAATAATTAAAAATTACCCCCTAGGATGACTCATGTGGAGGTGAGATGAATCAAAAGTCTCCACCTTAGCGATTTAAGATGCAGACACAGACGCTTGGCCTTTATCTCTGTTTCTAACCACTCTTCCAGCTCAGCGATTTTCCTTTCAGGGTGTTGGGAGAACAAGTGGATGCAAGTTTACTGGTGTCACTTCTTATAATCAGAAACATGATCTGTCAGTCCTCTAGAGCTCCTGCTAAGTAGCTGGTGGCCCCCAGACAAGTGGTTGGTCAGCTGCTGCTGCCAAGAAAAGCGACCAGTTGGCAGGCCTGCCTGGATTAGCTCAGCTTGGCACATTATTAAAACATGCACCACCACCCTTCGCTCTTCCTTATTTCATTTCCTCTTAAAATCAAGTCAGGTTCCTCTCTTTAAGACAAAGCCTTTCATGGGATTTGATTTTAGTATTCATATGTAGTCACAGTGTTAAAGTAAAAATTTGATTTAGTACTTGTTCCAATTATGTTTTGCTACATAACAAGCTACCCCTAAACTTGGTGGCTTTAAACAACCACCCTTTAATTATATCTCAAGATTCTGTGGATTGCCTGGGGCTCAACTGGGCAGTTCCTCTATCAGTCTTGCTGGAGGTAACTCATGCAATTGCAGGCAGATGGTGGCCAGGACCGGGGTGTCTGGCCCTGTGTTGCTCCTAAGTTAACATAGCCTTTCTTTCTGGTGAGGCAGGCTGAACACTGAGGCAGAGCTGAAGAGGGAGGATGCAGGTACTGCCAGGACATTTTTGTAGTTTTATTGTGGTGATAATCCACTTACCATGCAACTAACATTTCATATGTACAATTCAATGGTATTTGGTATACAAAGAGAGTTGGATATACCACATTCATATACAAATTTTTGTGTGGACGTACATTTCATTTCTCTTGGATAGAAACCTAGAAGTAGAATTGCTGGGTCATACTGTAGCTCTATTTAGTCTTTGGAGAAACTACCAAACTATTTTCCAAAGTAGTTGTTCCATTTTACATTCCTCCAGTAAAATATGAGTTCTAATTTCTCCACACCCTCACCAACATTTGTTATCATTTTTCTTCTTTTTTTATTACGGCCATACTAGTAGGTGTGGAATCTCAATGTGGTTTTGATTTGCATTTTCCTAATAATTAATGATGTTGAGCATGTTTTCATGTGCTTATTTGTCCATTTGTGCAAAATATCTATTCAGACCCTTTCCCCACTTTTAAATTAGGTTACTTGTCTTTTTATTATTAAATTTTAAGTGGTCTTTGTATATTCAAGATGCAAGTCCTTTATCAGACATATGATTTGCGAACACTTTCGCCCATTTTGTGGCTTGTTTTTCACTTTCTTGGTGGTATTGCCTTAGTCCAGTGGTAGGCAAACCATGGCTCGCGAGCCACATGTGGCTCTTTGGCCTCTTGAGTGTGGCTCTTCCACAAAATACCATGGCCTGGGCAAGTCTATTTTGAAGAAGTGGCATTAGAAGAAGTTTAAGTTTAAAAAATTTGGCTCTCAAAAGAAATTTCAATCGTTGTACTGTTGATATTTGGCTCTGTTGACTAATGAGTTTGCCGACCATTGCCTTAGTCCAAAAGTTTCTAATTTTGATATCATCTAATTTATCCATTTCTCTCTTTTGTCACATGTGTTTTTGGTGTCACCTTTTGGAAGCCATTCTTTAACTCAAGCCCATGAAGATTTACTACTAAGTTTTTATCTAATTATTTCATAGTTTTAGCTCTTGCATTTAGTTCTACAATCCATTTTGAGTTAATGTTTCTACAAGGCATGAGGTAAGAGTCCAACCTCATTCCTTTATACGCAGCTATCCTCTTGCCCCAGTACCATTTGTTGAAATGACCATTCATTCCCCATTGAATTATCCTAGCACTTTTGTCAATTATCAGTCAACCATGCCAGGCCTTCTTAATGCCTAAGTTCAAAGGACACAGATGTCAACTGCCTTGAATTACATTTATTAAAGCATCAGACACATAGCAGACTCAAGGGGAAGGGACACATGTACCATCTCTTCATGGAAAGAACAATATGCACATATAGGAAAAGGTGGAAATGTTTGGGGCCATCTCTGGAGACTAGCTACTATACGGCTTTATTTTAATTTGTCAACTGAAAGGTAATTCCAGTATGCATAGCTCATTCACAGTTTTATGTTGTCTCTTCCTCATTTATTTAATATTTTTTACTTTACTTAAGTATGGGATAGTTTTAGAGGCATTCAATTTAAAGGCAAACATAGCTTCAAATCCTAACTCTGCACACTTATTAGCTAGATGACTCTCTTCTCCAAGTGTAAGATGGGGATAATAATGGTGCATCCTTGAGCAGTTGTGTAGCTTAAGTGTGATAGTGCAGAAAAGGCTTCAGTCATGGTTCCATTACACCATAAACACTGAATACACTTCAGCCATGATGAAGATGGTGATGATGATGATGATAAAAAGTTTTCTAGATGGAGCCATTATCCAATAAAGCCAAACACCTTTCTTTGTGGCAAAATGAATTAGATTGTGTCTGTATTTCCATAGACAAGAATAACAATTTCATTTTAATTAGTCATCAGAAATATGTATGATGCTCTGAAACTCTTAGATTTGATGAAACAAATTCATCTTTAGTCAAAATTGTCCTGTGCTGGCCTATAATCAGGACATAAAGCCACAGGCTTTTCAAGGTGTCAGGCATGAACACTACTCACCTCATGCAAGTACTCACCAGATGTTGAGCGTGCATGTGAGCTGACTGCAACCTTTCCTGGATATACGTGACTCAGATTTCCCAGGCTCTCTTTACCCCGGGGGAAGGCAGCATTACAATAGAAGGAACTGCTACATTTAGGGGCCAGTACAGGAATAGAAAGCAGCTGATAGCGATCTCCTTGTACATTGAAAAAAAATTTCAAGAGAGCTGAAAAGGCCCTATATAACGTGGGAACATTTGTGAATGGTATACAAGGGCATAAGGTAGAGAGGGAATCAAAATGACCCAGGGGCTATTATGCCAAAAAGATGTTTTAGATTTTAGAGAAAATGCTTTTAGAAAAGTCATATGTTAATGTAATGATATATTATTTTTAAAGCAAAGCACACAACTCTATATACATAATAACTATTACAAATTAAAAATGCATTCATCCAAATAGTAAAAGTGCTACTCACCCCTGGGGGTAAAGTATGAATAATTTTTCTTTTCTCTCTTAATAGAATTCTCTATTACTCAAATTACTCCCCAGAGAGAGTGTACGAATTTTGTAACTGGGGGAAATGTTATCAATAAAAAAGTAATGTTAAGGTTAAGTTTATGTTTAACCAGATGACTTGTTCCTCACAAAATACTTAGGTTAATTCCCCATATAATAAAGTAGCTCCCAAAGTACAGATTATGTATTTATATGTATGCTTCCAACATACACTTGGAATGTATAACATTGACTTACATGATTAGCAAGAAAGTATTAATTAGGGAGAAATGCTGACATGAGCACTGGTATTTCAGAGCTCTACACTATTATCTATAGAACAGACGTAATACAGTTTGACATAATAATTAGGTTTGAAACTAGTAAACAGACAGCTGGTCAGGTAATATTTATGAGTAAAAATATTACATACTGGAAAAGGTAAGGGAAAGGGAGGAAAAACAGCATTTTACACTCTTTGCCAACAAATATCCTTTACCTTCCTTCACTTGTCTCCACATTATACACTGAATGAAAAGCTCATTTTCATCTTCATTCCTTACTAAGGCTATTCCCTCACATCCTCCCTCCTTCTTTTTCTTGGGGAAATCCAAACTATTCTTTTAAAAAAAAATGGGGGGCGGAGGGCTTATTGTACAGTTGTTCACTGCACCCGAGAACCTGGCTTCAGGGAAACACAAGAGCCAAAATCCAGCCCCAGTTCCTCAAAGACGTGAGAGACTGCACCAGCTTGAAGGCAAGGTCAAAGGGAGCCTGTTTCTCATTTGCATAAAGGCACTAAATGAGAGAGTGGGGTTCTGTGTTAAAAGGCTAGGTCAATTACTAACCCCAGTTTGAAATACTCCAACTAGCCCTGCTGGAGTGGCACCATGGTTAAGCATCGACCTATGAACCAGGAGGTCACGGTTTGATTCCCCATCAGGGCATATTCCCCAGGTTGCGGGCTCGATCCCCAGTAGGTGGCATGCAGGAGACAACCGATAAATGATTCTCTCTCATCATTGTTTCTATCTCTCTCTCCCTCTCCCTTCCTCCCTGAAATCAATAAAAATATTTTTTTAAAAAGAAAAAGTAAGTACTCCAACTAAAGAGCAATCAATACAGACCTGGCCTGTACGGTTCAATGGATAGGGTGTCAGCCCCAGCATCAAATTATTACAGATTTGATTCCCAGTCAAGGACACATACCTGGGTTGCTGTTCGATTCCTGGCCCCAACACATATGAGATACACATCGACCTTTCTCTCTCTCTCTCTCCCACAACCTCTCTCTCCCTTCCACTCTCTAAAAATCAATGGAAAAAATATCCCTGGGTGAGGATTAACCAAAACAACCAAAAAAAGCAATCAGTACAGATCTCTCTCTTTTTTTGAACTTAAAGACAGTACCATGGTTTATATATCCTCTCCATTTTTAATGCACTATATTGACCCCTCCAGCTAAACTAGAAATTTCTGAAGGATAGATACCTCATCTTAAATGCTTTTAATTTCTCAGAAAACCCAGCCCAGGGAGGGGGTATATATTCAGTGTTTAATAAATATTTGTTCAGCAACTAACTGGAAACTAAGACTACTACAAGCAATAGTCCTGGAGAGTGCCAGATGTCTTTGAAGGTAAAACCCTTCCTCTTTGCTTGCTATTTTAAATTTGCTAGAAGCCAAACTTTTTAGTGCTGGTTTTATGCCCTGAAGTGTCTGAGATTCTGGAATCGAAGTTGTAATTTTCACATTTCCCATGGTTTTGAGTGTTGTCTTATTAAACATTTTCAGAACTTGAATCAGCTTCAGATAGAAGCTGAGTGCAGAGCCCAAGTCCACGGCTGTCCTAAAAGGCTGCATTCAGCTCTGGTTTCATAACCATCAAATTACACAAGAAGGGGAGACACCAAGCACTTTTATGATGAATTCAAATCCCTGTGAGCCTTTTCAAACATCTTTGAAGAAAAGCTGGGTTCTAAAACATATTATAAAAGCTCTTTTCAAGGAAATGGTTATTATTTATTTTGGAAGCTTCCATAATTATTAGAAAATAGAAGGATTTGTTGCCAGGAACAAAGAAAGAAAGGGGGTTGAAGAAAAACTTTAGGAGGAGTAAGATGAAATACTGAAGAAAAATTGAAGGCAATACTACCTAGGGAAAATATGAATATATTCATATGAATATATTTTAAAAATGTAAAAAAAAGTGATAAAAAACACTGAACATAATGACAATAGGGACAGGCTAAAGGGCTGGTGACAGGGGAGCAGCTGTCCTGCATGTTTGTGGAAATGGTGTGAAAGAGGAAGGAAAACAGTCTCTGCTATTTTTTAAATCAAGGTTTCAATCATAGGTCTATCTCTCTTAAAGCAGATTTAAAATCATGGCCTTGAGACATTTATAGTCAACTGATTTTTTTTAAAATATGTTTTTATTGGTTTCAAAGAGAGGAAAGGAGATAGAAACATCAGTGATGAGAATCATCGACCAGCTGCCTCCTGCACACCCCACACTGGGGATTGAGCCTGCAACCATGCATGTTCCCTAACCGGCAATCAAACTGTGACCTCCTGGTTCATGGGATGAAGCTCAGCCACTCAGTCACACAGGCTGGGCTGGTCAACTGATTTTCGACAAGGGTGCCAATTAGAATCACATGCAAAAGAATAAAGTTTGACCCTTACCTCACACCCTATACAAAAACAAATAAATAAATAACTCCAAATATATTAAAGACCTAAAAGTAAATGAACAACACAAACTGATGAACAAAAACAGACCCGAAGACAGGGAAGCATCGATCAGACTGTCAAACCTCAGAGGGAAGGCAGGGGAGGGTGGGGGTTAAGGGGGAGAGATCAACCAAAGGACTTGTATGCATGCATATAAGCCTAACCAGTGGTCACGGACAACAGGGGGGTGGGGGCATGCGTGGGGAGGGGTTTGGGACGGGAATGGGGGGATGAGGACAAATATGTGATACCTTAATCAATAAAGAAATTAATAAAAAAAAAAGAAAGAAAACATAAGGGTAAATCTTTATTACCTTGGATTTGACAAAAGACTTAGATATGACAAGAAGAGCATAACCAACAAAAGGAAAAGTAAGGAAATTAAACTACAACTTTTACACTTCAAAGATACTAACAAGAAAGTGAAAAGACAACTCACAGAATGGGAGGAAATATTAGCAATTTCTATGTCTGATAATGGATTTGCATCCAGAATATATAAAGAACACTTAAAGCTCAATAATAAAAAGACAACTTAATGCAAGAATTCACAAATGATCTCACAAGATCAAAGAATATTTACCAATGGGCAATAAGCAAATAGAAAGATGCTAAGCAACATTTAGTCAGCACGGTCCTGCAAATGAAAACCACAATGAGATACCACTTCACACCTGCTATCCAGTAGGGAAGCAAACATTAAAAACCTATGTGCAATGGGGGTGGATAAAAGTGGAAGAGGGCATAGAAGGGGTAAATGGTGATGGGAAAAATAAATAAAGTAAAAAATTAAAAACCTATGGCTAGTGATTGAGCATCAACCTATAAACCAGGAGGTCACAATTTGATTCCTGGTCAGGGCACATGCCTGGGTTGTGGGCTCAGTCCCCAGTAGGGGATGTGCAGGAGGCAGCCAATCAATGATTCTCTCTCATTATTGATGTTTCTATCTCTCTCTCCCTCTCACTTCCTTTCTGATATCAATTATATATATATATATATATATATATATATATATATATATATATTGGTTTTTTCTTTTTTTATTATGTTTTCTTTTATTGATTAAGGTATTACAAATGTGTCTTTATCCCCCCATTGTCCCCTTGTTTGTTTTGTTTTGTTAATCCTCACCCAAGGATATTTTTCCACTGGTTTTTAGGGAGAGTGGGAGAGGGAAAGACAGAGAGAAACATCAATGTGAGAGAAACACATCGATTGGTTGCCTCCTGCACAAGCCCTGACCAGAGCCCGGGCCAGGGAGGAGTTTGCAATCAAGGTACGTGGCCTTGACCAGAATCGAACCTGGGACCCTTTGGTCTATAGGCTGATGCTCTCTCTATACACTGAGCCAAACAGGCTAGGGCAATAAAAAATATTTTTAAAAAACCCATGTGCAAGGCAGACAAACACTAAAACAGAGCAAGAAGCATATATAGAATGAAAGGGAAGCAAGGAATGAAATACCTAAATCTACCAGAGGGAGCTTTGAAGCTCCAGGTTAAGCAGAAATGGAAGTTGGCTTTGAGACAATGAGATACAGGCTCAAGGCACAGCCAGTACAAATGCATTGTGTAAAGAGAGATCAGGACAAGCAGCTCAGTGTTGAGTAGGGTCAGGATGGGGTAGGTGTGGGGGTGGGAGTGACCACAAAGTAGATGGAGATAAGCTTGGGAGATAGGCAGCCATTCAGTCAGAAAGGCTTCAGAGTAGATAAGCTCTGAGCTCAGGCGTGTCAATGAGGATAACAAAGATGACACATAATGGTTCTTTGGTATGATGAAGGTCAGTCCCCATTTGGCTTTTTATTATGGCAACAGTGCTTTCAAGTCAACAACTGAATCAGCACTTAATGAAGACCTCCCACCCTGGGCTGGTTACTGGATAAATACGAATAAGTCAAGGTTCCTACTCTGGAAGACTAGGAGGAAGCAAGGTACACAAAGTTCTTGAAAGCTTGAAACTACTCTTATACACTTTGATTTTGCCCACCTGCTGGAAACCAGTAGAAAGTTATCAGTACCAAAGGACCACTGCTAACCTCAGTCTAGGGGAAATGGGATGAACAAACACTCAACAAACTGGAGCCAGTGACCTTCACATAGATCAACAATTTTCAACCTTTTTCATCTCATGATGCACATGAACTAATTACTAAAATCTGCAGCACCCCCCAAAAAACTTATATTATTATTCTAATCTGACAAAACAATCGGTATAATTTTGATTAATTCACACCAGGCAGCTATTGTTGTGTTGGCTGTTGTCATTTTCTTGCCTGACAATCTAAGGGAAAAAGAGGTCAGTGCGCCTGACTAAATGGTCAGGTATTGCATGTTTTAAAAATTCTTGCGGCACACCGGTTGAAAATCACTGACGTAGATGCTAACCACCTCTCAGTGGTCTCCTAGCACAGACCAGTGGGGAGGGAATGGTCTGCTAAAGGGAAGTGTGATGGAAAGGACAGACTCAGTCTTTCTGAATCTGTCTGCCCTGGTGCAGGAAGGAACTCTAAGGAGCACAAAACAATACCCCAATGCCACGCAAGAGGAATCTGGGAGTGAGCTTGTTAATTACCATCTCTTCCTCTCTTGCCTATGAGCATGAAGAGTTCCAGAGAGAGAGTGGCAATGGGAAGCGGTCCTGGGGTTGAATCTCTGAACTGTGATGTCCAAGCTGTTGTTGGGCTCTGTAATCCTGAGTTTGTTCTTATATGTAATGAGGATAATAATGCTTACCTCAACGGAATTGCAAACAGTAGAGCTAATCTGTATAAAGCAGGTAGGGTATTACCTGGCACAAAATAGCAGTGAACAAAAGATGTATGCAGACACACACACTTCTGAGACTTGACCCTTGTCAACTTTTGTCAATCCTTGTCAGTTTGGGCAATAGTCCAAACCAGCCAAAAGAACCAATTCCAAGACTCTGGGAGAGGAGGTGCCATTCAAGTGATGGGTAAAACATAAAAAAGCCAAACAGGTTCAGTTTCTTATACTAGAGAATGTTAACACTAATGCAAAAGTGCATTATGCTAAGCGAAATAAGTCAGTCAGAGAAAGATAAATACCACATGATCTCACTCATCTAGGGGAAATAATGAACAACATAAACTGATGAACAAAAACAGATACAGAGACAGAGAAGCAACGATCAGACCGTCAAATCTCAGAGGGAAGGCAGGAGAGGGTGGGGGAAGGGGGAGAGATCAACCAAAGGACTTGTATGCTTGCATATAAGCTTAACCAATGGACACAGACACTAGGGGGGTGAGGGCATGAGTGGGGGGTTGAGGGGGCAATGGGGTGATAAGGACACATATGTACTATAAAAAATACTGTTTGGGCAGTGGTTCCATAAGTGTGTTCAGTTTATGAAAATGTATTGAACAGCACACTTATGATATGGGTATTTTATATGTATTACACTTCAATAAATTTAACTTTATAGCTAAATTTTTACTACAAATGTAACTGTAATAAAGTTAAAAATGTTATCTGGATTTTTTTTTTTTTTCTTTCTGGTTGACTCTTTTGTTAGGGGCTCTGCAATTATTCAGTGCTTTTTGTCACTTTGGTGCTTTTTTTTTTTTTTTTATTTGGTGGAACAATGCCTTTACTTATACTCCCCAGCTTTGTGTGAAAAAATATATGTAACTAAGCAGGGGTGTTTTCATTTAGCAATAAAGCAAGAAAAGCAAGAGACACTTCACCTCTTGGAATCGCTGTGTTAAAGACAAAGCCACCTACTCCAGAGAGCCTCCACACAGAGCCTGAGAAAATGGATGAATACCCCACTCCCTTAAAAAATTGCAGCCCCATCTCCCATTTGTATCATTCAAAAAGACCCACTTTTACATTGCTTCAATACCTGCCACTACTCTCAGAAGGACATCCCTCTCTTCTACTCTGTGCTATCTCTCCCTCTCCCCCCATTTGTTGCAGAATGTTTGGGGAAGCCTCACCCTGTTCCGTCTGCCTTGATCCCCTCAGGCTAGAATCTCAAAACTTAAAAACCAACAAGAGCTTTTTCCTCCAAGAAAGACTCTGGGTTCTTAATTTCTACCAGATGGAAGGAAATGACCACTGACTTAAACTAGTCATTGGATTCAAAGACTGCTAGAGATAGTATTCTATTTCTACAGGCTCACTCGCAGAATTTAAATTTTTAATTTTTAATGCCAATTGTGGGAAAGTAAGGAGCCTGCACTATGACCAACTTTTGGCCAGAATTACTCTTCAGCAACCGGAGATGTCAAGCATGTTACTTGGCCCGTCTCAAGTTCTCCTTCCTCACCTACAAATGGATGGGGAAAATTTCTCCCTCTCAGGGATGTAGGTGTAGAAAGAATTTAAAGAAATAATGTATGAAAAATACTTGGGGTGGAGGCTAGAGCAGAGAAGTGCTCAGTAAATAATGGCTATGATTATAATTCTTACCTTTTGAATATTTATCTTCAGAAGCTACCATGAGTAAATACAATCAGAGTGATCTTAACAACAGCAAACATATACTCCTGGTTTCACTCAAATTTGAATGTTCCACAGGCTAGGGGGAAAAAAAGTGTCTGTCCATTGACTTCTTTCCTAAATAAGAATGACCATTCATCCATCTATCTATTCATCTTTTCAACAAACACTTATTGGGCACATGCTATGTCCTGGACATTGAGGCTCCAAACACAAAAAACGGACTCAGAAAGGTTGAATGTCTCAGTTAGTGGCTGGGAAAGAACTCTGACCCATGCCTCTCCAACTCCAGAAATCTAAAATGGCTTTTCCAGTCTGCCAAGTTGAAAAGTAACTACAGAGATAGATGGACAAAAATCAATGCTATGGAAACTTGGTTCATAGCCTTGCAATCACACAGGATTAGGAAAACTTGGCAGAAGTCACCAGTACAGTTGATCTCAATCAATGAACCCAGTCTACTGTTGAAGCAACAACATGTTTACCTTTAAATCAAGTCATTTCTAAATAATCAATCAGAACTAGAAATCTGTAGGTGACAATGGAGGGCTGGTGACTTCTGTATATACCTTTTTTATTGTTGATAGTATTACAGATATCTCCCATTTTCCTCCCTTTTCCCCTCCTCCTCCCAACTGCTACCCTCCCTTCCCCCGCTCCCCCACCAGGGCTGATGACTTTTGACAAGCACAGCTGACCTACTACCTGCTCGGCATATGACCAAAGCTCTAATATCATTGCCACATATTGTGTAGGAGGGGGAGGGTGGCATTGTCAAGAGACAGCAGGGAGAATACAATTTCCAAAACCTGGACTTGGTAAGAGATAGGAGACACACTTTTTTCAGGCCCATTTACAAATCTATCAAGTTGCATACTGTTTACCACTATTTAGTGGTGTTCATTATTGCTATCGCCTGTATTGAAGCTGTAGAATCTTTGCAAAATGGAAGCTGCAGACTTAAAACCAGTTAAGATCATGGTCTCTGGAGCTAGAAATCAGGCTTCAAAATGTTGCCCATACCTGGCCAGTGTGGTTCAGTGGTTGAGCATTGACCTATGACTCCTGGTCAGGGCACATGCCTGGGTTGTGGGCTAGATCCCAATGTGGGGTATGCAGGAGGCAGCCAATCAGTGATTCTCTTTCATCATTGATGTTTCTCTCTCTCTCTCCCTCTCCCTTCCTCTCTGAAATCAATAAAAATATATTTTTTAAAAATGTTACCCATGCTTTCTAGCTGTGTGAAGGTAAGCAAGTTAGTTCACCTCTGCCATCTCAATTTCTTTATTTGCCAAAGGGAGAATAACAGTATTTATCCCACTGGTTCAGAATGAGGCTTTAATAAGACAACACATGTAAAGTACTTGGTACACAATAAACATCAATGATGCCCTAGGTTTGCTGCTTTCGTCATTATCATTAGAATCTCCAGGTTTATTCCACTATCTCTTCACCTCCTGTTGAAGAAAAAAAACCACAGGCCCCAAACTAGATTAAATAGCTGATCTAATTGCAGTTTCAACTGCTCCCAGAAACATAATCTTAGTCAACCAGTATGGAATTTTCTGGGCAAGCATCAGTTATCTCTCACATGGGCCCTCTCCATCCCCTTTAGAAAGGAGAGGCAACCTATAATTAAAAAAACCTTCCCCTTTCCCCAAAGAAAAGATGTCCTGCCCCCAAATAATCCTTTCTTTTCTTTCACTAGTAGCTCCCTTGCTCCACCCTTCTTACAACAAAAACCTTCCACTTTCTACAACATTTCTAGTTGTTAGATGGGATGCTGCCCAAGTCATGATTCGCGTAATAAAGCCAATTTTTCCAGTGAACTCTGTTGAATTTTGTTTTTTAACATTCCTCTGCACATAACCACTTAAAATTTTCTTCTTAAGCTATTGGTAAGTACACAGAAGAGATGGCGTGAGAAGAGATGATGGCCCTTTAATTTGTGCATTTTGTTTTAGTTCATGAGAGATGGTGCTCACACCTCTTCCTATCTTGCAAGCAGAAGCATTGACAGCTTGTGTCCCAGACTATCTTTTCAAGAATGTTTGTGTAATGAACAGGCTTGGACGATAAAGGTAGTGTCTTCCCTCGGGAACAAAGAGGCAGATCTGCTATGGTTCAGCATAATACAGATAATGTCTCCTTCTGGGCCAGAGAGCAGGTCTGCTTGAAGACTATTACAAAAGATTCAGGTTCCTCAAGATTGGGATTCCTCTTTTGTAACCCAGCCCAGGCAGGTGGCCATGGTTGTGCTGTTCTGTGGGAACAAGGCTTGGTGAACTGGTTCCAAAAAATGATGATACTCTAGTTATTACTACTGCTGAAGGTAATAAACCACCCTTTGTCCCTACGCAGGGGTCTTATGTCTTCTTTCAGCATCCATGAAATGACGGCCAGCAAACTTGCTCACTTGCAAGTAGGGTAAAATCTCAAGACACTTAACACTTCTTGGCATTACATATACTGTATCATAATCAACCCCTGACATCCAGATAAGAGGTTGCAAAAGGTAACAACTTTTAACCCACTTTCTTTGCAATCTTTGGACACTCTTCAAATAAACCAAGAGGGCAGAAATCGTTTATTGCGAGATTCTATGAGGTTACTAATTAATTGGGCAGCACAGGTAAACTGTGAAAATGTTGTCTATAACATATTAGAAAGTATTTTTATTAAAGTTTACAAAATAATTCAAACATATTTTCATAATTTGAATCAATTTGCAGAGAGTGGATCTCAGTCTGAAAAGTACGTCTATACCAGAGTTGGAACAAGATGGAGTCAAAAGCCTGGAGACTTTTTTTTTTTTAATTCCAGCTTCATGATGTAGGGTGACATCATTCATTAAATCTTTCTCTAGCTCACGCCCCCCATCTCAACCATGAGATTAATTGTGTCTACTGGGTATAATGGACTCACAGAGTTATATGAGGATCAAGCATGTTAATGGATAAGATGCTTTGTAAACTCTGAAGAGGCAAGACAAGGTCAACCTCTGGCAATCCCTGCTTGTCATTACAAGCAAGCTCTCTGGAGCTCCTTCACGATACAAGCTCGGCAGCTCCCAGCCCTCCCAGCCTGCGGGGTCCTTTGTTCATTCAGCAAATACTTACTGTGCCAGGCACTGAGTGGGGACAGGAAAAAGGTCCCAGGGGCACATGGTAGAGAAACCTCTGATAAGATAAAACACACAAAAGGGTTTTTCCCCTTTGGATACACTTTCTCCCTTATATTTCTTTTCCGTCTGTGGAGGAGTGTTGGGAGCGACCTCAGTTGACAAAGTCCTGAGAGGGCAGGTTTCACAAAGTGGCCTGCCTGTTCCCAAGGTTAGTCATACATCCTGCCCCCCTTTTAGGCTTAGAGACCCTTAAGCACAATAGTTTAGTAATCACACATTCTGCCCCCTAGAGCTTAGTTAATCTTCAAGCACAGTTGATTTATAAGCATAATTGTCCTTAAGCAAGAAGCATAGCTAGACTATCTCATGGAAAGGAACTTAGGTGGCGTCAAAGGTGTTTGTACAGGTTTAGCCATTGGAATCTTAGCCAAGATAAGGAACTTTGTGTAAAGATCAGTAGGAAACCTAAAGCAAAAGGGTATAATTATGTTTACCACATACCAGGAATGATGTATTGTGTGGAATGTAACTGACCCTGTATAAATGTATGGTGAGAAATAAACTCGGGACTGTAAGCGCGAAGTGCTACAGTCCTCCCGATCCCATTCTGTTTTCTGTCTGTCTTTTCTCATCCTCTCCCCCCCTTGCAGGTACTGTTCGACTGATGCCGGCAGGCTCCGGCATTTTCTGGCGCCCGAACAGGAGACCTGATATAGGGGGAAACGGAGAAGGACACTGCAATTTAAGAAGAAGGTGCACCGAGTAAGGTAAGTGGAGCAGTGAGTTTATAGTCGGGAGAGATAAATTATGGGACAAAGTAATAGTAAAGAGTTGTTTGTACATGTGCTTAAAAATATGCTTCGCGCTCGGGGAACTAGGGTAGGGCATAAACAGCTTGAGCGCTTTCTGGCTTTTGTGGTAGAAGTTTGTCCTTGGTTTCCAGAAGAAGGGACTGTGAATCTTGAGACTTGGATTAGGGTTGGAAAAAGAATACAAGATTATTATTCTGCTCATGGCCCGAAGAAGGTGCCTGTGGATACATTTTCTTTGTGGAATCTTATTCGGGATTGTCTTGACCCCCGCCATGAAGGGAAAAGGTGGAATGAGGGAATGAGGCAAAGAAGTCCATCATGTCCTAGTCTAGAGAGGCTGTCTTTAAAAGACAAGAACCTTTCTTGCCCCAGCCTAGAAAAGTTATCCCTTCCTGAGGGGCTTAATAAATCTCCTGAGCCTTCAGCACCACTAGAATGGCCGCTGTCTGAAAACCCTCACTTAAAATCAGAGAATGAAGAGCAGGAAGTGCTGCTAGCACAGAAAGAGGAAAACCCGTATGAGGATGAGCCTTGGGATCTTCTTCCTCCCGAGGAAGAACAGGCTTTAGAAGATGCAGCAGCTCATTATCATGATAATGATAATGGTTGGCTCTTCTTTCAGAGGGTGTTGGCAACAGTAACTGAACCAGCCCCCAGTCGTACGGAGAAAATTGAGGAGGAATTAGCTGAGATAAAAAGGGAATTAACACAGCCAAACTGTTCAGAGAAATTGGGAGAGGAGGTAGAAATGAAAGAGGGACTTAGAGGAATTAAGGAAGAACTGTTACGACTGGCCTCCAAGCTAAAGAATTGTGAGCTAATGTCACCACCTGAGGAAAAAACAATTAAGCTGCATAGTAGATGTTCTACGCCTTCCTCTGGCAGAGGAATGCCTCAGGAGCCCTCCATCCTAAAAGTAGAAAAACTGGATGAAGGGGAACCGCGCCCAATACGGGTCCCTCCGTCTGAAAATAAAGAGCTATCCTGGGGACCTAGCAAGCTAGGTTTAAATTCCCCTCTGCAGCAGACGTTGCAGAGAGCAGCAGAAAAGGATGAGGACACAGGAGGATTTCATATGGCGTTTCCCATACTGGAACGGCCAGATGATCAGGGACAAATGCAGAGATATCACTCTCCCATTCCATTTAAACAACTAAAAGAACTTAAAGTAGCTTGTTCCCAGTATGGGCCAACAGCACCTTTTACTGAGGCGCTGCTGGACACTTTAGCTACGGATGCTCTGCCTCCTAATGATTGGAAGAACATGGCAAGAGCTTGCTTGGGAGGAGGAGATTATCTGTTGTGGAAATCAGAATTTATAGAACAGTGTCAAGCTACAGCAGAAATAAACAGAGGCCAAAATATTCCTTTTACTTTTGAGATGCTAGCAGGAGAAGGACCTTATGGAGGACTGAACAACCAACTTCAGTATCCTCCTGGGGCTTATGCTCAGGTCAATACAGCTGCCACTAAGGCATGGAGAAAATTGCCTTCTACAGGAAGGCAAACAGAAGATTTATCTAAAATCAGGCAAGGACCTGATGAGCCTTTTCAGGATTTTGTATCCCGCCTGCTGCAAACAGCAGGACGGCTCATTGGTGATGGAGAATCAGGAATGTTACTGGTAAAACAACTGGCATTTGAGAATGCTAACACGGCCTGCCAGGCTGCGATAAGACCTTTTAGGAAAAAAGGTTAATGAGACAATGGAACTTATGGGAGCCTTACAACCAGGACTTCCCTCACCTTCTGCCATTCCAGCAGGTACTTACAAAATAATTCTTGATCTTAAGGACTGTTTTTGTACTATTCCCCTAGCACCTCAAGATTGTAAAAGATTTGCTTTTAGTATACCATCCACTAATTTTCAGGAACCTATGAGGAGATATCATTGGCTAGTTCTCCCTCAAGGGATGGCCAATAGTCCCATGTTATGTCAAAAGTTTGTTGCTCAAGCTCTTATTAGTACTAGAAAGAAATTTCCTCAAGTTTATATTATACATTATATGGATGATATTCTGTTAGCTTATCAGAATGAAGGCATATTGCTAGCTGCATATGCTCAACTACAAGAAGGGCTTAAAGAAAAGGGACTGGTCATTGCCCCTGAGAAAGTACAGAGACAGTCTCCTTTCTCTTACTTGGGATATACTTTACATCAGAATTGTATTACCCCTCAGAAAATACAGCTAAGAAAGGATGGGTTAAAAACACTTAATGATTTTCAGAAACTGCTAGGAGACATTAATTGGCTAAGGCCTTATCTTAAAATCACCACAGGACAACTTAAGCCTCTTTTTGAAGTCCTCAAGGGAGATTCTAATCCTAACTCTCCCAGAGAGCTATCAGAAGAAGCCAGACAGGCTTTACATATAGTAGAAACAGCTATTAGTCAACAGCAGGTTTCATATTTAGACTATTCTCAGCCATGGGGAGCTTACATTCTTGCTACTCAACACACCCCCACGGCAGTATTATGGCAGGAAGGTCCTTTATTATGGATTCACCTGCCTGTATCGCCTGCAAAAGTATTTACACCTTACTATGATCAAGTAGCTACTCTTATCCACATGGTAAGGACTGAAGCTTGCAAATTAATTGGACGTGAGCCGCCTTATATCTGTCTTCCTTACTCTAAACAGCAAGTAGATTGGTTGTTACAACATAGTGACAACTGGGGAGCGGCTATGGCTAATTACCCTAGTCAAACAGATAATCATTACCCTCACAATAAACTTTTGCAGTTTGCAAGCCAGCATGCTTTTGTATTTCCCAAAATAGTACAAAAAGAACCTATTACAGAGGCTTTGTTAATTTTTACTGATGGTTCATCTAATGGTAATGCAGCCTACAGTATTCAGGGTAAAGTAACAACTTTTCTAACTACCTATACATCTGCGCAGGTAGTAGAACTGTGTGCCATCTTAGCAGTATTACAATGTGTTCCAAATCAAGCATTTAACCTGTATTCAGACAGTCAGTATGTAGTAAAAGCAATGGAAGTAATTGAAACTGTTCCCTTTATTGGGACAACTAATTCCATAGTACAAAGTATGTTTAGGGACATACAGCGCGCCCTACAGCAGCGCATCCAGCCATGTTTCTTTGGTCATCTCAGAGCTCATACTGGACTGCCTGGACCATTATCAAAAGGGAATGAACAGGTAGACATTGCAACTAGAATAATATTATATACCCAGGAACAATTGGCTGAGCAATCTCACGCGCTGCATCATCAAAATAGTAATAGTCTCAGGCAGCAATTTAAAATTACCAGGGAAGCTGCCAGACAAATAGTAAAACAATGTACAAATTGTCCTACTACTCAATCAATGCCTCATTATGGGGTTAACCCAAGGGGACTAAAAGCTAATCATTTGTGGCAAATGGATGTGACTCATATCTCCAGTTTTGGGCAGGTAAAGTATGTACATGTCACTGTAGATACTTTTTCTGGCTTTATTATGGCTACAGCTCAGACTGGTGAAGCAAGTAAGCACTGTATAGCCCACTGTTTAAAGTGTTTTGCAGTTATGGGACAGCCAAAATGTATTAAAACTGACAATGGCACAGGCTATACTGGAAAAAGTTTTCAACAGTTTTGCCAGAAGCTAAATATTACCCATAAAACAGGAATTCCATACAATCCCCAAGGACAGGGGATAGTAGAAAGAGCTCATAGCACTCTAAAGATACAATTACAAAAAATAAAAAGGGGGGAGTTATATCCCCTGACACCACAGAACTTATTACATCATACTCTATTTATTCTTAATTTTTTAATTTTGGATGTGCATGGGCGATCAGCTGCACAGCGTTTCTGGAATACAGCAACTGCATCCACCTATGCTCAGGTCAGGTGGAAGGACCCTTTAACCGGACAATGGCATGGACCAGACCCCGTGCTCATTTGGGGACGAGGGCATGTTTGTGTTTTTCCCCAGGATGCCGAAAGTGCAAGGTGGCTTCCGGAGAGGCTTGTGCGCTTCGCAGGAGATGGGCGAGCTGGTCAAGGGAGTTCGACAACTGACTCTCCAAGAGCAACCCTACAACCTGGCTCAGACAACGCGGACAGCAGCGGTGCCCACCTGGGGACAGATGAAGAAGTTGGCGGTTGAAGCAGAACAGACGCTGATACAGACTTCTACTCCAAAGACAGGAGTCTCAATGTTCCTGGCAATGATGGCTGTCCTAAGCTGCCAA
The DNA here is from genome assembly GCF_963455305.1 of Plecotus auritus. Taxonomy (NCBI): domain Eukaryota; kingdom Metazoa; phylum Chordata; class Mammalia; order Chiroptera; family Vespertilionidae; genus Plecotus; species Plecotus auritus. The sequence continues at coordinate 27,261,005 of NC_137777.1, read as the reverse complement.
GTACCGAGCGTCCGAGGAGACATCCACTGGGCCTACGTTCCTGACCCTCCTTTACTTCATCCAGCTGAATGGGGCGGACCGTCAGTTCCGGTATATGTGAATGACACTCACACCCTGGGGATACCTTCTAATGGACATATATGACCAGAACTACATATGGGTTTTGACTATTTTGGACAAGGGAATGGAATGCCTATTTGTTTGTCACTAGAGGGTGATGTAACGGGATGTCTACAAATGGACTCTGTAGCAATGGCATCTCCCGGCTGGACAGTGTTTCTTAAAGGACTGAGCGGAAAGAAGGGAAAGGTAATCAACATCACTCCACCCCAGGACTTGCCCCCTTGTGAAAAAGAATCCCTGACTGCCACGTACGCTGTGCCATGGAAACGCTGTCATGGTACTCAGGCAGGACAGTATGTACTCCCAGGAACTAATTTTTCCATTTATGACTGGTCTCAACCCAATAGGACAGACTCCTTAGAACTGGGAATGTATAAGGGAATATGGGGATCAAGTAATGGGAAATTCCAATATGGGTTATGGAAGTTAGGAGCAAGTATGGGTACTCCTCTGGTTCAGAAAGATAATAAGGACATCTCTCGCCTTGGACCAGAGTCATTACTTTATACTAATCTGCCTGAAAAAAGACCTGTCATTGCCTGTGTGCCTGAACCTTATGCTCTATTAGTAGGAAGGATTAATGTCACATTTTCTGGAAATAGATACCAGTTACAGTGTGTCCAATGCAATTTGACCAACTGTGTCAAGAATTTAGAAAATGGGAAACAAGTTGCTGTGGTACACCAACCATCCTTTGTAATGGTGCCTGTCAATCTTACAGGCCCCTGGTATTCAGACAAGGGGTTACAGGTTTGGCATGAGATCACAGGGGCACTATCCAGGCCAAGGAGATTCATTGGCTTACTGATAGCAGGTATCACAGCCCTCATCACCTTGATTGCCTCTGCTACTGCAGCGGCAGTGGCATTAACTCAGAAAGTACAAACAGTGCATTTTGTTAATAACTTGTCAAAAAATGTCTCCCAGGCATTGGGCACTCAGGAAAATATTGATAGGAAAATAGAGGAGAAACTGAATGCTTTACATGACATGGTACTGTACCTAGGAGAAAAGGTACAGAGTCTCCAAATAAGATCTAGATTGGACTGTCACGCAGATTATAGTTGGATCTGTGTTACTTCTAAGAAATATAATAAGAGTGTGCATACCTGGAATAGAGTGAAGAACCACTTAGAAGGCATATGGCATAGTGCGGATGATTCTTTAGACTTATTAGCTTTGCATAAAGAGATTCAAGTTTTGCAAGAAGCAGGACCCTTGCGTTTTGATGCCAGTGATACTGCTAGAAATTTTCTTGATCAATTTCTTAAGATTGTTCCCTCTGTAGGAGATTTTCAGCATTTAGCTTTAGGAATTTCTGGATTAGGAGGTTTAGTTCTGATACTGTTTTGTTTATTTCCTATCTTAATGCATAGAGTAGGTAAAGGCATTCTTGCACTGCGCACTGGGCTACATGAACTAAAATTAAAAGCCCAACCTACTTAATTTTTAAGGAGGGGGGAATTGTTGGGAGCGACCTCAGTTGACAAAGTCCTGAGAGGGCAGGTTTCACAAAGTGGCCTGCCTGTTCCCAAGGTTAGTCATACATCCTGCCCCCCTTTTAGGCTTAGAGACCCTTAAGCACAATAGTTTAGTAATCACACATTCTGCCCCCTAGAGCTTAGTTAATCTTCAAGCACAGTTGATTTATAAGCATAATTGTCCTTAAGCAAGAAGCATAGCTAGACTATCTCATGGAAAGGAACTTAGGTGGCGTCAAAGGTGTTTGTACAGGTTTAGCCATTGGAATCTTAGCCAAGATAAGGAACTTTGTGTAAAGATCAGTAGGAAACCTAAAGCAAAAGGGTATAATTATGTTTACCACATACCAGGAATGATGTATTGTGTGGAATGTAACTGACCCTGTATAAATGTATGGTGAGAAATAAACTCGGGACTGTAAGCGCGAAGTGCTACAGTCCTCCCGATCCCATTCTGTTTTCTGTCTGTCTTTTCTCATCCTCTCCCCCCCTTGCAGGTACTGTTCGACTGATGCCGGCAGGCTCCGGCAGAGGAGAGAATATAAAGGAAGCAGTAGGGACTCAACCGAGATTAAATGTCATACAGGCATTTAAACCAATTCTTCCAGCAGGTCTCCATCCTGGGCAGAATAAAGAGACACCAGGGGATGGAGAGAGAAACTCCTGCTGCTGAGAAAACCAAAAGCCCTTGAGATAAAAAACTAAACCAATGTCTCTATGAACCAGACCCAGAAGGGCTTTAACTCCATATGAGACTGAGGTTGAATTAGAACTGAGAAGTCTCCTCCATGTCTGAAGATGAAATTAAGGTTAGTTTAAAATGTGCAGTTCAACTATTAGATTGAGTAAGGAAAGTCCAAACTGTACCTCTGACTCATATTCTCTTTTAGAGCTAATTCTGTTTATCAGTATATAGAACACTTCATAATCCAGGGTTTGACTTTTTCTTAAAGCGATCTATTTTGCTAACTGCTGAAAGATAATCACATTTTGTAGTTTGGTTGCATGCATCCCAAATACCTTCTAGCATGTGAAAGGGAGTGCACATAGATGTGATGTCATTCTTTTAAGTTACAGATACTGATCCTGCTTATAAAGGTTTTACTTGAAAACGAAAAATTATACTCTTTGGGGAGAGTGTGAGCCCTGTTCATGTGCTGTGTCCAGGGTGTTTGTGCCCATGTGAAATTAAGTGGGAAATTGTAAGCCCCTCCTGGAGAGGTGCTATGCCTTACTCTTTGCCTCTTCAGTCCACAGTGAAATGAAGGTTTAATGAAACCTTGTTGATAAAAAAATGCATTGTGCTCTGGATGGGCTCAGACGGATTCCTCAAAATGACAAAGTCTGGGCACTGATCCAAGAGCACACACCCTCTCTCTCACATTCCCTTCAAGCTGGCAGCAGGAGCTGAGCAATCACGCTGAGCTCAGCCCGCTTCTGTGTGCTTATACATAGCAATTCATTTAATGCCCACAAGAAGTCTCTGAGGTCAATACGATTCATATCTCCATTTACTAGACGAGCAAGTGGAGGCACAGAGAGGTGAAACCAAAGCCCAGAGGATCAGAGCCAGGATTCACACTCAGGTAGCCTGACTCCTGGACTCCTAAGTACTATGCTAGGCTAAATTTTAAAATAATGTAAGAAAAGAAAAAAAATAAGAAAAAAATAAAATAATAAAATAAAATAAAATAATGTAAGAATAAGAGGTATCATTCATTTATATTATTGTTTACTACTCTAATAGCAGCAGCTAACATTTCTGTGAGTCAAGCACTGTGCTTAGCATTGTACAATCATATTTCGTTTATTCTTCCCAACAGCCTGTGCATGTGGGTCCTGGCCTTATCTCCATTTAAGGCTGCAGATCAGAGAGGTTCAGCAGCCTACTCAAGGTCACAGAGCGAGCAAGCTGTGAGGCTGTGACTGGAGACCAGGGCTGTGTGACTCCAAAGCCCACACCTGCTGTCACTCACTGCACAGGAGGATTCATGTCACCAGCTCACCGATAGCTTTTCTCACAGTGAGACAACTTGAAAGGGCCAGCGTCTGCCCCTTAGCATGTGTTCAAGTACCTCTGAGTGAAGGTAACTGGAGTGACAAACACATTAAGAGGTAGCAGAGCCTGGCCAGCTTGGCTCAGTGGTTGAGAATCGACCTATGAACCAGGAGGTTCCAGTTCGATTCCTGGTCAGGGCACATGCCCAGATTGTAGGCCCGATCCCCAGTGTGGGGTGTGCAGGAGGCAGCGGATCAATGATTCTCTCTCATCATTGATATTTCTGTTTCTCTCTCCCTCTTCCTTCCTCTCTGAAATCAACAAATATATGCATATATATTTTAAAAGACGTAACAGAGTCACTGAATTTTAGTTTTGATAACCCGCAGATTTGTCTTATGAAATAGCTGACTGAGAATACCACAGCAGGTGAGAAAGCCAGGGTGCCCCCAAATCAGCATGGCTCAACAAAACCACAGCCAGAAACCACCAAGTTTCACCAAGTCTATTCATAGCACAAGCAGAGCAAAAAGGAAATCCTGACAACAAAGCCAGACCCTCCGAGCTGGTGGGCCGTTGTGGAAGAGCAGTGGCCTACACACCTGGCACCCCCAGGGTCAGGTGTCTCTCTGTCCCTCTCCAGCTGCAGTCACCACCCAGAAATGACTTAACTGCTTCGGATCCCACGGGCTCCTCCTTCTAGAGCCATAACATAATGCCCCATCTATTTTATGTCATTATTTACATCATCATCATTATCATCAACATCATCTACTACTCTATTATTACTCTACTAGAGGCCCAGTGCACGAAATTCGTGCACAGGGGTGTGTATGTCCCTCAGCCCAGCCTGCACCCTCTCCAATCTGGGACCCCTTGAGGGATGGCCAACTGCTCATTTAGGCCCAATCCCAGTAGGATCGGGCCTAAACGGGCAGTCAGACATCCCTCTCACAATCCAGGACTACTAGCTTCCAACTGCTCACCTGCCTGCCTTCCTGATTGCCCCTAACTGCTTCTGCCTGCCAACCTGATCACCCCCTAACCACTCCCCTGCCAGCCTGACTGATGCCTAACTGCTCCCCTGCCAGCCTGATTGCCCCTAACTGCCCTCCCCTGCAGGCCTGGTCCCCACCAACTTCCCTCCTCTGCCGATCTGGTCACCCCTAACTGCCCTCCCCTGCAGGCTTGATCACCCCCAACTGCCCTCCCTTGCAGGCCTGGTCCCTCCCAACTGCCCTCCCCTGCTGGCCATCTTGTGGTGGCCATCTTGTGTCCACATGGGGGCAGCTATCTTTGACCACATGGGGGCAGCCATCTTGTGGTGGCCATCTTGTGTCCACATGGGGGCAGCTATCTTTGACCACATGGGGGCAGCCATCTTGTGTGTTGAGTAGGTCAATTTTCATATTACTCTTTTATTAGATAGGATAGAGGCCTGGTGCATGGGTGGGGGCCAGCTGGTTTGCCCTGAAGGGTGACCCAGATCAGGGTGGGGGGTCCCTTGGGGCATGGGGTGGCCTGGGCAAGGGGCCTGTGGTGGTTTGCTGGCCAGCCATGCCCCTTGGTGACCCAAGCAGAGGCCCTGGGATTTATTTATCTTCTATAGTTGGCTGGTGGGCGTGGCTTGTGGTTGTAGCAGAGTGATGGTTAATTTGCATGTTACTCTTTTATTAGATAGGATTAAGGAAGTTCAGAGAAAATAATCTAATGGAAATACTTTGAAGAGCTTAAGTTACCAAAAAAAAAAAAAAAAAAAAAAAAAAAAAAGGCATTGTTTTGATCACATTGACCACAAAGGTTTACCATGAAGGGAAATCATTTCACTCTCTTTTGCCAGTGTCTGCTTTAGAATCCTGGAATATTTTCAATAAAGTTTTATAGAAAGTTCCATATGCGCATAGTTACAAACTCTGCCATACATTTTAAGATAAACTACATTTTGAAGTGAACATTGATTTTATTCATATAATCTCCACTAAAGGAAAAAATGTATTAATAGCCTAGTAGCAATAAGTTTGGACTCTGAGCTCTTGGGTTCAAATCCCAGCTGATTTTTACTAGGGAGGTGACCTTGGGTACAAAACTTAACCTCTCCCTGCCACATTTTTCTCATCCATAAAATGGAGACAATGATAGCATAGAGGTTGTTATGGTGATTAAATAAAATGGATTTGTCAGGATGTCCAATACAGAGCTAGCAATCAACAAATATTATCAGTTTTCATTTTCTTAAAAGGAAAACATCAAAAGGAACATACAGGGTGGGGCAAAAGTAAGCTTACAATTGTGAGTACATGAAACACAGAGTTTATTCTTGTATAATTATTTATTGTATTATTTTCCATATGAACAACTGTAAATCTACTTTTGCCCACCCCCCCTGTATTTTGCAAGACCTTCTTTCACAAATGTTAGAGGATCCTAAAATAATATCGAGAAATACTTGAAATGATGAACTATGAACAAAAGCAGCAATGCATTTCTTAATGTTATTTTTTAAAGTACCCCAAAGTTATAAAATAATAGTACATGCTGAGATTCATGGAAAAGATGTCCAGGAAAACAAGAAAAATGCATACAATGGAATTACACTATACAAAACTGATCAAATAGGGAAACTATGCCATCAATTCCAAAGAGCCTAAAGTTTGTTCCATGCATGATCCAGCAACCAAAAGTAGGAGCCAAGTTTTGCAAGGTGGCAGCCAGTTCATGCAAGGTTAAGTACTTATTAAATTACTTTTCCAAGTGCTAATTTCACAAGCAGTTTGAAGAAATAAATTTACTTGGAAATTGAGATGGTGAACACTAATGACTGGAAAGCCAACTGCACACAGAGAAAGTACAGCAATATTGATCAATTCGTCCAGGGATCAAAGAGTTTATTCATACTTTTCAGCAAATGTTTACCATCTACAACTGGCCAGGCACATGTTAAACCATAAGACATACAAAGAAAGATAAAGCAGTCCCTACCCTTATGTTTCATAATCTAACACAGTAAACAAAGATGAGATTTTAATATAGCTCTTTGATGGGTGAAAACAGTTACAGCACCTAATTCAGTCATAAGGGGATATGGAAGGATTCGCAGAGAAGGTCATATTGAACATGCAGCCAGGAGGACTGAGAGTGAACTAAGGAAAGGGGTGACAGTAGTCTCAAGAGTCTTCCAGGCAGAGGAAATAGCATATACAAAAGGTACATCACATGCCACTTCTCTCCTCTCTGCTCCCCAAAGGCTTCCCACTATACTTAGAATCCTCAATGCACATCATGGCCTTAAGGGTCCTATAGGATCTGGCCTCAACTCATCTCCTACTATTCTCCCCTTACTTCCTGCCCTCTGGATACTCTGGCTTCCTTACTGACATAAGATGCACCATGCACATTCCTGCTTCCAAGCCTTTATCCTTGCTGTGCCCTCTGTCTGGGATGCTCTTCTACCAGATATCTGCAAGGCTCACTTTATTCAAATGCAATCTTTTCAGGGAAGTCTTCCGTGACCCTCCTATCTGCCATACCTCACCAACCTCAGTAAGTCTCTTTTTCTTTCTAGCACTGAAAACCATGTATTCCACTACACTCCTCTTCATGTGATATCCATTTAGTGTCTATCTCTTTAATTAAATGGGGCCAGGGGCTTTGTCTGTCTCTGGTCCAGTGCCCATAACTGTACTTGCATGTGGTAAGAGCTCCATGGACTTTTGTTGAATAATTAATGAATTAATAAATGGCCTGAAGGCTAGTCCAGAGACACACACACCATTCAGTCAGTGTGAATGGCGCATAGGATATAAGGAGCTAGAGTAAGCCTGTTTTCTAGAAGCTATGACAACTCTCTTTTACTTTTCTTATTTGGTCCTATACCCATCATACCCATCCCATTGGCAAGAACAGTTCTGTATCAGACACTTTCAGTTATTGCTAATCCCAATCCCCTCAGTATGATTACCCAGATTCCAAGAAATCAACTGTAGCTAGAGAAGAGTGTCACAGAACCCCTGGCTTCCTTCCTTGGAAATGACATGTATGTTTTTGACAACATGGAATCTTATAGCTTGAAGGGACCAAGATGATAATCTAAATATCCAACACCTGCTAGGATTGTCCTAAAGGAACTAAGAAAGAAAAAGAAAACAACAACAAAACATATAGACACACTCAGGTAGACACTGGAGGTGTTGAGGGGTCCCTTCCATTTAAATTCATGTGAGTCAGAGAGATGAGGGTTTTTCTATTCTTCAATATTGGAAGCAGATGACAGGCAAACTAGTATATCTTGGGCATTAAGTGGTTGGATAATCCCAGCTTGAGAAACAGAGGTGAACAGAACTGGAACAGAGGCAGGACATAGGAGGTTCATAGGTGGCCATCACTTGCATGTTAATATCCAAAATGGTTTTCATCAGTGGAATCCAATGACATACTAGAGTTACTCAGCTAAATACTTAAGTATTTGACACAACTTATTCTGTTAATTCCCACACAGAATTACACATCTAGGAGGTGGGTGCTATCATCACTTCCATGTCATAAAAGAGGACCCTGAGGTTTACAAAGGTAAGGTAACAGGGCTAGAACTTAGTTTTTTCTGGCTCTTAACCATTATGCTACTTAATCTGACCACCCAGGCCCTCTCCCTCATGCATCAACCCACCCATCACAGAGTAAGCTCTTCTTTGTGATAAATACATATGTTCAACTCCCTGAAACCTTGAAGGGCAAACAGAGTTCAGGGGGGCTGGGAGGTGCCATCACTCCTGCACTCCTTTCTCTTATGGTTGTCTGGGAGGATGGGGGTGGGGAGGGGACAAAAACAAGGAAGGAAGGATGGATTAGGAACCATAGAAATAGCAGATAAGCTCAAGAGATGACTGGCGAGATTCAAGATCCACCAATCAAATACTCCTAGGCTACAGTATATTCACTTCTCAAAATACTGAGAGATTCTTCCTCTACCTGAAATTCTCTCACTACTCATTTCCTGGCCTGAACTTAGACTTCCACTGCACTTGACACTGCATCTCTAGCCATTTACAAGACTAAACCTCCAAGTTACACAACAGTATTTTAAAGAGAGAATGGGCAGCTGCATCTTTTAATTGCAAACATCAAGCTCCAACCTTCTATTTTTAGTTCTGGGGTTTTGTTAAATCGACTTAAATGTAGATAACACTATTTAAATAAATTCTTTATTAAGAATCTTATGAAAGTGACGTAATTTCTGGCAAAAAGAAAAGCAAGCGAGTGAGAAAGTTTTCTCATTATTAAAGAAACAATTATGTAATCATCCCACATGGAAGAGCCAGGCTGAAGTCAAAATGATAAAAGACTAAAATAGCCTTGCTTCTCTCCAAAAGTTAAGGTTACAGTGGGGGATTTCATGTGTAACATACTTCTCATATAGCCTCTGTCCTCTCATGAAGGCCTTCACTTCGTTGTCCAATGGGAAGGTGCCGTCATCCTTTCTAAAGCGGTAGAAGAGTTTGACATCCTTGAATTCCTTGTGCTCATCACACACTGAAACACAATATACAAAGAGGGGCAAATAAGAAAAAAAAATAATTCTTATTTATTTATTGAAAAGAATTATAATGCTAATTAAGATTTGTTTTACTACCTAATTTCTCAAGCATGACACTCTATGACTTAATACATGTAGAGTATTTAGTGTGGTACCTGGAACAGAGTAAGTGCTCAGTATTATTAGCCATTATATCACCATCATCATTATCTATTAAAAAGGTCACACAAACAAACAAACAAACAAAAACAACAACAAAAAAGGGTCACAAAATTCAATTCATCATTCATTCCACAAACTCTGCTTGAACATGATATCGGCGGAGGCATCAACCATAAAGAATATGAACTCTAGAGAGAGAAAGAGAAATGTCAACATGTAATTAAAATAGGATGTGAAGGAGGTGAGGAGATACAGGGGCCCAAAGGAGGAGTGCCCCGTACTCCTAGCTTTGGGGACTGGATGCTTCTCTGAAGAGTTTGCATGTAAGTGGAGACGTGAACAATGAGTAGCAATTAAGCAAAAATGAAGAGAAAGGGAATTCTAGCCCAAGAGAATACGGGCATGTGCAAGATGTTGGCCAGGGTTAGCAATTTTAAGGAGACATGTTCATGAATATTCATTGCACCACTGAGAGTAACAGCAAAACAGTTAGAAATAACCTCAATGTCCATGGATAAATGCATGATGACACAATTATACATGGGATACATAGCAGTGAAAATAAGAAAACAGGAGATACACTATCAGTATAGATGAGCCTCCCCCAAAAGCACATTGATCAAGCTGCAAAAGAATAAATACGCATCTGTATAATGATTTAAAAACAATATATGTTGCAAAAAGATGCACATACAGAAAGAAAAAGTATAAAGAAGTCCATGCAAATAAACACAAATGCCTCTTAGAGAGAGGAAGGAAATAAAGCTGGGGAAAGGTACACGGGAGGCAATTAAAGTCAAATGTTGTATTTTGTAAATGGGTAGGTTCATATCTGGAATAAAGATGTAGTCCTTCATTTCTCCTTAAGTGTCGCCTCACTCACCATGATGAATGATGCCCCGGTCTGCTAATTTCTGCATGAGTTTAATTGCTGTCTCTCGGTCAGAAGCCTCTTTGTGCTCAATCAGCCAGTCAATCAGTTCTTTTGCGACGAAACAGTTTGGATAGGTTTTGAGATGATGTCGCCTATCTTTAATAACCTTTTCCTCATGCAACCTGAGCCTGGAAAGAAAATTTGGCAATCATTTTAGAAATTTTGATGACAACACAAATTATTAAACCCATCCCAGAGAGCAGTGACAGGATGGAAGCTCTGAAGGTACCAGAGTGCCATTCAACTATTTCAGTGTCAGTGAATAACTTCCATACTGTCCAGCCCTGAGGCCCTAGGCAGTGACTCCATCCCCAGATCTACAGGTGATACAGGTGAATGGGAGGGAAATACAACCACACAACCTAGAGCTCTCCTGACACTCAGGAGGCTGACAAAAGCTCTCCCAACCCTCCCCTGCCTCACTCCCTTCTGTTTATCTCTTCACCAGGGGGCTTACAGCTTCAACCAGCTAACCAACAAAAACTCTAGAAACTTGCTGAAACTGGGTACTTCCTCTTCATTGCAGATTGCTCAGGGTCCACCATATTTGCATTCTCAGTCATTCATAGAACAAATATGAATTCATGACAATATGTCTATTACCTGCCCATTAGGCACTTCAGGGCATCAGAGACATACATCAGAAAATACACAAAGATTCTTGCCTCTATGGGCCTTGTTTTCTATACAGGCAACAGTTAATCCTTTCATGAGGTTTATTAGGTTCCAGGTGTTGATTTGAGCACTTTACATAGATTGACTTAATGTTCACAATAACAATCTAATCAGAAGTTGTTATTGCTATCCTTTTTCCTCCCTCTCTCCCTTTCTCCCTTCCTTCCTTCCTTCCTTCCTTCCTTCCTTCCTTCCTTCCTTCCTTCCTTCCTTCCTTCTTTCCTTCCTCCCTCCCTCCCTCCCTCCCTCCCTCCCTCCCTCCTTCCTTCCTTCCTTCCTTTCTTCCTTCCTTTCTTCCTTCCTCCAGCAGAGAGAACTCAAGTCTCAGAAACTTGCCTAAAACCACTTGCCTAACTAAGATTTGGACCCTGATGGCCTCATTTCAGAGTCCAGCTTTTCAAAGGTTACCTCATGCTGCCTCTAGCTGGGGAGAAGTAATCAAAAATCCAGCAGATGGATTAAAGCTGTTGAATAAATACAATTTGTAGGCTGATGGATGAGTGTGGCGGTAAGTGGTTGACACAGAGCATTCCCTATTCCCTTCAAAACTCAGTAACTTTTTCCCAAAAGTTTTAAACCAGTCTGGAAAAAAGAAAAAGTTTCTCCCATTTATCTTCCCTTCTTTTATCAGCCTTGCATTTTTTTAATTCTCAAGGGAAGGGTCTGAGTTGGGTGAACCATGATATCACTTTCCTCCTACTTCACCCACATGGCTCCTATGCTCTTTTCGTCGATCCTCAACATTGTTGAGAAAGAGGAATGCCACATGAGAAAATCACACAGTAACTGCGTGACCTGGGCAAGTAGTGTAATGTCTCTTCCTCTCTCTGTAAAAATAAAGGCAGTTATGGAGTACACTAGTTAGTTGAGATTTGGGAATATAATGTCTGGGAAGCACCAGCAACCCAGCATAGCGCTTGGCACACTGCAGGTCCCACCCTCCTTCCTCCCACTCCCTAAGGAAGGAACTGGATCATACTCTCACTGGTGGTTGTTTTTTTAACAGAGTGCACTAAGTGATATTTAATGGGTGTTGATATCCCAAGGGTCATGATTAGGAGTTAGGAGCATACTGGGCTGGAGCTCTGAGACTCAGCTGCTCTTCCTTGCTAGACACTGTTATAGGCCAAGCAGTGTTCCCCTAAAATTCATATGTTGAGGCCCTAAGACCTGGTACCCCAGAATGTGGCTGTATTTGGAGATAGAATCTTTTAAAAGGCAATTAAATTACAATGAGGTCAATAGGGAAGGCCCTAATCCAATATGATTGGTGTCCTTATCAGGGGAGGAGATGAGGACACAGACATGCACAGATGGAAGACCACACGAAGACATAGAGAAGGAGGCCATCTATAAGTCGAAGAGAGGCCTTAGGAAAACCAACCCTGCCAATACCTTGATCTCAGATTTCTAGCTTCGAGAACTGTGAGAGAGTAAACTTGAGCTGTTTAAGCCACTCAATCTATGATACTTTGTTATGGCAGCCTGCGCTGACTAAGCCAGCCAATTGTGGAAGACAGGAGGCTCCTGGGTAGCCTGGGGATGAAGGGCTCAGCTGGGGCATCAGCAGGGGGAAGGGGAGACATCTGTTAACTGCATAGAAAGAAAAGAACCATTTTAATAGAGTTGCTACCACCTATGCCCAGTATTGTTCTAAGCATTTTCACACATGCTGACTTCACTGCCATTGGCCTGATGTCTGAATCCCCCCAACATTCCTGGGTTGAAATACTGAACCCCAAATGTCTAACCATTATGCTGTGCACCTGAAGCTAATATAATATTGAATGTCAACAGTAATTTAAAATTTTAAAATAAAATTTTTAAATTAATTTTAAAAAGAAAGAAATACTAAATCCTCAAATGTCAGTTACGAGGACAGTCAGGAGCATAAGACTAGGGCTATGAAGACCCAGCTCTGGTCCTGACTCTTCCTGAACTTCCAGGAGATCAAACTTCTGAGCATGAGAGTCCCATTGGTAAAAAAGCATCTGCCCGATCACACTGTCACAATGCTCACTAACCAGGATCCAGTTAGCATTTGAGCCCTGAGCATGTGCCAGGCACCGTTTTAATGGCTTTATGGGTATTAATCCTCATGCCAACTCCCAAGGCGGGTCATGTAAAAGCCACAAATGATACCCATGTAAAGGTGTAATTATTAGTAAAAAATAAATGAGCCCTAATTAAAAAAAAACAAAAAAAAAACATGTTCACGGAGCGCTAAAGTCCTCACACGAATCCTTCTAATGAATTCAGTGACAATGACACTTCTTCACAGGCTCAAAGCCGCAGAATGCGAAACATTAATTCTTAGATGTGATGTCTGCCAGGAATTCAAGAATAATGAAGACGAATTTACTTAGAAGTTGAAATGTGGGATAAGCTACCATATAATTTGGTAGAGGGAGAAATGGGTTATGGGCCAAAAGAGGAGTTTTAGCTCCTATAAACTTTCCAGCTTTAAAAAATCTGTATTATATATGAGACAATGTTTATCTTTAAATACTCCAGAATAGAACCTTTCAGTTACGACCTTTTGACGAACCCCAAGCTTGGTTCTCATCCTTGAGCATATTTGATTCCCGCCCTGCTCAGTGGGAAAGCACTAGACAGCACCCCTCAGCCCAGCAGGGCCTGGTACATTTCCGTGTTTAGAAAACTGAGCAGAAATATGATGGAGGGAAAAGAACTCTGGATCGGGGAGGTGGCATGAAACTTGGTATTTTTAGACATGTTACCAGGAGTAAAAAATGCCCAATAACTGTGCTATCATCTTTTTTTTTCCTTTCCTGCTTACAAACACAGAATTCTAAAAGTGAGCATTGAGCTCTAGCTGGGTGGCTCAGTTGGCTGGAACACCATCTGTACACCAAAAGGTTGTGGGTTCGATTCCCGGTCAAAGTTCAGTCAATCCCTGGTTGGGGTGAGAACAGGAAACAACTAATTGATGTGTCTCTCTCCCACTCTCTCTCTCTCTGTCTCTCAAATCAATAAAAAAACATATCCTCAGGTGAGGAAAATAAATAAGAGCATTGAAAATTATTCATTCCAGAAAAAGTAGTTCAGAAAAGAGGTAAGAATTTTTACACTGCAACACATAATTAAGTGGCACCAGGGGTCCTTAATAAATATTTGGTGAACAAGAGGATGGACAAGGACACTCATAGAAATTACGCCATTTTTTCAAAATGGTAAGGAGGTTTCTCACTAACTTAGTAGGAGTTCCGGTCTCATAACTTAGTAACCATCTACTTTCATAAAATTTATCTAAATCTTTTAAAAAATGATTCATGCTTTGCCCTAACTGGTTTGGCTCAGTGGATAGAGCGTCGGCCTGGGGACTGAAGGGTCCCAGGTTCGATTCTGGTCAAGGGCATGTACCTTGGTTGCGGGCACATCCCCAGTAAGGGGTGTGCAGGAGGCAGCTGATCGATGTTTCTCTCTCATCGATGTTTCTAACTCTCTATCCCTCTCCCTTCCTCTCTGTAAAAAAATCAATAAAATATATTTAAAAAAAAAATAAATAATAAATAAATAAATAATGATTCATGCTTTGACTTCTAGGGTAATCATTTTGTGGAATTTTAAACCTCTGTGTGTGTGTGTGTGTGTTAAAAAAGCATTTCTTTTTGCTTGAACTAAACTTACCACTTACAACTATGTATATAGCTTTTTGTATACTGACACTCACGAAGATCTCCAAGAAGGAGACAGAATAAGCAATATTTTCAAGTTTCATTGAAAAAAACAAACCAATTTTGCATAGCTCCAGGAGCATAAGGCTCTACCCAATGAAGTGACAGTGATTAGCTAAGCCAAGCAGAATGGCTCCCTCCGAGATTTAAACTAGAGTGAAGTTTGCAACCTCTCATGGAATCGAATTCTCTAGAAAGACTGCAAAATGCTGAGTTTGGGGCTAAAAGCCATAGTTTTAAACCCAGCATTTTGCCTGGACATGCCAGTCACATTGTCTGCCATGTCCAACACCCCCTTTGTGTTAAACTGCCTTCCACCTCTTACCCAACCAAGCAGGGTTCAAACCCCCTGCTGTCTTCTCTGCATGGGGCATCCTTGCCCATGCCCACGGGCAGGTCAACAGGGAGACCAGGAGCATAAGGCTGTACCCAAGTGAAGTGACAGTGATTAGCTAAGCCAAGCAGAATGGCTCCCTCCGAGAGTTAAACCAGAGTGAAGTTTTCAAGCTTTAGTTGTGCCATAGGACACTTTCCTGAAGCAGAAGTTGCCCAGATGTCAATGTGTAAAGCAGAGCAATGTGGAGTGCTCTGGCCAAAGGGGTTCAGCTGCCACGTCCGGAGTATTTCCTGATTTCCCCATTCAGTTCTCTCACATACACCCTCCACATCCTCCATACTGTCTCCATGGAATCCTAGAACAAAGGTCAAAAGTCGGCAGCACTAAAGGACACTGAGGAGTGATGGGGTATGGGCGGGATAGCACAGCGAGGCTGAGAGGACAAAGAAACGAGCCCATGAAGCTGGAAATGAGAGATGGCAAGAGGCAACCTGAAGTGCCTTGGCTCTGTAGAGTTTTCCAGGCTTCTTCCAGCTGTGCACACAAGGCAATAACCAGAACAATAGGACCAACCCCTTCCATGGCTGTGTAAGCCTCGATTCCCTGGATCCAAAGAACCTCACCTACCCAGGTTCTAAGGAGCGTGTCCTGGAATCACATTCTCTCCAAAGACCTTCCACCCTGACCCCAGGCCTCCTCCCAAGCTTCCTACCGATTCTCTCTCTCTCTCTCGCTCTCTCGCTCTCTCGCTCTCTCTCTCTCCCCAGCACAAGCACACCTGCCCTGCAGTCTGGACACACTGGGCTCTTCTCCATCCCCTGAACATGTCATCACCCTCCATGCCTCTGACCCAGACAGACCACCTCTGCTTAGAATGTACCCTTCTCTGGGCTTCAGTAATTCAAAAAAATTCTGCTTGCTCTTCAGCCTGAAAGGCACCTCCTCAGTGGACATCTCCCAGACTTCCAAAGCCAGGAAACAACCTCTCCTCTGTTTTATCGTAATATTTTAATGACACTAATAAAGCATTCATCCCACTGGATTGCAATTAAATGAGGTCAGGGATACGAAGAGAGGGCTGTTTATTTAGTTTTATCATTTTAGTGCCTGGCACATAGTAGAAGATAGATCTTCAATGATATGAAAAACATTGGTGCCTACTATGTACTCAGGATCAATCCACATCAGCCAAGTCAATCCACACTGCGCCACTGGGGAGAAGAACGAATCATCTCTATTTCGGCTGCCTTTTCAATCCACTGGCTAAGGAATTTCAGTACAAAAACACCTTCCCATCATTCATCTCAGACAACTGGTGCGCAGGCTTAAGATTCAAGGTGATTTTGTAATGTTCTATTCCTGTCCAGCTAACCAGCTGCCGAAATTGCATCAGACAATTTCCTCTTCCCGCCCGAGCAGAACAAACACTACTCGGTGCAGGGTGTTAATAATCCCTGCAAAATTACCGTCTATCTGATAAAGGAAGGAAAAATTATTGTGTGGTTTTTTTTGTGGGTTGTTTTTTAAAAAATAGCTTGCAGAGAACTGCAGCGGGTTGTGGAACCCAGGGAACAAAGGGGAGGCAGAAACTACAGATTCTCATTTAAAAACAGTGTCATAAATCTCAGCCAAAGTAAATGGTTTATTAAAAAACACAGCAAGCCAAACAGTGGGGCTGACAGTGTGAGCCTTGTGATTTGGGCCAGAGTCCTGACATAAATGTTCTTTAAACCAAAGCTATTGTCCTTTCCAGATGTTCTGTAGCAACAGCCAATATCTGTCCCTGGGGATTCAAGGACTTAGAGAAAATCACTGTTCATCACCCACCCTAAAAGAATGAGAGGAAAGACAGGAGCAAGTGAAATCTAACCTACTGTATTTCCTTTGAACATGTGCATTGATTTTATAATGCTAATTTCAAATGATCAAAATACTACATGTTCATAGTAGAGAGAAAAATTCAAATATGTGTAATACCAAGTTGTATAACTGGTGATGAACTGATCATTGTTGACGCTAGGAGACAGATGCACAGGAGTTTGCTAAACTATTGTATTTCCTTTGGGATGTGTTTGACATTTTCATTGACCCCAAAGGGACCCAATATTAATAGTTGCGTACGTATCCTTACATGATTATATACACATATATATGTGTGTGAGTTATGTGAGCTAAGATCCTAATACACATTTCATATAGTTTTGCTTCAAGAAGATGTCTGAATTCTCCCAGCCTCATCAGAACAACAGAACAAATACAGACAGCAACAGGCAGGAAAGAGAATGGAACTGGTTAATGTTAAAAGAGCACATGTGATTCTGGAGAGCCAGAAGGAATAGGTCTTGGAAACACACAAAGACACACACACATAATATGCAAGGTTCCTTTTCAGGGGGGCTGTAAACAATGGCTCTGTGAATCGGAAAGTCAGAGCTGTAAGTTCTACCCAGGGCCCTTCCAGGCCTCCTCTCAAGTACAAAGCAAAGTCTCATGTATGCTGTGTGTCTTGTCACCACCATGAATAGAGATGGTAAACACACCCGGGAGGAAGCATGTTTGATTCCCAGTCCCATCTATCATTCACTATTTAAAACCGTGATGAAGCAGTATTAGCAGAAATAGTAACAGGAGTACCTTACATTTGGATGGAGCCATAGACTGTCAGAGCTGAGACAAACAGTACCCCTGTGACCCACAAAGACAACGGCTTACTCATTTGACAAATAAGGAAGGGAGCTCAGAAAAATTAAAGTGATGTGATCAAGTCACATTTTCAAAGAAAGAGAGTCAGGATTTGAACCCAGATCTTCTGATTTTGATGTGTAGAGAGGTTTCCATCCCATCACATTTTAAATGACAGGAGCATCTGTTTTCTGCCTATTTCATGCTCATACAGGCTAAGAAGGAAAAAACTATTCCAGTTATGCTAGAGTGCCATGGTAGGGTGAAAATGTATGCAATCTACACACCACACAGATCCTGATGCAAATACCGACAGGGTGTGCAGAAGTGCCTACAAAAGCAGTCGTCATATTGTCGTCATGTTGGCACTAATTGAGGATGACACTCCTGGGGAACAGGGAATGGACCTGGTGAGTGACACCATCCCAGGGAGTCAGCATCAGTCCACACGAGACAAATAACAAGTACTTTTTAATGGGATCTATACTAATAAAAGAGGAATATGCAAATTGTCCAGGATGCCATCACAGTAACGACCGAACAGCAGGCTGCGTGGGGCGACCAGGCCGGCAGTGGGGTTAGAAAGGGACAACCAAATGACTGAACAGCAGGCTGCATGGGGCAACCAGGCCAGAAGGGGGGCAGTGAGGGGCGACCAGGCTGATGGGGGGGGGCAGTTGGGGTGACCAGGCCGGCAGAGGGGGCAGTTAGGGGTGACCAGGCCGGCAGAAGGGGCAGTTGGGGCCACCAGGCCAGCAGGAGGGGCAGTTAGGGACGACCAGGCCAGCAGGAGGGGCAGTTGGGGTGACCAGGCCGGCAGGGGGGGCAGTTAGGGGCGATCAGGCAGGCAGGCAGGTGAGCAGTTAGGAGCCAGTGGTCCCAGATTGTGAGAGGGATGTCCGACTGCCAGTTTAGGACCGATCCCACTGGCAGTCGGACATCCCCTGAGGGGTCCCAGATTGGAGAGAGCGCAGGCTGGGCTGAGGGGAACCCCATCCCCTGTGCACGAATTTCGTGCACCAGGCCTCTAGTGTGTATATAAGAGTCCAGGAATCCCTCACAAATCTCTCATGACTAATAATTATGTGTGGTGCCAGATGGGCACTCAACTTATCATGGTGATCGCTGTGTAAGGTATATAAATGTCTAATCACTATGTGGTACGCCTGAAACGAATACTGTATGTCAACTGTAATTTTAAAATTTTAAATAAATAAATAACTTTTTCATCTCATCCCGAAGATAAGGGGTAAGTATAGGGCTGAGACAGGAAGGTCCCTAAGTCAGCCTTCCTTATCTCATTAGACCTGAGATTTTCATTGCATTCTTTCACGTGGGCTTTTCCCCTCAGAGGTCTCCTGCTCTAAAGGAACACAGAGCAACGTATCGACATCTCCAGCTCTGATCTTGTCCTCTGAGACTCAAAAGAATGGTGCTCTCCCTGCTTACGTAGCACCTTTCCAAGAAGCTCCAGAATCCTTTTTTTTTTTTTTCAAACAAGTCATTATTTGTTTACATGCCACACCCAGGAGTAGCAGGCCTCTAATTGCCGTTTTACAGGTGCAGGAACAAGCCCGGCATGGTTCGTGGAACTCGCCGAGGACACAGTGACTCAGCACTGGTACATAAAGGTCCTTGCTGTCCCAGTAAAGGCCTGGGCAGGGCTCTTACAGCTTAGCTGCTGTTTCCAACCCTGGCCCCCATACCGCATCTTGCCCCTCTGTAATCCAGGATGCCATGTCCTGACTCCTCCCTCCCAATACACAGGCACTTGCTCTTCACTTAGAACAGCGATTCTCAAACTGGGACATATATTCTGTCCCTCCCTTTATGTTCCTGTTCAGGTGGCCACAAGTGGGGGATGAGAGAATATAGCTCTCAGGGAGGAATAGGATCTCAGGGGCATTAGTTAGCACATTAACTTCCTGCCTTCCTCATTCACTATTCATCAGTCAGTCCTAGAAGAGCTGTGGAGTCTGAGTTCAAATTCAAGTTCCATCCATTATTCGCTGTGTAACTTTGGACAAAGCATTCAATTTCTCAGTGCCTCAATATTGTCATCTACAAAATGGGAATGATAATGTATGTCTTATAGTGGGAGCAATGAATGAGAAACTATGTAAAGTGCTTAGCAGATAATAAGCTCTCAATGTCAACTCTTACTGCTGTCATTATTACATAATATATTTCCTTGTCAGGTTTTGCCAGACCCACCATCAAGAAGCCACAAAACAGCTATTTCAGTTACTTTTTAGAACAATGCAGTCCTCAGTTGTTGAGCACTGTTTCTCAGCACAGATACAGGATTTTGCACTAAATTTGCTTAATGTCTCTGGAAGTGAATCAGGAACAACAGGGTGGGCTGGCAACTTCCAGACAGACTTGGCTGCTCCCTTTTGTTAAAGGATTAGCTCAAGGGCCCTGCAGGTGGAGTGGCAGGTAAAAGCAGGGAGAATGGAAGGTGAGTGAGCGCTCAGTCACTGCCTGGAGTCCTTGCTTTCCTGCAAGAGCTGCTAGAGCCTAAAGGATGACTACAATCACTGAACTGTTTTAACTGAAATATCTAGTTTTAACTTCAGGATCGGTAGTTCAAGCCCTCCCTGACATCACTGTTTTACATGTGAGAAAACCGAGACTTGGAGAAGTTAGGGGACTTGCCCACTTCTCGCCAGAACATCAACCTTGGCTTTCTCACTCTGGCTGGACCGTCTGCTGAACTCCACCGTGGGGCAGCCTGGAAACAGAGGCTGCTGCTAATCTAGCAGTTTATCGAGGAGTGGCCTGCTGATGAGAGAGCTGGCCTGGACTCTGCGACAACCTAGCAAGTCACTGCCGGTAACACCCAGGCGGTGCTCACGTCTTGAGAAAGACACCGCAATCCAGTGTTGGAAACTAAAAACGTCTTCCCTGAGAAAAACGTCTCAGAGCTGATTTTTAGAGAAAGAAAAAAATATAGAGAGGAAGATGAAGTACAGAAGATCATGAAACGATAACTAAAATGAATGAAATATGAAAAATACATGCCAGGTGATCTGCAGCCGGAGGCAGAGATTCAAGTTAGAGAAGGTGAGAGCAGTGATGCTCAAAGACAGCCTGCAGGAAGATCACCCGGAGGGCGTGTTAGATCACACATGGCTGGGCCCAATGGTGTGCATTCCTAACAAATGCCCAGGGATGCTGCTGTGGCTCCTTAGGGAGCACACTTTGCAAACCACTGGGTTGCAGTGAAACAGAACCCGCAGTGTGTTATGGAGTAAAAAGAAGAAAAGGGTGGTGGGAGGAGAGCAGCCCATGAGGTGTGTGCTGATCAAGCAGACCTTTGTGGTTCAAGGTGAGACTTAACTCTCAGGGAGTAAGTTTCCAGGCACGGGAGCGCCCTCCCCGGGGCCCCAGGAACCTGTGAGTCTATGGCCCACGCCTTGCAAAAACCCTACAAAGCTGACAAGTGAACTAACTCCTGGCCAGACTTAGCGTGTGATTTTTAGAGCCTTTTCTTCTTTAAATGTATCCCCATCTGCTCACTGATGCTCACCCGCCCAGAGCAGGAGCACAGCCTTCCATCCAATAAGAAGTCATACAAGTCTTTTTAAAAAAATATTTTTTTATTGATTTCGGAGAAAGAGAGAGAGAGAAATATCAATGATCAGAGAGAATCATTGATCAGCTGTCTCCTGCACACCCCACACTGGGGATCAAGCCCGCAACCTGGGCATGTTCCCTGACCGGGAATCAAACAGTGACCTCCTGGTTCATAGATCTATGCTTAACCACTGAGCCATGCCAGCTCTTTTTAAGACAGGTCTTAGCTGAGAAGTAGGTGATAAGCTCATGTGTATTAAATGTAATCAGTTAAGCAGCAAGTATAAATGATGCTATTAAATCTGTTCTCATTTGGTTAAGAGGAAGGGAAGAAGAGGAAAGCATTGGTCCCACTGGTGGGAAAGGATGCCCAAAGTGTAACCTGGGCTGAGAAAGTGGACTTCACTTCATCCCAGGCTGGGTGGCCAACAGCAGCCAGGAACTGTGTTGTCTCTGGGAGGAATCAGGGCACCTGAACTCTAGTTCCTGCAGTTTCTGTCTAGGTAGCATGGCCCGAAGGAGGGCTCATCCAATTAGGACCTGAGTTTCTAATCTGGAAAATGAGGAAGCTGACCAGACTTATCTCTAAAATCTCTTTCAACTCTAACTTCTCTGTTTTTATGGACACCCAGAAGAGCCTCCAGGGTAAATCCTTACTCAGAGATCAAAACAGAATAGTCTGTTTCTGAGGCACATTTTGTACTGAAAAGATCTACCGCAAACCACAGTGCCAGGGAGCGCGAAACAGCAAATTTCATTTCCTTTGGGCTCCCAAATGAGGATGAATATATCAAAGAGAATCTTGTGCTAAGCATGCTGTACAAACACCGTGTAGGGTTACAATCATCTATTTTCAGCTTAGGACAGATGCTGAAGCTGCCAGAGGCTTGGGCGTACAGGTTTGGAACATGAGAAAAAAACAAGGTTTCTCAGTGTTTAAAAATATTTCGAGAGCCCTCAAAAGTGTTCTCAGTGACATCTGCAGCTAGAGTGGCGGCTGCTTCCAGCTAAGAAGCTGGTAAAAGATTTCTCAACCAATATACATCTATTGAGCCCCAACTGCATACCAGGCATAGATTAAATAACTGTTCGTGGTGAACCAGTTTCTGTAGTTCAAAGACCATGCAACTGAAATGGGTATTGTTTTTTCAAAATGTTGTCTTCTATTTGTACAGGAGGCGCGCGCGCACGCGCACACACACACACACACACACACACACACACACTCACACACACACACACACACACACACATCAAAATCTCCATAATATGTTAAAGACAAATCTAGCCCTAGCTGGTTTGGCTCAGTGGATACAGCATAGGCCAGTGGAGTGAAGGGTCCCGGGTTTGATTCCAGTCAAGGGCACATGTCCAGGTTACGGGCTTGATCCCCAGTAAGGGGCATGCAAGAGGCAGCCAATCAATGATTCTCTCTCCTCATTAAGGTTTCTATCTCTCTCTCTCCCTCTCCCTTCCTCTCTGAAATCAATAAAAATATATTTTAAACCAAAACAACAAATCTATCCAACTGCCTTTCCCCACACATTCTCTTATCATTATTCCCCACTTAACTAGTTCCTCTTCCCAAACATCTGATTTCTAGGAATGATTCTTCAAATATTCCAGCCACCCAGATAACATTCTCAGCCACCTTGAACTAACTCCTTAAAGAGAGAAATTAGGGTTCAGTTCTTTTGTATTCCCAGTACTCCGTATAGTGCTGACAGAAGCTCTTTTTTGTACTCAATTTCTTTCATCCCCTATGTTTAATTTGTCAGCAAGTTCTGTTGTTGACCCTTTGGAAATTTCCCTTGATTTGCCTTCAATTCTCAACCACTCAAGTCTAGAGTCTCCTCCTTTAGTCTCTGGATCTCCACTCTTCCAATATATATCTGATGCAAAACTCACTGTCATCTGTAAGGACATCCAGGGGCTCTCTTTTCATTTTGATGTGCCACAGGCTCTGGGTCCTCTGTGCAGCAATAAAAGCTTCCTCACTCTGCCTCTCCCCTTATCAAGGGTGTTGACCCCTGGTCCCAAACCTAGGCCCCAGCTCTCATCAAGCAGGCACAGCTCCTCTGTCTACCCCATCTCTGTGTCTTTGCTCCTGGCATTCCCGCCCAGGAATCTATCCTTCCTCCCTTCGACTTCCATCTTTTCTCCTGTCCCACCTCACCAGGAAGCCACCTCCTTCTTTTCTAGGTCACAAGGATTTCTCTTTTCTACAACCACTGCTTCAATTCTCCAAGGGTCTTTGCAATGTTTTGTTCAATTGCCCTCCATTTATCCATGGACTCTCATTGTATTTCTCCACCTGAAAGTCATCTTCCTGAGGGCACAAATCATGCTGTTTATTTCTCTCTCTCTCTCTTTTTTTTTTAATGTTTTTTATTGATTATAGAGAGGAAAGGAGAGGGAGAGGGAGAGAGAGAGTAATATAGATCGGCTGCTTCTTGCATGCCCCCCTCATTGGGGATTGAGTTGCAACCTGGGCATGTGCTCTGACTGGGAATGGAACCAGCAACCCCTAGGTGCACTGGACAATGCCTAACCAACTGAGCCACATGGGCCAGGGCATGCTGTTTATTTCTTGCTATCTCGTTTAATACAAACAAAAGTTGGCCCCACAGGCTCTCTACAAATATTTGCAGGCTGAGTAACTAAAGATAAAAACATTATCAGCAGGCCTATGTATACAAAGTTATTCTGAGAAAAAAAGATTAAAAAAGGATATATATATGTATATATCTCCTAGTTTCTCTGAAATTTGTTGAAGAAATCTGTTCTCTATATATACCTGAAAGTGTATAAGCTTAACTAATCTATAATCAAATGTTAGTTGCACTTTAAAACAAGTTCACATACACTGCCTTAAATCATGTTCAAACCCATCTAGTAATTGCAAGGCACTGTTTGCTGCCATGTGGAAAGGACAGTTCTGTTGCCACAACATCATAGACCCCTGGATTCAAAAGTCCAACAGAAAAATATGCTTTTGATGTTGTTATCACTCCCAGTAAGAGCCATGGTGGGAGGAAGAATGGCCTCATTCTCTCCAGCTGCTTATACAAGGGCTATTTACCATTTTGATAGGCCTTTCATTAGTGCCAAGTGCCTCACAATATCACTTTTATTAGTCACTCACTGCGAGCACCATGTGACGTGCAGGAATATTACTGCCCTGTTGAACAGCGCGAATGCCCTCAGGAGACACAGAGAAATTATGTGAAGGACTTGCCCCCCGTCCCAAGACAAAGAGTGCAAGTCAGAGCTTACACTCAAAGCTCTGGTGTTCTGCTTTAGCCCTGGGAAAATCTACAAAAGTCTTCCCTCAGTAAAACTGAGACACACTTGTCACCAGCTCATCACTTTAGGCTAACTCTCTGACAACACTGGAAACCAACTCAAGCCAACAAACATTTATCAGGTGTCTAGTAATGCCAGACACTGTGCTAACCAGGGGGCACACAGCAGTGAATCTGAGCCACCTGGCTTCCCTCATGGGGGCTTAGAGTCTAGAGAGTGGCTTACAGAGGAGGGACCGAAGACCATCCTTTGGGGTGGAACCAGAAAAGATCAAAATGTCCACATTAATTTTATCTCACCTTTAAAGTGATTTTAAAATTTATTTTTTAAATATATTTTTATTGATTTCAGAGAGGAAGGGAGAAGGAGTGAGATAGAAACATCAGTGATGAGAGAGAATCATTGATCGGCTGCCTCCTGCACGCCCACACTGGGGATCGAGCCCAAAACCTATGCATGTGCTCTGACCTATGACCTCCTCGTAGGTCAACATTCAACCACTAAGCCACGCTGGCCAGGCAAAAGTGATTTTAAAATTTCCATTTGTGTGTGTTTATAGTGTACATAATGCATCAGAATAGCAGTGCATGTGTACAACTGTTAAATTAATGTGCATATGATGGGGAGCATCTATGCTCAAAATATGTTTATAAATAAGGATGGAAAAGCAGAAACATTTGAAAAACCAATAAACTGAAGGATTATGTGGACTTTCCCGAACACGCCATAACATTTCACATCTTCAAGTCTTTCTACTTGTTATTTTCTCTGCCTTAAATGCACCTCCACTCCCCCCACCCCCGCCACTGTACCCTGAGTCAACTCCTTCAAAGCCCAGCTTAGCTGTCACTTGTTCAAAGAAGTCTTCATTATCCCCCTCCCCAAGGCAGAGTCAATCAGTTCCACCTGGTGCTCCTACTGCACCTTCTACATCCTTCTATCGCAGAAATTATCACATTGTGTAATTTTCCATATTTCCATTCTCGGCACTAGCTGGCTGGAATCTCTGTCTGTGAGTTCCCTGAGGGAAGGGTTCCTGTGGTCTACCTATTGTTCTAGCATTGGTGTCCGGCACATAAGAGACACTCACAGTTTAAGTGAGAAATGTATGCACAATTTTCTCTTTCCAATGGCAATTGACTCAAAGACACAAGTTGCACATGAGCAATCAGAGTGTGTTTCACTTCCTGCTGTCTGTCCTTACAGAGGACCTGAGATGCTTTTGGGGTGGGGAAGGGTGTTCATGCTCAAGGTATTGAAGTATAACCCTTAACATCCCAGTTAAGCAGAAAATTTAGAGCTGGGATATAAGAAAGTGTACATTTTTAATTCACCAGTGCAGGCTGGCCAGTTTCAATCTTGCATTAGAGATGGAGACCAAGTACTGCTAAATCTGAGAAGAACAAATCAGGAATGCAGAGATATGCTGTATTGGGGTAGAACAGTCTTGTGACAATGCCTGTGGGACTGAGAGGGAAAGGAGCACAGGGCTGAGTTATGAGCCTCATGTCCTGTCTCAGCTGTACATACATTACCTACCCAAGGGCTATTTGGTCTCCAGAGGAAGTGACAATGTTGAGTCCTCATAAATACTTTCAGAGTTGGCATGAGGAAGTAGAAAGTAGGGAGGAACCAAGACTGTCAGTTCCATTCTTGCTCTGGTACAAAGTCAAATGGCCAAGTAAGAGTCATTTAAAAGGGCTGGATTAGATTACCACTAAGGTCCCTCCAGCCTGAGTTCAACAACTTGATTATGTTGATGACATGGAGACAGTGTTGTTACCATTGTAACTAGCTAGTTATGAGTATTAATAATAGGAAGAAAGCAAAGGAAAGGCCAGACATTATAAGCATCTGGGCAGCTTCACCAGGAAGCTGAAGCTTCACACTCCCAGGAAACCACCGGTCCATTCCCTGCAGATCACTGGGAGAAGGGTTCAAACAATGGGAGATGAACGCATGCACAGTGATGTGAGGGTGACAGTAGGGAAGGTGCTTGCCTGTCAGTATAGCCTGGGAAACAAAGATCATTGGATAGAAGGGTGAAGCCAATGCAAGTGCACAAAATCCTGAAGAGTTCATTGGTTAAGTTCCCAATTATAATTGGCAGACAAAGAAATTCTTTCTCCCATTCCTCTTACTTTGCTCCTGCTTCCTTGCACTAGCTTGCTCCTTGGCCTATACTAACCTGTCATCCTAAAAGCTGCATGGCCCATCACACACAATGAACTGCAGCTGGGAATACAAGCTAAGCTAGCAGATGCTGGACTGGACTATGCAAATATGGAGCAGAAACTCTGGACAGTGGCTTTGATCTTACTCCTGCTGAAGACAAAATGGGACTTTTTCCATGGTGGGACAGAGGGAGATGGGACTTTGGAGGGAAACTCCCTTACTGCTACCTCTTTAAAAAAACTTTCCATTATACCTCATCCTCCCATGGAGGCCTCAGGAAATTCTTGTTCCCATGGCATCTCCAGAAGCCCACTTACACAAGTGACAGATGGGGGCACAAAGGACACCCCACAAATACCAGTATATTGATCAAAGACCTTCACTAAGGTGCAACTTGGAGCAACTACTTTAGTAGTCTGGACCTCACCCGGTCAACAAATATTAACTGAACACCTAGTGTGTATCAGCCTGGTGCCACGCAACATAGACCATCCTCATGGACTATGCACCTTGGGTAAACTTCACTTTCCTTGTCTTCAACATGCAAAGGAGCTTTCATATCTAAACCCTCTGAAGTGTGATGATTCGGTGTGAACTCCAAACTGACTTGGCCCTCAAGATTTCCTCTCCAATTTCATATATTTTTAAAAACTCCATTTAAACACTTCAGAATTACAGAACTTAACTTTAGCTCTAAAATAATCCCTCATCCAAGTTAAGAGATCTGCATTTAAAGACTTCCAATGTATTTCTTTATCTCAGCTGCCCCATTGGGGCATCAGCACTACAGAGCTGAGTGTGGGATTTCCAAATAAAAATCCTAAATCTGACCTCTGCCTCCATCACTTAGTAACTGTGTGTCCCTGGCCAAGCTATTTCCTCTCTTGCTGAGCTGCATTTCTTTTGCCACTTGGCAATTTTTTTTTACATGTCAACTATGTACCCATCTTGACCTGAACACTGGGGACATAACAATGAACCAAAATAGTATGGGAGAACTTTAGGAAAGCACTTCAGCTCTATACTGGGAATCAAAATAATCACTGATTCCTCTTAGTTCACAGGCTAAGGACCACTGAAATGATAAGAATCAATAGAATAATACATAGAAAAAAATCTGTTTATAAAAGACAAGATGTTGTTTAAATATTAGCTGGTGATCATAATTTGTAACTCAAATACTAATCACAGAACTAAGATAGAAGAAAGGAAAATTATTACAGAACTAGAGGCCTGGTGCACAAAATTCGTGCATGGGGGTGTGTGTCCCTCAGCTCAGCCTGCACCCTCTCCAATCTGGGACCCCTCGAGGGATGTCCAACTGCCCGTTTAGGCCCGATTCCGGTAGGATCGGGCCTAAATGGGCATTCGGACATCCCTCTCACAATCCAGGACTGCTGACTCCCAACTGCTCGCCTGCCTGCCTTCCTGATTGCCCCTAACTGCTTCTGCCTGCCAGCCTGATCACCCCCTAACCACTCCCCTGCCAGTCTGATTGATGCCTAACTGCTCCCCTGCCAGCCTGTTTGCCCCTAACTGCCTTCCCCTACAGACCTGGTCACCCCTACCTGCCTTCCCCTGCAGGCCTGGTCCCTCCCAATTGCCCTCCCCTGCTGGCCATCTTGTGGCGGCCATCTTGTGTCCACATGGGGGCAGCAATCTTGTGTGTTGGAGTGATGGTTAATTTGCATATTACTCTTTTATTATATAGGATAGAGGCCTGGTGCATGAGTGGGGGCCAGCTGGTTTGCCCTGAAGGGTGTCCCAGATCAGAGTGGGGGTTCCCTTGGGACGTGGGGTGGCCTGGGCGAGGGGCCTGTGGTGGTTTGCAGGCCGGCCATGCCCCCGGAGACCCAAGCGGAGGCCCTGGTATCTGGGATTTATTTATCTCCTATAATTGAAACTTTGTAGCCTTGAGCGACCAAGGCAGGCCAGGGCTGCGGGAGCCTGGCTTCCTCCATTGCCGGGGAAAAACCAAGCCTCCTGCTGTCTCCAGCTCCGTAGCTACCTGCACCATTTTTGTTGGAATTTATTTATCTTCTATAATTGAAACTTTGTAGCCTTGAGTGGACGCCTGGGCCCGCCAGGATGTACGGAAAGCTTGGCTTCCTCCATTGCCGGGGTAACCCAAGCCTCCTGCTCGCTCCGTGGCCGCAGCCATTTTGGTTGGGTTAATTTGCATACTCGCTCCTGATTGGCTGGTGTGTGTGGCTTGTGGGTATAGCAGAGTGATGGTTTATTTGCATATTACTCTTTTATTAGATAGGATTAATGGAACTTTCTTATATATTCATCTCACCTAGGAAGTGACTGTGATTTTACAGACCAAAGCCTCACAGTTTGACCTCCTCCCATTTTTTTCTGAAGGCATCTGGGCCATCAACTAACAGTTGCTAAAACTCCATGAGGCTGTAATTACATACCTTCCTAATAGCATCTGTGAAAGCTAAAAATATTAATATGCTCATGTGTCATCTTACCTGCGATTGTGTAATTAGCTGACTCTAAAGTGGAATTTTAATGTCCGTACCTAAATACTTAGCAATTTGAATAGCACATTGAAGTGACAGACTAAACTGAAAAAAGACCCAAAAAATGTTAACTGACTCATGATAGAACTGCGTAAGTGTCCTTGTCCATGAAGAGATGTAAAACTGCAAACCACCACATCAATTAAATAGGAAACTCTCTGCATCTTACCCCAATGCAAACTCCAAAGCACAGAGAAGACCAATTCCCCAAACCTCACTTTTCCTATTTTTAAAGGAGGAAAGGGACAAATGAGATTTCATTTCTTGGAAACTAAAAGCAATTTCATTTTTCATATGGGATCAATCAGCAAGCATTAATACCCTTTTCCTAGAACAGTGGAGAGACCATGAGCATTATATAAATAACACATAGCCCTCTATATAACAACTGGTTACAAGTCCAATGTTTTTTATGTATTAAAGCTCAGACAAATGTGAGAGATAACAAGATGATTATGCTATACCAAGCCAGAATTAGCCCTTTTTTTTACACTTTGTAACAGGCAACAATTTTTTATAAATATCTCAGAGTCTGTGCTTTTAGGAACAAAAAGAGTGTAACAGGTATCTGTAATTTTTGTCACCAAATATCTATACACCCAATTCCTGGTACTAATAAGAAACAAAACTAATTCTGGTTGATTTAAGCAAAAGGGGTTTTCACTGAAAGGACCTAGACCTCGAGGCTCTTACAAAATCAAGGAAAAGCTGAAAAGGAAGCTTAGAAAACACAGGTGTACCTCTCAGGGAATGCTAATAGGAATTAAAATTAGGCAAGAAATTCTCAGAGACTTTCAGAACTTCTATATAATGATGCCTGCAAGACCTTGAAGTAGGCTAACAAGTCTCTTTGAGCTATATGGTGACTCAGGGAATACAAATGTTGGTTGTTTCATAACAGATTTGTAATTTTGCCAAAAGAAAAGGTTTTACAAAGCAAAGGCCATTCCAATAACAGACTTATTTCTGAAAGCAGATACTTTATTGAACTGAGATTTTTTTTTTTTTTTGAGAATTTTTATGAGTTTATTTGAGCTAAACTGACAACATATGCCAGGGAACAAGATCTCAAATGTTCCTGAACTGACATTCTTGACTAACAATTTAAACATATACAGATTCTTACACAGATTTAAAGCATTAACTTCTATAAGTCTATGTTAAGTGTCTTGAATGCATCCAGCCTTCTTAGTCCCCCTGACAGACAACTTTTCCCTTGGAAAAAAAAAAAAAAGACACGAAAATGAATGAAAAGAGCAGGTAATTCCTTCTTCAGGCTTCATTCAGTTCCTGAGACTAAGAGCAAGAATTCATAGAGGTGGGAAGAGACTCCCATGTGCGTGATTAAAGTGCAAACCAGCAAAGTAATAACAGCTTTTTGGTGTAATTTCTTGTCTAGTGATGCGAAGAAGCCTGAAAACATAAACACACACAAGCAGCTGCTCAACGTGTGACAAAATGAAGTAAGCTTTATATCATATGACAAGGAGAAATTAAAGAATAATATGACTTATATGACTTTACCCTTGATCAAAATTAGAATATTTCTAAACTTGGTTTTCTAAACTTGTCTTTTAAAATAGAAATAATAATAATCAACACCAAAGCTTCTCAAAATCAATTTATAAATCTGCCAAGTATTCATCTTTAGAAGAATGTCATCAATTTCTGGTAGGTATTTCCTAATATAACCCTGCACAAACAAATCTCTCTCCATCCCTCCCTCCCCTCTCTCTCTTTCTCTCCTATTCATCAAAAGTTGGCAAACTTTTTCTGAAAAGGACCAAGTAGTAAATCTTTTTGACTTTGTAGGCCCTAGAGATTGAATGGAACTACTTAACTCTGCTGTTTTTGCATGAAAGCAGCCATAGACCATAGGACAATGAGTGGGCATGGCTGTGTTCCAATAAAACTTTATTTATAAAAACAAGTAGTGGGCCAGATACAGCCCACCACCGACAGTTTTTGCCTATTCCCAACATACATAATTGATTCTCATATGTCATTTTAAAATTCATATTTTCAACTTAAAAAATAAATGTGGACACTCTCATAATGAAGAAAGAGTGCTTCCAGAATGGTAACTGAGCCACATTGATCTAGTTATTGTCTTGAATCCAAGATGCCCCAACCCTTAGAATTCTGAATTCTCCTAATCCTAAAATCAACACCTAAATTATAGGACCTATTTTCCATGAAATTTCAAGGCTTAGTATGAAAAGTTCAGCTATAATCATGCAATCATTGCCTTATCCATTCCTATAGAGGAAGTAAGAGGGTCGTGAACTGAATACCCAGTGCTTATTTGTTATTTCAACTTACACTCTTTGAGCACAATGACTCAAAAGCTCGATATTACAGTCTATACTATAGTCAGAATCTACAGTTAACCAAGTAAAACATTTCTTCTAGCTCTAACCAGAAATTGAGCAATACCTTGAAAAACTCTTCATCTACAATGTACCAATAATATTTAGAACATTTTTTTTCATGTTTCTTGCATGAGATTATACTGACTAACTTACTCTTTATGTAGAAAACATAATTCTGGCAATATGCATTTTCCTACAGTTTCATGTCACTGACAAGCAGCAACAAGAAAGTTTCCTTCTAGAGCCTAAGATATGACAGCTGTTCTCACAGTCCAGAAATCCTAATAGTTTTAGTTAATGAAAGTCCATAGATGAAGAGTATTTATTATTATTATTTTCAATTAAGACACACAGACAGGGCCCTCGGCGGTCCCGGGTCTGTCTCTTGCTTCAACAGTGTTTGGACGAAACAGACCCAGGGATGCCCCTTCTTCCAGCCTCCAGCCACTCTCCTGTGTCTTACCCAGTCACCACCTTCAGAACCACCTCCAGGACCAGCCAAAACACCGTTTTGTTTTGTTTTGTTTTGTTTTGTTTTTCTACCTTAACTCCTTATTGCTGAACAACCATGAGCTCCCTACTTCGTCAGAATTATTCCACCGAGGTGGAGGCTACGGTCAATTGCCTGGCCAGCCTGCCTCTGCCACCCTCCTACTCCTACCTCTCGCTGGGCTTCTATTTTCACTGTGGCGATGTGGCTCTCGAGGGCGTGGGCCATTTCTTCCACAAGTTGGTGGAGAAAAGGGCCCTGAGCGTCTCTTAAAGATGCATAACAAGCACAGTGGCCGCATTCTCTTCCAGGACGTGCTGAAGCCTTCCCAGGATGAGTGGGCAAAACTCAGGACGCCATGGAAGCCACCCTGGCCTTGGAGAGGAACCTGAACCAGGCCCTTGTGGAGCTGCAGGCCCTGGGTTCTGCCCGCGCAGACCCTCATCCTGTGACTTCCTGGAGAACCACTTCCGGGGTGAGCAGGTGAAACTCATCAAGAAGATGGGCGACCACCTGACTCATCTCTGAAGACTGGCGGGCCCCCAGGCTGGGCTGGGCAAGTATCTCTTCAAAAGGCTCACCCTCAAGCAGGACTAGGAGCCTTTGGAGACCAGAGGCCTTTTAAGGGCCCCTCTGCATCCCCCTGGTGTCTGGCTTTTTCCTGAGCCTCTCCCCGAAACTACTAGCCATTCTTTAACCACCCTGAAGCCCTCTCCCATGCATTGGGCCAAATGAAACAATAAAGCTTTTTGCAGCAAAAAAAAAAAAAAAAAAAAGACACACAAAAGCTAATCTGACACATTTCCTGTACATACACTCAGAATGCTTCCTACTGATTAGGTATATGAAATAGTATAAATAGCTAATTTTTCACCCAACTAAGCCAAGTTTTTGTAGCTTTTAAGTATTTCTTAATTCTGATATATATTGTTGCTATTCATCATTTTGATGTAGGTAGTTGATATATTATTATGTGAGAAAGTTTAAATTTTGCTCAACATGGACACGAATATTCAGAGACAAGTCTTTCTAGGCTCCATGTCCATGGTAGCAGAGGCATTCTCCACCTCTGACCCCAGGCACCCATGGCTCAGGGCTGAGCCCAGCTGTGTCCTCAACCTGTAAACTCTAAGAGCATGATTTTGATGGGACATTGTAGAGCTGCAAAGCCAACTGTTCCATTTGGCTGGGCAAGTTTCTTAAACTCCCTAGTCTAATCCTTTGTGTCCCCATCTTCAAAATGGGACTAATAATACTTATTTGAGGATTGAATGATACAATTCATGTAAAATGCTTATCACACTACTTGGCATACTGGTAATAATACTGGTTATTGTCAATAATAGCTACTAGTATCAATAAATACTAATTATTATTATGTTATTGTTATTATTTATTGAGAAGACTAAAAGAAAATCAGAATAACACCAAACCAATGAATATCACAATAAAGAGCATAGTAATAAAACTTAGTCTATTGCCAAGGAATAATGAAAGCTCAGTGTTAAGCAACGGAAAACAGAGTCAGGGGTTAAAAGACTTAACCTAGTTTAACCTTTGAATTAAACACCCTCATTTATCAAATAAGGTAAAGTTTAAAGTCCTCATTTCAAAACTTCAAGGTGAGTCAAAATGCACTTAGAGCATTGAAAGATGGAATGCCTCTTCCAGGATTTTAGACAGGGAAGCTCCAGACCTAAGAATGAATAAGAACCGTACCTCACCTTAGAGAGTGCGCAGATCTGCCCACTGTGGAGGCACAGGCAGGATTTGTGGATGTGACCCAGCTTGACTTGCCAGGCAGTGAGCTGGCTGGGACTGGAAGCACAGCCTTTCCCCAGCAGGATGAGCTGTACCCAAACCACAGTGGTCGGCAAACTCATTAGTCAACAGAGCCAAATATCAACAGTACAACGATTGAAATTTCTTTTGAGAGCCAAATTTTTTAAACTTAAACTTCTTCTAATGCCACTTCTTCAAAATAGACTCGCCCAGGCCGTGGTATTTTGTGGAAGAGCCACATTCAAGGGGCCAAAGAGCCGCATGTGGCTCGCGAGCCGCAGTTTGCCGACCACTGCTAGGATTAGTGGCTCCCTTCCCCAAGCAGGAGCGGCTGTGACTTCAAACAAGGCTCCAAAGTCTCCAGGTGCTGCACACCTGGCATTTCCCAGCTCAGTCCTTTCAGTGGCCAAGTTCACATTATTTGTGACCCAGAGATGAGGCCATCCTCATACTGCCCTATAGAAGGTCCATTAGCAGGGGGACAGGATCTGACAGCTTTGGGCTCCTGCCCAACTCTTTGTAGAATAATGAGAGGATAAAGGAACCTGGACCCTCTTGCTGACCCTTTGTATTTATAGGTCCCCATTAAAGGTGTTCCTTAAGCCATGCCATAAAACCTGGTACTTACCTTTACCCCCTTTACACCCATGGGGGACAAAACGGGAAAGGGTTGCAGAGGCCTTGAAGGAAGTCTGTACAAAGGAGAGGAAGGTTCCAAGCGGGAGGAGAACCCATTCTCTTAAGTCACTAGAATAAGTTTGGCAATCAGGGCTGGACCTCTCTTTTAGAAGGTGTCCCCTTTTGCTTATACCTCCCATTCCTAAAAGTCTGAAGGGGAGACAGGCCTGCAGTCACCTTGACCCTTCCCCAGGAGAATTATCAAATAGACACAGGGGCTCAGGGCTGAGCCCAGTTGAGTTCCACTGGCATGGGAAGCATTCTTCCCATTTTGAACACTTGAAGAGACACAACTAGAAAAGAGGTGCTATCTTTTAAAAACGTTTAGAAGAAAACATTTGCCTTGTGAGAACCACATGTTTCAGTTTAACAATCCTTCTGCCATGGGAGGCACTTCAGGTCACATTGATAAGATAGGGTTCTCAAGGTCTCATGGCGCAAAACTGAGGAATTCTAATAAATGCAGTTTTAAGAGACTAACTAAATTTCTCAAATCTAATAGACTACCATAGAGGTTTCAGTAAGTGTTTTCCTTTAAAGATAGTGTACAAAAAATCTGGAAGGCCCTTTCCCAGGACTCCCCAGACAAAGTAACTAAATAACTGTTCTAATGCTCTATCAAGGATAGAATTTTTGAATACAAAGTTAAAAAAAAAAAACTGTCATATTTTATTATGTATTCTTCTAAGGACTGCTTGGCTAAATTTCATAATAAAATTTCTTTTCACATAAGCAACCAGTAAGAACTGAATGATTTCCCCAAATGTAGATTAGATTCTTAAGTATGCCTGCTATGCTCATGGTGGCCTTCCCTACCACCACACATAGGGATTGAGGAATGGCTTGAGTTTTCTCTGGCAGGGGCTAGAAGGTCAGCATTGGTAGGGTGGGAACAACATGAAAGAACTGAAAATGTCCTGATAATCCCCAAATTCTCACAGTTTTCAAACTCCTCCCTGAGTAAACATTCTTCAGAACTGCTGACATGTAGCCAAACCAACTTCCTCTCCTCCGGGTTCCCCTTTCGAATATGAAATTATCTAACAGCAAAACAGCCACCCAACGTGAAGCTAAAGGGGGCAACAATCAAAGAGATTCCCTCCTGTTAATTAAGTATGTAATTCATCAAATCGTTTTGTCCCATGATAAACAAAATGGCTCAACCAATCCTGGTGCATTGGAAGGCTGGTTTCTAAGGAATCCCTGGCCCTAAACCCTACACCTTTCCCTGGAAAGACGTGATTGTAAATTATAAGAAAGTCTTGAGTGATCTGACTGCTCTTCTTGGCTTAAAGCCCACATTAATGCAAAGTCAGCAAACAGCAAACATGTAGACAGAAGTGTTGGCTCCAAGCCCGGCTTCTTTGATTTCACAGATGCTTCTCAATGGGTTTAACTGGAGCTTCTCTCTTTTGTACTCAACACAGACATCAGAAAAATCACACTTTTTACATCACAGTTCCTTGTCAGTACTTGAGTACAAATGATCTGATGCATTTGTACAGGTCACCCATTTCGAAGAATAGAAAGCTAAACTCGTGAAGGTGCACTGAGATATAAGTTTAATTATTTTTTTAATATATATTTTTTTTATTTCAGAGAGGAAGGGAGAGAGAGAAACTTCAATGTTGAGAGAGAATCATTGATCGATTGCCTCCTGCACGCCCCTCCTGGGGCTCCAGCCTGCAACTAGGGCATGTGCCCTGACCAGGAATTGAACCTCGACCTCCTGGCCCACAGGCCAACACTCAACCACTGAGCCACACTGGCTGGGCAAGCATAATTCTTATTAACAGTGGAGAAAAACTTGCCTCCTTGAAAATCAAAAGTAGCTCCCATTTCCAATTTTTGCAGAAGGGAGGGAGGAAGTCGATAAAATAAAACACACGACCTGAAAGACCTTTCTTAGTTGCATTATGTAAGTAAAGAACATCTGCCAACATTCCCAGAAAGTCTGCATCTTAATTATCCCTAAAACAGCTTTGCTTCAACAAAGAGATAACTTTTTCCAGCTTTGGCTGGGACGGTATCTGAGTGGAGGTGTTCCTTGGAAATACATCAAAACCCAAGTAATACAAAAAGCATTCCTCACAATTTGAGCCTGAGTCACTTGCCCTTTTAGTTGAGAGTTCTATTTTATTTCTATTACCGAGCAAATCCTGAATCCTGGTATTCAGGGCATAACTCCCAAATCAGAGGGCAGTGAGGGGTGAGAGTTAAGGGAGGGTCCATATGGGTGCTGAACAGGTGATCGGCATGGTGGGGAGGTTTACAGGGAAAATTACATTGAAAGCAGCAGAGCCACACATGTATGCCAATGTCTCCTAACGTTTCCCAAGTTGTATCATTCTTGTGGTTTTTCCGTGGGTACTTTCTTCTCTGTATAAGCTCCCCCTCCCAATTTTATTTCTCCTAAAAGATTGCCTTAATCACATTGTACCCTGCTCAAAAAACTTTCAATGGTTTCTCATCATTGAGCCCAAATTATCTTTTTGTGGAGGACATGGTGTTTGTCTCCCCAGTACTCAATGAACACTTCTCCATAGTAGCAGCTACAATCCCACCTCTATCCACAAAGAAAAGCTGACTGACCTAAGATAGTCAGGGTAATGCCATCGTCCTTGCCACAACATTGCAGATGAGTAAGCCTAAGACAACTAGTGAAGGACTTGCTCTGCTTTCATATCTTGTGAGTCTGGGAGTAAAGATAGTCCAAAAACATGAAAGTTCAAGATGTTTGTTGATAGTTGATAGCAGCCAGCTCTCTCTCTCTCTCTCTCTCTCTCTCTCTCTCTCTCTCTATATATATATATATATATATATATATATATATATATATATATATATATATATATTTCAGAGAGGAAGGAAGAGGGAGATAAAGATAGAAACATTAGTGATGAGAGAGAATAATTGATTGGCTGCCTCCTGCACACCCCCTACTGGGGATCAAGCCCCTAACCCCAGCATGTGCCCTGACCGGGAATCTAACTGACCTCCTCATTCATCGGTCGATGCCCAATCATTGAGCATGCCAGCTGGACTCTTTTCAATCTTTTTTTTTTTTAAATCATTTCTTTTTTTAAAATATATTTTATTAATTTTTTACAGAGAGGAAGGGAGAGGGATTGAGAGTTAGAAACATCAATAAGAGAGAAACATCGATCAGCTGCCTCCTGCACACTCCCCACTTGGGATGTGCCCGCAACCAAGGTACATGCCCTTGACTGGAATCGAACCTGGGACCCTTAAGTCCGCAGGCCCATGCTCTATCCACTAAGCCAAACCAGTTAGGGCCTCTCTTCAGTCTTGATTGGTGCTGGTAGCTATGAAATATAACTACAAAGGAAGATTTTGTGAAGGCAAAGCTAATGCACAGAGAAGGAGAGAATCAAGAGAACTTAAGGGAAATAGACCTGGAATCCTGATCAAACCTCATGCTTTAGTATAATGGAAGATGGCCGCTTCAGAAACCCCTGCAGGACAAGAGGGCTCAATGACAAAAGAGGGACACAGGCCATATACATAGGATAAGAACTGTGAATCCATGAGGTTTCTACCTAGTTCTTAAATGTAATATTACATAAGCCAAGGAACCCTCTTTATTACTTAAACCACTCTATATTCCTTAGTTTCTACCATTATCAGGACTCAGTAAAATAAAATACATGTAAATGCACAGAACAGGACCTGACA
This sequence comes from Plecotus auritus, assembly GCF_963455305.1. NCBI lineage: Eukaryota > Metazoa > Chordata > Mammalia > Chiroptera > Vespertilionidae > Plecotus > Plecotus auritus. Next base: position 27,222,775 of record NC_137777.1, on the reverse strand, counting down.
CTTCACTATTTATTATTATTTTATTACTGAATTGTCCAACTATACATCTTTACAACCCACATATAAAAATATATGCCTTGTCCTTTGGCTCAGTGGATAGAGCATCGGCCTGCAGACTGAAAGGTCCCAGGTTTGATTCCAGTCAAGGGCATGTACCTTGGTTGCAGGCGTATCCCCAGTAGGGTGTGTGCAGGAGGCAGCTGATCTATGTTTCTCTCTCATCGATGTTTCTAACTCTCTATCCCTCTCCCTTCCTCTCTGTAAAAAATCAATAAAATACATTTTTTAAAAAATAAAAATAAAAATATATGCCTTGATCACCCTCCTCTGCAATGATTATCATCTCTAACTCTTTTGTCTCCAGTGTCTCCACAAGTTATGAGACGATCTCTGGATTGGACCACAAGATCATTAGAGAGGAGTAGCAACCCAGAACTGGAGGGCCCACTTCTCACCAGTTTCCCACACTGTGGGCTGTTTGTCACCTCATGGATTGACAGTTCTTATCCTAGGTATACGGCCTGTGGCCCTCTTTTGTCATTGAGCCCTCTTGTCCTGCTGGGGTTTCTGAGGCAGCCATCTTCCATTATTCTAGAAGCATAGCTTCCTTTTCTAAGTGTCCTTCTTGGCTATAATGCCTGACAGTACCTTCAACACGCCCCAGCCTTAGATTTTCAATAATTTCTTTTCAATGTCTCTCAATGTTTATATTTACTGAATTATGAACACATGAATTTATTGAACTATATTGTATATATTTTGTAAATTTTAAAATAAAATTTTATACATGGATATATGAGACATGAGATTCATGTAATATATTTGCCCTTCCCCACCTTGGCACCCACTCCTTTGAGGTACCCATACCTTTATGAAATTAATGTTGCCTCAGGACAAATAAAAGTGAACAAAGGACTCTTGCCTTGAGCAAGGCCAGAAATGCTATTTAAAAATTTACATTCTTTTCATTATTTTTGCAGATGGTTTATCTTAACAGTTTTGGAAATCTTGAACCAGAAAAGTGACTGTAAAGTCCCTGATATACAGGTCAAAAGTGTGGTCTTGAAACTCGGAGAGATACAAGTAATCACAGAAGGCAGTCTTCAAAATAAAGGTCCTCCTCCTGTCCCCAGCACCCAACCCAGTGTCTAGCACCTAGGTGGGGTGCAGGGATTGATTATAGAACTACTGATGCAGCATTGAGAAGGCCCCTGCAGGGAATATGTAGGGTGGCAGAGCCCCTCATGCCACTGCTGAATCACCTTTTGGCTTCAAAACATAAATCCCACCTTTCCTTCAGCTTTGCAAAATTTCTGCTGAGTTTTGGAAAGGAAAAGGAGGCAAGGGAATATGACAATTTACTTATAAATAGACTATCATCCTTCTAAGGAGACAGTATTGTTTCAGAAAAAGTGTAAGAATATATGTACATGGTATCATTTAGTTATTCTATCTGGAAGAGTCACTTCTCTCTCCTACATGGGAAAAAATGTGATTTTCGTGTTCTTTCCAAACACATAACATCCTATATAATAAAAGCCTAATATGCTAAGTGTCCGGTCAGCCTGTTGGCCATTCAACCAACCAAAGTGTAATCCTATCTAATAAAAGAGTAATATGCAAATTAACCATCACTCCACGACACCCACAAGCCACGCCCACAAGCCAATCAGAAGCCAGTATGCAAATTAACCCAACCAAGATGGCTGCGGCCAGGGAGAGAGCAGGAGGGAGGCTTGGGTTTCCCCGGCGATGGAGGAAGCCAAGCTTTCCGCACACCCTGGCCGGCCCAGGCCTGCACTCCAGGCTACAAAGTTTCAATTATAGAAGATAAATAAATCCCAACAAAAATGGCGGCAGCCACGGAGCTGGAGAGAGCAGGAGGCTAGGGTTGCCCCCGGCGATGAAGGAAGCCAAGCATCTGAAGCCCTGGCCTGCCTTGGCCTCCACTTAAGGCTACAAAGTTTCAATTATAGAAGATAAATAAATCCCAACAGAAATGGCTGCCGCAATGGAGGAAGCAGAAGGCTTGGCTCTGCTCAAGGCTACAAAGTTTCAATTGTAGAAGATAGATAAATCCCAGATACCAGGGCCTCTGCTTGGGTCGCCAGGGGGCGTGGCCAGCCTGCAAACCACCAAAGGGCCTTTGCCCAGGCCACCCCATGCCCAAGGGAACCCCCACCCTGATCCGGGACACCCTTCAGGGCAAACCAGCTGGCCCCCACCCATGCACCAGGCTTCTATCCTATCTAATAAAAGAGTAATATGCAGATTGACCATCACTCCAACACACAAGATTGCTGCCCATGTGGTCAAAGATGGCTGCCCCCATGTGGACACAAGATGGCCACCACGAGATGGCCAGCAGGGGAGGGCAGTTGGGAGGGACCAGGCCTGAAAGGGAGGGCAGTTAGGGGTGACCACGCTGGCAGAGGAGGGAAGTTGGGGGTGACTGGGCCTGCAGGGAAGGGCAGTTGGGGGAGATCCAGGTCTGCAGGGGAGGGCAGTTAGGAGCAAACAGGCTGGCAGGAGAGCAGTTAGGCATCAATCAGACTGGAAGGGGAATGGTTAGGGGTTGATCAGGCTGGCAGGCAGAAGAGGTTAGGGGCAATCAGGAAGGCAGGCAGGCGAGCAGTTGGGAGCCAGTAGTCCTGGGTTGTGAGAAGGATGTCCAACTGCCCACCAGGATCGGGCCTAAATGGGCAGTTGGATATCCCTCGAGGGGTCCCAGATTGGAGAGGATGCAGGCTGGGCTGAGGGACACGCCCCCCCATGCACAAATTTCGTGCACCAGGCCTCTAGTATGCTAATAATATGCTAAGGCCGCTCAACCGCTCACTATGACATGCACTGACCACCAGGGGGCAGAGAGTCGACCAGTCGCTATGACATGCACTGACCAACAGGGGGAAGGCAGTCGACCAGTCAACCAGTAGCTATGACATGCACTGACCACCAGGGGCCAGACACTCCGACCCGTAGGTTAGCTTGCTGCTGGGGTCCAGCCAATAGGGACTGAGCAAGAGGGGCTGGACATGCCCTAGAGCCCTCTTGCGGTCCCTCCCCAGCTGGCCAACCTCCCACGTTCCTCTCTGGTCCTGATCATGCATCGGTGGGGTCCCTCAGCCTGGTCTGAACCCTCTCACAATCCAGAACCCCTCGGGGGATGTCAGAGAGCCAGTTTTGGCCTGATGGCAGAACAACCAGTCACTATGACATGCACTGACCACCAGGGGACAGACACTCAATGCAGGAGCTTCCCCTGGTGGTCAGTGCTCTCCCACAGGGGGAGCGCCACTCAGCCAGAAACCGGGTTCATAGCTGGCAAGTGCAGCGGTGGTGGCAGGAGCCTTTCCTGCCTCTGCAGCAGTGCTAAGATGTCCGACTGATGGCTTAGGCCTGTTGCCCAGAGGGAACAAGCATGGTAATATGATAATTGTGGAATCTAATTTGTGGATGACTGATCACTATAAAATTCTTTAAACTTTTCTGTAAGTTATCAGTTGGACATCTCCTGAGGGTTCCTGGACTGCAAGAGGGCGCAGGCTGGGCTGAGGGAACCACCCCCCCCCCCCCGCCCGAGTGCAGGAACTTCATGCACTGGACCTCTAGTTTAAAAATAAATGCCATTGTGACTTTAAGACAACAACTTGTAAAATACATGACCATTTCTGTCCAGCTTTTAGTTTTTTCCTTACTGATAAATAGAATGCCTGTCTTTACTATAATGTGGTTTTAGGTCATGAATTCTACTTTGTACCCATGCTAGCTAGAATATAGTTTGAGCTCCTCAAGAGTAAGAAGTTCCTCTTATTTCACTTTGTGTCTCTCATAACAAGTACTGTAACGCTTGACATATAATAGACACTCAATGAATATGAGCTGAGCAAATGAGAAATGGTAGCACCCACCTAAAATAAGGTTTGTTTAAAGAAATTCTTATAAAGTGAGTTGATGTATAGTTGTGTGAAAAAGAATTTAAGACTCACAGTTTTGACTTCCTGCACCAAAATTTCACACTTGCAGAAGAATAAAAGATTTTTGTTTTTATTGGAGTATTTTATAACATGTTATACTATTCATTTTCTCAAAACAACCTATACTAATGGATTTTTCCCCCTTTCTCAAAGTAAAAGAAAATCATATGAACAAGCAAAAAATTTCTGGAAATGGTAGAAATGGAATGTGTGAACTGTAGAATGACCCTTGACAGATAGAGGTAGAGACAGAAATAGAGAATGTGTGTGTTTTGCGGGGAGATGACTACTTGGCTTGTGTTGTCCAACCTCCCTAGCCACAATCTCATTGGTTCATGAGCAGGCATGTGACCTAAGCACGAATTTTAGGAATTCTGTTTGAGATCCTAGGTGGAAATGTTCCCTCTCTTCCCCTGGATATTATTATGGGCCAGGTGAGGCCTAAAGTTCCTATCCCACCACAGGCTTAAGGATGAAGTCAACCAAAGAAAGAGCTGATACATAAAGGAGCTATATGAGAGAGAGACCCAACAGAACTACCAAAAATGAGTCTCCTAGATTTCCAAATATGGGGGTCAAGTTGTTTAGGTTGATTTTCTGTTTCTTGTCCCCAAAGCATTCAAAGATATCTGGATAGGGGTTTTGGTTTCATAGATGTATGTCTTTGTCAATACTCACCAAATGGTGCATTTCATTGTACATAAGTTTTATCTCTTAAAGAACCATAAACAAAGAGTGAACACAAGCTAGTAAATTGTATGTTAAAGCTTTTAATTTTTTTATTGATTGGAGAGAGAGAGGAAGGGAGAGGGATAGAGAGAAACATTGATGAGAGAGAAACATCATCAATTAGCTGCCTCCGGCATGCCCCTCACTGGGGATAGAGCCTGCAACCCGGGCATGTGCCCTGACTGGGAATCGAACCAGTGACCTCTTGGTTCAGGGGTTGACACCCAACTACTGAGCCACACTGGCTGGGCTGTATGTTAATGGTTTTAGAAGTATATTATTGTGTGCAATTTACTTCAAATGCCTATAAAAGAAAAAAATAATAAGATGACCTGATGAGTGAATAGAAGAAGGGCTAGAAGGATAGCTATATACTAGAGCAAGCATGGTAATATAATAATTGTGGAATCTAATTTGTGGATGACTGATCACTATAAAATTCTTTAAACTTTTCTGTATGCTTGAAATTTTTCATAGTAAAATGTTGGAGGAAAAAGCACGAGTTCACTCTTATTCCTTGTATATGGATGTCCTTAATACTTGTGATAACTTATAGCTCTGATAAATATGGCATCAGGATAAATGTTCTTTATCAGGGCAGCCAAGGTCTATTCATCCTCTTTCATGATGACTTAGGTTATATCTATTGTTATTGATTGGATTCTACAAACCAGTCATTAATAAGATAAAATCTAACAAATGTAAAGGAAAATGAATCATGGGTATGCATTAGATTATTGCCTTAACACCACAGATCTAAACTGTGTTACATCGGTTCTCAAGAAGAAAATAGAGGAGCATTTGAGATATTCCTCCCTGGAATATGTCAGTTAGGCTCAAATCAACTCTTATTTTAAAAAAGAAGAAAGTAGTACATCAAGTAGGAGCTTTGGTAAAGTTCTATTTTATCTTATTTTAATGATTTTTTAGAGAGAGAGAAACATCAGTTTGTTCCACCTGGCCATGCATTCATTGGTTGATTCTCGTATGTGCCCTTACTGAGAATCGAAACCACAACCTTGGCATATTGGATGATGCTCTACCAACTGAGCCACCCAGCCAAGACTGATAAAGTTATATTTCATCAACCTTGTTATTGCTTAACTAAAGATGATGCAAGGGGCACTTTATACCTCAATGTAAAATAGCCATATATCACCACAGGGAATAAATCCTTGCTTTTTTTTTCAGGGAATATATTCTGTGAAAGTCACTTTTGATAATGGAAAAGTTAAAGAGTAAAGGTAAGTAGAATTTAAAAAAAAAAAATACATTCAATGAAGACAGGACCTAAGTTTACACCATTCTCCTTCCTCCCGTGGAAGAGGAAAGAAATTGGGAAGCAAAACAGAATTTCTACAATTCAAAAAATTCATGCTATTCTGGACTCAATATATGTGCCTGAAAATAGTGTGCAAAATTTATAAATAGAATTACTTTTTAAAAATATGTTTTTATTGAGTTTTTAGATAAAGAGAGAGGGAGAGAGAGACAGAAACATCAATGGGCTATACATACAGCCTACTGGGGATTAAGCCCACCCCCAGCAATGTTTCATCCTAGATATTTTTCTGCTCTACCTTCTGATCCACTAATTCTCTTTTCAGCTATGTCTAATCCATTATTAAAATATATCCATTGAAGACCGAGAATCAAACTGGGGACTCCCAGGAACCTCTTGGTCCATGGATGGACACTCAATCCACTGAGCCACAATGACTGGGAGAGAATTGCATTTTAAATAGCAAATTAACCCAAGATCTTCAATAAAAATACATACTAAATTTTTTCTAACATGGAAAAAAATTATCCTTTCTCAATATATTTGCTTTATAAATTTGTCCTTTCATATGTTGGTTGTTCTTAGACCAGCCCATAATTGCATATATATCTCTACATTACCTTCTTCCAAATCCTCCTTGCTTTTCTGCCAAGATGCCACTCATAGTGTATTCTTCCAGAATTTCACAACTTGTTAGAAAATGGCCAAACTTCACAGATAATAAAAATGCAGCAACTAACCTAAGCCTAATGAAACTAGGACAGCATGAAATGAGACTTTCTTCATGAAAGAATGTACATCAGAATGTTAATTTGTTTATCTCACCTTAAATCAAGATCAGAGTAGCTAGTGAGCCTTCTGGGCTAAAACTGGTCCTTCTGAATCCTGCCTGATCTGCCACAAAACACACGGTTCCGTTCTCGGTAGCTGCAATATGTGGTAGTTTTGCCACCCAACAGAGAGCCCCACAGAGCTGGATGAATGAACTAAATAAGGCCAAGACCTCAATTGGTGTTGGGCCATGGCTTGGAATCTATGGGCAAATAACAGAACCGAAATCTGTAGGTCCTAACATTGTGGAAGGACATGCTAAATCTTTTTTTAACATAGAAAAACATCATCCTTTCTTTAATATATTTGCAGCAGGATTCAAACAAATAAACAAGCTCCAAAAACAGCAATAATAGGACCACAAGGAGCAGCTGAGGCTTAAGAGTGGCAAGCTTTGAGCCCTTCCCAATGATACTAGCTGCTAACTACCTCCTCCTCTGCAGCTGCAATGGGTTTCCCCGAGCTGGGGGCCCTGGCATTTGTTCCCTCTTGCCACACCCTAGCACAAGCTGAGGATCTGAAAACTGTACATAGGAAAAACTATCTTGTTCCACACTCCCAGTGTGTTTTCTCTCTCTTCATCTCACTTCTCCTATCCAGCCTAAAAAGTGTTTTCAAATCTACAGGGCGGGGGGGGGGGGGGGGGGAATGACTCTGTGCAGACCTGAGTAGACGATATTCTCTCTGAACTCTTCCAGGATGGCACCATCCCAGACAGCCCTGATGAAAATAGCTCCTATTGCCCCTCCTGGCAGTGCCACTGGGAACAGCTGCTTGCAAGTATGCTGTCTGACCCACTAAGCCCTCTGTCCCCACCCTATCTCCAATGTTGTTCTCCAAGTACCTAATAACCCATGAAAACAGTCACTGACGTAAGCTTCCAAGTTTGGTTAAGGCTGATAAATATTGGAACAAGGATCTCAGATATGGAGCCCTGCCCTCCTTGGTAGATAATGAGAGGAATAAAGAAAAGTGTGACGACTTTACATAAGATTAAGTGCATATGGGCATAAAATAATTCCACAATAATTTATTGAGCACTTACTAAGTGTCTTCCATTTGCATGATTTTTTTGCAAGGGACAAAGCACTTTTTCACATGCTCTCTCTCCAGGTAACAAGAATCCACTGCGAGCTTGCTCTGTGCCGGATCTGTGCTCGCTGGCCTCAATTCCAATTTGTGAAACAGAAAAGAGAGTCACAGGAGCAGGGTATGTATGTTGGAAAAGCCTCTGGTTCAAATGCAGTTCAACACTCTATACCAGACCTCTCTGCATTGACTCCAAATACAGTGACTGTCCATTTTCTAAAGCTACCCCTCTCCCCTGCCACTCCGCTTTAATCTGAACAGGCAGTAATTTCCCGACTCCGGGATAGACATTCTCTCCTGTTTAGAAGAATAAAGGTTTATTTCTTCCATTTGGATCCTGAGATTTCAGTGAGAGCTCTGGGCAGTAGCTTTCCAGCTATTTCCTGCTATTTCTAGGCAGTTACAGTGTCTGGTAGAGCTGAGCTTCCATATTAAAAGTCACCAGTAGGGACTGTCCCCTAAGACATTCTCTATGCCAACCTAAAGCTTCTAAAGTTCAAAGTGCAGGAAAATGAACTGTTTCTCTTTTTTTCTATTCTGTTTGCTCTAAATTCTGCATCTTAGATTTATTTTATTGTAGCTTAGTCTTTGGCTCAATGAGTTGGCTTTTACCTTTTACCTGCATGCTGCATTAACAAATGCAAAGCAAACTCCGAAAAGCAACTCAACATTTATTGAATGAGTTTCTATGAAAAAGGCACTAGCATGGCTATAAGAGTCTGGAAAGGCAGTCTGTTATAACAAAAAAATCTAACAATTTGAAGGAACTGCAATTTCCTACAACTTAGCTAAAACTCATTTCTTAGTAAATTGCTTTTAGGGAACCAGCTCTAGTGATTGGATGAGATTGTGGCAATTAGCATATTTAGACGTGGTAGTGCTGCATAACTGACATGCTTGAAACGTTTTCTCTTAATTAAGCATTCCTCATTACATTCGTAATACTCTTCCCCACGTCACAGCTGGCAAAATAGTAAATTGCAATTTATCTTCCCATTATAATGATTACAAAATGAGAAGGAATATATAGATCAAATTAAGTTTTCAAAACCACGTGGCAAAGAAGACCTGGCTAATAGTTAGTAGAGAAAAGTGACCATTCTATCTTGTCAAAACATAAACGCTTCAAGGAATAAATTCTATTTTTCCCAACAGAATGGAAAAAGCATTTGCCTACTTGTTTATTTGCAAGAGTTGTCACAGTAGAATGTGATAGTCATATAATTCTGCTTTACATCTGTCTTGCCATTACATTTTTAACCCTTTAAATCACTAGTTGAGGACACCATTAAATTGCAGTCTAGCATGCTGCTTATAAGCAGGGACTCCCAGCTCTATCACTTTCTGGCTGAATAATCTATGGTTAGTTAGTTTAAATGCTCCATTCCTCAGTTTTCTCATCTGTAAAATGAGGGTAATAAAAGTTGATACAAGGATTAAAATAGATAGATAGATAGATAGACAGACAGACAGTTAGAAGAGTCCTTGGCAGGTAATAAAGGCCATATACCTGTAAGTGTTATAGTTATTATCATGCTTACCATTAGCACAAAAAGAACAATGATATTGTTGGGCTTCTTTATCTAACTGCTCTATTATAAATCACTTTCTTGTCAAATATCTCTGAGATTAGCTTATAGAATAAACATGAGGTGGATTTTGGATGTCATAATTAGAATCTTATGATTGCATAGGCAAATTTCCAGCAAAAGGATTTCTACATAAAATATAAAAAAAACGAATGATTTGAAAAGTCATAGTATAAAATCCCACTAATATGAATGATTTATATATGGTTCTCTTCAAATAAAGAATGTTCTGAGAAGATTTTCTTGACTATTTGTGGCACCTTCTCTTTGTTTTGTATCAAGAATAATACTATAAAAATATATATATATATATGTAAAATGTCAGTCCCTTCTTGTGTGGTAATAATGCTTTACTGAGTTAATGATAAATATTACTGGATTCTTTGGCCAATGAAAAAAGAAAGCAAAAAGGTTATTTAACAAGTTTAAATATTTTAGCTTTCATCACTCTAATGTGTTATCCAAATGCATTTTTGTAATAGTTTTATTGAGATATAATTCACATACCACACACTCCATCAATTTAATGTGATATTTCAATGGTTTTAAGTATATCCACAGTTATGTAAATCATCACCTCAACCAAGTTTAGAACACTTTCATCATTCTAAAAGGAAATTCTATTACCCGTCAGCAATCACTCTCCATCACCCTCTACTGCCACAGGCAACCACTTTTTATCTCTATAGGTTCACCTGATCTGAAAGTTCCATATAAATGGTATGTGTCCTTTTGTGTCTGACTCCTTTCACTTAGCATAATGTTTTCAAGGGCCTCCATGTTGTAGCATTATATCAGCACTTTATTCTCTTTTCATTGTCAAACTAGAGGCCTGGTGCATAAATTTGTGCACAGGTGGCGTATGGCCGGCCCCACCCCCAATGGGGGGGATGAGGGGCAGGGATGGCTGGGGGAAGGGCCACAAGCAGTTGGCCTGCCAGCTCCGCCCCCTGGTCAAACTCCTGGTCGAGGGACAATTTGCATGTTAGCCTTTTATTATGCTATCTAATAAAAGAGTAATATGCAAATTAACCATCGCTCCGCTACACCCACAAGCCATGCCCACAAGCCAATCAGGAGCGAGTATGCAAATTAACCCAACCAACATGGCTGTGGCCACAGAGCGAGCAGGAGGGTTGGCTCCGCTCAAGGCTACAAAATTTCAATTGTAGAAGATAAGTAAATCCCAGATACCAGGGCCTCCGCTTGGGTCGCCGGGGCATATGGCTGGCCTGCAAACCACCACAGGCCCCTCACCCAGGCTGCCCCATGCCCCAAGGGAACCCTCACCCTAATCCGGGACACCCTTCAGGGCAAACCAGCTGGCCCCCACCTGTGCACCAGGCCTCTATCCTATATAATAAAAGAGTAATATGCAAATTGACCATCACTTCAACACACAAGATGGCTGCCCCCATGTGGTCAAAGATGGCTGCCCCCATGTGGACACAAGATGGCCACCACAAGATGGCCAGCAAGGGAGGGCAGTTGGGAGGGACCAGGCCTGCAAGGGAGGGCAGTTGGGGCGATCGAGCCTGCAGGGGAAGGCAGTTAGGGGTGACCAGGCCAGCAGAGGAGGGAAGTTGGGGGCAACCAGGCCTGCAGGGAAGGGCAGTTTGGGGGGGGGGGGGCCGAGGCCTGCAGGGGAGAGCAGTTGCGGGGGACCAGGACTGCAGGGGAGGGCAGTTAGGGGTGACCAGGCCTGCAGGGGAGGGCAGTTAGGGGTGACCAGGCCTGCAGGGGAGGGCACTTATGGGTAAACAGGCTGGCAGGGGAGCAGTTAGGCATCAATCAGGCTAGCAGGGGAGTGGTTAGGGGGTGATCAGGCTGGCAGGCAGGCAAGCAGTTGGGAGCCAGCAGTCCTGGATTGTGAGAGGGATATCCGACTGCCCGTTTAGGCCTGATCCTACTGGGATCTGGCCTAAACGGGCAGTCAGACATCCCTCGAGGGGTCCCAGATTGGAGAGGGTGCAGGCTGACCTGAGGGACACCCCACCCCATGCTCGAATTTCGTGCACCGGGCCTCTAGTATAGGATAATATTCCATTGTATGGATATACCACACATTGTTTAGTCATTCATCAATTGATGGACATTTGAATTATTTCTATGATTGGCTATTATGTACAATGCTGCTGTGAAAATTTGTTTACAAATTCTGACATATGTTTTCATTTGTCTTGAATATATATAAGAGTAAAACTGCTGGGTCATGTGGTAACTCTATGTTTAATCTTGAAGAAAATTCCAGGCTATTTTCCAAAGTGGCTGCATCATTTTACCTTTCCACCAGCACTGTATAAGGGTTCCAATTTCCCCATACCCTTGCCAACACTTACTATTATGTTTTGTTTTGTTTTTTTATTATAGCCATCCTGGGAATGTGAAGTGGTATCCAAATGCATTTTTTAGATGTAAAAACATGGAAATACATTGGGTGAGGACGACAGTATTTTATGTCAAGGGGAAGCATGAAGAGATTAGGAAAAGGAAGCAGGAAATGTTTTTAAGTCGTTACTCGATTTCATGTCCTCAGGCAACCACCTGCTCTATGCAAAGGGTCAGGAGTGTGGACAGCCCTCAATTTCACATCTGGAGCTTATAATAATCATAACAACTAATCGGTGTATTGATTTATTTTGCAATGTTCCTTTCCATGTTATATTCCATTGGAACCAATACCACAAACCTTATATGGGAGGATATCATTATTCCCATTCTGCAGGGAAGGGCACTAAGACTCAGAATGCCTAATTGACTTGTCTCCCAAAAAGGTAGTTAAAAATAATAGGTACATACATATATAAATAAATAAAATTCACAGAGCTGGGCCTGGAAGCCAACTTTTTTATTGACTTCAGAGACAGAGAAAGAGAAACATTGATATGAAAAACATTGATCAGTTGCCTCCCACATGTGCCCGACCAGGGATTGAACCCACAAATTGGGCATGTGCTCTGACTAGGAATCAAATCTACCACCTTCTCTTGTAGAGAATAATGCTCCAACTGAGCCACATTGGCCAGGGCAGAAACCAATTTTTGTATTTCAAATCCCAATCCTGTTTCTTCTTTCCTTATCCTCTTCATTTACCTCATCTTTGGTGACCCAGAAAGTAATGAATAAGCAAAAGGGCAAAGAAGAATTTGTGTATGTGTGAAGCAATTAGACGTAGGAAACCTGCACATCATTAAGTCCCCACAATCAGACTGTGCGAGAGCAGCTAAGGGTGTAAAACCAAGTGTGACAGTGATAGCAAGGATGGCTGCATGCCCACTCCTTTATGAGAGGCAAGAAGCCAGGGCAAAAGGCCACTTAAATCCCTAAATTCTGGATATATGTATAAATTTTTAATTGATTTCAGAGAGGAAGGGAGAGAGAGAGAGATAAAAACATCAATGATGATAGAGAATCATTGATTGGCTGCCTCCTGCACGCCCCACACTGGTGGTTGAGCCTGAAACCCAGGCACATGCCCTGACCAGGAATTGAACTGTGACCTTCTGGTTCATAGGTCGACGCTCAACCACTGAGCCATGCCAGCTGGGCTGGATATTATATTAACTGTACTTACAGTAGTATATTTAATTACACACAGTAGTCATTCAAATATTTATTGAGTATTTATTATGTACCAGGCACAGTGCTAAGATGAGATTTTAAAAAGCAATGACTATAGGCCTGGTCAGGTGGCTCAGTTGACTGGAATGTCATCCCATACACTACAAGGCTGCAGGTCAATTCCAGGTCAGGGCACATATCTAGGTTGAGGTACCATCCCCAGTCGGGGCACATACAGGAGGCAATCCATGGATGTTTCTCTCTCACATGGATCTCTTCTCTCTCTCTCTCTCTCTCTCTCTCTCTCTCTCTCTCTCTTTCTCTTTCACCACCCACTTCAACTTGCTCTAAAAAAAAAAAAAAAATCAATGAAAACATATCCTCAGGTGAGAATTTTAAAAAAGCAATGACTATAAATAGCTAACATTTACTAAGCCTTTTACATATAGCATCTCATGTAATGCCCACAAAATTCCTGCAAAAGACATGGAAACTGAGGCATGGAGAAGTGAAGTAAATTGTTCCAAAGTCACTAGTAAAAGGCAGAGGCAGAATAAGAGCCGAGGCAGCCTGTTTCTATACCTGCTATCTTCACCACCACCCAATCCTCCCTGCCAGACCTTGTTCGGCTAAAAGTCACATGTGTGACACACAGAGACTAACAATACTAATTAATTCCAGCAACCATTTGTTGAATGTTCATTAATACATGGAGCCCAGGGGCAAATTCTCACAAGTCCAAGAAGTACTTTCCTTCATTAACATTTCAGAGGAGGAAAGAGTTTCAAAGAAGTAAATTAACTTGTCCAAGGTTGCAGAGCTATAATAGCTAATGCAGATCTGGTGCTTACTGTATATATACCAGGCACTGTTTTAAGCACTAATTTATCTAATCCCCAAAACAGCACTATGAGGTAGGTTCCATTATTACCCATCATTCTTAGTTAAGAAACTGGTCCAGGATCCCACTCTAGTAAGTGGCAAACCCAGGACTCACACTAGCTTAAAGTCATTATCAAAACAAAATGCTGTCTCTTAGCTAAGAAGTAGCAGAGCAGAAATTCCAACGAAGTCTAACTCTTGAGTGAGAGAGAACCCTCTTATCTTCTTACCAATATGCTAAGTATGGCCCTCCTACCTGCTGTAATATGGAGGGGTGCTAGGGAAGATGGGAGTCAAGAGTTCTAGGGACCCTCCAGAAAGGAGCATTTAAGCTGCATTTTGAAGGTAAAAGTAAGTATTGGACAAAGGCAGGCACCATTCAATTTATTATTTTATTTATTTTTTTTTGCAATTTATTATTTTAAAGGAAATTATATGTACCCAATTGAGGACTTTGAAAAAGACGATGTTGTTTCAGATTGAATTATAAAATCTTTACTGTGTTTCAATTTTTCAATGAGAAATATTCTTGATGAAGGAAAACAAGGTTTTGTTCACTTAAATTTGGCTATTCATTAAAAATCATCAAGGAATAGAATGGGCAGTTTTTGTAACGTTAAACTCAATTAATTCTGACTTCCAATATTTACTTCCTCAATCTAAGTGCTGCAAGCAGGGTGATTTCCAAACCTTAGGAATTTCTGCAAGATTTTCTCTCCTTCAAATCTGAAACACAGCATTTAGAAACCATAATGAGCCTGGAGATTCAAATCAAGAACTAGAAGGAACCAGTGTGCGGGTCTCGTTCCCGCGGGGCTAGAGACCGGCAGGCAACTTGTGGCTCAAATGCTGCAGAACCAGGGATTTTTCCCTAGCAAACTGATTTATGACCCCAAGAAGGGCAGCTGCAGAACCGGTCAGACCATAAGTACAATTCTCAAACATGAATCCAAGAAGAAGGTCCAGGGTGAGATGGGAATGGTAAGGTGGGGTTAGTTCTGGGGAGAAACTGCCTGTCCTGGGTGATACCCTTGAAATCCTAATTCTTGCAGCAGCCAGGCCAATGGACTCAGCAGCCCAAAATGTGCGCTCTGGGGGAGTTGACACCGACCGCAGCAGGGCAGCGGGACAAGGTGCCTCCACGCCCCCTTGCGGACCTAAATGAAGGCTGATGAGGACGTGCCTACCTAAGGATAGGTACCTTGTCTCAAAAGTGTTCTGTTTAACCCTCACAACCACCTCTCAAGAGTCGCCGTGATCAGCTCCATTTTACAGACGAAATGCTGAGGCTCAGAGAAGTGAAGCAAGACTTGCCAACAAAAAAGGGAAACCTTAAATGAAGACGATCATTGGACTGGTTACTTTTTCCTAGGAGTAAAGAGATGGGGGCTGGGCTGCTGGGGGGCCCCACACTGACCCCTCTGGCTCTCTAGGCGGATTAGGAACCGGCTGTCAACTGGGAGGCCTGGCAGCGTCCAGGTGCCTGGGAAGAGGGAGCGCGCGCAGTGGGCAACAGCGCGTCTGAGGGCGCAGGGCGCACCACCCGCTCGCCTGCGTCCGCCTCTAGAACCCGGCGCCGGTGCCGCAGAGCGCCACGCGGGACGATCCACGCGCCCGCAGCCGTCCCGGAGCCCCACGCGAGTCACAAGCCACGAGCCACGGCGCGTGCGCGCGGGACTGCTGCGGGCACAGGTTGGCACTGCCACCGCGAGCCCACCGGCACTGCCCCACGCCTTACCGTAGTTGCTCCCCGGTGACCAGGACCTCAGCCATGCGCTCCAGCTCCCTTTGCTGCGCCCCGCCACTCCCGCTGGGGCTGCTGTCGCTGCCACCGCTGCCAGCGTTGCCGCCCTCCATGCTCGGGGCCGCGTCGCTACCACTGTCTTCGCTGGCCGCCGGGTTTGGGTGTTAAATCAGTCTGCCCTCACAGAGGCCTCGCCCGCCATATTTGTTAGGGGCAATCCCGTTGCTCACGCGCGATTGGCTGGAAAGGGAATCCCTGTGGGTAGGCTGAGGTGCTAGGCAAGTCTGTTCCTGGAACTCCAGCTTGGGGGCGTGGCCGGAGCCTCGCGTGGTTGGGGGGCGTGGCCGAGGGAGGAAAATATAAACATCTGGGCGGGGCACCGCTGGTGCGTTCTGTGTGCTGGTGAAGGTTGAATTAGGTGAGCTTCTGCTGTGGGACCCTGAGGACAGGCTGGGAGGTTACTAAACAAGTGTGAAGGTATTTTGATTATACTTCCCATGCCCCAAATTGCTAAAAAGTAAAAAAAAAATAACAGTATAGCTAAATAGTGAACGATGAAGAATCTACAGGTCACTGCAGAGCATGGAGAAATTAAGTATTTTTTCGCCCTAATCCTCTTTATCAAAGACAATTCATTTACTTACCTTATGTTGTAATCATAAAGAAGGCTGGCCTAAGAATCAGACAGATCTGAGATCCAGCTCCACGCCTACAAATAATTCTGTTTCCTCTTTTACAAAATAAAAACAATTGTGGGTACCACTTGTTGAGAGGTGCTGCATTAAAGATGCTTCAGGTAATTGTTACCTTCCTTAATTAATGCAAAAAAATCATAAAATGGATATTGTCCTCATTTTATATCAGGAAGCAGGCTCAGAGAAATCCAGAAATTTATCCAAGGCTAGCAGCTAAGTGCAAGAAGTAATAATCAAACCCAGGACATTCTGGCTTTCAAAGTCGTGTGCTTAAAAGATTGCCTCTTAAAATAGGGATATAATGGTATTGTCCACCTTTTAGGGAATAGGGAAGGAACTTTGACTAATGCCAAGTGTCCTGTTTTCATGTATCATGCAGGGTCAGAGTCTGGTCTACAGGAAAACCCGAGTAATGCTAATGGTAGCAGTCATTGTTGTAGTAAAAGACTATCTGTGTATTGAAGTTTTATGCAGTCTGTCACAGTATTTGCATAAATACAAATCTCTGCACCCTTACAACAAATAAATGTGAAACTATTTTTTTAAATTAATAATATTTTGAAAAACATAATCTCTCAGTTGCCTATATGTAGTAGAAGTCTACAGATTAAAAATGAAAATGAGAGGGCTGCTAAAAATCAACTGCTCTTCTTTGTATATTTTATACCAATTCTGCCATTCAAGAGTATTTATACTCTTGTGTTGAAAACTTACTGCTTTTATTGTTTGGTTTTGTTACTGGCATTTTATTTTTAAAGGTCACCAAAGCCTTTTCCAACATGCTGCAAGATCACTACTTAAATAAACTTAAAATTTGCAACAATTCATTGAAAGTTTATTCTGTGCTTTACATGGTGCTAAGCACTTTGCTTATATTATTTAATTTATTCTCACAAAAAAGACTCAGAGTTAGGTATTCATAATGTCAATTTACAAAGGCAAGGCTTAGTTAGGCATGGAAAGATGAACTAGTTTACCTAAATATCACACCAAGAAAGTTGCACAGCCCTCAAACCCTACTTCTGTAGGTTCCCAAGGCCATCCTCAACCACACTCCAGGAGAAGAACAAGTGTCCAGTTGCCTCCTGAATTCAACAATGGATATTAGGCAACTCTTTTGCCAAAAGAAATTATCTACATCTCTTAACTTTTTAAATAGTCCAATGCAAACGTGTAGACCAAGTGAGAAAAAGTTCCCAGTGAATGTGATTCTAAGAGCCTCATTCTGCATCAAATAAAATCATTTACAAAGTAGAGATCCCAGAGTTAATGAGTTTAACAGCTGTTGTTTGCTTATGTTTTAATCCTGTAAAATAGAATATCAAGAGTTTGCATGGGCTTCACACTCAAACATGCAGTTTCTTTTCTAATCTTGTCATTACTAACTTAGAAGCCTTATGCTAGTTTCTTAATTTCCCTGGGCCTCAATTTCCTATCAATAAAGCAGGATAAAAAATTCCTACCTTTTGCGATGTTATGTGGCTTAAATTAAATAACATTATGTAAAGTTTCCATGTATACTAAATGTGTTGAATAGCTATTCTCTTTATGATGCTAGACAAAACACTTTTTCTCAAGTTATCTCTAATTAATTTTTTAATTATTAGTCCTGCAAAATGAAGAAAAGAGAAGCCCTGGCCCCACTAAATCTCTATTTAATTTAATGATTTTAAGCTTTTTGAAATTGCAGAATGAAAAGGCATTAAATTGGTACATATTTCTAATTATTCATGGTTCAAGCAACACTTTGTTTTATCCAAAAGCTCTACCTCCCACTGTAAATCATATCACTATCATGAATATCTTTGATTTTTTTTATCCCTTTTAAATCTACTCATGTTTTCATTTGAATTCAGGCATATTTCTTTGTTTGAAAAATAAAAATAAAAAATGTCTTGTAAAATACTTCCTTGAATAATAGTTTCTGATAAAAAAAACTCATAAAAGCTTATGATAAAAATAAACTAATATTTTTAAAAAGCACATTAACAGAAGAGAAAGCAATTCAAGTCAGGAAAATACCTGATTATTCTGGTAAGAGGGAGAGAGCAGAACTTATTTTCCGTGTTTGCAAAGGTTGTGTGTGTGTGTGTGTGTGTGTGTGTGTGTGTGAATGGGAATTGGGGAAGTGGTTGCTGATATTGTTTTAACCTTTCTTTTTGACATATGAGACACACCATACTCCACTGGGTTAGAAAACAGACCCTTTTTTCTGACTTAGTGAAAGATGAGTGAACTGACTGCTGAGAATATGTGAGAAGCAATACAGGACTGTGGGCTCTGGAACAGCTGGTCCCAGAATGAACTGTGATCTACACTGAGTGGCCAGATTATTATGATCTCTGAACACATAATATATATATATTAGAGGCCCGATGCATGAATTCATGCATGGGTGGGGTTTGGCCAGCCTGGCCAAGTGAAGGGGACATGGGTGGTTGGCCGGCCCACCTGCTGTTCAAACTCCTGATTGAGGGGACAATTTACATATTAGCCTTTTATTATATAGGATATATACTGAGTGGCCAGATTATTATGGGTTCAGAGATCATAATAATCTGGCCACTCAGTGTATAGGTATTGATAGATAAGAGAAAGACACTGACAGGACAATTGATTCAATGTGAAGATCTTAGAGGGACTGAAAATTCAAAGACATCCTGGTTTGATTCCTGGCTCCACTGGGGCGAGTTCATTATCTTCTCTGAATTTTTCTGTCCTCCTTTGTAAAGTCAAAACTATACCACCACTCTAGCCGGTTTGGCTCAGTGGATAGAGGGCCAGCCTGTGGACTGAAGGGTCCCAGGTTCAATTTCGGTTAAGGGCACATGCCCTGGGTTGTGGGCTTGATCCGTGGTGGGGGATGTGCAGGAGACAGCTGATCAATGACTCTCTCTCTCATCATTGATGTTTCTCTCTCTCTCTCCTTCTCCTTTCCTCTCTGAAATCAATAAAAATATATATATATATTAAAAAAAGACTATACCACCAATCCCATGGGGTTGCTGAGATTATTAAGTACAACTTCATGAGTGCACTCGTTACAGGTAGAAACTATTAAATGTATGCCTTCTCTTCCAGCTCACCTGACTTACCTGCTTCATGCCTTTTGGCTGTTTCTGTGCTCTGGAACCAGTGCTTTTCAAACTTTTGGTGGAGAGGGACCAGGAGTGTGTGTGTGTGTGTGTGTGTGTGTGTGTGTGTGTGTGTATTCAATCCATTAAAGACTGACACTAGCAAAATAAAAATGAAATTTTAAAATCACACACACACACACACACACACACACACACACACACACACTCCTGGTCCCTCTCCACCAAAAGAAGGCACACACACACACACACACACACAAAACAAATAAAATAAAATAAAATAAAATAAAATAAAATAAAATAAAATAAAATAACACACAAAACTGCCCTGGTTGATGTGGTTCAGTTGGATGGAGTGTCGGCCGTTACATTGAAGGTTCTTGGGTTCAATTCCCGGCCAGGGCCCATGCCTAGGTTTCAGGTTGGATCCTAGGTCAGGGAACATATAAGATTCAACCAATGATTGCATTAACAAATCAATGTTTTCCCCTCTCTCTCCTTCTCTTCCTATCTCTCTCTAATAGTTAATACATTTTAAAAAAATAACAAACAAAGCAATGATAGGGGAACTTTCCCCATTTTCTCCATTTAACAGGAGAAAATCACAAGGACTTCACATAAGCATTAAAATTCACCAGAAAGTGAGGCATAATAAGGTGTATCTGTCATTCTGAACTAAACAGGGGACGATAGGGGTCTAGGACTTCAAAAGGAAGCCAGTTGAAAAGGAGATGAAAAAAGAGTTAAAGTTTAGTAAACAAATGTTTGTTGGGTCATCCTGAAACAATGGGTCCCAGAGAAGACTTTGATAAAAGGCTTTGCTAGGTTCTTCCCTGTTTATCACACAGTAGTTCAGCTTAAGCTGTAGTTATCTATGACGCTATCTCCCTTCATTAAGCAGGTCCTCATCCGCTACCTAAATTCTTTTCAGGGGGAAGATCAAAGGTTCTTTCTGAGTATTTTGTTTCTTAAAAGTAATCAGCTTAAAATATTTAATATCCGAAAGAGGCATATTTTTGGATGATACACTCTACTGCCCCTCAAAAACAACCTAGAAAATCACAAATATCTGGAAATACAACTCACTCCTAAATAATTCAGGGGGAAGAAGTAATTACAAACAGAATTAGGAAATATTTCAAACGTGTGATAATTAAAGATGTTTCAAAATTTGTGGGATACCACTAAAACAGAGATTAGAAGAAAATTTATAGTTTCAACTGTTTATATTAGAAAAGAAGAAAGGGCTAAAATCAATGATTAAAAAAAAAAAAACTAGAAAAAAAAGTAAAGCAAACCCAAAGTACATAGAGTTCATATTTAATAAATTTTCCTTCTTTTTCTAAGGGGCATAAGAAAACTTTTTGGGGTGATGAGTGTAACTGCTGATGTTGGCTCTCAGTTCTTGAGTGTGGCAAAGAAAGAATTCAGAGTCAATAACTCTAACATAAGAAGAAGTTTACTTAACATACAAAACAAAAGTACACTGGAAGAGAAGATTCAAGTGGACTGCTCAGAAACCTGTCTTGGCCTTTTAGAAAGAAAGTCTCAGAGGCAGAATTGAGACAGCTGCCCTATGTGGCCTCAGGAATCAAGTTACAGAGGCCAAAGAAGAGACCTTGGAGCCAGGTTCAGGGGGCTTAGCTAGGGACACGTTGGAGCTGCCCACTGCTCCCCTGGTTTTAAGTCTTGTGGGAACTTTAGAGCTTAGGAGAAAGAAGGCAGGGGCATGCTTCAGGGAGAGCATGTGCTGTGCCCTTTGTCTTAGGGTTTTTATCTGTTTTCTAAAGGCTGGAATTTTAGGGGAGCCTCAGGGTAGGATCTCGATAGAATATTCATCAGCTTTACAGGTGTGCCCTCTGGTTCACCAAAATGAGTGTATAGAGTCAGGGTTGTGGTCTCTACTGATTGGTTGGCGCTGGTCATTGGTAAATGCATCTGGTTATGAGGTCAACCACAGCATCGCTTCATCGGGTTTTGCTGCTTTTCTGGGCCTGGAACTGAAATGCAAGGCCTAGATATTATCTCTAGTTTGACCAAAACTCTGTGTCTGGGGTCAACAGATCAAAGGCTTTGTTCCTAAGATTATTCGATGCTGATCAGAATCTCATTGTGCTGAGGGCTTGATGCTTAAGGGAGTGGCCCTGCAAGGGTGAAGAAGGCAGGTGAGTCAGGGTGCTGCCTGCGGCCAGTTTGAATAAGCTATCTGTCTCAGTTTCCCCATTCCACTTGCCAAGGAATTTTCCTGGCTTCTCACTGTCCTGCCTCAATGAGAATGTTCTGCATTTGTCAAATCATTAAAGTATATACCCTTTAAATAGGTGCAGTTTATTTTACTTAATTTATATCTCAATCAGGCTGTTGTAAAAACAGAAGAGCCTTGAGGCACAAGTGTAGCCTATGAATTTAGAGAATGTGGGGGAGGGATTACAATAGAGATTGTATAAGGTCTTAAGGGCCTTAATAAAGACTTTTCTTTTTACTCTAAAGGTTGGAATCCACTGGGGGATTTTGAACGAAGATTGTCATTCACTTATACAATTGTAGGGATTGAATGAGATAACATATATAGGGTGCTCAGCTCAGTTATTTAATAGATATTCCTTCGCTTTTCTAGGGCAGTGTTTCTGTGAAACATAAAACAATACCACCATCTAGTGGAGAAAATCCTTAAGACTTATTTAACAAAGGAAGTTAAAATTTAACTTATTTTCCACAGAATTAAATAAATCTTGTAAATCAGAACTTTTTTATCCTAAGTGATTTATGTAAACATAAGGTAATATAGTTTCCAAGACACTACTTCATTCTATTTTTCCTCCCACCTCTAATGTTGGTAAACTTCAATTTCAGCCCAGTGTTCAGTTGTAAGTCACCTGCTCCCTGGGTGATCTCATTCATAGGTACTCTTATTACTACCCTATACAAGCATTTAAAACCTTTATCTTTTAGCCTTAGCCGGTTTGGCTAAGTGGTTGGAAGGGTCCAGGGTTGGATGTGCATGCGGGAGGCAACCAATGAATGTGTCTCTCACATGGATGTTTCTTTCTGTCTCTCCCCATCCCTTCTAGTTTCTCTAAAATTAGTGGAAAAAATATCCTCCAATAGAATTAACAAAAAAGAAAAAGAAAGCATTTTCTAGAAATGTGAAAATGTTAAAAATAAAATAAAAGCTTAAAGTTCCTGGCCACACCTTTATTCAAATTCCAAGTTTTGAGATAGGGTATGTGGCAGAACAGCTGCAATCAATAAAAGCTACTGGAACTATCAAGAAGTAAGACCACCCCCCCCCCCCCCCACACACACACACACACCGATTTATAACCTAAAACCAGCAGTTCAATCCAACGCGGTGACTGATTTCACCTCATGGTAACCCCTAGCCTCATTATACACCCATTTAATATATTAGCATGCTAAATGACACACCCCTCTCAGCCATGATCAGAAATGAAAAGCCCATATAAGGACACAAAATGGCCAGTAGAGCTCCTCTGAGAAATCTCTGCCTCTTTCCCAGGAAGATCCTGCATATTCCTTCCCTTTAGTGAATACCCTACTCTTGATTAAATGAACCTCAATAAAGGAAGCAAATTCCGCTAAAGGGGACTACTCTGTCTGTGAAGTGGCCTGTTCTCTGCCTCACTGCTTCACTAATAAACTCGCTTTCACTTTAAACTCGATGCTGGCTCATTTTGAATTCTTTCCTGTGAGAAGCCAAGAACCCACAGCAGGTCACGGACCCTCAGGTCCTTGGAGCCCCAGAAAACCTGCATCATCTCTAGATCGAAGTCCAAGGCATGTCCTCACCTGTATATTCCCATGGCCTCTCAATCTCCACATATCAAAACCAGCCGAAACCGGTTTGGCTCAGTGGATAGAGCGTCAGCCTGTGGACTTAAGGGTCCCAGGTTTGATTCCAGTCAAGGGCACGTGCCTTGGTTGTGGGCATATCCCCAGTGGGGGGTGTGCAGGAGGCAGCTGATCGATGTTTCTCTCTCATCGATGTTTCTAACTCTCTATCCCTCTCCCTTCCTCTCTGTGAAAAATCAATAAAATATATTTTAAAAAAAACAACACAGAACTCATTCCATCTCACCCCAAATCTGTTCCTATTCTTCCCATAATATGTTGTAAATGACAGGAAATGCCCATGCAGGAACCTAGAATTCATCATTGCCTCTTTCCCCTCTTCTAATCCCCATGCCGAATCAAATAGCCACTGTTGTCCGTTCTATTTAAAAAATTATTTCTCACACCCAGCCACCTCCATCATTCATTTGGGCTCTTACTGGTCTCCTTTTACTCTTGTTACCCTTCAATATGTGCCACAAAATAAAATGAGCAACTCTTGCTTTCTCCCTCCCCCCGCTTTCTCTCTCTACTCTATTCATGAATGGTTTATCATCTGTCCATTTGAAGTTATTTGTCTGTACACTGGGTTTTGTAATACTGAGGAAAATATTTTTAATGTGTTTAATTACACATTTAACGCATGAATATGCTCAGTGTTAAAACTTATACATTAAAGATAAATCAAAAATCTTTTTTGATGTCCTCTTCCACTCCCCTCCTTAGAGGTAAACTTTATTACAATTCATTCATTCAATTGTTCAGCAAACATATATATGAAGATCCATTATATGCTGGGTGCTTTGCTTAATGATGACCTAAATCATATCCTAGTGATTTATAGCTTTACAGTCTTAGAAACAATAAAAGCATATCAGCACAATTTACAATAGCTAAGATTTGGAAACAGCCCAAGTGCCCATCAGCAGATGAGTGGATAAAAAAGCTGTGGTACATTTACACAATGGAATACTATGTGGTGGTAAAAAAAAAAAAAAAAAAAAAAAGGAACTCTTACCATCTGCAATAGCATGGATGGACCTGGAGTATATTGTGCTAAGTGAAATAAGCCAGTCAGAGAAAGATAAGTATCACTTCTCACTCATATGGAAACTAATGAACAAAATAAATGGATGAACAAAATAGACACAGAGACATAGAACCATGGAATAGACTGAGGAATTTCAGAGGGAAGATGGGATGTGGGTGCTGTGGGGGTCTGGGGATGTGGGGAGAGATTAATCGGGGAACTTATATGCATACTAGAGGCCTGGTGCATGACATTTGTGCACTGGGGGTGGGGAGTCCCTCAGCCCAGCCTGCGCCCTCTCACAGTCCAGGACCCCTCAGGGATGTCCACCTGCTGGCTTAGGGGAGCGGGCCTAAGTGGGCAGACATTCCCCAAGGGGTCGTTAGCGCTGCTGTGGAGAGGGGGAGTCTCCTGCCACCATCCCTGCACTTGCTAGCCATGAGCCTGGCTTCTGGCTGAGTGGTGCTCCCTCTGTGGGAGGACACTGACCACCAGAGGGCAGCTCCTACATTGAGCGCCTGCCCCCTGGTGGTCAGTGTGCATCATAGCAACTGGTCATTCCGCTGTTCGGTCAATTTGCATATTAGCCTTTTATTATATAGGATATGCATAGCCCATGAACACAGACAGTAGTGTGGCGAATGCCTGGGAGGGAGGAGTGGGGAGAAAGGGGTCAATGGAAAAAAATAAACAAACAAAGGGGACAACTGTAATACTTTCAACAATAAAGGTAAATTTTAAAAAAAGAAACAATAAAAGACTTGAAGTAATCACACAAACAAATGTAAAATTGCTTAAAATCTATTAATGAGAGGTACCTGCTGCAGTGACAGTGTACAGCAAGCATGTCAAACTCAAGGCCCACAATGAATATATTTGCAGCCCAGCCAATATAACAGCATGTAAGAAACATTTTAATAAAAATGTTGTAACTTAATTTTTATAATGTCCTGTTATACATAATTATTAATAACGAACTACAACGTTCGCTAATGACTGATTACTTTAATTGTGTTGCATTCATTTCCCTTATGCGCCTTACGCACAGGTGCACCATTTCTCTCCACTAATACTAGTAGCGAATATTTTAGCAGCCAATTGCCACATCATTAGTCTTGGACTGACTTGTTTGGTGTGTGCAACAGGAAATATTTGGCTTTCGGAGAACAAGAAAAATAGGTTTATTTGTGTTACGCTTATTAATTATTCAGTGTCTGGTAAGGTAATGTTCAAGAAAAAATATTAATTTTTATTAAAATGTTCTATTATTTTATGTTAACGATTACTCATTTGTTTCAGCCCTTTGTATTCAGCATGTCTCTATTGAAATAAACCTATGTTTCTATAAAAATTTAAGCTTTTGTTTTTTTGCGGCCCACATAAACTTAAACCTTGTTTACTTGGCCCATGTTAGCCTTTGTGTTTGAACATGCTTGGTGTACAGCATATTAGAGAAACTAGACCTGATTAGGGAGATCAGAGAAAGGTTTTTGAGAAGCAACTAGTAACCTAGAGACTAGAGTTCCAACACAGAGTACCCACTAGCTACATGTAGCTATTTAAATTTAAATTAACTAAAATTAAATAACATTTAAAATTCAATTTCTCATTCACACTATTCACATTTCAAGCACTCAAAAGTCACATTTGGCTAGTAGCTAACAGACGGACTGTGCAGATAGAGAGCTTTTCCAACATCTCAGAACGTTCTATGAGACAGTGCTCAGCTAGAGAATGAATAGGTGTTAACCCGGCAGAGAAGGGAGGGGAGAACATGCTAGGCCAGTGGTCGGTAAACTCACTAATCAACAGAGCCAAATACCAACAGCACAATGATTGAAATTTCTTTTGAGAGCCAAATTTTTTAAACTTAAACTTCTTCTAACGCCACTTCTTAAAAATAGACTCGCCCAGGCCGTGGTATTTTGTGTAAGAGCCACACTCACGGGGCCAAAGAGCCGCATGTGGCTCGCGAGCCGTGGTTTGCCAACCACTGTGCTAGACAAACAGAGCCCAAATGGCAGCAGGTACATACATGGTGACAGTAAAGGCCTCACAGAGAGCCAGTGTGCCCCATGCTACAAGGAGGCATGGAAGAGGGCAAGGGAGAGCAGTGGTAGATGAGACAGCATATATGTTCCAAATTGCTAGAGGGGAAAAAAAAATCAAACCAACAACAAAATTAATTCAAGGAACGACAATGAAAGAAAATAAGCAAAAAAACAAACAAACAAAAAAAAACAACAACAGAAATGATCAAAAAATGTAAAAAAGATAGCAGAAATGAGGTCAAATATATCAGTTCTAAATTTGCATACTATGTACCAGAGGCTCTGTTAATCTGCTTTAGGCAAGATACCACATTCAGTACAACAGCTTCAGGGGCCTGAGCAGTGAATTAAATGGGTGTATGAGCAGAACCACTACCCTTGCACCCTTAAGTCTTTGAAGGTGGCATTAATTTGTTAGTGTACCTAGTAAATAAGTTTTTCATTTTTCTTTTTTTTTAGGTTTACTTTAATAAATCTTTATTGTTCAGATTATTACAATTGTTCCTCTTTTTTCCCCCCATAGCTCCCCTTCACCCAGTTCCCACCCCACTCTCTGCCTTTACCCGCCCCCCACTGTCCTCATCCATAGGTGTACGATTTTTGTCCAGTCTCTTCCCGCACCCCCCACACCTCTTACCCCTCGAGAATTGTCAGTCCACTCCCTTTTTATGCCCCTGATTCTATTATATTCACCAGTTTATTCTGTTCATCAGATTTTTTATTCACTTGATTTTTAGATTCACTTGTTGATAGATATGTATTTGTTGTTCATAATTTTTATCTTTACTTTTTTCTTCTTCCTCTTCTTTAAGAATACCTTTCAGCATTTCATATAATACTGGTTTGGCGGTGATGAACTCCTTTAGCTTTTTCTTACTTGTGAAGCTCTTTATCTGACCTTCAATTCTGAATGATAGCTTTGCTGGGTAGAGTAATCTTGGTTGTAGGTTCTTGCTATTCATCACTTTGAATATTTCTTGCCACTCCCATCTGGCCTGCATAGTTTCTGTTGAGAAATCAGCTGACAATCATATGGGTGCTCTCTTGTAGATAACTAACTGTTTTTCTCTTGCTGCTTTTAATAGTCTCTCTTTGTCTTTTGCTCTTGGCATTTTAATTATGATGTGTCTTGGTGTGGTCCTCTTTGGATTCCTTTTGTTTGGGGTTCTCTGCGCTTCATGGACTTGTAAGTCTATTTCTTTCACCAGGTGGGGGGAGTTTTCTGCCATTATTTCTTCAAATAGGTTTTCAGTATCTTGCTCTCTCTCTTCTTCTGGCACCCCCATAATTCGGATGTTGGTATGCTTGAAGTTGTCCCAGAGGCTCTTTACACTATCTTCATATTTTTGGATTCTTTTTTCTTTTTGCTTTTCTGGTTGGGTGTTTTTTGCTTCTTTGTATTTCAAATCTTTAACTTGATTCTTGTGATCCTCTAGTCTGCTGTTGGATCTCTGTATATTATTCCTTATTTTAGTCGGTGTATGCTTAATTTCTAGTTGGTCCTTTTTCATATCCTCAAGGGTCATGCTAAATTTATCGGCCTTTTCTAGAAAATTCTTGAAAAACCTTATATCCATGGTTTTGAACTCTATAACCAGTAGTTTGCTTTCCTCCATTTCTTTCATTTGTGACCTGATTCTTTGTCTCCACATTTTGGCTGCTTCCCTGAGTTGATAGAGTGGCTTTGTGTGCTAGGTGTCCTATTGGGCCCAGTGGCTCAGCCTCCCCAGTTACCTGAGGTGGACACTCTTGGTGCACCCCTTTGTTTGCTGTGTGCACAGTCTTGTTGTAGTTAAGCCTTGATTGTTGTTGGTATCACTGGGGGGAATTGACCTCCAGGCCAATTGGCTGTGAAGATCAGCTGTGTCTACGATGGGAGAACTTCTGTGCTGGAGACACCCTTATGAGACAAGACTTCCTTCAGTGGGGCTTTGGTGCTCACTGAGTCTGCCCCCTGAGTGTGTCCCTTATGGATCTGAGGAGTTGTAATCTGCATGGTCCCACTCTGACCCCTGGGTATACTGGCTCTTGGATCTCCAAGGAGGTGCTAATTTAGCCTCTGCCTGAGGCCACCCAGCAGGAGCTATGGAGAGATCTGCAGATTCCTCTTCTTTGTTTGGGGTTTGGAGGTGCCCAGATGAGGCCCAGCTGTGAAGCAATGCAAGCTGCTGTGGGGCCTTGGGCCTTCTTTTGGATGTTCTGGGTCTCACTGACTCAGCTGCAGTTTGTTAGGTAAGTTTAAAATTCAAAGGACCAGGCCATTCATATGCAAAAGCCTCTGCGCTCAGCTTGAATGGGGCTGAGTCTCAGGGTGGAGCAATCAGCAATGGCTTCATGGGGCGGGATCTCAGGGCGGAGCAAACAGCGATGGCTTCCCGTCAGCCCTGCCCTAAGAGGCCTCTGGTTCTCAGTGTCCTGCAGTAATCGTTGCAAGCATCTCTTAGAGAAAGCCGCCCTCGAGTTTCGCCCTCTGCCAGACAGTCTAGTTTCTCCCCGTATGAGTCTGGGTCCCCAGAGTCTCGCCTGGAACTGGAGTTCAGAGCAGTTGGGAGCTTTTGTCTCCCTCCCGATTGAGAAAGCCAGTGTGTACTCAGTTGCCAGCCCTCTCCACACTCGCGCCTCCCGACCTCTGCCTTCCGCAGCTCCTGTAAGTCCCACTGTGCTCTTCTCTTTCCTTCTAGTTGTAGAATTTCCACTCAGCCAGTCTTCCTGTGGTTCTGGATGATGTCCATTTTGTCTTTTAGTTGTAGTTTTGAAATTGTTGTGCGAGGCAGCAGTTTAGGTGTTTACCTATGCCGCCATCTTGGTTTCTCAAGTTTTTCTTTTTTCACTGTCACCAGATGAATAATTAAGCAAGCCTCAAACATTGAGAAAAAAAATGTAGATTTTTTTTTTTACTTTAGAAAAATATATCCATTAACATGCTTTTAAACATAAATTAATAAAAATTATCCTTATTCTATTTTAAGAGGAACCCAGGTCCATCTTCCTGCCAGACTAGCAAAAATCTGATGTCATCAATAACATTGTTTGATAAGAATAAATTAACAAGTAACAACAAAAAACTGCCATTTATTACACAACGTTTGTTTTACATGCGTTTTAGAATGTAGGTAGTATTATCTCCTTTTTACAGATAAGGAAGTTGGACTGGGGGAAATTAAGCCAACTGCTCTAGGTTACAAGCCATTGAGTGCAAAGTTGGGTTCCCAAGGCAGGCCTGTCTGATGGAAATGCCAGCATGCTCCTTAGACTAAACTTCTGTTGTAGGGCATGTTTCCCGTTTAACAGAGCATCCACAATGGTTGATTCCCTTCCTAACTATACAGTCTCATGAGGCAAAGGCCTTCATAGTCAGCATTTTGCTCCACCATATTCCTTATAGGTTCTCGGCTGTAGTAAAATAGGAGGTTAATGAAGAAGTCGGGCATAGGAACCTTTCCAACACCAACTAAAGCACCACCCAGCCCCCTGGGGTGCTCTACTCTGTATATGTATATAATTTCACCCAAAAGTTTAAAGAAAATGTCTGTGTGCTCATTTCCTTTTTTTAAAAAATATATTTTTATTGATTTCAGAGAGGAAGGGAGAGGGAGAGAGAGATAGAAACATCAATGATGAGAGAGAATCATTGATCGGCTGCCTCCTGCATGCCCTCCCACTGGGGATCAAGCCCGCAACCCCGGCATGTGCCCTTGACTGGAATCAAACCCAGGTCCGCAGGCCGACACTCTATCCACTGAGCCAACCCAGCCAGGGCTGCTCTTTTCCTTTTAATTCAACTTCTCACTCACCCATCTATCTCATTTGTTTTTTTTTTACTTGTACCAAACTGATTTATACAGACTAGTGTGAGGCTACAACCTTTTTGTTTGTTTGTTTTGTTAATCCTCATCTGAGAATATTTTTCCCATCGTTTTTAAAAATATATATTTTTATTGATTTTTAGAGAGAGAGGGAGGGAGAGAAATAAGAGAGATAGAAACATTGATGAAAGAGGAAGTCATCGATTGGCTGCCTCCTGCACGGCCCCCACCAGGATCGAGCTCACAGCCCGGGCATGTGCCTTGACTGGGAATTGAACTGGCGACCTCTTGGTTCCTGGGTTGACGCTCAACTGCTGAGCCACACCAGCCAGGCTCCATTGCTTTTTAAAGAGAGTGGAAGGGAGGGAGGGGGAGAGAAAGAGAAAGTAACATTTATGTGAGAGAGACACATTGATTGCTTGCCTCCTGCATGTTCCCAACATCAACCCGCAAGGTACATGCTCCTGATGGGAGTCGAACCTCTGACCCTTTCTGCCCAGGCCAACACTCTAACCACTGAGCACACTAACCAGGGCAAGGTCACCACCACCTTTTACATGGAATATTCTTTCCAGACTGCTTCATCTCGCAGGGACAGCAAGAATTCCAAACGGGGCCTGCAAGCATCCCTAGGAGAGTTCACCATATTATGCTGTTACAAGTTATTCATGTTTATGCATATATGATGAGCTTTTCTCTTAAAACTTTGGCCCTGACCGGTTCGGCTCAGTGGATAGAGCCTCAGCCTGTGGACTAAAGGGTCCCAGGTTTGATTCTGGTCAAGGGCATGTACCTTGGTTTTGGGCATATCCCCAGTGGGGGGTGTGCAGGAGGTGGCTGATTGATGTTTCTCTCTCATCGATGTTTCTAGCTCTCTATCCCTCTCTCTTCCTCTCTGTAAAAAATCAATAAAATATGTTTTTTAAAAAACTTTGTATTCAGGTTACTGTAAGATTTTGTCTCAGAGAACTCACAGTGGGAGGTTTACACATCTTACAGGGGTGAGTTTGCCTGTCTACTACAGGAGAATGCAGGGCCTTCCCACCCCCAGAAATGTTGGCTTCCTCTTGACACTGACCCCAGCTTGCCATCCAGCATAGACTAGGTACTCAACCAACGGAGTGTCTCCTAGATATGATATGAAGGTCCCCAGATCCAAATAAATTCTACCAGGGCCTAGCTCCTGGTCCACAGTGTTTGCACCAATCCCAGCAGGATGGTGTTAGAGCCATAGCCTGCCACCTCTTGGCTGTACAACCACAGGCAAGGAGCTTGCTCCCTCATTTGCAAAATGGGATGACCAAGGCCCACTTTACAGGGTTGTGGTTCATGAAATTATGCATGCAAAGTGCTATTCCAAGGCCCACCACTAGCAGAAGATGAGACTATTTTGCAGGCGAGGAAACGGGGTATTGTCGGGAAATAAGGGGAGCATGGCGGGGGTGGGGGGGGGGGGTAAGGGTTCCGCGTGGCACGCCGCGGGGTCGCAGCTCTGCTGCCAAAGTTTCCACCGAGACGACTCCGAAAAAAAAAGTGTTTCTTTGCAATATCCCAGGCTCCCCCAGCAGAGACCTGGCAGCAGCCGGGCTCGCGCACACAGCTGCTTTTGGACCTTCCCGGGGATGCGCCCGCAGCGCGCTCCGCCCCGGAAACACGCCCGCAGCCGCTTTGGCGCGCTTTAAAAAGTTTTGTTCCGTGTAAATTTCCGAGTGGCGGCAGCTCCGGAGATTCAGTTCTAGTGTTCTAAGCCTGCGGCCCCCCAACCCGGCGCAGCAATGAGGAGGACCCGCGACGAGGTGGACGCGACGCTGCAGATCGCCAAGCTGAACCCCGCGGAGCTGCTGCCCGCCGTGCAGTGCCTGGGCTTTGGCCCCGGGGCCAGCGCGGCCGCCGCCGGCGACTTCTGCCTCCTGGAGCTGGAGCCCGCGCTGTGCCAGCAGCTGGAGGCGGGGTGCAGGTGAGCTGGGCGCCGCGCCTCCTTCTGATTTTTCTGATGGGGATCTTGGCCAGGGAGGTGCATTTATTTGCAGGGGTGAGGGGCTCACAGCAGATTGGTGGCCGGATCCCCAGCTCCCTGTCTTTTCCCTAGGATTCCACGCCACTGCTAGGCCGTGCAGTGAGCTGGTGTGACCCATAGGACTGCTTCAGCTGGTCTTGCAGGCCTGTGTCAGCGGAAACAACTCAGGAAACATGTAGAACCTAAGTGAAGTTTTGACAGTGTTAACAGTGATGCTAGGGACTGCAGAGAACCTTTGGATATTCTACCTTGAAATCTAATGTTAATAACTAATGTCTATAGAGTTCTTCCTGCCTTCTACTTATATATATTTTATTCAGACAATAGGTGGGACTGTAGGGAATACATTTAAAACCATTTTACAGACTTGGTAATTTAGGAAGTTCCTCAAAAAAACCCAGTCTTGCTTGGGGTCACTCAGTGAGGATCTGAAGACGTTTCTAAAAGTAGATCAGCTACCCATTTGCTGCAAGACCATGGATTAAAAAATAAACAGCCCAGCTGGTGTGGCTCAATGGTTGAGCATGGACCATGAACCAGGAGGTCAGGGTTCCATTCCAGGTCAGGGCACATGCCTGGGTTGCAGGCTTGATCCCCAGTAGGAGGCGTGCAGGAGGCAGCAGATCAATGCTTCTCTCTCATCACTGATGTTTCTCTCTCTCCCTTTCCCTTCCTCTCTGAAATCAATTAAAAAAACTTTTTTTTTAAAAAGGAGAAGTCTAGAGAATTATTTTTTTTCTTTTTTTTTTTTGTTTCTTTTTCTTTTTTTTAAATCCTCACCCAAGGATATTTTCCCATTGATTTTTAGAAAGAGTGGAAGAGAGAGGGAAAGACAGAGAGAAATATCGAAATATTGATGTGAAAGAGACACATGGATGTTGCTTCCTGCACCAGCCCTGATCAGGGCCCGGGCCAGGGAGCAGCTGCGTAAATGCCCTTGACCAGAATCGGACCCGGGACCCTTCGGCCCACAGGCCAATCCACTGAGCCAATCGGCTAGGGCCTTTTTCTTAGTTTTTAAAAAATCCTTTTTATCTTTCTTTATCTCTCAATTTTGTGCAGTCCCAACTCCTTCAAGTTAGGATTACAAGCTGTGGCTTGAATCTCTTCTGCATTATAGGTTCCTCCAATACCTGTATTTTATTATATTAGTTTGTTCTCTTGTAGGTTCCTTTAAATTGAATCCTTTAGCTGTCTTTCAGTTCTCATGCTTCATGATGGCAAGCAATATTATAGTTCAACTAGAGGCCTGATGCACGAAATTCGTGCAAGGGGCTCGGTCCTCGCAGCCCCAGCTTCGTCTGTCCGGTCTAATTAGCATATTAAGCTTTTATTATTATAGATGGACAGTCTCCAGATGCTGGCCACTAAGTTTCTTTAAGGGACCTGATGGAGAACTTCACTCATGGGTTTTCATCCCCGCTGAGTTGGCAGGGATTTGAGAAAGGACTTCAGATGTGAGGACCTTCTCTTTGCCCAGTTATAATGAACCTACGTGGCAAAACCCAGAAAAACAAAAACCTGGAAATGTGGATTTTAAAATTTGTGTGTGCATGTGAGTCGGGGGGTTAGTTCTAAACAAAATATTTCAAAGCGGGGCTAGTGCAATGTAGAAATAAACGTTACAGAATAGGTACTTGGGAGTATTAAATGTTATTAGCACCAGGAGGCTAATAGAAACCTTTTATTCTTTTCACTTAAACAAAGGCTTAGTTTAAAAAACATTTACACAGGCTTCTATTTTAGGTTTTTAAATTCTTTAGAAGAAGTGGATTGTATGCAGGAGGGTTAAATGCTTTACAGACAAGGAACCCTGCTAGAACCAACTCTCTTGTCATTTCCAACATCTTTGTGTGTGGTCTTTCTTTTTCCTCCTCACTTTTATCCTTTCCCTCTTCCTTCTTGTTGCTTTTTTCACCTGTGACCCTTTATCAGAGACTTTATTTAGACCAGTTTGTAAACATATCTTCATATTTTGTATTCAGCATCGTAGCCCTTTTTTCACAAGGTCCCAGTTTCTTTGTGACATAGCTGATGGTTAGGCCAAGATGTGCCCCTTTGATTGTTAGGAACAAAACAAGAAGGACCACTCTTGGATGGGATCCGGGACCAGCCGTGTGGACATCATCTGGGAGCTTGTTAGAAAAGCAGAGTTCTAGGGCCCATCCCAGACCTATTGAATCCCCATCTGCTTTTTACCAGATTTCCCAAAGATACTTATACATAAGTTTGAGGAGTACTGCTTTAGCATGTTTTAGGAAATTGTGACATCTTGACTGAAGCTTCTGGATGCTTTGTCTTGTGCTCTTTCTATTGTTTGCACAATGATGCCATATGGAGGCGTTTGGCCTCTTTTTTAAAATATATTTTTATTGATTTCAGAGAAGAAAGGAGAGGGAGAGAGATAGAAACATCAATGATGAGAAAGAATCATTGATGGGCTGCCTCCTGCACGCCCCCTACTCGGGACTGAGCCCACAACTCGGGCATGTGCCCTTGACTGGAATCGAACCCGGGACCCTTCAGTCTGCAGGCTGCTGCTCTAGCCACTGAGCCAAACCAGCTAGGGCAACATTTGGCCTCTTTGACTTTTTCTTACCCATGTTATTTTTCCCTGGTGAGGCTACCTGCTGCCCTGCTGGCTCTCAATTGGCCCAGTTCTTGCTCTGTGGAGCCCATCATTGTGTGAGGGCTATGAGAGCATCATGACACATTTTAAATTCTACCAGCCTAGAGGATTCGGGGAACAGTTTATAATGAAATGTCCATTGGTATGTCAATAAATCATGTATTTTCTTTTCCCATTTTCCTGTAGTATGGTGATTCGTGGTGATACAGATGAACAGGCTGTGCTGTGCAGTAAAGACAAAAGCTATGACTTGAAGATAGCAGATACTTCCAATATGTTGCTTTTAATTCCTGGTTGTAAAACTCCGGACCAGCTAAAGATGGAAGAAACCCACTGTAACATTATTCATACTGAGGTACTGTATTTTGTCTCCTGATTATATAAATATGAGAATGACAACACATGTCTAATCTTGGCTTTAATTAAAAACTTTAGATAGGTAATGTATAATCACAGGAACTCTGAAAAGTTCTCTGATGATATTTGAAAGCTCTCAGCATTGTTTTGGTTGTTGTCTTGTGAAGTTGTCTTTGTTTGCCAGTTTGTGGACTATGGATGACATCAGTCTTTCTGTTTTAGTCCTTACGCTCCTCTTTTGAAGGCCTTAAGTTCAGCAGCAAACTTCAGGCTCTGGGCCCTGTCTTGTCAATCAGACTTTGAACTAGTTTGAGAGCAGAAGCATCCCCTGACCTTCCATTTTAGAATTGGAAGGCACCCAGAGATGATCCACTTCAGCCTTTTCTCCTTTCCTGTGAAACACTTATTGGGCCCCTACTAAGTATTAGACACCAGGCAAGTTCTGGAGATACAGAGAGGGATAACAGTTCTTTATGCATCATTTAGCCCCTATCACCTGGATTTCTTTGAGTAGTAGGTCTCTCACTGGTTCACCAGTCCAATAAGGAACTAGCTACAATTCTAAATAATACAGAGTTTTTGAATTGAAGTTTTTCTCCCTTAACTTCTGCTTCATTTTGTTATCATGAGTAACACAGAACAAGGGTTCCCTCTTCCCTTTAACATTTCTTCATTACTTGAAGACTGTGCTAATGTCTCTTCTTTATTTTCTGTTGTTCAGTCTAAAAGTATTCATTTTCAGTTGTTTCTATTTCGTTTGTAAAATTGTCACCTTTCTGGTTATTCTTTTCTGGGCATACTCTGGTTTCCAAAGTACACTTGAGATAATGGAGCTCAATTATTGGTTCCCGTTTGTTGGCAGTAGCTTCTGAAAGAGGGTTTGAAAAGATTCCTGAAGATGCCTGTCCACCTGTTTGAGGTGCTAGATTGGTGCCTTCCCAACAGAAAGCAGAACAACAATTTCCCTTTGCTTCTTGTTGAGGGCAGATGGGTGGGTTGAAATTGTATGAGATTTTTCTTTTAGAATGAACCCTAAAAAGTTATAATATACTTATAATTTTTAGATCTTTGGTTTTTCTAATAATTATTGGGAACTAAGAAGATGTAGACCTAAATTAAAGAAGCTAAAGAGACTTTTAATGGCAAATACCTATGAAGGACCTGACAGTCAAAAAGAAAAGGATTCCAATTGCTCAAAAGTAAGACTATTATTTTCACTTTTTATTTGGAATTAAAAAAAAATAGAAGTATAATTACAGGCACTTACTGGTGACATTTTTACATTTTAAACTTTATATTATGAAAATTTCAGATCTATCCAAAAGCAGAAAGAGTACCGTATATTCATCACTCAGTTGAACATTTAACAATATTTTGTCAATCTTGCTTTTTTCTATCCCCTCCTTTCTCCCACCTTGTTTTCGTTTTTCTGGAGTATTTTAAAGCAAATTCTACATATGATGACATTTACCTGGCTGAAAGCTCATGTTCCTAACTATGCAAAAATAGGTTTTTTTTTTTTTTTTAATATATTTTATTGATATTTCACAGAGAGGAAGGGAGAGGGATAGAGAGCTAGAAACTTCGATGAGAGAGAAACATCGATCAGCTGCCTCCTGCACACCTCCCACTGGGGATGTGCCCGCAACCAAGGTACATGCCCTTGATTGGAATCGAACCCGGGACCCTTCAGTCCACAGGCCGACGCTCTATCCACTGAGCCAAACCGGTTTCGGCCAAAAATAGGTTTTAACAGGTTAAATTAATTTTTATTTAATTGAAAGTTATAATTAGGGGCTCTTTAGAAGAGACATCATGGTAAGTATTGGAACTTATGTATTACATAAATACATTATGGAAAGTATTCTGACTCTAATGTCAAAATTGACTAATTGTTGGAAGTATGGAAAAATATAAACCAAGTAAAATTTTTTTTAAAGTTTTTAATGTAATTCAAAATTATAGAACTCTACTGGTATTCTGAAGACCATATTTATATTAGAAATTCTCTTTTTCTTCATTGACTGATTGATTTTTTTTGGCGGGGGGCTTATACCTTTATTTAGCTATAACTCATATACCAAACAATTCACTAATTTTTAAAGTGTATATATAATTCAATGTTTTTTAGTATATTTACAGTGGTGTGCAATCATCACAAAAATTTAGAACATTTTTATCAGCTTCAAAAGAACCCTGTACCCTTTAGCTATTACCTTCCAATCCTACTTTTCCCAATTTCCCTCTTCCATCTCAGCCCTAGGCAAACACTAATCTACTTTCTGTTTCTATTGATTTGCCTCTTCTGGACATTTCACATCAATAGAATCATATCGTTTGTGGCCTTCTCTGATTGGCTTCTTGTTTGACTTAGCATGATGTTTTCAAGTTTCATTCATATTATAGCATGTATCAGTAGTTTATTCCCTTTTATTGCTGAATATTACCCTACTTTATGGCTATATCCACATTTTCTCCATCCATTCATTAGTTGATGGACATTTTTAATTGAGATGAACAACACTGCTGTGCTATGTGCATTCATATGCAAGTTTCTGTTGCACTTACGTTTTCTAAATATTTTTTTTTAATCACCAGGGGCCATGCTTAGAGGAAGTGGAGGGGGTGGGGGGGACGGCAGAGAGAGAGACATGGATCGGTTGCCTTCCCTAGGTTCCCTGACTGA
The DNA here is from genome assembly GCF_963455305.1 of Plecotus auritus. Classification (NCBI taxonomy): domain Eukaryota; kingdom Metazoa; phylum Chordata; class Mammalia; order Chiroptera; family Vespertilionidae; genus Plecotus; species Plecotus auritus. The sequence continues at coordinate 27,184,873 of NC_137777.1, read as the reverse complement.
GGATGGTGGAAATCAAACTGGCAACCTTTAGATGCACAGGAGAATGCTCAACCAATTGAGCCACTATGTTTTCATTTCTCTTGGGTATATATCTAAGAGTAGAATTGACGGGTCATGTGCTTATTCTGCATAATCTTTCGAGGAACTGTCAGGCAGTGGCTGCACCATTTTACATTCCCGTCATATGAGGATTCCAATTCCTTCAGATCTTTGACAACACTTTTTTTTATGTCTTTTTAATATCCATGCTAGTGGGTTTGAAATGGTATTATTGTGGTTTTGATGTGCATTCCCCTAATGACTAATGGTTTTTAGCATTTTTTTTCATGTGCTTATTGAATATATATTTTTGGAGAATATCTATTTAGGAACTCCTTTGTCCAATTTTTAATTTGGTTATTTGTCTTTTTGTTACTGAATTGTAGGGGAGTTCTTTATACAGTCTAAATGCAAGTTCCTTATCAGATAGATGATATGCAAATATTTTCCTCTATTCTGTGGGTTGTCTTTTCACTTTCTTGATTTTTTTAAGAATTGTAAATATACATAACATAAAATTTACCATTTTAATCATATGTGGATAGTTCTGTGGCATTAAGTACATTCACCTTATTCTGTGCCCATCACCACCATCCATCTACAGAGATTTTTTATTTTCCCCAAGCTGAAATTCTGTACCGATTAAACACTAAATTCCTGGACTCCCCTGCCTTCCAGCCTCTAGTGACCAACATTTGACTACTCTAACTATCCCATATAAGTGGAATCATGCAATAGTTGTCCTTTTGTGTTGATGATGTTTTGAAGAATAGAGTATAAAAGTTTTTCATTCTGATGAAGTCCAATTTATCTATTTTTCCTTTTGTTGCTTGTGTTTTGGTGTCATATCTAAGAAACCATTATTAAATCCAACATCACTTATGCTTTCTTCTAAGATATCTACTGATTTTGTATAGCAATCATTACACATTAACAAAAAAAATTGAGCTAGTGTTTAAATATTGCCTTAATCTATTTTATGTATTTATTCCCCCAAATTCAAGAATCTTAAAAAATATTATTCAAGGGTCTTAAAATGTTGTTTGTTTTCTCTTGTTTCAGTATACAACTGAAGATTTGCTTGATCAAATTCAGGCAAGTGAGGAAGAAATAATGGCCCAATTACAAGTTCTAAATGCCTGTGAGATTGGAGGTAGCATTACTTGTCATTGTTACTAATAATGATGGAATTGAGCATCATATAAGAGAAAAAGAGAAACAAGTTTTTGGACATCTTCACCCTATTATGTTTATTCTTTTTGGAGGCTCACAGATGATGATATTTGTATTTTGGGGAATGGGTAGAGAATACATGTGATCTTTACATGAAGAGGTCAGTCCATGACCAGTACTTTAACCTTTTTCTTTGGATTAAGTGGTAGTAGAAGAACCATGTTAGCTTGAGAAAGATCTTAGGTATCAGGTAGTCTAATCCCTTCATTGTTTTTAGTAGGTGAAGAAACTAAGGTCTATTTTAAAGGGAAACTGACTTGTCCAGGGCTACATATTGAGTTAGTGATAAGGCATAGAATCCAGGTGCACTTGAACTTGAATTCCTGGTTCGGAATTAATTTAATAACCTCATTGTATTTCCAAATTGCTTGGAGGATAAGACTGTGTTTCTTCTTGTGATAACATGTAACATGCTTTTGAATATAAATGGTTTATATGGTAACCTATGTAAAAGATAGAATAGTGTGTGTTGGTCTCAGGGGTTGAGGAAGAAGCCCAGTAGTATCTTCTTTAAGTGTTTTGACTGGTTTCTGGTCTGGAGTTGGAGTATTTTTCCCCAGCATCTGAGTTTGCAGTAAGAATAGGTGTTTATGTGCATTTATCAGCCCTTTTAAGCTAGCCCAGAGAAGCAGCTTAACTCAGCACCCATGTGTGAAGAAGGAGGAAATTGACATGGGTTGATAGATTTACTATTCAATTTGCTCACAATCTTTCAAGCAAGATTAACTTTTGTGAAGCCTTAACTTGAATGTGGCAAATTCTGCTGAGTAAAGCAACTGCGCATGACTTTAGAACTAGACACACTTGGCTCATTTGGTCCTAAGCATAGGAAATGCTTTCTTTCTCAGTTTTACAGCACAATTCCATTTTTAATGTCGCCTTTATTTTTCAGAATAAGAATAGCAACATTCTCCTTTGGAAGTGGTGGATGTGTACTTGATTTGTTCCTCCATGGGTGATGGTAGTGCCTTCAATTATAAGATGGCTTTTCATTTTTCACGGGACTAGGGGAAGGTATCTTGATGCCCAGCCTTTATTTCGCCACTGGTCCACATCATAACTCTGAGTCTGTCATCTCTTGAATGAGCTAGACTTCCTTTTGAGCATGAGAACCCCTTTGCAGGCCAGCTGAGGTGAGAGCGATGACCATGGCAGTGCCCCCAGAGGAGGTTACGCTGTGGGATAGCGAACCCAAGGCCTTCACCTCATTAGTATGACATTCTAATGAAATGACTGTACCAGCCACGTCCATTTAGAACAACAAGATTATTGTGAGATATTGATTTTAATATTAAAGCACTTGAAAAAAATCAGTGTTAGTCATATCTGAACTACTCTTTAAAAACCACAATTTGTAATGGGAGAAAAGCATAAAATGAAGCATTGTTTATTAGGAAAGTGAAGACTTATTTTTGAAAATAAAGACTTTTAATGTCTCTTTTTTGCAGTGGGCAAGAGCATGCTGCTACTTTATCAGTTTATTAGCCAATTAATTTGCTTAATATGTTCTTTGATAAATACAACTTTGAATTTGTAGGTTATTGGAGGATTCTTGAATTTGATTATGAGATGAAACTTCTGAATCATGTAACTCAGCTTGTGGATTCTGAATCATGGTCTTTTACTAAAGTTCCTTTGAATATATGCCTTCAGGAACTTGGACCATTAGAGCCAGAGTAAGTATTTTAATCCATGCCCCATCAGATTTCCTTAAAGCGAAGGAAATTATTTTCCAGGGTGGAACTAAACCCAGGGCATAGACTACTTATATTTTGATAGTTTATAGAAATTTAAAAATTATACAACCAAGAAGGACTTGGAATTTTGGTCACTGGGGTGAATAAATGTGCATTATGTTATTTTTGCATTAAAAATACAAAGAAACTATTTTATAATAGAAGTATACTCATATAATTTATGTAAAAATAGTTAGCATGGGATCTGGCATATAGTAGCTTCCTAGTATATATTAGTTAGTTCCTAATATAAAGTTTTACTTGGTAGCTAAAATCACTTAATATTTCAAATCACAAATTTATATCTTATTTCTAGTGGCATATAAAATATAATGTATAAAAATGTGATAACTTTTCAAATGAGTGTTTTAAATTTTTCAGAGAAATGATTGAACACTGTCTTAAATGTTATGGAAGAAGATATACAGAGGAAGGTAAGATTTGGAAAGTATGTTAATGGGTATGAAATCTTGTATGTTAAAATTGGTATGCTTTTCTGAGGTGTGTTTCTGTCCAAAATAAGGACTCCATGGGTCATGGGAGGTGAGTTGTGTATAATTCCTTCTGGGGATTTCATGGAGGAAAAAGAAACAGGAGTGTATCTCATGGTGAAGATAATGTGAAAGTATTGGATGTCTTTTCTTTAGGTGAAGTTTCGTTCTTCATTTTCCCCAGGTGAAATTTATTTTGAATTGAGCGCTGATAAAATCTGCAGAGCAACAGCACAAATGCTACTTCAGAATGCAGTGAAGTTCAACCTCGCTGAGTTTCAGGAAGTGTGGCAGCAGAGTGTCCCTGAAGGAATGATAACCAGGCTTGAGCAGCTTAAGGTGAGGTAGTGATGGTGATGGCTACCATGACAACAGATCATCATTAGTTACTAGGTGAAACAAAATTTATGTTGGAACTGAATCTGGAGCCAATTTATTTTCCTAGCCACCCATTAAGTGTGTACTATACACTCAATCTATCACAAAATCCTCTTAAAAAAACACCCCAAACCCAACACTTTATCGAAGTATAATTTACATATTACAAAATTTATCTCCTTAAAAGGGGTTTGTAGTAAATTTAGTGAGTTACACAGCCATCGCCACAATCTAGTTTTAGAACATTATCACCTCGATGAAATCCCTCAGGCCCATATATAGTTAATCCTGATTCCCACTCCATTGGTTTATCTCAATTTCCACCAGCACCATCTTAGCTCAAACTATCATATTCATTTGGCTATAAATAACAGTAATATCCCTAACCAGGCCTTCCATACTTTTAATTTTGCCCTGCTCCAGTCCATTCTCTGTGGTGCTACTGGAATGATCTTTAAAAAATGCTAGTCAGATTAGATGAATGTCTTGCTTAAATCACTTTAATGGTTGCCCAATGCATTTAAGATATAAAATCCAGAATTCATATTTTGGCCTACAAGGTCCTCCATAATCTCCCCTTCATAATTTCTGTCCTACTTAATGCATACCCAGTGTTCTTTCAAATTTTCAAGATCATCAGCTGGCTTCTAGCTTAGGGCCTTCACTCAAGGCTTTTTGTTCCAGAATGATATCCCTAATTTCATCTGGCCACCTCCTACTCATCTTTGAGTAACTTCATCGAAGGGGCCTTCCTTCACTCTAAAAAAATGCTTCTCTTTTACTCTTCCATAGCACCCTATATTTTTCCTTCATGGCACTTACCACTTTGCTTTAAAAGTGTTAATTATGTGGTTGTACACCTCCACTTTGATAGAATTTTGTTCACTGTTGCTTGCCAATATATAGCATACTGCTTGGCAAGTAGTGTATACTCAATAAGTATTTGTTAAATAAGAGAAAGGATTTGCTCAATATTTGTAGAGTTCCTTTTAAGTCTAGGCACTGTGCTAGATGCTGAGGTGCCATAAAATCCTAAACTATCTAGAAAGTATTTGGGCCCATTCAGTGTATTAGCAAGGAGAGTAACCTGATGAGTTTTGCCTTTTGGAAAGAACACTATGATGGTAATGAGGATGGATGCATGGATGGATGGATGGATGGATGGATGGATGGATGGATGGATAAAGGTTGGCTAGATGATGAAATGGAGAACTGTCCAGGCTCTCAACACTTAAATATTCCTAACTAAGGCAATACTGGCTAAAGAAATAAGTGATACAGATGGATAGAGTAATATTGAGGCCTTAAAACCTATAGGATAGTGACCACTTAGGTGTGGGGTTTGAATAATGGAATCTAAGGTGATGCCTCGGTTTCTTGGCTTCCTAGGACAGTGAGACTAGAGCAGGTTTAGGTGACAAATACTGTGAGTTCATACATAGGTTTGGATATAGAGATCAGTTGCTCAGTCGAAGAGACATTTGAATTGCAGATATGAATTTTTCAGGTATTAGCAAGTAATCGGTCGTCGAAATCATGGTTTAGTTGAGGTTTATATAGGACTGACAGTGAGACGAGTAGAGGGGCAGGATAGAGGCCCAGGGAACTGTGACATCAAGTTAGGAGGGTAATACTGAGATGGTGATGTCAGAGATAAAGATTCAAAGAGGAAGGAATAATCAACATTAACAAAGAAAACAGCTAATGAGATGAATCCAAGGGCCTAGTGGCAATGACAGGTTACTGGTGACCTTGAACTAGAGCTGTCTTTATAAATTGGTGTGGTAGAAGCCAGATTGCAGAGGCAACAGGAGAAGTCAAGTTTAAAGAAGCTATTTCTATGAAAAAAATTATTAGGTTTCAGTAGCTTGTGTTTCATGTAGCTGACATTTTAAATGCCCTGGGCTAAGCTAAACTTAAACATAAAAGAATAAGCCATATTTAAACATCAGACCATTACTTTACTCTTTTTCTCATTTCTTAATAGGGTTTGGCCTTGGTGGATAGACAGTCAAGACCAGAAATCATATTTTTGCTAAAAGTAGATGATTTACCTGAGGATAATCAGGAACGTTTTAATAGTCTATTCTCTCTACGGGAGAAATGGACAGAAGCAGATATTGCTCCATATATTCAGTAAGTACTTTATTAAATATGAATTTTGAGGGCTGTTCTTTTAATAAAGAGTGGCATAGTATTTTGGATTTTTATTAGAACACTTTTTTTTTTTTTTGAGTATTTCCCAAGGACAACGCTTCCTTTGAAACTTTCTCAAATGGAGGCTGTCTTCTATATTATCCTCCATAACCACTGATCCTGAAGGTAGGGTATGTGTTATCTTTCTTCCTTTCTACTTCATATATATATATATATATATATATATATATATATATGCACACATATATATGTATAGTTTTTTAAAATATATTTTTATTGACTTCAGAGAAGAAGGGAGAGGGAGAGAGAGATAGAAACATCAATGATTAAAGAGAATCATTGATTGGCTGCCTCCTGCATGCCCCCTACTGTGGAGTCCACAACCTGGGCATGTGCCCTGACCAGGAATTGAACCCTGACCTCCTGGTTCATAGGTTGATGTTCAACCACGGGGCCACACCAGCCGGGCGCTTACTACTTCTTCTAAAATCACTTTTCTGCCCTCCTCCCTGCAAAATTGTGGCCCTTAGAGGGACAGTCAGACTATATATCCCTCTCTGATTGACACCTGTTACTTTCCTGCTGCCTTGCTTTAACATCTTGTAGAAGCCAGATTGCAGAAGAACAAGTTAGCCCAGAAGCCACTAACACTTCCCCCTCTTCACTGTGTCTCACCTCTCAGGCCCTCTCTCTTTTTACCCAGATTGGGTAAAAATTTCTCCAACTATTTTTTTTTTTTGCTGATAAATAGACAGGTTTAATGATGCATTGTTCTTCACACAGATGCCTGAAGTCTTTAACTAAAATCCAGGAATATGCAAGTAGGCAACATAGACCAATTAGCCAGATCTAAAATAAACTGGCTTCTTATAACTACCCTGTAAACATCACAGCTCTTCTTCCGTCCAAAATGAACATAATCTCACATTAAAACACTTAATGTAGGGCAGTGGTCAGCAAACTGTGGCTCGCGAGCCACATGCGGCTCTTTGGCCCCTTGAGTGTGGCTCTGCCACAAAATACCACGGCCTGGGCAAGTCTATTTTGAAGAAGTGGCGTTAGAAGAAGTTTAAGTTTAAAAAATTTGGCTCTCAAAAGAAATTTCAATCGTGCCAAAACCGGTTTGGCTCAGTGGATAGAGCATCAGCCTGCGGACTAAAAGGTCCCGGGTTCGATTCCAGTCAAGGGCACGCAACTGGGTTGCGGGCACATCCCCAGTAGGAGGTGTGCAAGAGGCAGCTGATCGATGTTTCTCTCTCATTAATGTTTCTACTCTCTATCCCTCTTCCTTCTTCTCTGTAAAAAATCAATAAAATATATTAAAAAAAAAAAAGAAATTTCAATCGTTGTACTCTTGATATTTGGCTCTGTTGACTAATGAGTTTGCCGACCACTGATGTAGGGGAACCAGAAACCTAGTTTTGTGGCCAAAAGTGAAAACCAAAGGAAAAATAGCAATTTGGTGGTTAGTTGGTGAAAGCAGGGAATCTGGAGCCCTTCACTGTGCTGCTTTGCTCTTCTTCCTCCTGCTCTTGTTGTCCCTCTTCTTCAGCCCATCCACGTTTGCTCTTAATGGTTTGAATAAGCCATCTGAAACTTACTCACTTCTTTGGAGCTCACCACTGTGCTAATCTTCTTTTTCCCATCAGTAGCTCTTTTTTTTTTTTTAAATATATTTTATTGATATTTTACAGAGAGGAAGGGAGAGGGATAGAGAGTTAGAAACATCGATGAGAGAGAAACATCGATCAGCTGCCTCCTGCACACCCCCCACTGGGGATGTGCCCGCAACCAAGGTACATGCCCTTGACTGGAATCAAACCTGGGACCCTTCAGTCCGCAGGCCGACGCTCTATCCACTGAGCCAAACTGGTTTAGGCTCCATCAGTAGCTCTTAACAGACACTTGTTGTCTGAGGGCTCAAAGCCCAGAATGGGTTTAGTTCGGCCGTCATACTTCCTCAGGGTGGTGAACACACTGCCCGCCAGCCGGCACTTCAGGAAGAGCCTGGTCAGCTCCGTCAGGAACTGCTCACTCTCCAGCAGAACCATCCCGGCTCTGCTGGCCCCCCGAGGACACCAATTTCTCCAACCATTACTGTATACCCTTCACTCCTTTGGTCCCCTCTCTCTGTCTTCTCATATCTCCCAGGCAAATATATACAAAGATTAAATCCAACTTTCTGCTTGCTCTGTGCCTACACCTCGGCAGCTAAAATTTCCTGGAGAAAAATACACAGTGGGGCCTGGCAAGTGGTACTTACATCAAGCTGCCTAATTAACATTTCCACTTGAATATCTAATAGGAATTTCAAACCCAACATGCTCATAACAGAACTGTTGATACCCCCTTGTCCTAATCCCATCTTCCTCATCTCAGTTAATAGCCCTACCATTATTCCCAGTTACTCACGCAAAAAATCTAGGAATCAACTTTGTATTTTTCTTCTCTCATCCCTTGGTTCAAACTCTGAGCAAATCCTGATGGATCATCTTGTATGTGACTTTGAATTGGTCTCCCTACTTCTATTTTGCCCCCTTACTTTCTCCCTCTTTTTCACTTTTTGTGAATATATAGTATAATGAACGCTCCATGAACTCACCACCTAGTTTCCATAATCATCACTCATTGCCTCCATTATTTAAAACTTAGATGGACAATGCTTTTCCATTAATTAAAACTCTCTTAATGGCTTCCCATAATGCTTAGAATTAAATCACAACTCCTTTCTATGGCTTTCAAGGCCCTACATGATCTAACCCTTGCTCTCTTCCCATTCTTCCTTTCCTCATTATGTTCCAGTCATAATATTCTCTTTTTTGGGGTACAGAAGAGGAAGCCAAAATTCAGGGAGGGCATGTAACCTTGATAAGCTCACACAGGTAGCCTAGTACCAGGTTCTCTGAGTCTAGACCCCACTGTATCACTTTGCTTGCTTGTATTTCTACTTTGGAGGTTGTGTGATAGAATGGGAAACAAAAACTTTGAAGTCATAGAGAGCTGGCTGCAAAATGTGGATTACCCTTTACTTCCTGAGCCCCAGTTTCCTCATACCTAGTATGGGGTTAAATAATACATTACTCATACTATGCTTGTGAAGTCTGAAGTTAATACATCCAATGCACCTAGTCCAGTGGTCGGCAAACTCATTAGCCAACAGAGCCAAATATCAACAGTACAACGATTGAAATTTCTTTTGAGAGCCACATTTTTTAAATTTAAACTTCTTCTAACTCCACTTCTTCAAAATAGACTCGCCCAGGCTGTGGTATTTTGTGGAAGAGCCACACTCAAGGGGCCAAAGAGCCACATGTGGCTCGAGAGCTGCGGTTTGCCGACCACTGACCTAGTCAATTAAGGCTTAGTAACTGGTCCCTACCCTGTCTCTCCTACACACACATACCCTATGATTGTTGGGAAGATGAGATTTAGGAGAGAAAGATATAAATAAATAGTACTGTGAATATTATGTTATGTTCCCTAAAATATTTATGCTATTCATTTATTTCTTTTTGTTCCTACAGAGATTTGTGTGGAGAGAAGCAAACCATAGGTGCATTACTCACTAAATATTCTCGATCTTCGATGCAAAATGGTGTTAAAGTTTATAACTCAAGAAGACCCATTTCTTAAAAGAACAACAGTCTTTTCTTTGCAACTAAAGTTCCTCTATAAAGTTGCTGGTTATTATAAGAAAAATATTCTTTTATACATTTGTATTTCAGACTTTAAAAAACCTTATACTGTGAGGCATTTTTCTTTTCATCTTAAGCATTTTGAAACTACTGCTCTTCTTTTTTCTTAAATGTAAGAGGATATTTCTGTCTTTCAAGTTATGTTTGTATTAGGTACACAGTATAAACAAGGACAGAAGAAAGTGTTATTTCTTATATTTAGTATATCTCTATAGTTCATTTGGTTTTATTTATTGAAAATTTTTTGCTTTTTAAATATTTAATATTGTATTTCTTTCATTAGGATTTGACATTGTAATTATTAATACATTTAAAAGTTTTTAGAGAACTAAATAGCCAAGAGAATTATTTATGCACTTAAATGTCATTTCTCAAGCAAGTGGGTTCCCATCTAGTTTCAACCTCCCACCAAAACAGGAAGTCACTACATGCTATCAGTTATCTACATTACTCATTTTCATTGATGAAATTGACTTGATAATTGCTCCTCCATTTGTCTGGCTGAAATGGGCTGAAATGGATTTGATCCTCAATTTGATGTGAAGGATAATAGAGCAGTTTATAATCCTGTGGTAGGCAGGTAGACAGACATGAGCAGAGCAAGGACGATAGGCCAGGGACAGAAGATCACTAAGGTTCCTAGTAATGGACAGTTGTAAGGTAGAAACTTGTCCCTGGGGTGATTTTTCCTCTGCTAGCGTATCACTGATCATGTAGTTTATTTACCTTTTATTTTTTTTAAAATATATTTTATTGATTTTTTACAGAAAGGAAGGGAGAGGGATAGAGAGTTAGAAACATCGATGAGAGAGAAACATCGATCAGCTGCCTCCTGCACACCTCCTACTGGGGATGTGCCCACAACCAAGGTACATGCCCTTGATTGGAATCAAACCTGGGACCCTTCAGTCCACAGGCCAACGCTCTATCCACTGAGCCAAACCGGACAGGGCTGGTCATGTAGTTTAGACCCCCTGTCCTTTCCTCCCTAGAGATAACGTCTAGGCCTCAGCTGTATTTCAGCTCCAGGCCCAGAAAAACTGCAAAACTAGACAATAGAGGCCACCTCAGGACCAGTTGCATTGAACAATGACCCCCTGCCCTGGCTTAGACCCATCAGTGGAGACCCCTACCCAGAAAGTACACACCTGGAAAACTGCTGAATATTCTATTGAGATCTTCCCTTGGGGCCTCTGCTAAAATCTCCACCCTTAAAATCCTTAGGACATAGGACCCAGCTCCCTCTCCACTCCTGGAGAATGGATGTCTTCCCTTCCCTCCTCCCCTCAGGTGCATCACCTTTACCTTCCACACTTCTAAGCTCCAAGGGCCCATCCTTTGCCTCTATAACTTGTTTCCTAAGTCCATTTCTTTTACAAATTACTTCTACCTCTGTGACTTTCTAAATAAATGTTCTCTTATAGTTTGAATCTTGACTCCGAATTCTTTCCGAGCCAGAACTCAAAGTATGAAGAAGGTTGCTGAACCCAGGTCTGGTCTGACCCCATTGGTCTAACAGTGCCATTCTCACCTCTGCCAACAATCCTATAACAGAAACTGACACAAGTAATACTCACTAGAAAACTACAATATCTAGTTGATTTTGGAATGCTTGAGACATTTTTTTTATAGCTTTACTTTCCTAATTTGCTTTCGTTTAGGCCAGTGGTCGGCAAACTCATGAGTCAACAGAGCCAAATATCAACAGTACAACGACTGAAATTTCTTTTGAGAGCCAAATTTTTTAAACTTAAACTTCTTCTAACGCCACTTCTTCAAAATAGACTCGCCCAGGCCGTGGTATTTAGTGGAAGAGCCACACTCAAGGGGCCAAAGAGCCGCATGTGGCTCGAGAGCTGCGGTTTGCTGACCACTGGTTTAGACTAAACTTCAAATTAATCTTCATTGGGGGGTGAGGGCATGTATGGGAGTGGGGTGGGGGGGGGGGCAATGGTAAGATATGTACACATATAATACCTTAATAAAAAAATTAAAAAAAAAACAAAAAAATTAATCTTGACTAATGAATGTATCAGGGGGACAGTTGGAGGGGATAGGCCAAAGTTAAATCTGGTCCAAGGTTAAAAATAATATTAATGGGGAGATTTAACTGTTATTGAAATTTACAGTTTTTATTCTCATGCACATGAAATGTAGATGCGATGCTTCAAAAGCATCTTTCCTGTCTTTCAACAAATATTCTGCATCTGTGTGGATCTTTTCTATTTTTTAAAATACTGAGTCAGCAGTGCCTAGTGAGGGCTCTGGAGTTTGAGTCAGAGTATCTCGGGTCGAATTACATATTTTATAACAACTTAACTCTCTAGGGGCCCAGTGAATTGATGGTGTCTGTTAACAGCAAACCAGAGGCACAGCCCTCCTGGATTCACAGACTCCCCAGTTCCTAGTCCTCAGGCCCTGGCTCATCTCAAACCTGGCCCCACACTTCTCAATGCGCATGCGCTAGACCTTTGTTCCTCTAAAATTTAAATGCCCCTTCTTTCCTTCCTGCTCTTCTCAACTCACACTATAACTGTGTTCGCTTTCCTAAACTTGAGCAGCTCTCATTCACTATAGATACACTGAATGGCAAATACAGAATCCGACAGTATCGCGCAAGCCCCGCCTTCTCACCAAAACTTCCGGCGCGTCGCACTTCCGCTGACGTCGGGGTCACAGGTGACAGGCAGGATGTCGAGTGACGGTGGTGTTGAGCGGTGGCTGAGAGGAGCATCTCCATGACCCGAGCTTGGCGAGGGCGTCTGAAGGGATCCTACATTGGGGAGCGAGTTGGAGGCGGAGGCGGCGGGGCCGGACGTGGGCGCCCGGGGAGCCCGGCCCGGGGGCGTGACTGCGGGGAGCGGGAGCAGGCGGTGCAGGCGCCGGGTAATGCCCGCCGCCCTCGGGGAAGCCGGGAAGCCCTGCTCCGCGGGATCGCTTCATGCCGCCGACCGGCTTAGAGCCCGCCAGAATGAACAGGAAGAAAGGAGACAAGGGCTTTGAAAGTCCAAGGCCATATAAATTATAAGTATTTCTTCCATCGCCCTTTCCTCTTCTGGGTTCTGCTTTCATCAGTTCTATTTTTTGTTTGCTTTAAACTGGCTTGGGCTTGGGAAACCTAGTGGGAAACTAGAACCCACTCTCTGTGACGGAAATGCTATTTGGAGGGCGAAATGCTTTGCCCGACAGTTAATTCAACAGATTTAATGCCCCTTGCAGGTTAATAAATCTTTTTTCTTAAAATGCAAAACTGTATTTGTCCAAAGAAGTTTATTTGCATGGCTGTTGCTAAATTGAAAAGCAAGTTAACCAAATTTGTAGTATTTTAAAATGATAAAGTGATTTTTTGAGCTGCTTAGAACATAGTCTTTGCTTATACTTAGATACAATTATGCTTCATTTTAATAATAGAAATATTTTATTTTGTATTTTTTTTAATATACAACCCATCAGGTCGTCTGCATCAACAACATAAACTTCCAGAGAAAATCTGTTGTGGTAAGTATATTATCAACAATTGTAAGCAGTAACAAATCCACCAGAGTACACACTGGCTTAACTTGACTGCTAAGAGGCCAGTTTTTGTTTTGTTCATTTTTGTTTTGTTTTTTAAATATATTTTTATTGATTTCAGAGACGGAGAGAGAGATAGAAACATGAATGATGAGAGAGTATCATTGATCGGCTGCCTCCTGCACTCCCCCTATTGGGGGATGGAGCCCTAAACCCCAGCATGTGCCCTTGACAGAATCAAAGCCGGGACCTTCCAGTCCGCAGTCCAATGCTCTATCCGCTGAGCCAAACCAGCTAGGGCCCAGTTTTATTTTTTGATTCTTGGCTGACCTGGTTTATGTGACATTGGTGGCTAATGAAATTTTAGATAAGGTGTTTGAAATCTAGTACCCCGCCCGCCATTTAGATCATTTAGATGTATAGATTTCGGATGTGTTTCCATTCTAGGAAAGTCCTTGACAACCCAAGAACTTAATTTTCTCTCTCAGGGGAACCTGTATTAAATAGACCAAAATCGTAGGGAGAATTGGTTTCCTTTGAGGTATGGCATGAACTTTCCTCTCCGACTTACTTAAGGTGAGCTGTATAGATTTTAAAATGTCATTTTCATAAGAATCATAGAATCTTGGATTTATAAGGAACCTTAAAGGTTCATTAGGTCCAATTTCCTCATTTAAGGAATTTCTTTTTCAGTATTCCTTGCATATGATTCTTTACATTGTACCTTATGGAAGGATACTTGGTCAGGTGAGAGCTAAGAGGCAATCTGGTGAATGTCCTGGATTCCACATGTAAATTTTGTCCTATTGTATTAGCAGAACCTCAATTCCTGTTTGATAATTAATTGGGATTAGTCATTCCAGCCAGTACAGTGACCTCTTTCTCTGCCTCTTGGTTCAGTGGCATAAGGAACCTGAAGTGGTCAAGGGACGGTCTCAGCTTCCAGTTTAATGGAACCAGCACTATGTCCCCTGGTGGATGCATTTCTCCCTCAACCACTAGGACCTCTGAACACATTGAACCCAAGGTCACAAAGACAGGAAGCAAAAATCCTTTCAGTGGCCTTTTTGGTGCAATAGTGAAAATAGTCACTCTCACTTTTACCCCTTGGTTCCCAGCTCTGTTTGAGCTGTGAAGAAGTGACCCTGTATATTGTCCACTAGCTTAAGACAGCATCCTGTTAGAGGCCTTCCAATTGTTTCTGTAACTGAGCCTTTAGTAATGGATCATGCCAGCTGCTTCTGAATGGTAGGGCATAGCACAAAACCAATAAATTTTGTGTGTTTTAAGAGTCCATTGCCACACTTCCCTATATACTTGATTGAAAGTATGTACGGGATATTGAAACACAGGTTTAAACTGTGTGGGTCCACTCATGTGGGTTTCTGTGTATAAGTGGACTGGCATGTTGTTCAGGGGTCAACTGTATTTTTCATCTGCAGTTGGAAATCTGCAGATGCAGAGTGCTGACTTAAGTGATACATGGATTTTTGACTGTGGATGGCTGGTGCCCCTAACCCCTGAGTTGTTAAAGGGTCAATTGTATATTATAGTTAGGGAAGGAAAATCTAGAATACGTGTCTGTTCTTGTAAGGACAAATCACTGTCCCCCCTCTATGATACGTACTCTCTAATGTTATTTTTCTACCAAGTGACTGGTCCTTTCTGGGAAGGTCCCATATTAGAAGCTTAATATCATCTTCGGCTACTGGGGGGTGGCACTCAGCAGTGCCATGGTGGGAGGAAGAGCATGTCATTAGACTCATGCACAGCCTCCATTCTTGCCACCTTGACCACTTTGTATTTTGAGCAAGGTGGGCAGGGAAAGTGTCTGTGACATCTACTGGATAGATGATCTTGCCAGTTGATTTTGGAGGGCTCCTTCTGCAGTGGGTGCCCTCTGATGGTCATTTATGTGATAGATAACAACATGAATATTTTCTTATTATCCCTAGTCTAAGAAATCTATTCTTATACTTAACTTCTCCCACCATTTTCTAATTTTCAATCTTGTTCTTTACAAGTCCTTGACCAGCCAGCCTACCCATGAGTATCTAACTGCCTGTGGATCAGTGTAGAGGTGTACTTGAGGTCATCTCTACTGCTACAAAGAATGTACAACCAGATGTTTTTTTCCCCAATGTTCTTTCCACTGTAGGATTTTCTTTGCATTGTCTTTCAGGGTCACACTTCAGTGGTGCTAGAATTATTTATAATTCAGACTTGTGCTTTGTCCTATTCTGCTTGAACACGGGGAACTCTCCATGACGCCAGAGGTGTGGAATGAGGGAGAGGTGGAGAAGCAGTGGGAGCAAGTTCCATTGGATTCTGACTCACATATTCATGCTGTTTGTGCTTATCTGCTTGGCCTAGTCCAGATGTGTTTTTTCTGTTTAAAAGTGGAAAGCTGCTGCACATGTCCAGTTTTATTCTTCAGAGCTTCATACTGTACTCAGTTCATGATGGTTGTTTCAGGTAACATAGTCTTTGAGAGTCCCATGGTCACGTGTTCCGTCTCTGCTGCAGGGTCTAGTAGTAAACCAGTAGTTGCTTTGCAAATGGAAAATAGTTATTGGCAGAAGAGGTCATGCCCATACTCCCTGGAATGTGCACCATCATTCTATTGGAAGCCAGATATCTATCTGCTATGGACATTTCCAATACCATTGGATATGCTGAGTCCTAAGGCCCAGGTGGCAGCTTGAACCACAGCCTGCTTGAACCCTTTCTTACCTTGGATCCCTCTGTAAGTCTTATTAGTTATCTAGTAAGCAGTATGCCCAGAATCTGAAGAAACCCACCAAGTTTCATGCCTCTTTTTTTCCCCTTGTAGTGGGCAGTGCAAAATGAAGCAACTTCTCTTTCACTTTAGGTCTATTTTTATATGCCTCAGACCACTGGAACCTTAGAAGCTTCATTGATGTGACAAGTCCCTGAACTTTCATGTGATTTAACTCTTATCCTCTGCCATCTGTATTTTTTTTTTTTTTTTTATTAAGGCATCAAGAGAACTTGTTACTCCTTTCTCTCCAGGTCCAGTTAGCATAATGTTGTTAAAAATCAGTGTAACTCTCTATGGACTATCATGCAACTAAGGGACTTTTGGAATATGTTTGACTGAGACGGAGAGTTGATATTAATTGCTAGGTGACAGTGAAGGGCTTCTATCTTGGAGGCAACTTGCCTCTGATTCTTTTTTTTTTGGGGGGGGGTGTGTGTAAGAATTAGGGGTGGGAGAGCATTTGCTTGATAATTAGCTGCACTACTAGTTACCAAAAGCTGTGCTGATTTCCTGCAGCAAAAATTCTCCATCTGCAAACATGGTTGGCAAGTTTATGATACTTCATTATCATTCTCCAAAAACTACTTGACTTGTATTGGCCAAATAATTGAGTTAAATGAAGTTGTAGTAGGCATCTTTCAAATCTCTGGTGGCACTAATCTCTGCAGTTCCCCAGGCATATTTAGTTGCTTTGATTTACTATCTTAGGGAAGTGAAACGAGTGGTCCAGTGGTGTTTTTAGTCCTATAGTAATCTTCATTCCTTGGTCAGAGAATGAATATGAGGATTTGCCAAGTACTGAAGTATGTACTGTATGTTCTGGGACTGGGAAAATAGCACTAGTCCTACTCTGAGATAGATGTGAGCCATGATTCCCTTCAATCTTGACCTCCAAAGACTTCTAGTCTGACTAATAGAGTATGGTTTGGGAATCCAGGGATTAGTGTCAGTTTAGAAACAAGATATAATCTAGGAAAAGGGCAAAAATTAATTCATTTGAGCTTGACAGATTTCAAGATTTTAAAAGCAAGATATGTGAAACTTTAACATGTTTGTAGGCAGGGGGGAAATTCTATATCGAGGGGATATTGCAGTTAATAGAGCAGGATTTCTGAAGATACTACGGAGGATCACCACTAGTAGAAGAATCATTCTTAAACAGGCGGGAATGATAGGTACATGTAACAGAGGGGGAAGATAATTGATAGATGGTGGAAGAGTGGTTGAAGTTAAGGATCTTGGGAGAACGGAGAAGAAAGTAGCCCTAGAAAGATTGTTGTGAGAAACTGGAGGAGATTAAGGAGCAGGAGAAATTAATGTGGCTGAACAGGAAGACTGGGAGAGAAGTAATAAGGGCAAAAGGATAGAAATCGTAGGCATTCTGGTTTAAAATTGTCAGCATCAGAGGGATGAGCTGTCTTCAAGAGTGTGATCTTGATTGTTGTCCCTTAATGGAAGTGAAGATCATAGGAATTGAAGTCAAGGAATTTTGAAGCTGTGTTACTCAATGGATCAGATATACCTTCAGTCAGGTAACTTAGAGTGATGGCAGAGATGGGTTAGAAAGGGAGAGTCTGAGCCTTCAGTGAATGTTGGGGAATTTGGGAGGATAATATAACTTGTATGGCATAAACACAAAGGAAAAGAAGTAAAGAATAATGGGCATATATTAAATACCAGCTATGATTTTAAGTGCTTTCTATGTATTAAATTGCTCCATTGTCATAATAACACTAAAAGGTAGATAGTGTCATTATTCCTGTTTTACAGATGAGGAAACGGAGGTACAGAGAGCTAGAGTAACTTAGCCCAAGATCATACACTTAATTAGTGGTGGAGCTGGGATTTGAATGCAGGCAGTCTGTCTCCAGAACATGTACATTTAATTTGACAGTGATGCCATACTACCCTTGCTCATTTACTGCATGCTCTAAAATCTGTAAATGGTTCAGGAGTAGCAGTGGAAACTAGGTTTCCTGTTTTCCCCTCCTCTAATTTATAGTGAATGAAAGAAAAGGTAGCTTCTTGTCAAGGGGGATTCAAGAGACGTTTCATGTAAGGCTAGAAGGTAGAGAAGGATTTTTTGAAAAGGTTGAATGGCAACAGGAGAGGTTACTTAAAGTAGGGTAGGGACTCTAGGAGGATGGTCAGCTGTGAGGTGGGGAGAGAGCAAGGAGCAAGGAAGAGATGAGAGTGAGTGAGATGTTAGATGACCTGGGAGTTTACAGTTACACCAGCTGCTAAGGATGCCAATCAATGGGATTGAGCATTGCAGGCAGGTACAGGTTAGGGCTCTAGGTGGTGTCAGAGACCTGAGAATTCAAGGAGACTGGGCTTTCCTTATCTTCATGAAATACACATCATTCACTATTTTACTACTGTTAACCTTAGTTTAGTTTACTGTTAACCAAATCCTGTTCTTATGTCTCACCCATATAGCTAGCTGTTGACAGCACTTTCCATAATCTTTTCTGGTTTACTTTTGACATTATCTTGGTTCTGCTTGCTGTCTTTCAACTGATCCAAACTGATTTGTGTAGATTGGTAAGTGCATTGCTGATGTGCTAATTAAGGGATTTTGGGTCTTCTTTCCTACAGTTGCTCACAGTTTACACCTTTAAACACAGAGACTTCATCAACAATATTTTTGAATTTGCTCTTTCTGTTTTCATTTGCTTTCACATAGATCTGTCCAGATGGTTTAGTTTAAGGATGTATGGCTCTTCTCCTATTTTGGAAGGAGGGAAAAAGCTACTGGATCTCTAGGTTTTTGAGCATTTGGGTTGGATGTTATCTAAAAATTCTTGCATGTATTTTAAAAGCTTTACACTGAGAGACATGGCATAATGGATGGAAATCAACTGGAATCATTTAGAAGTAGATTTGAATCTCAATTTTCCATTTGTTAATAATATAATTTCTAAACTGTTATCTATAAATGTATAACATAGTCCTTTTAAAGTTGTTATTGGAATTAGAGAGAACATAGAAAAGTAGTATAAAATCTGGTGTATAGTAGTGCTCATGAAACAGTAGCCATTATTATTGTTATAATCTGGCCTTCTATGTTTTCTGCCTATATTTCATCTTAGCTTTTCCTGTTGCAGCCTCTGAGATTTTTCTGTTCAGTTTGCAGCCCCTGAAATGTTACATTTTATGCCCTCCCATATTTTGTGTTTGAGAACATCAGTGTTCAAACCTAAGATATTTATTTAACTTACTGGACAGATATTCCATGTTTCTTTTTTTTTTTAATATATATATATATATATATATATATATATATATATATATATATATATATTTTAAATATATTTTATTGATTTTTTACAGAGAGGAAGGAAGAGGGATAGATAGTCAGAAACATCGATGAGAGAGAAACATCGATCAGTTGCCTCTTGCACACCTCCTACTGGGGATGTGCCCGCAACCAAGTTACATGCCCTTGACCGGAATCGAACCTGGGACCTTTCAGTCCACAGGCTGACGCTCTATCCACTGAGCCAAACCGGTTTTGGCTTTAAATATATTTTTATTGATATTTTACAGAGAGGAAGGGAGAGGGATAGAGAGCTAGAAACATCGATCAGCTGCCTCCTGCACACCTCCCACTGG
This sequence comes from Plecotus auritus, assembly GCF_963455305.1. Lineage (NCBI taxonomy): Eukaryota > Metazoa > Chordata > Mammalia > Chiroptera > Vespertilionidae > Plecotus > Plecotus auritus. The sequence goes on along the minus strand of NC_137777.1, from coordinate 27,165,234 downwards.
GGATGTGCCCGCAACCAAGGTACATGCCCTTGACCGGAATCGAACCCTGGACCCTTCAGTCTGCAGGCTGATGCTCTATCCACTGAGCCAAATCGGTTTCGGCAGATATTCCATGTTTCATTGGTCTGTCTTTTCCAATTGATTGAACACAAGAGGGTGGTGGCCAGTCAGTGTATTTAGCTGTCTCTCATGTCTTAGGTACATTTTTCAGATAGATTGCTCACCACACAGCTAACATGGTAGAACTACATGTGTATGGTCTCTGAGTCTACTTGGTTCGAACTCATCCAGCATCTTGAAGTATCTGCTGCTCTAAGAGGCAGCAACAGATTTTCTCTACTTAACTGAGTATCCTTTGTAGCTCTTGCCTCTTCACATTTCTGATTTACCTCTCATACTTGTTAGCTTCATCGATGTAGGTTTTTTTTTTTTTTTTTTAATCCTATTTGGGGGGCGGGGCATGTTTTTTCACTCACTGACATGGTTTTGATTCTCTTTCTGCTCTGTCATTCTTTTTCCTTCCTCTCTGTTTGGGTTCCAGTCTGATTAGCAATTACTACATTTGAGAGTAGTGAGTCCTTTTACTTTTTTCCTAGCAAATGGTCTAATTTTCACTGGTAGTGAATGTGAACTACCAGGATGATAAAGCATACATAATTTATATCCACTCAGTCACTAGGACATGTTTGAAATGAAGATACTTGGAGAGCACTTGTATGTATATAGCTATTTGGGATTATGGAGTGTACTGTGTGAAATCAAAGAAATATGTTCTAAAACATACCAATCTTAATTATAATGAAATTATTATTATTTATCTTTACAGGGATTTGTGGAACTGACTATATTTCCCACAGTTGCAAACTTGAATAGAATCAAGTTGAACAGCAAACAGTGTAGAATATACCGAGTAAGGATCAATGATTTAGAAGCTGCTTTTATTTATAATGATCCGACCTTGGAAGTTTGTCACAATGAATCAAAACAGTAAGTTATACACTATAAAAGTTGCTATTTCTAACTATCATTTTTTTCACATAATTTGATTAATTTTTTCAGTTGAGTTTTCCAAGATTATTATTAGATTCTGGTTTCCAAGTTTGTTTGCTTTTTTTCTAATTATAATTTCTATTGCTTTTACTACTCTGCACATTCGGTTTAAAAAATTTTACTAGCTCTGCCCAACATAGTAAATTATTAAGTTTTCCTTCTTCAGTCTACAGTTTTAAAGAAGTACTATTGGAGAACTTTAAATAAGTTTTCTTAGCCATTTTTTTTTTACTTTTGATGTTTTAAAAAATATTTACTTCATAAATATTAAATGTAATTTTTAATAAGTTAGATGGTCATCATAATCTATAGACCAGAGACTACTTTAAAATATTCTATAAAAATTTTTAACTACTTTAGAATATCATATAAAATATTCTGTCTGAAATATCTCATTCTTTATCTTAAATATTGCATGTCTTAAAGCTACTTGTTATTTTTATCAGTAAACATATGTTGTGATCAGTTTTTTGTTCTGCTTTTTTCATTTAAATACTTTGTTTTCACTATTCCATGTTTAATATGATAGGCTTCATTTTTTATTATTTTTATGGTCGGTTAACATTCCATTTAGTCTGCTGTAGTTTGAATGCTTATTTTCTAGTTTGGCATTTGTACAATTTCCAGTTGTTGTGATCATAAGTAATGTTGAGTAAGTATTTTGGAACAGATTAGTTATTTTTGCATTTGAATTATAGATTACTTATCATTGTTAAGGCTCTTCTTAGCATTTTACTTGATTGTGTTCCAGTAAGATTTGTACTGATTTAAATACTGGCACTTTTATTTTCAAAGCTTTGATAGCATTGGCTTATATCATTTCTGTGATTCTCAATGTTTTGGGGTAGAATGTTCCAAACTATAAAATCTTTTTTTAAAATTATAAACTGTTTAGTTAAGTACTCCTTTAAATGTGTAATAAGTGCATTAAGGCAGCAGTTTCTCAAAGTATGATTCCCAGACAAGCAGCATCAACATCACCTGGGAATTTGTTAGAAATGCAAATTCCCAAGCATTATCCCAGAACTACTGACTGAAAACAAGAGGTGGGGTCCTGCAGCTTGTGTTTTTACTAGCCTGTCAGGTGATTCTGATGCAAATTAAAGCTTGAGGATCACCATCTAAAGCAGTGTTCCCAACCTTTTTTTGGCCATGCCCCACCTAAGCATCTCTAAAATCCTGATGGCTTCCCCTGTCACATATAATCTTATTATTCAAAAAGTGAACTACTCATGTGGAGGAAGCCTAAAAGGCCATTAACTTGGTCTAAACAAGCTTCCAAAGAACATGGCATCCATGAAAAAGAAAAAGAAAAGAACGAAAGGACAGTTGAAGTACCGAGGAAGAACTCACTTAAGAAATTGTTAAAAAAAATAATAATGTGAAGTGATAGGAAAAAATAGCCAGGCCGAGGGACCCCACTGGTGCAAGATCAGAGCTAGGGAGGGATGTGAGAGGTTGGCCAGCTGGGGAGGGACTGCGGAAGGGCTTCAGGGTGTGTCCAGCCCCTCTCGCTCAGTCCCAATCGGCTGGACCCCAGCAGCAAATTAACCTACGGGTCAGAACATCTGCCCCCTGGTGGTCAGTGCTCATCATAGCGAGCTGTTGAGTGGCCTTAGCATATTATGCTTTGATTGGTTGAACAGCCAACTGGGTGACCGGACATTTAGCATATTAAGCTTTTATTATATAGGACTAGAGGCCTGGTGCACGAAATTCATGCACGGGGGTGGGGGGGTCTCTTCAGCCCAGCCTGCACCCTCTCCAATCTGGGACCCATTGGGGGATGTCCCACTGCCGGTTTAGGCCCAATCCAGGGATCGGGCCTAAACCGGCAGTCGGACATCCCTCTCATAATCCTGGACTGCTGGCTCCTAACTGCTCACCTGCCTGCCAGCCTGATTGTCCCCGCTGCCGGCCTGGTCACCCCCAACTGCCCCCTGCCGGTCTGGTCACCCCTTACTGCCCCCCATGCCAGCCTGGTTGTCCCCAACTGCCCCCCCGCCAGCCTGGTTGCCCCACGCAGCCTGATGTTCAGTCGTTTGGTCGTCCCTCACTAACCCCCCTGCTGGCCTGGTCGCCTCACGCAGCCTGTTTGGTCGACCGTCCGGTTGTTTTGGTCGTGAGGCCCCTGGCTTTTTATATATATGGGTAGTTTTTTTTAAAGTTCCTAATGAAATTAGCCTATAGACTTTTTTTTTTTTTTTTGGTTGTAGGGTAAAAAAATAAAGGATGGTATGTATACACTATTAAGTTACTCAAGGAAAACTAGATTTGGTTTTGATATTTCTGATTATCATCCCAAAGAGGGAACCAGTATGACTTATAAAAACACTATTATTTATTACTTGTAAGATTCATAAGATACAAGACAGAAACATACCAGTTATTCAGAAGAAATGTTGCTTTTTTTTTTTTTTTTTTAGCAATTAGATATGAAAAATATGCCCATGGGTGACATTTTTGAAGGGAACTTTGGGAAAGGCAGATAGTTAAGGTCATTAGCATATCCTTAGATACTTCTGTTACCTTTCCTGTTTCTAAAATAACTTACTTTTTTCAATAAGCCAATAAAATTCCTACTAAAGTTGAAACAAAAAAAATGTATGACAGTTTTTTTAAAAGATATATTTTTATTGATTTCAGAGAGGAAGGGAGGAGGGGAGAGAGCTAGAAACATCCATGATGAGAGAGAATCATGGATAGGCTGCCCCCTCCACGCCCCCTACTGGGAATCGAGCCCGCAACTTGGGCATGTGCCCTTAACCAGGAATCGAACCTGGGACTCTTCAGTCCATAGACCAATGTCTATCCCAGTGGTCGGCAAACTCATTAGTCAACAGAGCCAAATATCAAGAGTACAGCAATTGAAATTTCTTTTGAGAGCCAAATTTTTTAAACTTAAACTTCTTCTAACACTACTTCTTCAATAGACTTGCCCAGGCGGTGGTATTTTGTGGAAAGAGCCACACTCAAGGGGCCAAAGAGCCGCATGTGGCTTGCGAGCCGCAGTTTGCCAACCACAGCAGTCTATCCAGAGAGCCAAACCGGCTAGGGCTGTTTGACAGTTTTGAAATTGAAAATTATACTTAAAATTATCGGTGGTAAAATGTGATCTTTAATACATACAAGAATGTCCTAACATTCAAAGAAGTAATGTACTACTTCGTCACATTTTCTTATTTGTTTTAAAGTTAAGATTCCAGGCCCTCCTATTTTTAATGGAAAGGGTGTGCTTACTTACCTTGGTTGAGATTCAGCCCCTCTGAACTATAGGAGGATTGTAAGAAAGGGAAACATAAGAGACGAAAAGGCATTTCTACCTATTTTAACCAACTGAATGTTAACTTACCTGTACTAGCAACTAAAAACCCAATGGCTTACGTAACATCTTTAAGGCTTTCTCTCTTTTTCTCTCCTCCTCCCCGCGCCCCCTCCTCCAAGCTTATTGTTTGCTGGAAAAATAAAATAATTGCAGCACTTGAAGTTTCTCCAAATATATTTTGTGTTTGAATCTTATGTATTTTAGATAAACCTAATTTACTGGAAAAATTATACATTTAATTCCTATCAAAGAACATGGTAGATATTTCTCATATAGAATCATTTCCCTAAACAACTTTAAGTATAGCCTAAAAAAGATGGATACTGAATTTGCTCAATATCAATGGCTCTATCAAATGGCAGATATTTACGTGGACATTAAAAACAAGAAAAAATAGCCCACTTTATAAATCATTTCAATCTCTGAAATCTGCATGCAATTTTGTTCTGGATAATATTCTCATTGCAGATTATAGTTTGCCTCCATGGGTAGGACTCTTTGGTGTGTTCTTTCTCTTTTTTTCCTTTTTTTTTTTTTCTTTTTCTATATTTCTTCTTAGAATAAAATAAATGTAGACTTTGTCAGAGAACCTCTTTCTGTAGATAGATGGCCTACAGTAGCTGACTTCTTTTCTTCATCTGTGTTTCTTTTCCTTTCCTAGATAGGTGTTGCCACTTTGAGAAGACCTTTTTTATTTTGCTTGAAAAGTCTCAACTTTTCAAAGTTCCAACAATCAATTTCTGTTGGCTGGGTTTGTTTTTTTCCCCCTGTATGTAAACTATCAAAACTAAAGGCAAGGAAAAAATTGAGTGTTGACACAGATGTAGAATAATTAGAACTCTCAAACACTGCTAGTAGAAAAGTAAATTCAGTTTGAATATATGCATACTCTATGATTGACAGTCTCACTCCTAGGTATACACCTAATAGAAGCATGTTCATGTGTTCACCAACAAATTCACACAGAAACGTTCACAGCAACATTTATAATAGTCAACACTGGAAATTACTTAAAGATGCATCAATGGTAGAATAGTAGATTGTCGTGTATTCTCACACTATTGGAATTCCAAACAGTAATAAGAACGAATGACCAACAACTAAATGTAATAATATGGATGGATCTCTCAAACTTAACATCAAGTAAAAGAAGTCAGATACAAGATAATGTATATTAAGTTGTTAATCTAGCACATTAGATGTCATAATAATGAGTTTTCCTTGGTGGTGGGAAGTGGGGCTTGGTTAGTGGTTATCAGAGGGCACAAGAGGGCTTCTAGAGGCTGGTAAAATTCTGTTCTTGTTCTGCATACTGGCTTTGGTTTTGTGAAAGTTCATTGAGCTATATACTTAGAGTATATATACTTTTCTGATGTAAATTGTGCTTCCATGAAATATTTTTAAAATAGAGAAAAATAATTGAATCTTACGGCTTGCAAAATCTGCACCTATAGTTTTTGTTGTTGTTAATCCTCACCTGAGGATATTTTTTCCATTGGTTTATAGAGAGAGTAAAAGAGAGGGAGGTAAGGAGAGAGAGAGAGGGAAAGAGAGAGAGAGAGAAACATGGATGTGAGAGAGACACATTGATTGGTAGCCTCCCACACAAACCCCAACCGGGGCTGGGGATTGAGCCTGCAACCCAGGTGCGTGCACTTGATCGGGAATTGAACCTAAGACTCTTTGGTCTGTGGACAAGTGCTCTAACCTCTGAGCAAAACCAGCCAGGACTGCACCTATAGTTTTAAGAAGTACATGTTCTTTATTTGACAAAGAATTAACAGATTATTTTAATAAAATGTGGATGATTATAATAGACTAGAGGCCCGATGCATGAAATTCGTGCAAGGGGCTCAGCCCTCGCAGCCCCGGCTTCGTCTGGAAGATTGTCCGGACAGTCATCCGGAAGGTCGTCTGGATGGTTGTCTGAATGGTTGTTCTGCTGTTTGGTCTAATTAGCATATTAGCTCTTTATTATATAGGATTCCATCATCTTAATTTTCCAGTTTTTCAGTATCCCCTACAGCATTACTCGTCTTTCAGTTTTATTTCCTTGAGGAGGACTGGGAGTTTGTGGGGTGGGGTGGAGTGGGGTGGTTATAAAGCAAGAGCACATTAATATTTTGTAGTCATTATTATTCTGAAAATTGAAAACATTTATTATAATCTTGCCTTGTAGCTTTTGGCTTTTATGAGATTATTATGAAAGAAAACATTTGATTCTTATTATGAAAGCAAACACTGAAATCCAAACCATGAGAAAAGTATTCCTTATAACTGACTTCCTATTAGATTTCATTTCTAATGACTCACCATTTTATTTGGATTACTTTACCTTTTCTGAGGAAATGAGGACATTAAGAGAATAATTTCCCATAAAGAAACTGAGCAGCTTAATATGTGATGTCTAAATTTGGCATTTTGTGTAACGATTATTTTTTAATTTTGCCTTTCACAGATAACAGGGAAATTATAAGTTTTGTAACTATCTCAAATTTCTTGTTTTTGAAATTTTATTGAAAATAAATTGTAATCTATAGATGTATAAGTAGTCTTTAAAATTAGATGTTACATTAACTAAGTGCTGGCAATGATGAGGAGGAGCAACTGGCAATTTCATATTCTGCTGATAGGAACACAGAGGAACACTATTTGGCAGATTCCTAAAAACTTAACGTATGTTTACCATATCACTCTGGAGCCCCACTTCTGTGTATTTGTACTCCTGAAATGAAAATTAAAGTCACAAAAAAACTGATACTCATCCTATATAATAAAAGCCTAATATGCTAAGTGTCTGGTCAACCAATCGGCCGTTCAACTAATCAGAGCGTAATATGCTAATGATATGCTAAGGCTGCTCAACTGCTCGCTATGATATGCACTGACCACCAGGGCACAGACAGTTGACAGGTCGACCAGTTGCTAGGACATGCACAGATCACCAAGGGGGCAGACACTCCGACTGGTAGGTTAGCTTGCTGCTGGGGTCTGGCTGATTGGGACTGAGTGAGACGGGCCAGACATGCCCTGGAGCCCTCCTGTGGTCCCTCCCTGGCTGGACAACCTCCCGTGTCTCTCCCCAGCCCCGATGGTGCACCAGTGGGGTCCTTAGCTTGGCCTGTGCCCTCTTGCAATCTGGGACTCCTCGGGGGATGTCGGAGAGCCGTTTTTGGCCCGATTCTGCAGGCCAGGCCAAGGGACCCCACTGGTGCACGAATTCTTGCACTGGGCCTCTAGTTTGTTCATAACAGCTTTATTTGTGATAGCCACAAGCTGGAAACAACCCAGATGCCCTTCAATGGGTGAATGAATAAAGAATCTGTGGCACAATCTATATAATAGAATACTATTCAATGTAAAAAGCAACAATGGTGGTACATGTAATACTTTTAATAAATTTCAGAAACGTAATGAGTGGGACAAGCCAGCCTCAAGAGGTTACATTCTGTTGTTCCATTTAAAAAAAAAACACTTTAGAAAAATATAAATATTTTTATTGGTTTCAGAGAGGAAGGGAAAGGGAGAGAAAAACATCACTGATAAGAGAGAATCATTGATCGGCTACCTCCTGCACGCCCCACACTGGGGATCAAGCCCACAACCTGGGCATGTGCCCTGACTGGGAATCGAACCTTGACCTCCTGGTTCATAGGTCAACACTTAATCACTGAGCCATGCTGGCTGGGCTGCTGTTCCATTTTTTTGACACAAGGCATAGCACAAGAGACCTTTTGGGATAATGAAACTGTTCTCTATCCTGATTGTGGTGGTAGTTACACATGCGTTAAAATTTATAGAGTTGTAGCCTGGCCAGTGTAGCTCAGTTGGTTGAACGTAGTCCTATGCACCAAGAGGTCCCCAGTTCGATTCCTGGTCAGGGCACATGCCCAGGTTGCGGGCATGCAGGAGGTAGCCAATCAATGTTGATGCATTAATGTTTCTATCTCTCTCTCCCTTTCTAAAATCAATAAAAACGTATTTTATAGAGGTGCATACCAAAGAAAAAAATTATTTTTACTGTCTTATAATTCTAAGAATGGGTAGTATGTGAGAACTGAGTTTTTATTGTGACCCTAAAGTTTTACACCTTTTACATACTTATCTAATAGAAATTATTAAAATTATTGAGCAATCTGTTTAATTCCAGAGCTTTACGTTAGGTACTTGTTAAAAGCCATAGTTAATACTACATCTTTCCTAGTTAGTAGAGAGGTGGAGATAGGCGAAGAATGACCTCTATCAAATTAAGAATGTATAACTGAATATTTTCTTTAATGGCTTTTCCTTGTAATCATTCTGTAGATTACAAATTTACCAAACTAGTGAAAATGTCACTAACTTTACCTTGTGCATTCATCTAATGGCAGGTGAGAGACATAAAGGTGACAGTGAGAATATGGCTCATTGTGTTGCTCTTTCATCTGTTTTCTTGCTCTTGCCATTCCTTGTCTTTCTTTTTTCCATTTCTTCCATATTCCTTTAAGTGATTTCAGGGAGGAAATGTAATATGTGTACATGTAAGGTTTTTTTATGGAGTAAAATTAGAAAATCAGATGAGAACAATGTTTTCATATTTCCACTAGACTTCTGTGTATTGTTTTCACCCAATGGGAGATAAAATCAAGTAACTATTGAACAAATAAATTTATCAAGTACCCTCCCCCCCTCTGGTATATAAGGGATATAACAGTGAACCAGTCCAGAGTTCCCCTTACTCATTAAGCTTACATTGTCATGCACTGGGGAGTGATGAGGAGCAGTATTACATTTTGAGGAATTGATTCCCATCTTCATATGTTTTGTGTATCAAGACCATCAGGTGGTTTGATTTTTTAAAAAATATTGTGCCCTTGACCGGACTCGAATCCAGGACCCTTCAGTCCCATGACAACGCTCTATCCACTGACCCAAACCAGCTGGGCTTCCTCATATGTTTTAATCCTATATAATAAAAGCCTAATATGCAAATTGACCATCACTCCAACACACAAGATGGTTGCCCCCATGTGGTCAAAGATGGCCACTCCCATGTGGACACAAGATGGCCGCCACAAGATGGCCAGCAGGGGAGGGCAATTGTAGGTGATCAGGCCAGCAGGGGAGGGCTGTTGGGAGGGACCAGGCCTGCAGGGGAGGGCAGTTAGGGGTGACCAGGCCTGCAAGGGAGGGCAGTTGGGAGGGACAAGGGCTGTAGGGGAGGGCAGTTGGGGGGGACCAGGCCTGCAGGGGAGGGCAGTTGGGGGGGACCAGGCCTGCAGGGGAGGGCAGTTGGGGGGGACCAGGCCTGCAGGGGAGGGCAGTTGGGGGCGACCAGGCCTGCAGGGGAGGGCAGTTAGGGGTGACCAGGGCTGCAAGGGAGGGCAGTTGGGGGTGACCAGGCCAGCAGGGGCAGGCAGTTGGGAGGGACCAGGCCTGCAGGGGAGGGCAGTTGGGGGTGACCAGGCCGGCAGGGGAGGGCAGTTTTGGGGGACCAGGCCTGCAGGGGAGGGCAGTTGGGGGCAACCAGGCCGGCAGGGGAGGGCAGTTAGGGGTGACTGGGCCAGCAGGGGAGGGCAGTTGGGGACGACCGGGCTTGCAGAGGAGGACAGTTAGGGGTGACCAGGCTGGCAGGGGAGGGCAGTTAGTGGCAATCAGGCCAGCAGGGGAGCAGTTAGTGGCAATTGGGCCAGCAGGGGAGCAGTTAGGCATCTATCAGGCTGGCAGGGGAGTGGTTAGGGGGTGATCAGGCTGGCAGGCAGAAGCAGTTAGGGTCAATCAGGCAAGTAGGCAAGCGAGCAGTTGGGATCCAGCCGTCCTGGATTGTAAGAGGGATCCCAGATTGGAGAGGGTGCAGGCTGGACTGAGGGACACCCCTGCCCCCCCTCCCCCCGTGCATGAATTTTGTGCACTGGACCTCTAGTCACCTTAATATCTCTCAGATTATAAGGCCTGTTAAATCTACTCAAATTTTTACCAGATTGATAAAGTATAATTATTTCTTAAATTCTACATGTATTCTGTACATTTATATCAGGAAAGTGTATTGGCTTTGGCATTCCAAAATTATTGGATAATATGATAATCATAATCATACTAGAGGCCTGGTGCATGAAAATTCATGCTCACGGGGGTCCCTCAGCCCAGCCTGCACGCTCTCACAGTCTGGGCCCCTTGGGGGATGCCCACCTGCTGGCTTAGGCCTGCTCCCCAAGAACGGATGAGCTAAAAGAAATAATCATATCCTTGGGTAAGGATTTTTTAATGGTCGCATGAAAATTCTCTGTCAGTGGGGCTGAGGGGACTCCTGTGTCTGCCGCCCCCCAGCAGGACTAGGGGAATGGGTGCCACCATCTTGTGGCCATGGGTGCCGCCATCTTGTGAGGGCGTGATGACCAATTAGCATATTACCTCTTTATTATATAGGATAGCATTGGTGAGTGGACTGTATGTCATTGAATTTGTAGTTCAGTAGTTTTTGTCTTGGTGAGTAGAGCAATAGTTATATGGCTATAAAGCATTCTTATGAATTATTTAAGACTATGTAATGCTTACAAACAAATGCTATCAAATATTTAAGAAAATGCTTGGTAAACTATAGGGCATATTGTTAAAGCTATTTTCTTTTTTTTATCCCCAGGAGAAATCTCAATTATTTTTCCAATGCTTATGCAGCTGCAGTGAGTGCTGTGGATCCTGATGCAGGAAATGGAGAACTTTGCATTAAGGTTCCATCAGAGTTATGGAAACACGTTGATGGTAAAATACCAAGACTATATTGAATGTGCAGTACAATCATGTTAGGTTTCGTGACTAGAACCTTGACATGAAAATGATGTCAAAATTGTAAAAATAAATAATCACAAGTTAGAATCTTTTTTTTTCCTTAAAGATCATGGGCTAACAGGAAAATAGCAATGAAGGGGTGTGACAGAAACCAACTAATTTCACTGTTGTTTTTAAAGTAAAAGTTATTTAAAAAAAAATCAGATGACTGGAACGGTTTATCGATATTTGAGATTCCACACAATATCAAATCAGTTTAGAATTATAGCATTTTATATCAGGAAGGATCCTAAAAAATCATCATTCCTTCCTTTTACAGAAGAGTCATCTGAAGTTGAAAGAGAGTAAGTGACCTGCTGAAGGTCATTTATTAATAGTAGAGTCAAGGCTAGAACGTAGGGTTTATAACACCCACTCTGCATACTTTTGAGCATAGTCTTATTATTTCTAAATTTCCTTTTTTTTTTTAATATATTTATAGCCATTATAATTATTATATATAACTTTTTGCCTACCTTTATTTGGCCTTATAAAAATTAATCATGATAAGGAAGTAAAAGACATTTTGTTTTGATTTTGCATATTTTTACTAGTTTTTGTGTGGGGGGGGATTATTTTGAGGGGAGAGTTTTGCCTAACTTAGGGTACAGACATGGAAAGTCATCATTGTATGTTCAGAAATTGGGAATAGTGCGTCTACACTAATAAAAGAGAATCATGCAAATTAACCATCACTCCGCTACACCCACAAGCCATGCCTACCAGCCAATCAGGAGCAAGTATGCAAATTAACCCAAATCCACGGAGCGAGCAGGAGGCTTGGTTTTCCCTGGCGATGGAGGAAGCCAAGCTTTCCGCCCTCTCTGGCCGGCCCTGGCTTTCGCTCAAGGCTACAAAGTTTCAATTATAGAAGATAAATAAATCCCAGATCCCAGGGCCTCCGCTTGGGTCACTGGGGGGCGTGGCCAGCCTGCAAACCACCACTGGCCCCTCGCCCAGGCCACCCCACTCCCCTGCTGGCCATCTTGTGTCCACATGGGGGCAGGATCTTTGACCACATAGGGGCAGCCAACCGAGTGATGGTCAATTTGCATATTACTCTTTTATTAGATAGGAGGATAGAGGCCTGGTGCATGGGTGGGGACCGGCTGGTTTGCCCTGAAGGGTGTCCCGGATCAGGGGGGACCAGGCCTGTAGGGGAGGGCAGTTAGGGGTGACCAGGCCAGCAGGGGATGTCAGTTAGGGGCAACCAGGCTGGCAGGGGAGCAGTTAGGCATCAATCAGGCTGGCAGGGGAGTGGTTAGGGGGTGATCAGGCTGGCAGGCAGAAGTGGTTAGGGACAATCAGGAAGGCAGGCAAGCGAGCACTTGGGAGCCAGCAGTCCTGGATTGTGAGAGGGAAGTCCGACATCCCTCGAGGGGTCCCAGATTGGAGAGGGTGTAGGCTGGGCTGAGGGACACTTCCCCCCATGCACGAATTTCGTGCACCGGGCCTCTAGTATGGTTATAATGTTTTGGGGAAATTAAAAGAAACAACTTTTAAACTTAATATGAAAGCAACACATTCTGTAGAAATCAAGCGAGATAGAAAAAAACCCATGTAATAAATAATGCATAATGTAAATTTTTGGGTAAGCTTTCTCATCTACCCTACCCTTCACTTCTTCATCTCCTCCCTGAGTCAACTATGGTTAACTATCTATGGGGAAATGTAATAATAGAACAAACTTTTTATTTTTTATTTTTGTCAGTCTGCTTTTTGTATGTTTTTTAAAAAAAATTTTTTGTGGGGAGTTTCTATGTCCTTTAATTTTTATTAAATTTATTAGGCTGACATTAGTTAATAAAATTACATAGGTTTCAAGTGTACAATTCTATAATACATCATTTGTATGTGCATTGTGTGCCCAGCACCCAGAGTCAAATCTTCCATCACCATATGTTTAACCTGAAAAATATGTCTTCAATTGGACCTAGAAGAGGAGGACTTAAGCATCCGATGTGGGAGTTGTGATTTTTTTCTTTAAGCAGTGTAGCATTGTCAGGAATGTTGACATGAGGACATGGCATAGCCAAAGCTTCATCTCCAAGAACACAGCAGTGACTAGAATTGAGTGGAGCCAAGGACACCTGTGAAGGCAGGCTATTGAGTTAACCTCGGTGGAGAGATGGCAAAAACCTGAGTTTGGTTAAGGAGTGTGGTTTTTCATGAGCCTTTTTATATTCAGTGTAAGTTTGCTCTTATTACATAGACCACTATATATTTATGTATCAATGCATGTGTGTATTTATTTGTTGCAGAATTAAAGGTCCTAAAGATACACATCAATTTTTCTTTGGATCAGCCAAAAGGAGGTCTTCATTTTGTGGTACCCAGTGTAGAGGGAAGTATGGCAGAGAGAGGTGCTCATGTTTTCTCTTGTGGGTATCAGAATTCCACAAGGTAGATTACTAATTCTTATATATTTTAGTTAATTTGATTTTCAATGTAAATACAGTACATGTATTTAGTATAAAATGAGAAGTGCCAGCTTGATTCCCCCAATCTCTTCTACCTCTTTCTTGTTCTATTAGTTATTCCTCCTCAATATGTCTTCTCTCTTCTCTCTCATTTGTAAGTATATTGTTCTAAAATCATCTCAGTTCCTTTATTTTTTAACTTTATATTGAAGTAAACAAAAAATTACACAAGTTGTATATAAAAAGTTCAATAAATTTTCACAGGTGAACAACCTATGTAATCCACACTCACATCAAGAATAAGAACATTACCAGCATCTCAGTCTCTTTCCCACCCATTTCCATTCACTGCTTCCCTACCTGATAGTCTCCTGCCAAAGGGTAATCACTGTTCTGATTTCTAAAATACCACAGATTAATTACACCTGCTTTTGAACTTTATATACATGGAAGCATATGCATCATGCTCTTTATATCTGGCTTTATTTTGTTGAACACTATGATAGTGAGATTTAGTTTCATTGTGTGTCATTGTAGTTTATGCTCATAGTTCTGTAGTACACTACATATTGTTGAAATACTACTTTATGGTATGCATTTTCTTCTGAGATTATTAACTCCTCCAAATCAGGGATGATATCTTATATTTCTTTGTGTTTCAGTGCCACTTATGGACCCTGGCACATAATAAAACCTGACCTGAATTGATAGAAAGTCAACTAGAAATTTATGTATGGCTTGACCAGCACTGTTTGAATTTATACAATGCATCACATACTCAAAAAAAGCCATTTTCTAACTTATGAAATAGATTCTGAATATTAATTGTATTTTAAAAAATTTATTATCAGTATTTTTAGTTTTGCCAGATAATATTTGGATAAAAGTTTCTGTCTTTAATAAAATTCTTTCACATTGCAGAGTAAAAAAAACAAAACTTCAGTATTCAAATAGCTGAAGTTGCTTACTGTAGTTATTCTATGAATGTTAAAATAATTTATATGCGGATAAAGCAATTTAGGTTACACTTACAACATATTTTTTATACTGTTGTTCTTTTTTGTAGATTTTGGTTCCCATGTGTTGACTCATACTCTGAATTATGTACATGGAAATTAGAATTTACAGTAGATGCTGCGATGGTGGCTGTTTCCAATGGCGATTTGGTGGAGACAGTGTATACCCATGATATGAGGAAGAAGACCTTCCATTACATGCTTACCATTCCAACAGCTGCATCAAATATCGCCTTAGCCATTGGACCTTTTGAAATACTTGTAGATCCATATATGCATGAGGTATAGCTTCTTGCTCCTTTCTCTCCTTTCGCCCTTTCACTCCTGAGAAAAAGAAGGGTATTAATGAAATGCTAAGTTTTTCTTGACTCTTCTTTTAACTGTCAAGAATATCATTCTAGAGAAAAGGTTTCCTTGTCTGATACATATTTAATGATGTGAATTTCTATCAAAATATTGTCATATTAAAATTTCAGATTTTTTCCAGCAGAGGTCTTCACATTCAAAAAAGCTCCAAGTATATCTTGATTAAGTATATAGGCTAATTTTGGTAACTAATTGTGCACATTAAAAATGTCATCTTTTTGTTTGGCATATGTTTATAAATGTTATAAACATCTCTGGACCTGAAAAATTGTAATTCAAAATTCTTCAGTATGCAGAGGAAAAGAGAAAAGGATGAGACAGAGTTAGAATTCTGCTCAACAAACTCATGAACGCTTCTTCCAGTTTTCCCCCATCCCATATTTTGTAACAAATCATTTATCAATTGATAGGCCCAATAGTGCTTTTAGGTCTCCCCAAGCATGAGACTGCTTGTAGTTAGAAAGTAATTCACTGGTTATTGATCCTCTGGCTACGGTACACTTTTAAAGTAACATTTGAATGAGTCTATTATTTACCAAAATCTGAAATCTATTAGTTCTTTTATGTTTTCATTTTTAGTTATTATTATTTTTAATATAAGGCTTATACTGTGACCATGTATATCTCAATAGCATTTCTTTGAGTTATTACACTTCCAACATATTTTTTATACTGTTGTTCTTTTTTCTAGATTTTGGTTCCCATGTGTTGACTCATACTCTGAATTATGTACATGGAAATTAGAATTACTGTTAGCTCCTTGCTCTGTTTGCTTTCCCGAAATTCACAGGATTTTTGAAATCACTCATGGAAAATTTTCAAAGTATTTTGTGAATAGTTTTAAAAACTGTCTTGACAATGTCTCTTAAAAGCGTATTTGCTGATTAGATTGGCAATGAATTTTATTATTGGTAAATGATCAACTTTAAAATCAACATTTGATTAGTACCTACTTTGTATTTTGGAAGAATTTTTTTCCCACATTGAGTCATTGGATGAGAGAAAGGAAAATGACAGTTAGGTATTTTTCTCAAACACTTAGAGCTCATATCTTAGTTTTTTCATCTCAAGTAGTGTGTGTGTGTGTGTGTGTGTGTGTGTGTGTGTGTGTGTGTGTGTGATTGATTTCAGAGAGAGGAAGGGAAAGGGAGAAACATCAATGATGAAAGAGAATCGTTGATTGGCTGCCTCCTGCATGCCCCCTACCGGGAATCGAACCCTGATCTCCTGGTTCAAGGGTTGACGCTCAACCACTGAGCCATACCAGCTGGGCTCAAATAGTTTTAATTTTTGCCTCAATATCAGTAGATTTGCTATCATTTAGGTTTGTCTGAAAGTGAATTCTTTTTTTGGTGACTAGTATTTTATTTTTTGTTTGTGTACCTATAGAAGTGTTGATCAGGATGCAGTTTGGGCCCTGCCCATTAATAATGTTTAGATATTCATCCCTCACTATTATGGCAGTCTCTACTCTATTTTTTTATAATGCTATCAGAAGAATAATTTTTATCATACATTGAAACTTTCCTTACCTCCACAATCCTGCAGTAATCAGAACTTGTTAGCATGGCTTTCAAAATCTTCTAAAATTTGGCCCTAATATTCCTTTCTAGCTTTTTTCTAATACGTTCCTATTTGTGTTTGTTATATTCAATATAGATAGTTTACTTAGATTTTCCTGATCATACCCTATTTCTTCCTGTTTCTGACACTATCTGGAATGTCCTCTTTTCCTCTCTTTACCTATCAGACTTTTGTCCAATTTAAAAACATTAGCTCAAATTCGATCTCCTGCCTGAAACCTTGCCAGCTCGTTCTAGCAAGGGTGATCTCTGTCACTGTTGATGCCATTCATTTGGTACAGAATCATAAATTGGGATGAGATGGAATGTTATACTTGTGTGTTATGTCCAAGGTGTGATGTAGCCTAGTAAGGAAATCAGAATTACTGTTTCTGTTGCAGGCATTTATTTCCTAGCAAGCAGTAAGCTCCCTGCAGCTTTCAATATGTAGTTGAGATAATCGAGGAGGACATTCTATGTGCAGTAGAGATAGTATGATTAACATTGACTATTAATTATTAAGATAATACTATGACATGTCCAATGTTCACTGAGTTAGATATTTCTGAATTACTGGTAGATCTGTAAGTCTTTGAAATGTACATCTTTTTTGTTTTATATGCAGAAGAATTTTTTACTTAATTTGGAAACAAAGTTTTATTTTCATTGGTTCTAAGCATTTTACAGACTTATAATCCATCATGAATTTGATTTTTAAGTACAATAAATATTTTGTACATATAGTAAAAGTAATCTCTAATTTCACACCAGCATTTTCTTTCAGTACCATGAATTTGTAAAAAAGAAAAAAGGACCTGTATGAACATTTATTTATAATTTAGATATTTAGGAAATTTAAAATATAAAATTAACTTATTTAGGATAAGTTATTTCTTCCTTGCTTTTATTTTCAGGTTACTCATTTTTGTTTACCCCAACTTCTTCCATTGCTTAAACATACCACATCATATCTTCATGAAGTTTTTGAATTTTATGAAGAAATTCTTACATGTCGATACCCATACTCCTGCTTTAAGACTGTATTCATTGATGAGGCTTATGTTGAAGTGGCTGCTTATGCTTCTATGAGCATTTTTAGGTTGGTATTTCTTCAAATTTGAAATGGTTATTATATGATCAATTTTAAGATGTGTTGTATTTTTTCTTTAATTTAGACATGGTTGGCTTTGTAGAAAATCTAGTGTTTTTAAAATTAAAGAATATAAAAAAGCATAAAGAAGAAAACTTTTAGAATAACCCAAAAGACTCATACTATTTTCATCTAGAATTAACTGATATTGTTTTACATGTTTTTTTTTTTTAGTTTCTACAGTTTTTAAAAATATTTATTTATTTATTTAAATATATTTTTATGATTTCAGGAAGGGCGAGGGAGCGAGAGATAGAAACATCAATGATGAGAGAGAATAATTGATCTGCTGCCTCCTGCACTCCCCCTACTGGGGATCGAGCGTGCAACTCAGGCATATGCCCTTAACTGGAATCGAACCTGAGACCCTTCAGTCCTCAGGTCAACAGTCTATCCACTGAGCCAAGCTGGCTAGGGCAAAAATGTATATTTATTGATTTCAAAAAGGAAAGGAAAGTAATAGAGAGATAGAACCCTTAATGAAGAGAGAGAATCATTGACCAGCTGCCTCCTACACGCTCCACACTGGGGATCGAGCCCACAACCTGGGCATGTGCCCTGACCAGGAATCAAACCCTGACCTCCTGGTTCATAGGTTGATGCTCAACCACTGAGCTGGGCAGTTTCTACAGTTTTTATTGCATGTATGAGAAAAGAATAATCTCAATTACAAAAATTTCTTTTATATGAAAAATCACTATTAATGTGGAAAGTATAAGCCATGAATAGCATAAAACCAAATTATATTAGAAAACTAGCTTGAAAATTTCTATTAGATATCAGAGGAAAAGACTAAAGAGATGAGGGAAAGCATAAGAGACAGAGAATATAAGTGATACAACATTTGTATAACAGGAAGATGAGAACAAAAAGAGGAGCAAAAAGATTCATTTTTTTCATTCATTACTCTACATATATTTACTGAGCCTATAATGAGCCAACCACTAATGTAGATCTTATATACTCATTTAAAGTTTCTAGTTATGCCAGAGAAAGACAAAGGCTGTGTAATTTCACTTAGATGTGGAATCTATAACAAAATGAAACTTAAAAAGACATCAGACTTGTGATTAGCAGTGGTGGGGGTGTGAAGTGGGGGCATTGGATAAAGGTGGTTAAAAAGGTATAAACTTTCTGTTATAATATGAGTATTGGGGATATAATGTGTACTTGAAAGTTGTGAAGGTAGTAGATCTTAAAAGTTCTCATCACAAGGAAAATAACATTTTTTTCTCTCTTTTTTTTCTTGTAACCCTGTCTACCAGGTAATAAATGTTAACTAAAGTTATTGTGATAATCATTTTGGAATTACGTAATTCAAGTCATTATGCTCTATACTTTAAACTTATACAGTGCTGTAGGTCAATTCTATCTCAATAAAACCGAACAAAAATTTTCTTTTTTAAGATTCTAAAGATTTTGTTTAACTATTTTCTGTAATCTATTACTTCTAAAATCAAAGAAATAATAGAAGAACATTTCTCTGACATGAAGGAAGCTGCGAGCCATCCGATTTAAGGGATAAAATGAATATAAAGGGACTGTACATCTTTATGAAATCTCAAGTTTCAAGGATAAGGAAAAACATTTCAGTATCTAAATAGGAAGGAAACAAGTTACACACTAAGAAAAAAGTGGATTTTCCCCAAACTTTACTTACGTAACTAAATTCTACAATGAAGCAACGCCTGTTGAATTTTTAGGAACAACAATTACAAGAAATTCTGTACATAGTTATGATATTATTCATATACTAGAGGCCCGGTGCATGAAATTCGTGCACAGGGTGCCTAGGCCTGGCCAGTGATCAGGGCCAATCGGTGGGGCAACCGACAGGGCAATCGGGGGGCCTCACTGGCACCTGCCTTGGCTGGCCTGGTGCCGTCTGCTTGCCAGCCCTGCCCCCTGCCGCCGGCGGCTGCCTCCCTCTGCGGGGTGACTGGCGGGGTCATCACAGAGCTCCCACTGGCACCCAACTTGGCTGTCCTGGGGCCTGCAGGCTGGGGGCAGCTCCTGCATTGAGCATCTGCCCCCTGGTGGTCAGTGTGTGTCATAGCGACCAGTCGTTCCACCGTTTGGTCGATTTGCATATTAGGCTTTTATTATATAGGATGGGTTAAGAGAAAGACCTTCTAGACATGTAAGAACTCACATAATCGGCCTGACAAACAATGCCCCCAAAGGTCCATCAGACAAATGAGTCAAAAGGAAGAAACCAAAAATGGAAGAAGGGATACAAAAGGAACAACCATTAACTATTAAAGAATAGTTAATGCCTATTTACTGACATTGGTAAATAATTAAGCCAGTAAAGAATAGTTAATATAAAAAAACAAACAGTTAATGTCTAAGTCATTTTTTGGAACATGATTATGAAACCAAATGCAAATGTCAGAGGTAATTCTTTAAGAAAAAAAGTAAATTATAAAATGTATAATTATTTGACAAAAATTTAAGATGAAGGAAAGTCAGAGAAGGAAATAAAAGTGTCCTAAATTTCTCATTTAACTTCAATGCACTTAAAGATATTGTTTAATTCTTAAAAATGGCAGATTTTTTTCTGGCTTTAAATATGTTGTTTTATTCTATAAGCACATAATCTTGAAATTATTACAAAAGAGGGAATATTTTACATATTTTTAAAAAGTCTCTTTTCTGCTTATGCAGTTAAAAATCATGTAAGTTATTTTGTGAATAACTAGTGAGAGATTTTTCTTTACACTATTTCAAAATTCATTTATATTTTCAGAAAATTTTTGGTAAGAAAAAAGGAAAAGAGAACTTTATTTTCATTTTCTTTCTTTTTGTATCTTCTTTACCGCTCTCCCTTCTCTGTTTCATTCTTTGAAAAGTTTCAAATTTAGAAGTTTTTGTGTCAAGGTTAATCATTTTACCCTATTTGGACCCAAATTTTCTCATATCTGAAAAGGGGAGTGCCCTAGCTGGTTTGGCTCAGTGGATAGAGTGTTGGCCTGCGGACTAAATGGTCCTGGGTTTGATTCCGGTCAAGCGCACATGCCCGGGTTGCAGGCTCGGTCTCTAGTGGGGGGCATGCAGGAAGCAGCCAATCAGTGATTCTCATCATTGATGTTTCTCTCCCTCCTTCTACCTTCCTCTCTGAAATCAATAAAAATATTAAAAATAAAATAAAAAACAAAAAGGGGATAATAATACTGCCCTTGTGTTTTCCAGAGGGTGGTTAGAAGGTTCCTATGGGTCAGTGTATATGAAAGTAAATCATAGAGCACAAAAAATTAATAGTTATTACTTGGAAAAGATTACAAGAGCCCTTCATAGGAGGATTAGTTTTTTTTTTTTTTAAATGTATTATTTAGTATTTATTTATTTATTTATTTATTAATTTATTATTGTCTAAAGTTTTACATATGCATCCTTTTTCCCCAATTGCCCCCCTTCCCCAGCCATTCGGAGGATTAGTTTTTGATTAACATAATGATGCTTCCCTTCCCTTTACCCACCCAAAAGGTATATATAGTTTTCATGGAACTCAGTGGGAAACATTGTAGTCCTTGCTTTAAGCAGAACATATCAAGATAATGGATTTCAGCTATATTTTAAAAGATGCAAAAGCTCTTTGGGAGAATATTCTGGTTTTCTCTTTTTTTCCTAACTTTAATTCTATTATTTTAAATGTGGGATTATTTTATTTTATTTTGACTCAATAATTGTTTTTTTCCTGGTTATAAATAGCTGTCTTTTTAAAATTCCAGCACAAATCTATTACACAGTGCCATGATTATTGATGAGACACCTTTGACTAGAAGGTGTTTAGCCCAGTCCTTGGCCCAGCAGTTTTTTGGATGTTTCATATCCAGAATGTCTTGGTGAGTAATTTCAAAGTTTACAACTACTGAGAAGAAGAATCGAGAAATTTTGTTTTTATTTTCTTTTCCTGCAATGTAAACTCACATTTGTGCTAATTGCAGTAGTTAATTTAAAAGACAGTATTCTATATATATTTAAAGAAAAAAATGAATGTAAATTTCATCCTAAATTTTTGGCCATGAATTCAATATAATTAGTTTTGTAATTTGCGATAAGAATAAGGTAAGAATTTTGATAGCAACAATTTCTTAAACTGAATGAATACTGTAGATAAAATGTCTTTAATGTACAGCAAACTATAGTTAAAATTCTAATGTCAGTGCTCAGTGCAATTGGTAATGTTCAAGATAATGCTTAAGGCAAAATAATGGTCCTCTACAATAGTGATAATGATGTAGGAATTTTCCTGCTGGTGCCTAGCTCTGCTAATTTATCTGAATGATGTAAGAGATACCACTTTTTATTTTCTTTTTGATTAATTTAAGATGAATTTGAAGAAACACAGTTAACTCCCTTAAGATTGTAATTTATAACAGTGACCATTCTGTGCTATAAATATTATTTTTCCCCCTTGTTGGAGAAGAGAGGGGAGAGGGTTAAGCCTCTTGATCTGTAACTTCCTTAAATTACAGAGTTTCACTAAAGAATAGGGCCTGGAACATGGTAAGCCATATGTTTGAATGAACAAATGAATGAATGATATAAATTGCCTTTCCTCTTGAGAAACTAAAAAATTAAGTAATTAAACTTCAGGTCTTGGAATCCCACCGATAATTATGCATGGGTTGCTAATAACAGAATGCAGCTGTTATTTTAGAGGCTGACTGTGTGGACAGATTTGGGCGAGAGGGAAGCAGCACTGCCAGAGAACACACACAGGCACATTGTACTTGAACTAAGACTGTGCAGCAGTCCTGCAGTTAAAGGTGAAGCCAGATGTGAAAAGGCACAAGAAATGGACAAGTAGAACTCAGCTGGAAGTGGGAAAACCAAATGATTTGCTAGCTCATTTTCTTTAAGAAGGCAGAGAAGTATACACTATACTGGTAATCTTCTATTTTATCTGAAGAATTTTTATGATTAAAAGTTCATATTTTTATTTGTTGCTTAGGTCTGATGAATGGGTACTGAAGGGAATTTCAGGCTATATTTATGGACTTTGGATGAAAAAAACTTTTGGAGTTAATGAATACCGCCATTGGATTAAAGAGGTAAAAATAGCTAGATCTATTATCCACTTAGAAGTCAGACATGTTTTCCTGATTTCAAAGTTGCATGTCCTTTATTTTTTATTTTATTTTATTTTTATTGATTTTAGAGTAAAAGAAAGGGAGAGGGAGACCGATACAGAAACATGGATGAGAGAAACATCCTGCACACCCCCCTACTGGGGATCGAGCCCACAACCTAGGCATGTGCCCTGACCAGGAATCGGTGACCTCCTGGTGCATGGTTCAATGCTCAACCATTGAGCCACACTGGCCAGACACATGTCCTTTTTTAGAAAAATAGTTGTAAAACACTTATTGTCATTCAAAAGTCTCTAATTTTTTCCCCCAGTAAACTGAAAATGATTATAATGGGAAAAACTAATGGTCTATTTTATCCCATTTCCAATTATCAGTGTTGGCCTCTAAAGACTTTTTTTGCTAAGGAAAAGAATATTTAAGCTCCTTAAACATCAAGTTAGTTATCAGATATATTCCAAATTCTCATAGTAGTCATTTTTAATGTATCTCTCTGTTTCCTAAATTTGCTTAGACTTAGAGTCCAGGTTCTGGAGTCAGATTGCTTTGCAGTTGGCCTCATACATTTACAAGCTTTGTTACTTTGGTTCATCTTTCCAAGCCTCATCTGTATAAGGAGAGTAGTATTAGTATCTACCCAATGGATGGGGATTATGAGACATCATACATATAATATGCATGGTGCCTTGTACATAGTAAGTGCTTATTATATGCTTGCTAGCTCTTCAGTGCATTTATGCTCCTGTCATTGTTAGTCTTTTTCCTATAATTTAAAGATTTGGCCCAAAAGACAAAAATCAACTGTATTTTGCCTAGCCCCGTGGTCGGCAAACTGTGGCTTGAGAGCCACATGCGGCTCTTTGGCCCCTTGAGTGTGGCTCTTCCACAAAATACCACGGCCTGGGCGAGTCTATTTTGAAGAAGTGGCATTAGAAGAAGTTTAAGTTAAAAAAATTTGGCTCTCAAAAGAAATTTCAATGTTGTACTGTTGATATTTGGCTCTGTTGACTAATGAGTTTGCCTAGCCCATTCATGTAAATATACATTTTAATCATATCATGCTTAGCTTATTTCTTCTAAGGTGGAAGAAGATTAGCCTTTAATATCCTTATTAAGTAGAGCCCTTCATCTCCCTCCTTTTCTCATTTTATCTATCTTTGTCACCCCAACTAGAACTTAAGTAAGTCAAGAGGTAATTGTAAAAGATTTCAGACATTTAGAACTATAGAAGAATTTCTTCATCTAGAACTGAAGAGTCCTTTCTTCATTTCAAAAACTAATGAAGGGGAAATGACATACAGCACTTACCATGTTTTGGGCACTATTATAAGCATTTTATAAATGTTAACCATCTTAATCTTCCTAACTACTGTGTTATTATCCCCATTTTACAGATGAGGAAACTGAGGCACAGAGAGGTTAAGTTATTTGGCCAAAGTTACACAGCTAGCAAGTAGTAGAGCCAGGATTTAGACCTGGCTTTTAACTACTTCATTATGATTTTTACCACTTCTCTATTCTGCTTGTATATTATTTAACTAGTCATGAATTTCTAGCACAGCTGTGTTGTCCTTTTTTCACTTAAGCTTTTTTTTTCTTACTTTGATGTATGTCATATTGGAGAAGACAAGGAGTTTTAAAATGTTGATTCCTGACATAAATTTATCCCCTAAATTCTCCATCAAAGTCAAATACAGAGAAGGAAGAAGTAAACTTGGAAAACCAGCTAGAAAGGTTGGGAAGAGCCATTAGGAAAGTTGCCAGGCTACTGGCCAGCTCTAAAGTCACAAAGTAGACAAGGCTTTTAGGTGCTGTCTTTTAGCCAGCAATATAGTTTGCTTTGTTTATAAGAGTATAAATTACTTTCCAAATTCATTTAATTTACTTAAGAAATTTACATTCTAATTCTAGGAAATGAGAAATCACAGTTCAATTTTAAATTTATATGTAAAAAAATTTTCACTGGCTCCGATTTTCATATTTTTTTAGGAGCTGGACAAAATTGTGGCATATGAGCTGAAAACTGGTGGAGTTTTACTACATCCCATATTTGGTGGAGGAAAAGAGAAGGATAAGTATGTTTATTGTTCAGATATGATACTATAAACCTTTTATGGGATCACTTTTTTAGGATCATTTGTTTGGGTGTTGAGGCCCACACAAACCAAAGGGGTAATATTAACAGGTAATAATATTGAGGCCACAAACCCTGGTAACCACATTATTCCTTTCATTACTATTTTTATTGCATATGATGGCTACAAATGGATTTAAACATTTAAAACAGACTTAAAAATGTAATGCTTTTCTTTTTTTAAAAAAATATATTTTATTGATTTCAGAGAAGAAGGGAGAGGGAGAGAGAGAGAGCGAAACATCCATGATGAGAGAGAATCATGCATCAGCTGCCTCCTGCACGCCCCCTACTGGGGATGGAGCCTGCAACCCAGGCATGTGCCCTTGACCGGGAATTGAACCTGGGACCCTTCAGTCCACAGGCCGACGCTCTATCCACTGAGCCACACCGGCTAGGGCAATGCTTTTCTTTTATTTCATGTTAATTTTCTACTGCTACTATAGCATACTGTTCTCATAAAAGTTTTAAAATAATGGAAACACTAGTAATTATTTGAATTGGATGGGAATTTTTAAATATTTTTACTAACCATAAAGTGAAATTTTTCATTTTCTTTAATTATAAATGTAGGCAACAGATAATGCTGTGACTTTGCCTACAAGATATTTTCCTGTCACATTATAATTGTTAGCTGATAATTTGAAATATTCTTTGCACTTATAACTCTCAAAATTACTAGAGTAGACCACTGCTAGATCTTATTATTTAATGCATTGATAAGCTCACACACATATTGGTATATCATAATCTACACTAATAAAAGAGAAACATGCAAATTAACCATAACTCCGCTACGCCCACAAGCCAATCAGGAGCAAGTATGCAAATTAACCCAACCAAGATGGTGGCCGGCCACGGAGCTGGAGCAAGCAGGAGGCTTGGGTTGCCCTCAGCGATGGAGGAAGCCAAGCTTCCTGCCCGTCCTGGCCGGCCCTGGCCTCCGCTCAAGGCTACAAAGTTTCAATTATAGAAGATAAATAAATCCCAACAAAAATGGTGGTGGCCATGGAGCTGTGGTTGCCCCCGGCGATGGAAGAAGCCAAGCTTCCCGCCCGCCCTGGTCAGCCCTGGCTTCCACTCAGGGCTACAAAGTTTCAATTATAGAAGATAAATAACTTCATTTTACTATAATTGGTTTTCTTTAAAATTCTGTAAATTTTATTTTGTGCATTTTAAACTCGTTTCTTATATGGGCCCCATAGAATTAACCAGACTGCCCAGGTGCCTGAAAGCACAACAAAAGTTAAGAAACTTGAAATTGTATAACCAGGAGCCCTTTTTTGTTATGGTCACTGAGACAAGATTAAGTCAGTGGAAAAGCACAGAAATTTTGAATTAAGACAAACTTGGATTTTTTAAAAATCATTATTAATGTTGGTGATCTAAGAAAATTTTGCATACTGTTCCAGAGGAAATGTGTGTGTGTGTTTTAATGTGTAAAGTGACAGTGATGATTCATAATCCATCTTAACCAGGTTGGTTGTTTAAATTATTTGAGATAAATCTTCATACATAGTGCACATTCACTCATTAATTCTTTCACTTTCTTCTATTGGCTGCCTGCCATGTGGCTGTTTCCCAGTTTATAATTAGAGCATTCCCATTGTGTGAAAATACCTTGGTTTTGCCCATTTATTTAGTTCTTGTTGTATGTTTAATTTTAAAAATTCGTACATAAAAGCAGCACATGAGTACATTCTCTTTTAAAAAATATAAAACAGGACAGTGTAAAAGTGTGTGGAGTAAAACATAAAGATCCTTTTTAGCCCCACCCCCCTTTTTTTTATCACCCCTCATTCCTACAAAACCTCTCCGTGGAGGTATAACCATGATTTTAAATTTGATATATTGTCTTTCAATATATGAACCTTTATTGTTTTGCCTTTATTTATGTGTATATGACATTTACAAAATGGAATTCAGTAATTCTACTAGAACCTTTCTTTTAATTTACTCCTGATCTCCTAGTCAATGTGGTCTTACTGTCCTCTGGATTTTATATTTTTTTTTTGGAAGATTTTTCCCACCCGGCTGGCGTGGCTCACTGGTTGAGCATCAACCTATGAACCAGGAGGTCACGGTTCGATTCCTGGTCAGGGCATATACTGGTTTGCAGGCTTGATCCCCAGTGTGGGGTGTGCAGGAGGCAGCCGATCAATGATTCTCTCTCATCATTGATGTTTCTATCTCTCACTTCCTCTCTGAAATCAATAAAAATAAATTTTTAAAAAAAGATTTTTTCCACCCCTAAATTATGAAAATAAATGTTTTCCTTTATTCTATTTTAGTACTTTTATAATTGTTTTTGTTTTAGATATGCAGTTCATCTTGAATTTTTTAAAAATATTTTTTTATTGATTTCAGAGAGGAAGGGAGAAGGAAAGAGAGACAGAAACATCAGTGATGAGAGAGAATCATTGATCGGCTGCCTCCTGCATGTCCCATACTGGGGATTGAGCCCGTAACCCGGGCATGTGCCCTGACCAGTAATCAAACCCTTATCTCATGGATCATAGGTGGACACTGAGCCACGCAGGCCAGGCTTAAAATTTTTGTGTGAGTATATGTATCCTAGTCTTTGTTGCTCTCCTACTAAAGTATTCCCAAGAAGTTTTTTATTTACTGTCTTGATGTGGCCATGAAATGTACTGTTTACTAAATATTTAAAATTGTTATGTTAAGTAAATCTGTTTATTTGTTTAGTCCGGCTTCCCATCTATACTTTTCAATAAAGCATCCACATACACTGTCCTGGGAGTACTACACTATGTTCCAGTGTAAAGCTCACCTTGTGATGAGATTGATTGAAAATAGGATCAGTATGGAATTTATGCTACAAGTAAGTATTAAAGTTAAGAACTGACCAATTATAAAGAAAGATCTGTATGTGTATAATATGAAT
Organism: Plecotus auritus; assembly: GCF_963455305.1. Lineage (NCBI taxonomy): Eukaryota > Metazoa > Chordata > Mammalia > Chiroptera > Vespertilionidae > Plecotus > Plecotus auritus. The sequence continues at coordinate 27,137,409 of NC_137777.1, read as the reverse complement.
ACTATTCTGTAAATAGAGTCGTTAGCTGTTAGCCCACTTAGACCTATGCTTTTTGTTTGTGTTTCCTCAGCTATAGAATGGGTATCAATACTTGACACTTAGTGCAGGATTATTGTGAAGATAAAATTAGAATGTGAGGATGAAAGTAAAACCAATTTATACATATGGTTTTGTGTTCATTATTTAAAATATTAAGGATGAAGTGCCATTTAGAAATGTTTTCAGTAGAAAAAGGTAAACTTATCTAAAATATATTTATATTTGTTTTTGCTAAATTCTGCCATATATTGTAAGCAAGTTCTGGTGTAAATTATTGAGATACTAGAGGCCCGGTGCATGAAATTTGTGCATAGGCACAGTCCCTAGGTCTGGCCAGTGATCAAAGCACGAGTGTCTGGCGTGGAAGGGCAGGTCACAGCTGACCTCTGGACCCTGGGTAGCACCTGGGCCCCCAGGCCCCTTGCACGCCCGCCTCCGCCTGAGTCATGGTGTTCAAGTCCCCATGTGGAGATGCGGTGAGCTCGGCCTGATGCCACGGGCTGGGGCGCAGCGTGGGCCTCTGGGCTGCCCAGCAGTGCCGCACGGAAGCCGGGTGGGCAGCATGCTCTCTCCTGGCCAGCCTCTCAGATTGAACACATGGGGAGCCCGACTGGCCCCTGAGGTCCCAGCGGCTGTGGCTTGGCTCACCTGGAAGAGGCCGTGCAGGTGCGGGGCAGGCTCCTCACAGGTGCCCAGCACCTGAGCGTGGGGGCTTCCCTGGCACATGAGCCCTGGCGTCCCAGGGGAGGGGAGCAGGGTGAGTGAGAGTGAGCTCAGCAGACACTCCACATTCCCACCCCACTTCCGTTCCCATCACCCCCAGCCCCAGGTAGCTGGCGAGAGGTCACAGTCCACCACCCGGGCGCCGTGGGAGGTTGGTCGCTGCCACCCACCCCCAGTTCCTCGTCCCAGCCCGGGGCCCACCCCCAATCAGGCGATCAGGGCCTGCCAACCACTGGTCGCCATTTTTGGGGCAATTGGTTGGGGCTGGGCCCCCCGCCTGGCTCCCATAGCGCCTGGGAGCCAGGCTGCGGCCCCGCCCCTGTTCTCACCTGCCTTAGCCTGGCACAACCCGCTCATCTGCCCCAACATCCCACTGCAGTACTGCTCTCGTTGGGCCCATTGGGGCCAGCAGCGCCTCTACTGCCACCTGCTGCTAGCGCCACATCATCGATGCCTGCCATGTTTTGCACTGTCCCCTGGAGGTCAGCGCACATCATAGCGAGCGGTTGAATTCTTGATGGAACGACCGCCTGAGGGGGCAATTTGCATATTAGGCTTTTATTATATAGGATAGTAGTTGAGGTAATAGAAACCAGATGCATTATAAAGAGGAAGAAAATGTATTTTTTCCTCATAACATTCTTAGAGGTAAGTGAAAAATAACTTTTTAGTAATCTTTTTTATTTTATTTTATTTTTATTTTTTTTTAAATATATTTTATTGATTTTTTACAGAGAGGAAGGGAGAGGGATAGAGAGTTAGAAACATCGATGAGAGAGAAACATCGATCAGCTGCCTCTTGCACACCCCCTACTGGGGATGTGCCCGCAACCAATTTACATGCCCTTGACCGGAATCGAACCCGGGACCCTTGAGTCCGCAGGCTGACGCTCTATCCACTGAGCCAAACCGGTTTTGGCTTTAGTAATCTTTTTTAAAAAAGTCTAAAGTTTGCCCTAAAATTAAGTTTCTTTAATGCTTCTGTTCTTCAGCTTGCCTTTAGAGTAAAGAACAGAGATATTAAATGAGAGGTGGTCCATCAAGAGCCATTTAGCTTTTTGGAGTGCTATAAAACCTATTCAGTGTTCTCAACTTCTTAAGTAATGTTTAGTTTCTTTGTAAAGCTCATAGCGTAACAAATTATAGGAATTATATATTATAAACCTTAAAAACAATATTCAGTGTTGGCAAAGACATTATTAAAATTCAGTTTTATTTAAAAGAAAAATGATTTTTATTCTGGCTTTTTAATTCTTTGCATACTTCTATTGATAGTCTTTAACTAGAATAGTCTATATAGTAAGATGTGAAATTACTGTCTTCTATAATTGACTGTAATAAAGTTCTGTTGCAAAGTGGTTTTGTAGATAATTGAAAGCAATGTATATTATGTTACTAAATGATACTTTTATCCTTACAGGTTTTCAATAAATTGCTAAGTTTGGCTAGTACTGCTTCATCTCAGAAGTTCCAGTCCCATATGTGGAGTCAAATGTTGGTTTCCACATTTGGGTTTTTGAAATCCATCTCGAATGTCTCTGGCAAAGACATTCAGCCTTTAATAAAGCAGTGGGTGTATCCTTTTAAATAGCAGTTCAACAAGTGATGGTGGGGGCAGGGTGGGGAGAAGATTATATGTGTAAGGGGACGGAGGAAAAAGAGGGATTTGGGGGATGAAAGGAGAGGTAAAAACTATATTTCTAAAGAATAGTAAAAATAGCCAAGAACTATAAATCATTTCTTGTAAGGTGCTTGCTAATCATTGAGATATCTCTCTCTCTCTCTCTCTCTCTCTCTCTCTCTCTCTCTCTCTCTCTCTGTCTCTCTCTCATATACACATCTGTACTATTTGTAAAATTTGGTATATTTTGAAGTAGTTTTTACTGTGAGTACAGCAATAGGCTTGATGGTAGGGGAGGTAAATAATTCAGACAGGCCTGTACAGTTAATTGTAAGATGCAATGGTCTGTTGACTTATAGATGTGGTTAGAAGTTGGCACAACTTGAGTAGTATCTTGGAACTTTTTAGTTTTTACATTTTCTCATTGGTTATATTAGCAACCCAGTAGAGTGGTTTTACTTCTTTCAAAACACAAATTTCTCAATGTTTCAGAAATTCTGTTTAAATCTGGGGAAACATTTTCCACAAGAATTCTGAATACTTTACCACCTGCTTTACAACGAAGCATGCTCTCAAGCTTTGAACTGGTGGTAATGCATTTGAAAATTATTATTACCACAGTGAATAATTTGTTTAGTACATATTCATTTAAGTATGCAAAAGTTCCTTTACGATTCTTCAGAGACCAGAGTGGAGTGGTAAAATTTTATGGAAGTTTTGCATTTAATAGAAAACGAAATGTCTTGGAATTGGAAATAAAACAAGATTATACATCACCTGGAACTCAGAAATATGTGGTAAATTTTTTTCTAAAATGGGCTTTTGCATTACTTTCTCCCCAATTACAATATAGGGAGGGCTTTTGAGTAGGGATCTGATTCGAAGTTTCATAATGAGATTTTGTTTACAAAGAATGAAATTGAGCAAAAACCAAGTGTTGCTGAATGGAAGACAGATTACAAATTCTCCCCTCTGGCACCAATTGCTTTTCTTGGTCTTTAGATACACATCTTGGATAGTATTATTTTATATTTTGGTACATATACCTACACATGTAAGAATACATATTGTTATTTTTCTAGCACTATCTATGAACATTATGTTTCTTTAATTTAAAGGGACCACTTAAAGTGACAGTGCAGGAGTTAGATGGATCCTTCAATCATACATTGCAAATTGAAGAAAACAGCCTTAAACATGATATACCCTGCCATTCCAAAAGCAGAAGGTAGGCATTGAATCATACTTATAAATTGAAGTTTATAATTAAATTGTAAGTATCACAGATTAAAATGCCAAAATAAAAATCCTAATGTGTACCTATTTTTTAGGTAGAGAACATGTTATCTAGTATCTCCCCCCCTCCCATTTTACTTCAAGTTAGTATTACCAAACATTCTTTATTTGCTTTTTGTTTTTTACAACATTTTTTTACCTTAAAATTAAATAATTAATTTTTCAATTTAGGTTTGAGAATTTTTATTTTGTAGGGACAGGAGGAGGTGGAATAGAAGTTTGAGTTTTTGGAGCTGGGAAAAATTCAAGATAAATTGCTTAGTTTTATTCTTATTAGTCTCATTGGATTAATATCTACAGGAAATATTGGGGAAATGATCATTGGGTATAAAGGAAGGAGCTGAATACATGTGTTATGAAAGCCCCTACATCATCTACACTATGTGGCTTTCTCCCCTGTCCCTGTATCACCATGCCCTTATAGAACAATCTTACTGTCTCAAAGGCACAACACCAGTTTACTTAGAGATGTCCAACAGTTCATGTTTTATTTAATGTATTTTTCTTTATCACTTTTTTAAAACTCAGCCAGTAGTATGTACTCTGAACAGTGAAAGGTGATCATACTTTTGTGCTTTGCTGTAGTAATGTGTAGTAATATCAGAATTCCAGGAACAGAAGTCTATCCTCATGCCTACATTTAGGTCATCTCAGACATGAGAGTGTCAGTTGATTTTGACAGCTTTCAGGGAACTTGATTCAGGAATTTTCCTGAATCATTTCCCTGAATCTTTAGTCATTCTTTCTCTGAAAATTCTTTCTTAGTTCGAAGGGAAATTTCTCCCTACCGCACCCCTCCCCCCGCCTTTTAAAAAAATAGGTATTTTTTTTTTTTTTTATTTCAGAGAGAGAGAGAGAGAGAGAGAGAGAGAGAGAGAGAGAGAGAGAGAGAGAGAGAAACATCATTGATGAGAGAAAAACATTGATCTGCTGCCTCCTGCATGCCGGAGGATCGAGCCCACAACCTGGGCATGTACCCTGACTGGGAATTGGATTGTGACCTCCTGGTTCATAGGTCAATGCTCAATCACTGAGCCACACTGGCCAGGACCTCTTTCTTTTTATGCTCTCTACCTTTGACATCAATCAGTTTCCTCCCATACACATCTCCACTGGGGATTGAACCCACAACCTGGGCATGTGCCCTGAAGGGTAATCGACCAACCTTGCGGTGCATGGGATGGCGCTCAGCCGACTAAACCACACTGGCCAGGGCTGTATTTTCTTTCTTTTTTTTTAAGTTTTTAAGCAAAGGAATTCTTTATTGATAGCTTTCTTATCTTTTCTACATAAAACTGTAGCTACCAGTTCTTGGGAATATGTTTAAAGTTGACATTTAATTATATTTCTTCTTTTCATTAAACTTTGGTTACAGTGACATCTCAACATCATTTACTTCATTCCTTCTGCTTCAAAATCAGTTTTGTTGTGATTAAATTCCATTACATTTACTATTCCTTCTTCCTTACAATATCTTTCAATGTTGCATGAAATCCTTATCTTGATTTTCGGCTGCTCTTTATGTCTTCTTGGAACTGAAATTGTCACAATTTCAATCTTAATTTTTCTTAAATATAGGAATAAGAAGAAGAAAATTCCACTGATGAATGGAGAGGAAGTTGATATGGATCTTTCTGCAATGGAGTAAGTTAGTTACTTAAGTTTAAGGATATATGTTCTGCATTCTCATTTGTCTTGTTATATACATCTTAAAGTATATAAATATCCTGAAATTAGTGCTTTGAAAACTTTTGAAAGGCAGTGGAACCTTATGCTAAAACAAATCTTAGGTAAAATCATATACAGTGGGATACTTCTCAGCCATAAAAAAGATGAAATATTGCCATTTGTGACAATATGGAAGGATCTTGAGAGTATCATGCCAAGTGAAATAAATCAGGTGAAAAAGGAAAAGAATCATATGATTTCACTCATGGGATATAAAACAAAAAGAAACAAATGAACAAACAAAACAAACTCATAGACACAATCAGTATGGTCATTCCTAGAGGGGAAGAGGATGAAGAGGGTAAAGGGGGTCAACTATATGGTGGCCAGAAGACTAGACTTTAGGTGGTGAAACTTAGGTAATGTTATTAACCAATGTTATCCCAATAAATTTAATTTTAAAAATAAAATTTAAAAAATAATTAAAGAGGGAGAAGTAAATCTAGCCTGAGGAAATACAGGGTGGTGGTGAGGTGGGCACAGTCTTGGTTTAGGCAGCTTCCTTGCTCTCCTGCTGGCCTCGAGACCCGTGCTTCTCAAGCTGTAACATGCATATCAACACTTGTGGGGATCTTCAGGAAATGCAGTTTCTGACTGAGCACTGTGCTAGTGGGTCCTGATAGTTTGCATTCTTAATGAGCTCTCAGGTATTGAGTCTATGTCTTTGGACAAGGCTTCAGGGTCTTTTAAGGATCCCTGTGCTTGCAAAACACAATTTAAATATCATTATTTTAAAATTTTATATGGTAATATTTATTAACAGTTTTATTTTTAAAAAAATATAGCTCAAACTTTTTGTCCATCCATATTGTGCCTGTATATTTTTTATAAAACATCTGCAGTTATTTACTAACTTGGTTGCCAAATATCACTGCTGTTTATATATTGTTTTTATATTTTTTCCGTATCACATGCCTTGGCTATAGTAAACAATCAGTGGTATTGGATGAATTGAATTAATATATCAAGTGCTGTTCCTTTGATAAAAGCTTTGACATAGACTAGATATTTTAAACTGTGCTTGTTACTTTGAGAGTAAACTCATATGTGCTTCCAAACTATAATTTCATAACTTACTATTTGAAAAAGGTGGTTATGAGTCTAGCATTAAAAAAAATATATTAAAAGTCAGTTAAACAAATAACTTAATAAAACAATTCATTTCTTAGTTACAGATTGATTTCTAGTAAGGGTTGGCCCTTAAAGCCATAGTCAATTATTTGGCAACAAAAAGTGAAATGAAGAAACTTGTTCTTATTCCCCTTTTTACATTATGTAATCACAAATCGAAGTCCCAAATTAATAATTTCAGATGGAATTCCTTTGTGACAGCTAACTGTCTTACTATCCTTGGAGATCTTTTCAACATGATTGATACAGATAGTCATTGTGATGAAGTTAAACATAATGAGAAAGCTGTCAATGTGATTTTTTAAAAATGGATACATTAAACTCTAGGCAGACTTGAATACTGCATGTAGAAGAGAATCTGATTAATAAATGCTTTGTTTTTATTTTATGAATATGTAAAATTAAAAACAAATAAAGAGGAAAGTTGTGTTTTCTTTCAGTGCTGATTCCCCTTTGCTGTGGATAAGGATAGACCCCGATATGTCAGTCCTAAGGAAAGTAGAATTTGAGCAAGCAGATTTCATGTGGCAGTACCAGCTCCGCTACGAGAGGGATGTGGTTGCACAGCAAGAGTCCATCTTGGCCTTGGAAAAGTTCCCCACACCAGCATCTCGGCTTGCCCTCACTGACATATTAGAACAAGAGCAGTGTTTCTACCGAGTAAGAATGTCAGCTTGCTTCTGCCTTGCAAAGGTGAGATTACATACAGGAGAAAGAAAACAAGATTGAATACTGCATATTAAAAAAAATAGAACTCTGCCCTGGCCATTGTGGATCAGTGGTTGGAGTGTACATAAGAATTTGGGGGGTTAAGTTTGTGTATTTTCTTAGAAATGATAATGGAAGGCTAAAATGTATTCAATTTCTAGGAATTGAAGTTGTTAAAAAACTAATCCAATTGCGTTGCTAACTTTTGGAAAGCTGTTTTATTTATTTAAAAATATGTTTGCTGTGGTGATGGAAATTACTTTGTTTTCTAATTATTTACAGATTGCAAATTCAATGGTGAGCACATGGACAGGACCACCAGCCATGAAGTCACTCTTTACTAGAATGTTTTGTTGTAAAACTTGTCCAAACATAGTGAAAACAAACAACTTTATGAGCTTTCAAAGTTATTTTCTACAAAAGGTACAGTTTACTTTCCAAATTTCCTACGATTGTTTTATGCCACTATCTGTATATCTCAGTTTAACTTGGAAACTATTCAAATAATAGATGTGTTTACTTTATTCTAAAAGATTTTGCCTTTGCTCTTTTTGTTTCTAAAATTTTTTCCAAAATTTTAATTAAGTGATTACTCATTGAATTTATGAGTGGTGGAAAGTAACTCACAATCCACATTAAAACTAAAATAAATAGAAATGGATAGTTTGAATTTGGGGCTGGTTATGTTGAGGATGGAGGGATGGGTAAGTCCTAGGATGTGGGCAGCATATCTGAGTAAGAGACAAGCAGCACACTACACAAGCATCAGTCCCAGCCCTGTTACTCACTGACAGTTTGCCCATGGACAAGTTCCTTAACCCTCTAAGCCTCAGTCTACTCAATTGTAAAATTTACCATTTTTAGAATTAAATAAGATCAAGCATGGGAAATGTTTTAGATTATATTTATCACACAATAAGTCTTTTGTAAATGATAATTTAGAAAGTGGGGATGTGACGGATCACTGTTTTGGGAGGGAATGTGAGGATGGCAGGGTGGTCAGCATTTGGGCAGTTTGGAAATCATTTGTAAAATTTTTTGAGTAATTTAATAATGAAGGCAGAGATTAGATGAACTTGATTGGACTAGAAGGAAGAATGAAGTTGAAATAGAAAAATCTAATGAAGCCTCTTCTTTCTTGGTGTGGGGGTGAAGAGTATGAGAATGGAGACATGTGGAGGATAAAGCAGGCCTGAGTAATGGACATTATGGGTTTGGTTTATTTGGATAGAGGGATGAAATATTCAGTGGGAGCCAGTAAATATAAGAAAGATGGAGAGAATTCTGAAGGTGTTAAGGGGTGGGACACAGTTGGGAGGGTAATTTAAGAAAAGGTAAGCTCCCTCTTTTCTGAGGCAGGTGGAAAGCAGTTTAAAAGTGAAGTGAGCCAGGCCAGTGTGGTTCAGTGGTTGAGTGTCAACCATGAATTAGGAAGTCACGGTTCGATTCCTTGTCAGGGCATATGTCTGGGTTTCGGGCTCAATCCCTAGTAGGGGATGTGCAGGAGGTAGCCGATCAATGATTCTCATCATTGATGTTTCTATCTCTCCCTCTGCCTCTTTCTGAAATCAATAAAAACATATCTTTAAAAAATGTTTTTTAAAAAGTAAGTGAAATGATAGATGTTGAAGGAGATGTTAAGCATTATATATGATAGAGGCAAAAGTAAAAGGATTACTTGGAAACATTGAGAGACCTGCTAAGAGTGGAAGTCATGGTATATTATTTACAGTGAATTTCATCAGTAAAACAGATTCAGGATGGTTTGGTGAAAGCCTATAGTGGTGTGATCAGAGAAGTCAGTGGCATCCAGTTATTTTATTTTATTATTGATTTATTTATTTTTTTCTGTGTGAGTCAGGCTTCCACCTCCTTAGAAAAGTTGCCTGTGAAAATATTGGGAAGGAGAATATTAGGCTGGATTTCAGATAATTTACCATTTTTCCTTAAGCTGAGATGGGGTGGTATTGGAGAATCAATGTCTTCTCAGACTGATGATTGAACTGCATGCCTCCAGCCACTATTTCCTTTAATCCTGAAAAGAGTTGTGTGGTTGTGAGGCTTTTTAGTAAGCAACTCGCTAAAATAACCCATCTTAGTAGGCAGTAGAGTAGGAGTTGAACAATGGTTTATTTAATATTAAAACCCATACCTTTTCGACTGTAAAACCCAGAGCTGAATATATCATTTACATGACGTATATTTCCTCTGACAAATGAAGACAGAGGCATATGGGCTAGAGAGTGCATCCAGTTACTCAGCTCTCCCCTTGGTTTCCTGCTCAGCTCTTTTGTTAGAATGTTTGGCAGTTCTTAGTGGGAGGGGCTGCGAGTTACGGGAGGGGAGAGGAAGGGATAGGTTACGCTCCATCCAGAAACCTGTGTCTGCACTAAAGTAGCCACCTTTTTTTTTTTTTTTTTTAAATATATTTTATTGATTTTTACAGAGAGGAAGGGAGAGGGATAGAGAGTTAGAAACATCAATCAGCTGCCTCCTGCACACCCGCCACCGGGGATGTGCCCGCAACCAAGGTACATGCCCTTGATTGGAATCGAACCCGGGACCCCTCAGTCCACAGGCCGACACTGTATCCATTGAGCCAAACCGGTCAGAGTAGCTCCTTTTTTTTAACATGCACTGAATTCAATGAATTATAGTAATGAATTGTTATAATACTTAAAAATATTATTTTTTATAGACTATGCCAGTTGCAATGGCTCTATTGAGAGATGTTCACAACCTTTGCCCCAAAGAAGTCTTAACATTTATTTTAGACTTAATCAAGTATAATGACAACAGAAAAAATAAGGTAAGAAAGCTTAATGATTATTATAAAACTATCCAGTGCTATTTTGTTTTTAAAGAAATATTTAGACTGTGAAATCATTGTTGACTTCCTGGTACTTGAAATTTCTAGCATTAGAAGCATGTAAACATGATTTATTATAATAACCAGTGGATGAAAACCAAGACTAGTTGGTTTTTAAATGTTCCTCATAACTGTTGTAATGTGGAGATAGTAGTGTCTTAAATTTTGGAGAGCCAGTTAAAACTTGTTTGGTGAAATCTGACAGCCCAACTTTATTTTTACTCCCTTTTATTTTACCAGAAAACAGTTACCTTTTGTGATGATTTGTTCAGTGATGAATTTGATTTTTTTTTTATAAAACCATTATGTGTGTTTATTCATTTATTTAGCAAAAAACTATTGGATGCCATGCTTCAAGTTATTTCACCTTACTTGTTACCAGATAATCTAGCTTGTCCAATTAGGATTCTAGTATCTGTGAGAACTGGATGTGGTCTGAGGGATAAATTTAAAGTCTTTTGGTTTTCCTACTTTACCCACACCCCCTCCTCATTTTTAATTTGTGGGTTCATTTTGTGATCTGAACACTTAAGTCAGAAATAGTGGTTAAATAAATGTGCTTTGTGGGCAAAGTGGTTCCCAGAGGTAACTATAAAAATACTTGAAGATAACAATCTAAATGGTTTGAAAACAAAACTTTTCCCATAGTGTACACTTTTAGTTGTTGTTGTTGTTGTTGTTGTTGTATGCCATTTTCTTTTTTTCTGCTCAGTATCTGAACATGGGACTCTTTAGGGACTTTATTGGCATGTGTGTCCATGTGAGGTTCTGCCTCCACAATGGAAGTCAAAAGGGGGTAGGTATTCCTCTTCCATCCCTGACAGTTTGTGGTAGAATTAGCTCTCTTGCTCCATGTTCAGATTCCCAGACTAGAGCATCTGATTTCCTGAGTTTAAATCAATTCACACCCAGATTGCCTTTCAATAAATTGTTTCTCTGGGAATTGACTGGGATATGGATTTAGGATTTAGCTTTTTTTTTTTTTTTTTTTATGGTTTCCTCTTCCGTTTTCTCTGTTTTTGCTAGAAACTCCTATTATTCCTGTGCTCTGTCTTCTATACCAGCCCTCCAATTTCCTTATGCTTTCCTTCCTATTGTTTTCTCACTTTTCTTTTGCTCAAAAACTTCAGGAGTTTTTAAAAAACTTAATATTTCAGTTTAATTTTGATCCTGATTCTCTGCTTATTTCTTTTTAAAATGTTTTACTATTGGGAGGCATCTCATTGGTTATTTCTCAGACAATATTAATAATAGTTTTGGATTTTTATCCACCTGCCAGTTTCTTTTCCTTGAATACTCTTATTTCCTTCAAGTTGCGTTTTCCCCTTTGTTTGTTCTGGTCTTTTTTATGCTGATACTTTCTGAAATATCTGGTGATCTTTGGTTATATGTTTATATGTGAGAGGAAAGCACTAAATAGCTGATTTGAAGGTCTGTATTACCAGCAGCATTTATGGACTTGGGTCTTCCTTTTAGAGAAATCTGGCTAGGTTACTATAAGAGTGCTTTTCACATAGTATTTATTGAATTAACTAATATATTACTAATTAATGAATCTCACTTTTTTTTCTATGTGCGACTCTACCCAAAACACAGAGTTGAGTACTTACCAACTTAAGTTTTTTTTTTTATTTTTATTTTTTAAATATATTTTATTGATTTTTTACAGAGAGGAAGGGAGAGGGATAGAGAGTTAGAAACATCGATGAGAGAGAAACATCGATCAGCTGCCTCCTGCACCCCCCCTACTGGGGATGTGCCCGCAACCAAGGTACATGCCCTTGACCGGAATCGAACCCGGGACCCCTCAGTCCGCAGGCCGATGCTCTATCCACTGAGCCAAACCGGTTTCGGCAAGTTTTTAGATAAATTATGGTCTTAGGTTATAAATATTTTATTTTATTAATTTTTTAACAGAAGCATGAATTTTATCTTTATATAATAATTTTTTGGCTTAGTTTTCAGATAACTATTATCGTGCAGAAATGATTGATGCCCTTGCCAACTCTGTTACACCTGCAGTCAGTGTGAATAATGAAGTTCGAACTTTGGATAATTTAAATCCAGATGTGCGACTCATTCTTGAAGAAATCACCAGGTTTTTGAATATGGAAAAACTTCTTCCAAGTTATAGACACACCATCACTGTGAGGTATGATGATTCTTTACATTTTCTTTAAAGTTATTTGTTCTTATAATTACAGTATAAGCGAAATTTATTTTCATTATAGAAAACTGGGAAATATAAAGATAAAGGAGAAGATTAAAATCCTATGATTCTATCATCCACAGATAAATTATTACTAAACTGTTTTGGAGAGTAGCCTTCTAATTTTTTTCCTCTTGTAACAATATAAATGTTTAATTACTGGACATATATTGTATATGTAATTTTTGCATTCTGCTTATATCATAAACACTTTCTCATGTCATCAGGAATTCTTCAAAAGCATTATATTTTATGTCTGCAAAATATTTTCTCTCATCAGATATAATATAAGCATATTTCTATTAGACTCTTTAAAGATGACTTTTTGCTTCTTTCAACTTTTTTGTATATAATTATCAAAAAGTTCTATTCGGGAGTTTGCTAAAAAAAGTTGATTCACTAGTTCAAACATTGTGAACAATTTAACCTTTCACATTTATTATTTATTAAATTATATAACTACTAAAACTTTTGGTGAAATTACTAAGTATATTAATACCTGAAATTGGATTTACAAATAAGTTTTAAAATTTATTTTCCTTTCATAGGATTTAGATATTTAAAATTGTTATGATCGTTGCAAAAAATTTAATGGTACAGAATTAAAAGGTGGCTTCAAATCAGGTCAATTTTTTAGTTCACTGTTACAGATAAATTTCCAATGTCTAGCAAACAAATTTGATTCAGAATACTTTAACAAAAGTATTTCACTGAAAATACTATTTTCCTAGTTGTTTGAGAGCCATACGAGTGCTTCAGAAGAATGGTCATGTTCCGAGCGACCCAACTCTTTTTAAATCCTATGCAGAATATGGCCACTTTGTGGACATTAGGATAGCAGCTTTGGAAGCAGTTGTTGATTATACTAAAGGTAATGCTTTAGAAATATTTGTTCATATCATTTTAGAAAGAAATGTTTACTATTTAAAGTCAGTTGTACATATTGGGGTTTTCTTATTATGTAAAATACAATTTAATTTTAAATTCTTGATTCACTTAATTTTTTTGGTCAATGTGTAAGTGAGGGAAATGAATAAAATTATAAGTAGATACCTTTGGTCTTTCCAAGAAGTCAGTATACCATTCTTATAGTTTTAATTATGAGTTATTTTAAGAAATAGGATATTTTTGTAAATTTTTAACTATATAAGAAGGATTCAAGAAGGCATCATGCTCCTATCTCTGATTTGTATCTATGAAAGTAGAGCAAGAGACATCATCAGGTGCTTCAGTACAGGGATTAAGCAAGGCTTTATAAAGTTGGGAAAAAATAATTAAGAGAAAACTACAGAGTCAAAACATTTTCAGAAATACAGAGGAGAAATATAAAGAGATGAAATGTAAGTCATGAAGAAAGGAGCAGGTGACAGAAAAGAAATAATCCAAGAAGTAATAGAATACTTTGATAGGGTGTCAGTGAAATTGAACTTAAGCTATTGAGTGGTGTTTAAATGTGATCCATGAATTGAAGATCATTTGAAAATGGAAACTATTAGAAATAAAATTATGAAAATAAAGCTTTTCAAGTCATAATAGCAAAATTCATTGAAAAGGTGAATGGGAATAGCTAATGAGTCATTTTTTTGGTTAATTATAGTTATAGCACGATTTTTGTAATTGCTTTTTATGTTATGTTGAAAAGTTAAGGCTGCTCTTTGGTCTTAGATGAAAGAAACTACTTGGGCAAAAACAGTTCACTTTATAATATAGTTGAGATACCATTGAGTATCAGACCTCTATAATTTGATTTACGCTTTTAGAAACACAATTTTATTTAAGTACATTCTGTCCATTTAGAGTTTAGGGCTCAATAAATTATAATTTAGGGCTAGTTTAGGGCTCAATGAATTATAATTTGCTTTATGTTGTATTTGCCATTGCTTTGAGCTATAGTGAAAAATATAAACTTGGTCCTGTTTTATGTTTTGGCTGCATATAGCACAATACTTACAAAATTTACAAAGTGGTCTTTTATATGGGGGAAAAATGTAAAGAAGTTGTCTGCAGCTTTCAGCTCTGATTTAAATCCAGCCAAGGGAGAGTCCTAAATACTAAGTGTGAACTCCTTGCCTGTCACATGTTTAATTGGTTATAATTGCAACAAATATATTTCTTTATTTTTATTTTCAGTGGACAGGAGTTATGAAGAACTGCAGTGGCTCCTTAATATGATTCAGAATGACCCTGTACCCTATGTAAGGTTAGTTTTTGCGCTATAATGATTTTTTATTTACTTTTAAAAATATATTTTATTGAGTTTTTACAGAGAGGAAGGGATAGGGATAGAGAGTTAGAAACATAGATGAGAGAGAAACATCGATTAGCTGCCTCCTGCACTCCCCCTATTGGGGATGTGCCTGCAACCAAGGTACATGCCCTTGACCGGAATCAAACCTGGGACCCTTCAGTCTGCAGGCCGGCACTGTATCCACTGAGCCAAACCGGTTAGGGCTATAATTATTTTTTAAAGTCCTAAAGTAAATTGAATAATTTCAGAAGGTTATACATGCAAAAGTCTTTGTTATTTTTGAAAACATAGGGATTTGTTAGGCTTTTATCATGCCCTTTCTTGATTTGACTTTGAGAAGACGTTTAAAAATATGTTGTTAATAAATAAAACTTATTTTCTGTAAGTTTACATATGATTTCTATTTTAACTTAAAGAAAGCTTATATAATAGTTTTTAGTGCATCTAGAGGATCCCTTAAGTACCCAAAATTATGACACCTCTACTGATTGGCTGAACTTACTTTAAAAATAATTAAGAGCAACGTTTTGGTATATTCCATTTGTTCTTTTCTATCTCATATAAAATCTTAATTATTTTAAGTAGGCGGGATTATTTTTGTTTTTGTATTTCCTTCTAATCTTTTCTGCTGCTTTCTTTTGCAAAGTAGGATGTTTATGGTTTAATCAAATAGGATTACTTTTTTTAATCATTTTTGTTTTTCATTGCACATATTACACACTTAAATTTTTATTCATTTTAACATTATCCTATATAATAAAGGCCTAATATGCAAATTGACCATCACTCCAACACAAGATGGCTGCCCCCATGTGGTCAAAGATGGCCGCCCCCATGTGGACATAAGATGGCTGCCACAAGATGGCCAGCAGGGGAGGGCAGTTTGGAGCATCCATGCCGGCAGGGGAGGGCAGTTAGGGGCAATCAGGCTGGCAGGGGAGCAGTTAGGCATCGATCAGGCTGGCAGGGGAGTGGTTAGGGGGTGATCAGGCTGGCAGGCAGAAGTGGTTAGGGGCAATCAGGCAGGCATGCATGCGAGCTGTTGGGAGCCAGCAGTCCTGGATTGTGAGAGGGATCGGGCCTAAACAGGCAGTCGGACATCGCTTGGGGCGTGCCAGATTGGAGAGGGTGCAGGCTGGGCTGAGGGACACCTCCCCCACACCCTGTGCACGAATTTCATGCACCAGGCCTCTAGTGATTTTATAAAGTAAATGTTGGCAGCTGGAAAGTCACTTAGGTTGTAGACATTCCAACTGGAAACAAGAACATAGAGCTAGACATTAATTGTGTTGCTCAACTTTATACACTAGTTGGCAGGTAGTTATTTTCTTCTAAAAAGTCAAACTCTGCCTTCTAACCTCACTGAAATGAATCTGGGCATGAGGAATTCACATAAGACATTTCAGCTCTTTGTTTAAGTCACCTTTAAGTGTTTTAAAATGATGTTTATTATATAAATCTTCTTTATACAAAGTTTTACTGTTAATATTTTATAGTTCTTCATTTGTGATCTAAATTGTATTTTAAATAATTTGTCTTGTGATTGTTATATAATAAGGGTAAAGGTTACATGGACAAAAATCTTATTCATTCTAAAATACATATTTATATAAAAGATGATATGCAAAAGACCTGCCTATATCTCTTATCTGGCAGAGCTATGCATTTGAACGTTTATAGTAAGATCCTACTGATAGCAAGTAGGAACAGAAAGTATAAATACAGAATAAATAAAACTTACCATGTATTCATTTGTTTTCAATACACATCAATAGAATTAACATTAAGATGCATATTTCTGCCCTTGCTGGTTTGCTCAGTGGATAGTGTTGGCCTGCGGACTAAAAGGTTTGATTCCAGTCAAGGGCACATGCCCTGGTTGCGGGTTTGATCCCTAGTAGGGAGCGTGCAGGAGGCAGCCGATCAATGATTCTCTCTCATCATTGGTGTTTCTATCTCTCCCTCTCCATTCCTCTCTGAAATAAATAAAAATGTATTTTTAAAAAAGATGCATATTTCTGAGATATTAGAATTATGTTTTGAAAATCATTTTAAGCAGGTTATGAAATTCAATATTTAAAATTTTTATATTTCTGAATTATATGCTGTACAGTCTAAATAAATGCTTTTGAAATATTGTAGAACTGTTACTATCATTCAGATTTCAAGAGCTCTAATATTTATAATCCAGGATGAAAATCTCTTTAAGGATATATTTTATGATTATTTTTGACATGTTTTCTTCTGAATTCATGTGGTTCACTTAGAGCACCAATAGGGAACTTCTTAGGCTTTACTTAAAATCATCTAACCCATAGTTTACTCATAGTTTAAAAAATTCAACATGTTGCGCAGCCAGGGTGGCTCGGTGGTTGAGCTTCAACCCATGAACCAAGAGGTTGCCAGTTTGATTCCCCATAAGGGCATGTTCCAGGGTTGCTCCGTCCCCAGTAGGGGGCTTGCAGGAGGCAGGCGATCAATGTTTCTCTCTCATCAATGTTTCTGTCTCCCTACCCCTCTTCCTTCCCCTCTCTCTAAAATCAATTGAAAAACTCAACATGTCTTTAAAAATATTTAATGGCAGTAAGTGTTAACACATCAGTTATTTTATGTATACTTTTTGGTGTCTTGGGACATCTGTCTCTATTTTTGTTTCTCTGTGTTTTATACTTTGAATAGGAACTCTGTCTTTTTTTCTTTGTTCCATCTTTTCTTCTTCTTTTCTTTCTTTCTCTATTGAGGTATAATTGACAGATAACATAGTATGTATTAGTTATATTGCATTAGGTTGAATAGGCTATTTTTAAAGATGATATGGAATTATCTTCTCATTTTGGAATCAAGCATGCATATGATCACAGTGTATCAATTCAGTGCTTTTTCTCATGGGAGTTTTTGAATATTTTTTTGGTTTTGGTTTGACTCCATTTCTATAGATAGTGATTAACAATAGTATTTGACTAGCCCACCAAAAAACTGTTCAATTGTCTAGGGAACTAATACGATGTTTTGGCTGCTATCTATATGACATAAACCCGTGACTTTCTTAGAAGCATCAAACTTGCTTCTGGTTTGTTCTAGATGTCTGAAACATATGCTTATTGTGAGTTTTGATATTTAATCTCTGCAAAAATTAAACATAAGATTCTCATTGTCTTTCCTTAAATTTTATCTCCTTTTGAGTATTTAGTCATCTATAAATATTCTATTGTAAAAATCTTCCTTCTGTTATCTGTTTCTTCTGTTAAAGAAAAACAAACCTTATAAAGAAATGTTTAATTGTTAAAAGTAATACATGTATTAATCATTACTGCTCTTTTAGTAATAATTTCAAAGGTATCCCCAGAGTACCCTTTATAATTCTTTGGCGTGGCTATAAAGAGTGCACTGATCTGCATAAATACCAAAAAGTTTTGTTTGTCCTCATAGCTTTTCAGTAGTCTTTCATATGGCCTTAAAATTTCAAAGCACAAAAGGATGTTAACAGTGAGAGTCCACATATTTCAGTTTTACAGACATAAAATTGAATCCAAAAGGGATTAAGTGACTTAACTACAACCTACTAGTCCATTTTTCTCCCATCTCTTTCTCAAGTACTAATCTGATTTGATATCTTTCCACCAACAATTAAATATAAAAATTTCCCAGGTCCACCACCTTCTTTAAAGTTTTGCTAGCATCAGTAGAAAATATAACCTCAGTTTCTTTTTTCCTCCATTATATCCAAGCATGCCATTACTCTGAGGTTTGAATTTCTCAGACCTTGTCATAGGCCTGGCTTTTGTCCCTTCACTAAATGTTAAATTACTATCAGAGCCTCCTTGCTTCTTTTCTTTCTCTATCCTCTTTTTATGGTGTTTTTCAGAAGACTCCATATGTTCAGGTAAAAACTCCTAATAGCAGAGTATAACTGTTGCCATCTATAAGGATCTTTGTTATAACTGTCTCTTCTAAATCTCAGCTTATTTTTAGGAAACATTTTGCAATCTCCATATTTAAAATGTTTCTGCACATTTCCATGCTTTACAAAGATACTATAATAACAAAGCTTATATTCATTTGTATTATCTCAAATGTAGACTTCTTGGCTTATATGTGATTTTTTTTTTGCTCCTTTTTAAGATTTTTATATTTTCTGATAAGTTTTTTTCTTAAAACTTTTCTAAGGAGAGTAATACATTCATTTTAGAAGCAGGCAGGGACTGATTGGTTAAGAATATACAGAGTCAGGTTTTAGAAGATCTCATTATACACTAAAGCAATTTTAGAAAGAGAAAACACACCAGAACTTAATGGAAAAAAACACACAAAACAGTATAAAAGGTGTATAGTAATATACACCTTTTGAAATGAAACTTAAGCACAAAGCTAGATCTAAGAAGGGAGATGATAAAATAGGAAGAAGGAACTACAGGTAATTTTCAAAATTTTTAATTTAGACAAAATTAAATTAAAATAATGATAGACAAAATTTTAATTTTTTCCCTCCAGACATAAGATTCTACACATGTTGACTAAGAACCCACCATTTACTAAGAACATGGAGTCCCCCTTATGCAATGAAGCCCTGGTAGATCAACTTTGGAAACTTATGAATTCGGGTAAGAAAACAGTAGCTTTCAAAAAACAAAATTATGACTGGATTATTTTCATTTTGTAACAGGTTTTCAATACTTAAAGAACTGTGGTTTACTTTTTGTCTTTTTTTTTTTTTTTTTTTTTTTTAAAGTAGGCTACTTAACACATCTATCTTTACAGTGGTGGATGTGATAACGTTTGCTAAGGATATATTCACTCACTTTGCCCCGAAGGGTGATTGAAGAAACAAAAATATTAATTTATGTGAGTGTCTCAGATAGTTAAAGAGCTTTAAATATTAACCTGCAAAATATTATTGTTGTTTTTATTTCAGAAGGTTACAAAGGTTGAAAAATAGGTCTTTTCCCTTTATTCTTAGGAAATTACATATGTATACACATACAAATAAAAATGAAATTTGCTGTTTTTTCCTTAGTGTAAGATGGACAGAAAGATGGGACAGAACTGCCCTTTGGTCCCACTTTGTACATATTTTCAAGCTTCTGTCTATAAGGACATTATTGAAAAATGTCTTGAAAAAGTGACTTTCAAAGTGAGCTTTCTTCTTAGCAGCTTTTGGCTTGATCAGCTTTAATAGCAATTACTTCAGAAAATGAAGAGATGATCTTTTTTAGGATTGGATTTGCTATTTGGTGGTTTGTCTTCATATATTTTCTGATTTGAATAGAGAACATCAATACTGGTTTCCTCCTTTCTTCTTGAGTGCTGTTGTGATCCAGGTAAGCAGGGTTGGTCCCTAAGTTTCACTGCCAATGAAGACAGAATGGACAGCATTAAGAAAGTGATGACTGTTTTATCAATATAGTAGAGTCCTGGTGCACGAAATTCGTGTAGGGTAGGGTCCCTAGGCCTGGCCTCCCCACCTCCTCCTTCCCTCGCTCCCTCAGTGCTCCGCCACTGCTGCTGGTCACCTGCTATGTTCCACGCTGCCCCTTGGTGGTCAGCACATGTCATAGCGAGCGATCGAACTCCCGCTCTCCTGGTCGAACTCCCGAGTGGACAATTTGCCTATTAGCCTTTTATATTTATAGATGAGCGTTCCTTGCCGTGTTAGTGATTGGGGTGAGAGGCTCTTCAAAATGCTGTCACAGACATTGGCAGCTGTTCCAGGGCCTCTGTCTAGTGGAATTTATGGATTTGGAATCTTAGCATTTTAGATCTTAGAGGACCTAAAGACCAGCTAAGTTAACTGCTCTCATTTAGGGCCCAGGCAATTGTCTTGCCCAAGATCACACAGCTAACTGGAATTAAGCAGAAGTGATTTTTCCCACTGTGCTGCTCAAGTTAATTCTACTATAATGACAACCATTTTAAGATTTTATTCCATGGTTTTGAAATACAGGGCAGTTCTGATTTTTTTATCTTTTTTTTTTTTTTGTAATTTTAACAGAAGCACCACTATTCCATTTTTTAGCTCTCTTGTAGCCTTAAATTTTAATATTTTTTTAAAATATTTTATTGATTTTTTACAGAGAGGAAGGGAGAGGGATAGAGAGCTAGAAACATCGATGAGAGAGAAACATCGATCAGCTGCCTCTTGCACACCCCCCACTGGGGATGTGCCTGCAACCAAGGTACATGCCCTTGACTGGAATCGAACTCGGGACCCTTCAGTTAGCAGGCTGACGCTCTATCCACTGAGCCAAACCGGTCAGGGCAAATTTTAATATTTATAAATCAATTATTTGAAGGAAAACACATCACCAGGAACTCCCTCAGAAACAAAACAGTAATGTTCATTCCTCCATCCAAACTAAAGGTAAACCCAAACCAAAAAGCCCACATAGAAATAAAAAGTAAAAACCATAGCCCAGCCAATGTGGCTCAGTGGTTGAGCTTTGACCTGTGAACTAAGGTTACTAGTTCGATTCCCGATCAGGGCACATTCCCAGGTTGTGGGCTTGATCCCCAGTAGGAGGCGGAGGCAGCCGATCAAAGTTTCTCTCTCTCATCGATGTTCCTGCCTATCTCCCTCCCTTCCTCTCTCTCTAAAAAAAAGAAAAAAAAAAAAAAGAATCAGTACAATCATATAAAAAAAAAAGTAAAAAGGTGTAGTGTAGTGGTTTAGTGAAATTTAGCGGCCTTCACTATGCTGCCTAATTATCCTTAATCTGAACATCCTAACTTATGAAAACACAAAACTGAACATCCTAGCTTATGAAAACACATTTTTATTTGCTTTTTAAAATTAAAATAATAGTTTTTTAAATTAAAATAATTTTTTATAAACTTCAAGAATTCAAACTCAGTTGTTTAACTGGTTTCAATGACATCTATAACAAAATGGTCAGGATGGCAGCAGACATAATTAATTAGGTGATATTGTTCTTCAGAGTTTTCTTCCAGTACAAATGTACCCAAAACCATTCTTGTTTTCCTAGCTGATACAGTGCCTAAGCTTTACTCCTTTCCTTGCTACACCCACGAATATATAGATACAGGGCTAGCTGCTCTGTCAGGATCCCTCCCTTCTTTTAGAGGGTTGAGCCCCTCCAGCCTCTGTGTGAAAGGCCCAGGATTCTGATGGTTTGAGGAGAAGAATAATGAAAGCCTACAAAAATGAAGCAATGTCAGGCCAGTAAAGTGTCCAGATATGCATATTCCAGAGAAGGGAATCGATTTCCAGTGTAAATTCTTCCTTTCATTTTGTATTGTTCTTCCCATTTCTGTGTGTGTGTGTGTGTTTTTTTTTAATAGTTTTTAGGGCATAAAAACCTTATCCTCCTACCTTTCTCTTGCTTCTAACAGTGCTATGTTTCTGCTACCTTTATACACAGTGGCAGAATGAAGATGTCTCAGATGGGATTGACAGTAGCTCCTTCACAGCAGTGTGGCATGCAGAGTCCTCAGCACAGTGTAGTGTAGTATGAACTCCATAAAATTACAATTCCTTTTGTATGGATTACCTTTGCATATAATTAATATAATACTTACTTATCTACTAGAGTAAATCTCATCAGAATCACTAGTCGATTATAGTTTATTTTCTTATTTAAATATTTGTTATTGAAAATCACAAAGCTTAATATTTATGCTGTCCAAAATTTGCTGTTAGCAGCTTCTTCCTTTTTTGTTTCTTCTTTTTAAATATTATGCTACTCTTTGAAACCACTGTCAAATTTAAATATTTATAAGGTTTATTTTCTTATCTGGAAGAATTTACATATTGATTCTTCTCACTTGTTTTAAATTCTCTAGATAATTTTAAATTTGGCCTGGAAACCATATAAATTACCTAACCCTGGGTACAATTTTTGTCAGTCTGTTCTATTTGATGGCAATACCTACCTGGAGAGCTCTACTGGGGAAAAAAAGGAAAGTTCGAAAGAACTCTGGTATCTGGCCTGTCATTGATTTGGGCCAATCTGAGATCAAACCCCTGTTTTGGAGATAAAAAAAAACTGAGCCTTATCAGAGGAATTGAAAGAACTTGCCTCTAATCTCTCAGCTACTTTAAGCTGAATTTCTACACAGGCAATCTTCTCCTCCATACATGTTGTACTATCTGTAGCCACCTCTGGGGTTTGCTTATTATTATTATTATTATTATTATTATTACTACTACTATTATTTGTTTTTTTAAAAACAAACACCTAGTATAGCAACACTAATATAAATGTGTTTAGCAAATTATTTTCCTCTACAGTAAGTCCAATTTTAGAATTATGTTATTTCAAGTAGTTGTAGGGTTTCTTATATTTACGTAAAACCTGAACATAATAAATTTTAGAGTTAGGAGAATATGTTTCAAATGCTAGGGTTCATGAAAATCAGACAAGATGAACCGAGAATGAACGAATATGGAAGGAAATTTAAAGGCAGAAAACATTACTTTTTAAAAATTCATTTTCTAAAGAAGAGTGGTGTGATGATAAAAACATTTTTCCAGTTATAAAATTCATTAATAAACATTGATTGTTTCTGTAACAATTTATAAGTATCTGTGTTGAGATAAGATGCATCTTTAGGGTAGAGGGTTTGCCAGTGGGGCCTAGGTCAAGGGATGGCTCTTTTTAAGCATGATAATCCTTTCATTCCCTCTGCACAAGTTCTGGAACAGATAAAAATGTACAGTTAAATGTGCATATTGAGTTTCATTTCTTTATTTACTTTTTAGGTACTTCACATGACTGGAGGCTACGGTGTGGTGCTGTGGACTTGTACTTCATACTTTTTGGCCTCAGTAGACCTTCCTGCTTACCCTTGCCAGAGCTTGGGTTGGTTCTTAATCTAAAAGAGAAAAAAGCTGTCTTGAATCCAACCATCATTCCAGAGGCCATCACAGGCAACCAAGAAACTGCAATTAATCCAAGTGGCCATGCACAGCTAGTTGGATTTCAGAACCCTGTAAGAATTGCATGTGTTACAGATGTAATTTTATTATATTGAGCTCTCTAGAGAAGAGAATTGCTTCTTTTGAACTGGCAAGTTTTAAAGCCACAAACAGCTTTTTTGTACCTTTTGAGAAACTGCTGGCATTCATTTAGCACTGTGTAGTTTACAAAGTGCTACTGACAACTACATAGTGCTGCCAGTCCCTTTACTCCTTTTATGATGACGTAATGATTGTTTATACTGAGCATAGAATTTCTTCGTTGAGTAGTAGAAAATTGACATGAATATTTAACCTGTTATATGTTAACCTTCTTGTCCATATGGTAATGGAACACTGAACACAAGGGGCCCTAACTTTTTTCCCCCTACTCTGTGTAATACCTAGCACAGTTCTAAACATAATGAGTGCCTGGCAAATGAAAAGCTTTTTGAATTAAATAAATAAGTAGAAAGATAATAAATGATCACGTAAATGAGTAATCTGATTTGGGAGGAGATTATGCATTACATTTTAAAATTTTATATATATTATGCTTGCCTTTCGCAAAGTTTTATTTCTAGCCATGTGTTATAGAATTACCAGATTTTTGTAGAAAGACCTTTAGGATACATATCAACCATTTTACTGTAATTTAAAGGACATTTTTCAGAAATGATTTTCTTATTGATGACAGAATGTTCCCAATACTTCAAGCTTCATTTTTCACCAATATTTAGACCAGATTACTTGCCTGGCAATTCCCTACTGGTGTTTTGGCACTTTAACACTCAGATTCTGTCTATGTTAGTTAGAACTAGTCATTTCAAATTACTTATTCACCTAGATTTTCTGAAATATAATTTTACTTATTTATTGTAAATTTAAAATGTATCCTAGAGTTTGGGTTATGAAGAAGTAAGAAATAGGAAAAAAAAAGTCTCATTAAAGAGCTCTTTCAGATCTGAATAGTTATAAATCTATGGAAATGAATATGATTATAATTCTTGCACATATTCACACTTTGAGTCTTTAGGATAAGAGGAGAAAATGACTCCAAAAGATATATTCTTTTGGGAAAGCTCTGAAAGTTCACTTAAATAACTTCTTTCTTCCCCCAAAAAACTAGCAGACAGGAAAAGGTGAAATTTATTTTTAGCCCATTGCTGATAACTGATAGGCACTGGGCATGCTCTCATCTGCATGGTTGCAATAGCTATTAGTTTTCAGCTATAATATGAGCTACTTGTCTTCAGAAATCTAATTTTGATCTTAAATATTGCCGCAGGAAGGTGATCATCTTGCCAAGGAAGCATCATGTAATATATCAGCTCATCAGCAGGGAGTGAAGAGGAAGTCTGATACACCACTGGGGTCCCCACTAGAACCTGGTCAAATACTGGAGAAGAATGAGGATAGCAGTAAAGTCAAACTCAAAATCAGAGTAAGAAATACAGGTTAAACCTGTATTAACAGTGTAGGATATTCACCTTCTTGTAAATCTTTATGAATACTTGGTTTTTCCTTAGGAACAGATGGGACAGACTGAATCATAAAAGAACCCAAATGTCCATCTCTAAAACATTCCAACCGATTGTTTAACTTCTATTGTCACATACTTCTTCTCTGTTTGGAGAGGAACTATGTGTGCACAATCTACCTCAGCTCACTACTCTCCCATAACATAGGAATAGATTTTAGTTGCTGTTACATTTCCAGTAATTTCCATTCAGCTCCTTTTGGAGGCTGGACCACATAATCTTTTCTCTCTCTTATACTTTTTGAGAAAAAGAGCCTACTTTTCCTTTTAAGATTATTTGGGGGTATGTCCTGTGGCCTCTCTGCTACTTTTCCTAAGAGCTAAGATCCAAACATAAAGTGATATAATGGCCCTTTTTCTCTTTTGTTCCATGTGTGTGTTTTAGTTTTCAAGTTCTCAAGACGAAGAGGAGATTGATATGGATACTGTTCATGACAGCCAGGCATTCATTTCTCATCATTTGAACATGCTGGAAAGGCCATCTACTCCAGGTAAGATTAGTGTATTGCAGTTACTGGGCCAATCGAGAGAGTTCACAAGGTACCACTGTTCTAGGGTGTGTTGCTTTATCTTCAAGTGAACAACTGTAAAGCTTGAGAGTAGCCGGTATAAAATGAAATATTAGATTGTATCAGATTTAACACATATGAGCAAAAGAATAAATACAGAAAGTGTTCTTTTTCATTTTATATTTTTAATATTTGGCATGCTTATACTTCTAGATTTGTTTATTTATTTTTACTTTAAAAATATACATATATCTTTAATATATTTTTATTGATTTCAGAGAGGAAGGAAGAGGGAGAGAGAGATAGAAGCATCAGTGATGAGAGAGAATCATTGATTGGCTGCCTCCTGCATGTCCCCTACTGGGGATCGAGCCTGCAATCTAGGCATGTGCCCTGACCAAGAATCAAGTCTTGACTTCTTGGTTCATGGGTCAGTGCTCAGCCACTGAGCCACACCAGCAGGGCAAAATGTATTATTTTTATTATTAGAATTTTCTGTTAAATTGCTTCTGGTTTAAAGGCTAGCTTATAAAAACCTTCCAGGCTTTTTTTTTTTTTCCTTTCTTCCTTTCTTTGGGGAAATAAAGGAATTAATTCATCTTCTCCTTCTCCTTTGGCATTCTAGGGCTCTCTAAATATCGGCCAGCTAGCTCTCGGACTTTAATGCCCCAGCACTCACCAGGGGGTGATGGCACACCTGTCACAAAGCCCCAGTGGGGGATGGAACTTGCACGGAAGGGAACAGGTGAAATTATTGTTATTTTTTTTTTTTTTGCTCAAGAACAAATCTGTAAATTTCATAAAGTGTCTTTTTTTTCTTTTTCTTTTTTGCATTAAATATTACATTTGTTTCAGGTATACAACATGAAATTTCTTTATTAACTTAAAAATACATAAAATATATAGATCTTCTGAGAACTTGCTTTTCTTGCAACACATTGAATTTGTAATATCTAACATAAATGAATGCACTACTATTTTGTAAGACTTGGAAATGACAGAAAAGTAGAAAGGAAGGAGGAAAATCATTTCATGTCATTTAAAGCTAACATTTTGCTCTTGTAGTGCTTTTTCTAAGAATATTATAATATGAAAATGCCAGCTTCAGTACAAATCATCAAATCTGAGCCTCTGTACTGTCATAAAATATACAAATCAACTACTTACTTCTCCTCTCTCCTTGCCCCTGAAAGTTTTATAATTGCTTCAATCATGAACCCTTAATGCTATGCCTAGAGAACTCACATGTTTTGACTTTTAAATTATTTCATACTAATCAGGCTTAAGTAATGAAAGGTAATTCAGTTCAGATATGTTTATTAACTATTCTACTATTTTACATTGTCTTCTGCTTACTTTGTTCTGTTTCTTGCAAAGAGATTATAATCCAAATAAAGAGTAAACAATCAAAACTGCTGAAAAAGTTCAGTCTTCAAGTTTTGGAGGAACAGAGAGTGAAAAACTAGATACATAAGCAAAATCACTTTTAATGAATAGTTTTTTCCAAAAGTCATTAATCTGGCTTTAAAATTTCAAGGGATGGGTTTGCTTATATAAACCCTGCTTTTATGATATAAACAAAAGAGTTACTGTTTATTGATTTGAGGAGTGTAGGGAACCAACTGTGATGAAGGGGAGACTTCAAACAAAAGCAACACCTCAAAATATTTTGGTATTGTGACCCCAGGCTGTTGGGTGCTTATAGCTCTTTGTGTGCTTTATGCGTTTATTGTGGTAGGTTCATAAAATATATTTCAGAAGGAAACCAGCTGGAGACTTTAGCACAAGGGAATTTTTAAATTTTTTGACCCTTGCTAGTTTTGTATTCTCTTGGCTTTTTAGGGGATTTGTTGTTGTTGTTATTTTGGTATAATTTTGCTGTAGTATCATTATACTTATTAAAATTTTACTAGATATGAAAAATTTTCTACATTTTTAAAAATTATAAAACTTAAAGTGTTTCAAATCTCTTGTTATAGTTTGAGAGTGATGTTTCTGCTGCCCCTTATGCCCTTAAAAAAAATAAATTCTGGCCCTAACTGGTTTGGCTCAGTGGATAGAGCGCCGGCCTGCAGACTGAAGGGTCCCAGGTTCGATTCCAGGCAAGGGCATGTACCTAGGTTGCGGGCACATCCTCAGTGGGGGGTGTGCAGGAGGCAGCTTATCGATGTTTCTCTTTCATCGATGTTTCTAACTCCCTATCCCTCTCTCTTCCTTTCTGTAAAAAATCAATAAAATACATTAAAATAAATAAATTCTGTCTGAATTCTAACAGTCAAATTAATTCCTGTTTCAGAAAATAATCTTAATACATTTGTTTGTTTTTTCTCAGTGATGTGGCATACTAACCTATGTAGAAGCAAATCTTTTTCTTTTTTTTTAATTGATTTCAGAGAGGAAGAGAGAAATAGAAACATCAGTGATGAGGGAGGAATGTCGATTGGCTACCTCCTGCACCCCCCCTACTGGGGATCGAGCCTGTAACCCAGGCTTGTGCCTTGACTGGGAATCGAACCGTGATCTCCCGGTTCATAGGTTGACAACCATTGAGCCACACCGGCTAGGCTGAAGAAGCAAATCTTACTACCTTTTTTGTGCCCACCAATGTGCTTTTGTATTATTGTGCCATATTTCTGGGACTCTCTCTTTGCAGTCTTGTAGTTCTCATAGCATCATTTGGGAAACCTGGGGAGGAAATACAGGACGAGTTGGGGTGTTAGGGAAGCTTTAAAGTTTTAGCTTTGGTTGGTATCAGTGTAGCACCCTTTTGTGTCATGATACAAAATGTATCCAGCCTATTATATATAGACTGATCGATAAAACTTAATTTTGAATATATTCTTTAATGTGCCTTTGTAATTTCTTCAAACATATTTATGCTGTTCAGTGCCCTATGACCAATGAGTAAGTCTTATCTTTTACAAATGGTAGTGTTCCAAAGGTTTATTTCTACATGTATTTATTTGGGCATCTAAATATAGTTTTCCTGTAGATACATTATTATATTTGCTACATAACTTTCCCAAACTACCCAACAAAAACCCTTTTAACTTATACCTGAAGAATAGAAGTATGACACCTAGGCACTGTGTGTAACAATGTTTCTGAGAGAAGGGGCACTTTCAGCTCCACCTTTTGGAATGTCAGAAGCACAACTTTAACCTAACCTAGTAAAGCTGGCAGTGAAACAGGAACTTCCCTCTTCCTGCCCCCAGCGGGAGCTGGAGTCTCCTTTTTTCTGATCTTGGCCTGGGATTGGGAGTGGGGGTTCAGAAAAGGAGGCATCGAACACAGTGGTAAGGGAAGCTATGTTCTTAAGTCTCTAGGGATCCTCGAGTTCACAAATAGGTTTGGGGGCCTTACTCATTTCATTCAACGGAGGCAACTTTCATTTGATCTCCAGAAGTCTTATAAGGTTTTTTGTAGTTGACTGAAAATGAAGAGATTGCACATAAAAATCTGGGTTTCCAGCTTCTCTTGAAGAACTGAGAAGCCCTTTCAGGCAGGGATGTGCTATTACACCGATTCCATTTGTTTGCACCTGGTAGTCTGTGCTCATTTATGCTGTCTCCTCAGGGCCAAGGCTTTTAAGTTTGGGACCCCTGTTTGGGTCCTTCAGAGCCAGCCAGATGATAATTGAGAACTGCAATGTGTTGCAGATGTTATGTGGGAGGAGGGAATGGGGGTTTAGGTCAGATAAAGAAGAACTGGAAACTGTTTAGAGGAAAGGTCATGGTTTAACCTTTTCCCCAATTTTCTCTTTCCTTGCATATGATAGTGAGAAGAATATTTTGGGGGTGGGATGATACATGAGTGGGAGGTTAAGCCATTTGGGACAAGAGAGAAGTAGCAGGGGTATTTTTAATACCTTCATTACGTTATACTGTTCTCTCTCTCCTGAGGTCAGGAATGGGATTTGTAGAAATGGGTTTATGGTTCCCATGGTGACTGGTTATGCATACCAGGCCCGTCCCACCACTGCAGCCTGGTCTGCGGGCAGGCATTGCTGTGATGAAAGCGGAGAGGAGGGACGGGAGCAGGAGCCAAGGGAAACCCTAGTGGTTTCTGTGGGGAAGAAGAGGAGAGTTCCTAGTTGGGCCTGCTGTATTATGTGATGCCTTCTGGCATAAGTCAGCAAAGCACTATTCTGATGCATGAAACCCTTTGAAACAAAAAAATGAAAAAGCTGAGAGTCCTCTAGTTCTTTCTTTTGAACCTCTTAATATGAAAAACAGACTTTGGTCTTTTTCTTAAATTGTAATGACATTATTCTGTATTTTTTTACAGTGATCTAAAGAAACCAAAGAACAGACTTTACAATTCTCCTAATAGAAACTGCAGGTTTTGTGTTAAATATAAACATATATCTAATATGAATGAATTGAATAGAATTAGCAGGTTATTCACTGTCTGTTACCAGCACTTTTGTGATGGGCTGAAAAACTTCCACATTAGGTTTTCTGTTTGTTTTGCATTTGTACCTCTTTCTGTTTGTTTTGCATTTGTTAAATTGACTGCAGCAAACTCTTATCCATAATGCATTTTATTTGGTCTCTTAAGAAAGAGGTTATGTTGGGTAGAATAACAAAACTGAACATCTGTTTGTTTTTTTCTGTATAACATGAAGGAAAAACCATAATGTAAATTTTATAGATAGATAAATAGATAGATATAGATATCTCCTTTTTCTGATATATCTGATACATCTGCTATCCTACAATAGAGACATACATTCCAGGTCACTGAAAGGGCTTTCATTAACTTAAAAATGAGTGGTACCTAGCTTTGGGCGGGCTTCAAGTTCCCAGCCATTTTATAAATGCCCGAAGTAATGTGTGAAAATGTTTGTGGTAGGGATGGTACTGTATGCATTTTTCTCAGCGGAAATTCTATAG
Organism: Plecotus auritus; assembly: GCF_963455305.1. Lineage (NCBI taxonomy): Eukaryota > Metazoa > Chordata > Mammalia > Chiroptera > Vespertilionidae > Plecotus > Plecotus auritus. The sequence continues at coordinate 27,106,982 of NC_137777.1, read as the reverse complement.
ATGACCTTCTTATGCTAGTGTGAAAGTAATCTCATATGTGTCCCAAATCTGACTGTTATATATACAATTCCACATGGGAAGGAAATTACATTTTCTTGTCATGTTGGATTAGACCTGGTAAAAATTAGTCAGGAAAGATAGAGGTTCAGCAAACAAAAAATATATTGTCTATAATAAATGAAACTTAAGAGCTAAAGGTTAAATAAAAGTATAAATGTTGGTGGTAGTGATAAGAGTAATATTAGTTTTATCAGATGTGCTGTTGTTACAAATACTAGTTTGATAAATATTAGAATATGTCTTTGCACATTTGTGGGTAAATTTCTGGAAATGAACTATTTCAATCAAAGAGTAACATTTTCTTGGATAAAGCCAAATTGCCTTAACTTCTCCTTTTTAAAAAACGCTTGTTATGGAAAACTGAAGTAGTCAGATGAATATAGTGAACCCCCAGGAATTCATTACTCAGCTTCAACAGTGATAAGCTCATGGTCAGTCTTGTTTAATCCATACCCTTACTGATTTCCACCCTTCTGAGTTATTTTGAAACAAATCCCACATATTTTAAATAATTTAGTATGCATCTCTAAATGATAAGGGTTTTAAAAAGCCATAATCACAGTAATAGTCTTATACTTTAAAAAAATGAGGTTTTGTATCATTAATTAGTCACTGTTTAAATTTTAATTGATTCATAACTGCCATTATTTTTATTTTTAACAATTAATTTGTTTGAATCTGCATTCACATAAGGTCTGCACATTGCCATTGGCTGAATTGCCCTTTACATCTTTTTAAATTTAAAATTTTCAGTCGACCAGAAACCAGGTTTTTAATCTGTATTTTTAAGTCTGTATTTTGCTCATTGTATATACCTCTGCTGTAATTAACATGTTAGAGTCCTCTGTGTTTCCTGTTCATTTATATTTGTATCTAGAAGCTTAACTGGATTCAGGTTTATAGGCGGTGCTGTGTTCTTCAATCTGTAAGCATATAGTATCTGTCTGACTTTTTTATGAGGTTCAAGGCTTAGATTCATTAACTCTGAGGGTTGTAGATGGTGATATTCTAACTTATCTTTCCATTGTTACTTAGGAACTGGATTATTTTTTTAAAAAAATATATTTTATTAATTTTTTACAGAGAGGAAGGGAGAGGGAGAGAGAGTCAAACATCGATGAGAGAGAAACATCTATCAGCTGCCTCCGCAACCAAGGTACATGCCCCTGACCGGAATCGAACCTGGGACCCTTGAGTCCGCAGGCCAACTCGCTATCCACTGAGCCAAACTGGCCAGGGCTGGATTATTCTTATAAAGCTTAATTCCCCCTCATCTCTTATTTCCCAGTGGTGTAGGTCATATAGGAATAAGATAAATGTTTGATTCTATTTATTTACTTAATTTTCAAAACAGTGAATTGGCTATCTAGCACCCTTCAGTGTGGGGATCAATCAGTTCCCGTCCATTATCAGTACTCAGATTGCCCCATCTTTGGACAGTGAGAACCTCTTAAGTTGACTTTTGAGTCCATTGAGAAGGCTTTAACTTCCTTGCTGTTGTACTAGGTGTTTCATATTCATCTTGTGAATTATCTACCCAGACCTGCAATCAGCTATTTGTCCTTAGGAGCCCTGGTTCCCAACACCTTTATCCTTGGATCTAGCTACTCCATTGTCTTCATAATAAGACTTAATACAAATCAAGAGAAATTTAAGATTTATAATTAATCATTATATATGTAATGCAAAGTATAAGGCCCTTAGACAAGAAATCTATACTTTTGAAGTGGTTATAAGTATTCCTTGGAAAAGAGTACACTCACACTCAGTTACCCATTTGGCAGTTGCCTCTGCTGGGAAGTGCATTTTCCAATATAACCATTAGTTTTGCTGCAATCCAAGTAGCTTGGCAAGTGTTTAGGATTAGATGATGAGACTTCCCTCAGTGCAGAAAAGGACCACAGACTCCCAGTAGTGCAGACAGCCAATTGGAAAGCTGCAAAGTTTGTTAATATAGACTGACTAAATAACGAGATAGGTGCTAAAGGAATTTGCTCATGAGGTTTTCATGTCTCTTATTATATTCCTCATCGCCTGATAGTGTATTTCGTTTAATATGCAACTACTTACTTATACTGCATTTATAGAATGGTGACCATATTCATGTAATTCATTTAAAGTCTAAATTAAAATCATAAAGTGCAGTGATTTTCAACCTTTTTCATCTCATGGCATACATAAACTTAATTACTAAAATTCTGTGGCACATCAAAAATTATATTCTATTTTTTGCTGATCTGACAAAAACAGGTATAATTTTGATTCATTCACACTGGATGGCTATTGTTGTGTTGGCTGTTGTCATTTTTTTATTTGACAATCAAAGGGAAAAGAGGTCAGTGCCCCTGACTAAATAGTCAGGTATTGCATGTTTTTAAAATTCTTGTGGCACATCAAGTGTGCCACAGCACACCGGATGAAAATCATTGATATAGTGGCATATTTCACTGATACTGTGAATCAGTTATCTCTCAATTTTTTTTCTTTTTCTGAAGGATATCTGGGATACAGATCCCCAAACTTGATTCTATATTTAAGTAATCTCTTCATTTAGCTTTTGCAATATTATTAGTGTTAGCTTTACCAAAAACTTATGAATATAAAAAATGTCATGTTGTGGTATCAGGAACTTTATCTGACTTGTTTACTTGCTCTAAAAATTGGAACAGTGCCAGACACAAAGGAAGTACAGTAGTCAGTCAATACCAATTGGAGGATCTATCACAGTTTCTGTGCTTTATCCCTCTGTCTTCAAATTTAGTGACTTTCAGTTGCATTTAGTTGGATTAAGTTCATCTGACATTCTATTTAAAAAGAAACACAACAGCTATATAATTCTGTTATATTCATTTGTTTAGTAAGCTTCGGCAGGGGTGAGGAGGTGGGAGTGTAGGGGCTGCTAGACACTGTGGACACACTGGGATACAAAAATTAAAAAGATAGGCTCTCTGTCCTCCAGAAGTGATGAGTCTAACGAAAGAGACCAAAGATAAAGGATGTGCTACATGTGCGCTATGCAACATGTAGAATGGTTAAGAGCACGGACTCCAGTGTCAGGCTCTGGTTTTGTAGCTCAGATCTGCCAGTATAACCTTGGGCAAATTATTTAATTTCTCTGTGCCTTAAGCTTCTCATCTGTGTTATGTTGTGGGAATATAAAAGAACTAATTAGGGTGGTGGGCATTTTGGGGGGAAGTTCCCAAAGCATTAACATTTGAGCTGAATTTTAAATTATTAAAGAACCTAAAATGTTTTCTCTTTCCATCTCCCTTCCTGTATGTTAGCTTAAACATTACTCAATGGAGAATTTTGCCTCTGATTTCCTCCAACTTCCACCCCCAACTAATTTAAGCTTCTTGTTCTGCTCTTGCTCTATGTTTGCTCTTTTTACTACTCAGGTGTGGTTATTCCATTTCTTTCTTCTTTGCTATTTGTCAGCTCCAAGAGGACTTGGTCTGTCAGGTTCATTCCTGATATTTATTAAATGAATGTGCAAGTTAGACGAGAAATAAGGGAAGGGCATTCGAAGCCCAGGGAGGAGCATTTACAAATACACGGAGCTGTGGAAGGCTAGCTTAGAGTGTGCAGAAAGGAACAGCGGCCGATAAGGCTGGAAAGGGAAGTTCAGGACAGATTATAAACTGTAAACAAAATTAGTGCTGATTTTAGAAAATGTCTGTGGTGATGCCTATTTAAAAAAAAAAAAACACAAACACAATGATTTGGGACTAGCTTAGATCAGAATTAGTGCTGAGAACTTATCTTTTAAAAGAGAAACGAAATGACTGCATTTCAGTCCATTTTAGTGAAAAGCCTAGTTTTTTTAGTTTGGATAAAAAAATATTTTTTCAGAAACCGTTTCACTGGAGTTCAAGGACTTTGGCTTTTATTCTGTCGCTAGAACTGAACTTTTCAGCAGATAATTATGATCAGCTTTGTTTTTAGGAAGATCTCTATGTAGCGGGGTCTCCCAACTTGGTCACCATTGGCATTTGGGCCATGAGAATTCTTTGCTGTAGGGGCTTTCCTGTGCATTGTATGCTGTCTGACAGGAGATCCTTAGCCTCTACCCACAGGATGCCAGTCACACTTCCTCCCCCAATCCCATCCCAGTGGTGACACCAAAATGTGTCCAGTCATTGCCAAATAACCCCTTGGGGCAAAAGTGCCCCAAGTTGAGAACTACTGCTGTGCAGCTTTGTCAGGTATGGATCTGAGTAGAAAACACTGCAGGCCAAGAAACCAGGTAATAGGAGGCTAGACTAGTACTATGTAATCCAGGTGAGGTGAGGTGGTCGGAATTAATACACTTGCAGACAAGGTTAGGGGGCAGATTTAAGAGACACTTGTGAGAATCAACAAGACTTGGAAACCAACTAGATCCCGAAGGGAGGGGCTCTGAGATGATTCTTAGGCTTTTTTCTTAGTTGGCTGCATGTAAGGCAGTAACATTAACCTAGAATAACAGAAAGAATTTTTTCTTAGGGCTTGGCCCAAGGAGTATCGGGCCTGGAGGAAGCAGTTTTTGGACACGAGTCTGAAAACTGTTGATTCCTATACTGATAGAATGTTAGAAATGGAAAGAAGTTTTAAAGACATTTGATCTATTTTTTAGGTGAGATAGAGAAGGATAAACACATGCTGAAGGTTAACAGCAGAGCCTGTTCTGGAGCACAGGTCTCCTGATTCTCAGGTTGTGTTTTGTTTTTAATTACAAGACTCTTATCTTCAAGTAGACACATCCTCTTTATACACTCCCTACCTTTTCTGGGTTTCTTAAGCTAAGGATGCTGAATATACTTAAAGAGTTCACTTTGCCTATTCATTCCTAGAAATTAACTTACTGAACTGTAGAAATTTGGGATTTTTTGGGATGCTGCTGTCAGTTACTTGGTAGGTGTGTATAAGTGGTTCTCCCGATATAGACACAGCGCTACCACCTCCCTACCCCCAATAGCTTAGGGAACAGCTGTAGTTAAAGGAGCTATGTTTTCACTGACCAGTGTGGGTCTTAACCTATAACAGTGTAATCATTATTGTCTCTTCATAGTACTTTAAAATAGTAAATATTAATTTTTAGAAGATGGTTTGATAACACATTGGTATATGTCATAATTTGTATAGACTACAGGAGTTGAAATAATCAACTTCCTGGCCCCGATGCTGAAAACTTGTTTGTGTACTTATTTGGAGGATACTTCTGTTCCTAATTATGCCCATGAAAGTAATAAACACTTAGGAATCCCTCTGTTCTATACTCCCTCTTACTTTCGTTTCACTTTCCTTGTTATCAACAGGAATTCATTTGGGTGTTTTTAATCTTGAAGGTAAAGAGCAGTCACCTTTGGAGATGAGTATGCATCCGGTTGCAACAGCTCCACTCTCGGTGTTTTCTAAGGAATCGACGTCCTCCAAACACAGTGACCACCATCACCACCACCACCATGAGCACAAGAAAAAGAAGAAGAAGCACAAACATAAGCATAAGCACAAGCACAAGCATGAGAGCAAAGAGAAGGACAAGGAGCCTTTCACCTTCTCCAGCCCCGCCAGCGGCAGGTCTATTCGCTCTCCTTCTCTCTCCGACTGAAACTTTGCCTCTGTCTGGAAGAGGTATAACTGAAGCCTTGGCCTCTGTAAAGAACGATAAAAGGAAAAAAAAAATGCCTCTCAGAGAAATTCAGAATCCATTTAAATTCTAAATATTTGATTTGTATTATTTACACAGTTGGGATGTGATAAGGAAAATGTGTTTATGTTCTGAATAAACCATTTCATCCCATTACCTCCTTAAAGCGTGTGCACACAACACGCACCCCACACACAGAGAAAACGCTTTTTCATACAGGCCCTCATACCCACTGGCAGTCCCCATTCACACCACGGACTCCATGTGTGCTGCCAGAAAGTATGTTTGAAAGCCTTTGATGGATGTTATCGAGCAAAGTTTTAAACAGAAGCTACTGCCAAGCCTGTGCTGGAACCACTATTTCCAGTGACATATTACATAACACCATTTGGAACTACTGAAGAAAACAGAAGCTTTTCTATAGGAGTCTCTATTGCATGTTTTGTGTGTGTGTTAGCCGTAGAACCTAAGCATCAGAATTTATAAACAAGACTACATGGTATTTTCTTTTACCCTAAAATCCTGAAATTTTTGGAAGCAGCTTTACCAAAAAAAAAAAAAAAAAAAAAAAAAAATTGAAAAACACTTTTGATAATGCATTTGGCAATTATGATGTTGGAATTTAACAGAACCATCAAATCCAGTTCTTAAATCAAGATGTTTAAATTATGTTATTTTTCATTAAGTATAAGTGAATATGTCCATACCCAGAATATATTTGCTAAATGTGAACAATTTACACACCCAACACATTCTAAAATTATTTCTCTGTGACACAAGTTAGGATACATTAAAATGGTGTTGATAGACTATTTACTAACTTGGACATAGACAGTTTGGCCCTCATGTGAGTATACACAGGCATTTAAAAGACATGAACATTTTGGCTTCATACTTCAATAGTTTGTATGTTTTTGTTTTTATTTCTGAATTTACCATGTACTTTATTGTTTAAAAATTTTTTAATATGTATTGTATTTTTATCCTTTCCCTTATCAGTAAGAAGTTTGGAAGATACTTCTTCCCAGAATAGATATTTCAAAGGGATCCAATAGTTAGATTTTTCAATATACTTTTATTTGTATTTAACTTGTTTAATAAATGACTTTTTAAATGGATCGTTCTGCCTTTGTATCTTTTTATATCTTTTGTTTCCTTTCTGTCTGTGTACATAGAATACCTACCCACAAAATTTGTGCAGAGCTTCGTGGATAGGTGGGATTTGCACTGGCCCTTTTAGGAAGAATGATTTTGGTTGGCAGAGATGGGGTACAGTTCTCTGAACAGAAGAAACATTATTTTCAAAAGTATGGAAGAAAGTAAGGGCATGCTCAGGAATTGTAAGCCAGCATAGTTGGCCAGGAGTGTAAGTAAAAGGGAATGTGATCAGGCATCGAAGGACCTAAATGGCAGTGATTTAAAGATTCCAATTAATTACCTGTTGACTAACTGAAATTATTCTTGGAAAAATGGAATATTACAGTGTGCAGTGATACCATATATGGAATTCCCAACTTTGAAAATAGTAATGATATATTTTAAAATAATTAGTTGTAGGAAGACAGTGACAAATAATAGCTACCTACACAATTTAAGCATCTCTTATATATTCAGCACTGTATTGGGCACTATGTTATTTCTAAATAGCGTATTTATATTGTATGTTTCTTATGAGCAACTTTTTTTTTTTTTAAATATATTTTATTGATATTTTACAGAGAGGAAGGGAGAGGGATAGAGAGTTAGAAACATCGATGAGAGAGAAACATCGATCAGCTGCCTCCTGCACACCTCCCACTGGGGATGTGCCTGCAACCAAGGTACGTGCCCTTGACCGGAATCGAACCTGGGACCCTTCAGTCCACAGGCCGACGCTCTATCCACTGAGCCAAACAGGTTTTGGCGAGCAACTTTTTTTTTATTGTGAGCCTTCAGTTATTCATGCTGATGACTAGGAGCAAACTATATTTTTGAAATAGGTAATTATGCATAATCAATACAAAATTCTAGTGTCAGTCTCTCTACTATCATTCCCCAGAGGCAGTCACTGTTGCTGGTATTACACACATCTTTCCGGAATAAGTCTATATGGTATATACATTTTTAAAGCAAATGATACTTGGAGAAATTTTTTATTTTTGTATAGTTTATCTTTTATGACTACCACATTTTGTGTCATACTAACAAATGTCTTCCTCAATGCATGATTATAAAAGAATTCTCCCATTTTTTTCTATTTTAAAAGTTTTATGCTTTAGGTTTATATCCTTTATTCAACTGGAATTCATCTGGAATTTATTTTGATAGATGGTAGGGTACTTTCTTCCCCCTTCTAGAATGCTACCCAATACTATGTATTTAAAACAACATCTTTTTTCTCTAGATTTCAAATGTTATGTACTAAATTTCCTAATATAGTTGGGTCCATTTCTGGACTTTGTAGCTGGTTTAATGGATCTGTGTGCTCAACAGCCAATGCCACACTGTTTAGATTACCTGTAACTACCAGATACAGTAGAGCTAGCTTCCCATAATTTCTTTGTCAATTTTTTTTGGTTATTCTTGTGGGTTATTTTCTTTTTCTGGTTGACTTACTGATTTATGTACAGTAATACTCATTCCTTATGCTGTACATTTCTATGGGTTTTGACAAATACTTGGACTTGTATATCCAACCACCACTCCAGAATTCCCTCCTTGTAGTCAACTCTCCTACCACCCAGTCCCTCCCTGGCTTCCACTGATCAACTTTCCATCCCTATAACTTTTCATTTTTCTGGGTTTATTTTTCTATATAAATATTGGAATCAGTCTTTCTACCTTCTCCTGAAGTTGTTTTTGTAGTAGGTATTGGTTGTGTGTTAAATCAATGGCTAATGTATTGTTGATGTTACTATCAATATAGTATTTCTTTTTTAGTTACATCATAGGATGGTTTATTTTTTGGTTTGGCATTCCATAAATGGTGGGGTTTTTTTAAATTATAATATGTATATTCTTTTAAGCTGATTTTGTACTTAGCTACTCCATTAATCAGGGTTCCCAGAGAAACAGAAACACACATCTTTGTTACAGAGTATTGACTCATCTGATTTTGAAGGCTGAAAAGGCCTACAATCTGCTGTCTACAAGCTAGAGACCCAGGAAAGCTAGTGGTGTAATCCACAGGCCTGAGGGCAAGAGTTCACAGAATAGATTTCAGCCTGGTTCTGTAGGTCTGAGAACCAAGACTGAGGCAGAAGATTGATGTCCCAGCTCTCCTACAGTCAGGTCCAGAGGGAATTTAGCCTTCCTCCATGTTTATGTTCTATTCAGGCCTGGGGAGGGCCATCTGCTTTACTGAGTTCACCAGTCCAAATGCTAATGTCTTCCTGAAACACCCCCACAGACACACCCAGAAATAATGTCTAACCAGCTATCTGGGCATCCCTTGACCCAGCCAAGCTGATATATAAAATTAACCATTACAGCTATATGACTCAATCCTCATTACTTACAATATGGTTAATGCATTTCTTGGGTTTTACTTGAAAATAATCACATCTGCTAACGATGGTAATTTTATTACCTCTTTCCTAATTTTTGTACATTTAATTTTCTAATTTCTTCTTTTGTCTGACTTCCTTCTCTTGCTGAGTGTGCCTGGGAGCTGCAGGGATGGGCATCTTCTCTCAACATTTCCTGCACCTCTCTTCTCTCTGCACTTGGCAACCCTCCTATGTGTGCTGAGGGTTTGCATTTCAAATTTCTTAGAATGTGAAGTTTACAATTTTTGTTTCTTGTTCTCATTTCTTTTAGACGATTCTTAAGGAAAGAATTTACTTCCCATGTCTTGTAAATGTAAAAAGATACTTTGATCAGAGTACCATTCTTACATTGAAATCCTTCTGTGGTAAACAGCTAGAAAGCGACTTAGTTTTCCCATCTTCTTCTAACCCATCGCTACTATTCCAACTGTAAACAAGTGAACTTTCTCCCTATCAAATGTGCTCCAGCCCAAGCAGAACCGTCTCTCAAAGCTCTTGACCTCTGGCATCCCTGCCTTTGAGTGTGGGCTGGACTAAATGACTTCTAAAGAAGAGAGTATGGGAAGGAGGAAATAGTAACTTCACACTTAAGGAAGACAGACACTACCTTAACGAAGTGATCATGGGAAACATCACCAGTGAGAAGTTCTGTTAATATCATGTCCTCCTCCATATGACAAGATGCAAAGGGCACCTCTATAGTTATAAATAACCACAATCCCAGTCTACCCAGTCTAATCATGAGAAAAAACACTAGGCAAACCCAAACTGAGGGATATTCTGCAAAATATTCCTCAATACTATTAAATTCATGAAAATTAAGGAATGACTGAGGGACCATCACAGACCAGAGGAGATCAAGGAAACATGGGTTTTCCTGGATTGAATGCAGCAATCGAAAAAGGACATTAGTGAAAAAACTAGGGAAATCCAGATCCATGCTGGAGTTTAGTTAATGGACCAATGTTGATTTCTTAGGTCTGTTCATGTACTGTGAGAATGTAACATGTTAACAGTAGGGAAAACTGGGTGAAGGACATACTTGCTGAGAAGGAAATTTACTAATAGAATTGTAATCCTCAGCTATGAGTATATTTTGATAATTGCTGTAGCCTAAATTATTACTATGATAATATAGTCAATAAGACAGATAGTCCCTGTCCTCAAAGGTCACACCACTGAGAACTGGTGCTTTCTCTTTTCTCATGTGTCACTCACAGTGCTCACAGGATTCATCAGGTGGTGTCGTTCAGTATTTTACTATAATGTCCTTTGCTTGGAACATTGATTAGAGTAATACTGATGTGCATTCACTTAAGTGACATTCTTTTTTTCTCCCCTTTTTATTGAATTTATTGGGGTGACACTAGTTAATGAATTTATACACGTTTCAGATGCACAATTCTACAACACATCATCTGTACACTGTACTGTGTGTTCGCACCCCAAGTCAAGTCTCCATCCATCACCATTTACCCCCCTACCCTCCTTCACCTCCAGCAATCACCATGCTGTTGTGTCCATGAGTTTTTCCTTTTTTACTTCATCCCTCCTCTCCCTTCCCCTTCCCACCCAGCTACCCCACCCCCTGCCAACAACTGTTAGCCTGCCCTCTATCCATGAGCCTGTGATTAAGTGACATTGTTAATTGGATTGGTGTAACAGTTACACATTTCCAAGCCAGTGTATAGACTGATGTGCAGGAGTTTGTACAAAGGAGAATTGCACAAAGTATATTATTTCATTTTCCTACTCTCAAACATCAAGGAGCCGGCTCTAGAGCGCTTAGCTTTTTCAATAGGTATATCTAGCTGCCTGTACCAGATATTCTGCGTAATGTTAGATATTCCAAGTATAGTACAGAAGGAGGAAAGGACTCAGCAAATAGAGTGGGTTGAAAGGTTGAAAAATTTTATGATTCCTCAAGATAAACTTTTACCCCCAAAACATGTTGCTTGGGTGTGAGAAGTCCTTCCCATTTGATTATGAGTCACTGAGTGAGGGTGGAGGTCATCCTGTTATTCTGTTTATGATGCTTATTCTTCGTTAACCATCTAGTGTCATTGCAAGTCACTATTGGCACTTACAGGCTGTTTTTATTGAATTGAATATAAAAGCAGAAGGTGATTTTATCAGCCAGAGAATGAATAATATTGTGGAGAGATCACAGTTCTGGGAACCAGTAAACCTGGGTTCTCTGTCCCAACTTCACGGGTGTCTAGTGAATCAATCACCCAACCTCACTGGGGCTATTTCTTTGAAAAATGAGAAGACTGGATAAGACTGTCTCAAAGTTTTCTTGCCAATTGCCAGACTCCTGTGATTATTCTGTTACCACTATACAGTAAGTATGAAGAGAAGGTTGCACTTTGTGGAAGAAAATCTAGGTTATAAACTCGTTATTTCAGCTTTTAAATATAGACAACCTTGATTGGTTTATTTGCATTTTCTAAGAAGAACATATATTTCAGCCTCAGACCATCCTTGTATGCTCAGAGCATGTGCATAAGACATTATGAAGTTAGATATATGAGGATGAACAATTTCAATGGACTGTACACTATTTTTTCTGATCTCTTTGGATAGACCCATCTCCTCCCCAGACCAGTTCACAGTGATGTTCATCAGCTGTTAGGCTTGGCTTTTAGAGTTTTGACAGACTGCACACTCTTCAAGCTCTCACTGAGACAGTAGATATCCCTAGTGCAAGACTCCAAGGACAGTTTAAGGCCCCTGCCTTCAAGGTGTTTAGGTTCCAGTAGTAGACTTAAAATGAATGCATGAGTAGCAATAATAGAAACTTGAATCTAAACTTTTGAGATACTTGAAGGCAGGCCATGAGGGGAGTGGGGACAGCTTGCCAACCTCTCTGCTCCAATTACAGATACACTCTAAAAATTTCTAGTGGAGATTGGTAGTTGCACACATCCTGAAACTCCTGGGTCCTGCCTGTAATGCTATAGAAGAGCCCCCTGTTCTTGAGGTCCAGTGTCCAGAAAGTCTATCCGGGACTGAGAGAACAAGGCTATGATTGACACTGTGACTCCTGAATGTTAATATTTGCATATCAAATGAACACAGTTCGGATAAAGGAGTGAGGTTTAATAAAGCTCATTCCATTTAAAGGTCATTCCTTTTACTTTGAGAACATATATGGCTACTATGGTTGCTTGGTGTTCAAAAGTCGTGTTTTGAAATAATGACAGTGGTAGGTGGGTGGTTGGTTGGTTGGTTGTTATGACTGTCATTTTAATGTTCCTACTTGGCAAGGTCAAAGTTGATAAGTCTTGAATTCCCCAGGTCTGGCAAGCACTGCCATCAGTCCTTTGTCAGCATAGCTGGTGTCTCCATGGAATGTGTCTTCTGCTCTTTCACCCTATGGGGGGAAGTCAAGGCGGTAGTCCTCTGCTCATTTTATGGTTGAGCAACCAGACTTGGAACCATGTGTTCTACATTTTCCATTAATGTACTACAGGCTGGTCCTGGCATTGGTTAAAAATCTGCTCCCCAGGCCCCCTGTGCACAGTAATTACATGCATAGAGTTACTATATATGAGGTCACCAGACCTCACATGTTCCTTCCACCTTACAAATATGGAGCCAAGTCCTTTTATGTGGGAGGGAAGACATCATCCTTTACGTGTTGTGGTTTTAATTAGCAATGGTAAATGTTTTCAACTGCAAAATAGAGATGTCTTGTTTTCCTGGCGGAAGCTCCTAACATCTTTTGACTGTCTCGCTTTGAGGGGTCACTTCACACATCAGGTATTGACTCTCATGCATTGTTGTCCATTCTGAGAGGAGCCAACCATTATCTGAGGAGACCATCATTTGGTTTCCGTGCTTAGTCAAACAGTCGAGTTTCACGGATACTTTTCTATGAAATATGGAGTATTATATTAAATACAGATGTCCTCGTGCTGCCTCTTAGGTAACTGCCAGGTGATCCGAAACCTGAACAGAAGAGCTGGCTGCTTCTCACTCCTTTTTCCACTGATTAGGCATACCTCAGCATGTCTATGAAAGGGGGAAGTGTGGATCTTACATAGAATACAAAAAGTCATTCAGGAGCAATGGGACTCCTTATCTACCCAGTTGTCCTTTAGACCCTTTACGTTGTTACTGCTTAGGCGTTGGAGTCCAAGGCTGCTCTTGAACCTCATCTCTTGTATAGAAACTGTGTGAGTTGGGGTAAACTGTTTAACCTCTCCAGTAAACAAGCAAACAGTGGGCATCTGTTGGCCCTGGGTGAGGACTCCAGGCTGTGTTAAGAGCTTAGCATGGATTCTCTCAATTCTTTCAGTGTGGTAAGCACAGCTTAGGTGCTCACCCACTAACATTCATTCTCCCCTCTCTTGCTTATACAGTAAATCTCAATTTTGTGTGGATGAAAATGTGTCTCCTACATATTTCCAAGCTTCCTTATAGCCCAAGTGGCCACATATGACAGAGTTCGGGCTATGGGGACACAGACAGAAATCTTCTGGGGTTCTGCCTCAGCTTTCCTGATCAAGAGGACCCCTGTGGCTGATACCCTCTTCTGTTGTCTTTTTACCCAAAACACTGATGTGATATCTGGAACTGCAGCAGCCATCTTGTGCTCCTGAAGAAAATGCTGAAAGAATCACAGATACCAGCCCTGGCATCGTTGAAATGCTAAACCAATATCTGTGGATACATTTATCAGACTTGCCATTATATAGAAGAAAAAACCCTTAGTTTAAAGCCACCGAGGTCACTTGCAGTTGAATACCTTCCTGACTGCTACAGGAAATATCATTATTCTCTCCAATCTCCAGATGAGGAAACTGAGGGCCAGCAATGTTAAATAATTTGCCTGATTTACACAGCCTTCGGTGGAACTGGAATTCAGACCCCACAAGGCTGACTTAAAGCCTGAGTTCATAACCACTTACCTTGTGATTTTTGGAAAAATGAAGGAGGCAGCTGATCAATGATTCTCATTATTTCTCTCTCTCTCTCCCTCTCTCTCTCTCTTTGTCTCTCTCTCTCTCTTTCTTCCTCTCTGAAATCAATTAAAATACATTTTAAAATAGAAAAAGAGCTCCCGGTCCTGTCAGTTCCTCATAGAAGGATACGGTATTTTGCCAAGGGACAGGCCAACAACATTCCTAATCGCCTCCACCTTTAAGTTACCGAGGGGAAGTCCCTAGTGAGTGCAGCCAAGAGCTTGGGTATTCTCCATCCAGCCCCCCTCCTAGGGTGGAGGCTCTGCCCCACGCATGGCAGTCTGAGAATAATGGGGCCCTGATCCCCCTCTCCCCAGCTGACTCAGAGGCTGAAGATTTCTGCCGGGAGAGGCAAGCTGAGAAGGCCAGGGGCTACTATCCCTCCCCAGGTCTCTTATTTTGATGCCGAAATGCAGCCGCTTGGAATCATTGGTGGCTTAGACTGCTCTTGTACCTGACCTTGCTTTTCACCTCAAGGAGAGAAACTGCTGGAAGTTTACAACCGCAAACCATTTTTATGTAAACATGAACCAGATTTTTTTTTAAATCCTTTGATACAATATAAATTTTATAATTATAAATCAAGCTTTATCTACTAAAGCATATTCCAATGATTTGATCTTTGTTGCAATTGATTTAAAGTTAAAGACATTGGTTTGCTATTGAGGGGATGCTTTTTTCTTAGAAACCTTTCAGCACTTCCTGTTTTTGAGAATTTTATTCTGATTGAGTCAGCTGAGCAGTAGTTGTACTTCCATTTATTACTTTAGTTTTGTGGTTTCCATTTCCAAGGGGACTTTATTTATTTGACTGATATATCCCAAAGAAAATGGAAGAGTAATTTAGACCCTCTACCACGAGGTGGAGATAAAAAGTTGTGTGTATATATTTGCAAGACGAGGTTTAATATAATCATTACTATACACCCAGCAATGCTGGAGATATGAAGATGTGAACGTGATTAAGAGAGGACAGTCCCTTGTCCTCAAGGAAATGGTCATTTCAAGGGGCAGGTTGTCCTAGAAACAAGGAATTCCAATGCAATGTGTTGAGTATTGTATTAGACAGAAGCCTGGGCGCTCTGTGATGGAGCGGAGGGCACCGCACAGGCAACATGGGCAGGGAGCGTGGCAGGGGATCTCAGTCAGGCAGAGCTTCTCAGAGGAGGCAGCCCAGACTTCAAAAATGTGTGTTTGAGGCAGAAACATACAAACTTTGTGTGCTTTTTACATCCTAAATTGATCTTTACTAAACAGTAAAGAGCATTTGAGAACAATTTTTAAAGAAAACATGCCAACGATGCACATTTTATGCAGGAACTTCAAATTCAAGGGACAGATATCCAATGAAAATCAATGTAAGCGAAAGAGGGAATTTACTGAGACACCAGGCTCAGGCAGGCTTGCATCAGAGAACTCCAGTGATGTCCCCACTCCACCCTCTGTTGCTTGTCTTTGTATGTTGGCCTCCTTTGCTACTATTGCAAGTAGAACTTACTACCTGCAGCTGAGGTGAAATAGATGCCATAGCCCTGATGGACTAACTCTCAGTTTAGTAAGGAAGCTTTTCTCTTCTACCGTTTATACGTAAGTCTCAAAGGAAGTTTTCTCTGGCCATGCTTGCCCATTCCGGGACTTGCTTGGGCTGTGTGCACATCTTTGGACCAAGCAGTAGGGCCAAGAGCATAGGGTATAATGATTTACCCAGCCCAAGTCACATTCCCACATCTTGTAGAGGAAGTACTGTGTGGACCACATCACCAGCACCACAAGTGATGGTGTAAGTTGAGGAAGAGTTTTTTGTTGTTTGTTTTTCCTGATCTTTTAGAAAACATCTTTATTGTTGAAAGTATTACATATCCCTTTCTTCCATTGACCCCTTCTAGCCTACCCCTGCTCCCCTCAAGGTCTCCACAACCCCTATTGTCTGTGTCCATGGGTTATGCATATATGCATACAAGTTCTTCAGTTTATCTTTTCCCACTCAACCCCACCCCCACCCCATGCCCCCACCCGCCTTGGGTTTCATTGCCAGAGGAAAAGGGCAGACTAAAACAATAGTTACCTACAGCAGAGAATGCCAGGGGTCCCTCTCTTACCTATTTTTCCCTTTTCTTTTAAGTAACCACCCCCAGTGTCTTAGCTATGTATGTGTCCACCGAGAACAAAGGCATATATATATTTCAGGCTCACTTGCAACCAGATGTGGCCATATGACTAAATCTGGTAAATGAATTCATGTAGGATCGCTGTGTGACAGTTTCTGAAAATCTCTCTTTAAAAAGAGCTGTTATGCACCCTTTGCATCACTTTTCTTCTTAGTTTTTTCCTCCCTTTCTTTTGAAAGTGAAGAGATGATGGCTGACTTTGTATGTGCCATATTGGACCAAGAAGCAAAGGCCACACCAGAGAGTCCCTGAGGACTTTGTAAAGTCAAGCTGCCATACCTCCCTGGACTGCCTAGTTCCAAACTTTTCAATGAAAGAGAAATAAATACCTACCTTGCCTGAGAACAACGGGGCCCTGATCCGTTATTGGAAAAATGAAGGAGGCAGCTGATCAATGATTCTAGAAGCACCATTTTTGACATACACATCACAGTCTACTTTTGGGAAATTCACTGCTTTCTTCTAGTAACTTTACTTCTTCAAACCTTACTTATGTTTGTGAGCCTATATACATAGTGGAATGTATTTATTCATTTAGTCAATAAATATTTATTGAGACTTACCATGTGCCAGTTCTAGGCACTGGAACTGCAACAGTGAACTCAACTGTTCAATAGTCAAAGCTTACATTTCAGTGGGACAAGAAGAAATAAAAGAAGAGATATATAATTTTTAAAGGGTGTTGCATGCATGGTTCAGGAGATACAGATGATATGGGATTGTTAGTATGATTTTATATGGAGTGATAGAAGAGACCTTCTTTGATGAAATATTTGAGCAGGGATGTGAATGAATGGAAGGTGTGATGGTTAATTTTGTCAGCTGGGCTGGGCCACAGAATGCCCAGATGTTTGGTTAATCATTATGTGTGTGTCTGTGAGGGTATTTCTGGAGGGGATCCACATTTGAATCAGTAGACTGTGTAGAGCAGATTGCCTGCCCCAATGTGGGCAGGCTCCATTCAATTCACTGAAGGCCTGAATCGAACAAAAGCCTGAGTAAGAAAAGAATTCTCTCTCTCTGCCTGGCTTTCTTCTAGTGGGAACCTCGGTTTTTCTCAGCTCTGGACTTGGCCTGGAACTGATGCCATCAGCTCTCCTGAGTCTCCGGCTTGCCCACTGTGGATCCTGGACTTCTCAGCCTCCATAATCACGTGAGCCAATTCCTTAGAGTAACTGTCTTTTGGGCATGGAAAGGCAAGCAGTGGTTCTCAAACTGTGTGGTCTCAGGGCCCCTTTGCACTCTTAAAAAATTATTGAGGATCCCCAAGAGCCTTCATTATAAGGATTCTATCGATATTTGTCACATTAGAAGTTATAAATTGAAAAAATTTTAAAATATTTATTGATTCATTAAAAAGTATGATAAACACATTGCATATTAATAAAAGTAATATTTTTATGAAAAATAACTATATTTTCCAAAACAAAATAAATTTAATGAGAAGGGTAACATTATTTTGCATTTTTACAAATCTCTTCAATGTCTGGCTTGCTGGAGTTCAGCTGGATTCTCATAGCTGCTTCTGCATCCAATCCATTATAGTATGTTTTGGTTTTAGTATATGAAAAAAATCTGGCCTCACTCAGATGCATGGTTGAAAAATGGAAGAATGTTTTAATAGCTTTTTCAGACATTTGTAGTTATTCTTCTTTGATATTACATCAAAACTCACCAACTGGTAGTCTTTTAAAGGGTAGTTGCAATGTGGAATCAGAAACTATATCAATAAAGTTTTCTCTGTACTCTCATGAGAAAATGGGCATGAAAACATTAGAATATTAGCATAATTAGAATATTAGAATAAAATTAATTTTGATCTTTAGACTCCTGAAAGCATGTCAGGGACCACACTTTGAGAACCATTGCTTTCGAATAAGTGAGAAAAGAATGGATGAAGAAGTGCATGCAGGAACTTGCAGGTTGTGATGAAGACTTGGAAATTTATTCTGAGTAAAATGAGAAGTCATTGTAGGATTTTGAGTGGAGAAATGAATTGGTCTAACATTTGGAAGGTCCACCTCTATATATGGACTAGGGAGGATGGAGGTGAAGGAGACAGGTCATCCAGGAGGCGGATGCAATAATCCAAGTGAGAGATGATGGCAGCTTGGACCGCAGAGGGCATGAGGGAGGTGGTCTAGCTTGCTAGATGAACGGTCAGACTGACTAGTGGTCCTGAGTGTACTAGGACCACCATTGCTAGATGTATGATCTTGGACATAATAACTCTGTAAGCCTCCATGTCTTCATGTACACATCCATCCACAGGAAGCACTTGGCCTAGGGCCTGGTGTATTTAGTGCTTAACATTTAGTGCATTTAGTGTTTGTGTTGCTATTGGATAGGGTCACTCACAACTAGTTTGGTGCAAAGACTTTTGGTCCCTGTGTGTGTGTGTGTGTGTGTGTGTGTGTGTGTGTGTGTGTGTATACACTGCTTCTAAGACATAAAGAAGAAGAGAAAAAGGGGAGACCTGGGCAAGGAGATGATTTGAATGAAGGGATGGTTTGTGGCAGGGCACATGCTTCCCTTTAGCCTGATGTTGTTTCTCAGGAGCATCTGTTTTGCCTTAAGCATGGGGTCCCTTTAGGGAATGTTTTTAAAGGAGGTTGGCCTCTTCTTTGGGTCCCCCCACCCTGACATGTGGTTCGGTGGAGGCCAGTGGCTTTCGGAGTCTGTGCACAGGCAGCTCTGCCTCCTGGGACCACCAATTTAGCGAGAATGATCATGGACCACGGAACGGTTGTCAGGAGGGAACAATTTCCCGTCAGTTCAAATCTAGAACAGATTTGAACTAATGCCCTGGGATTAAAAAGCCACCCTGTCTCTAGTTGAATAGAGAATGATGTTTGTAAATTCAGTTTTAAGCATGTTGCTCAGAAGGGTATTATGTTGCAGTATACCCTCCTCTAGAGTGTCAAACACTTTATGAATATCTGTTGGGTCCAGTATGGTTTGGATTAAATTATATTTACAATTCAGGGGAAAATGTGGTCTCTGTCATATCCACAAGTGTGGGATTTCGGTACCCAAAGGTCATGCTTTTATTTTATTTTTTGAAAAAAATTTTTTATTGATTTCAGAGATGAAGGGAGAGGGAGAGAGAGACAGAAACACCAATGATGAAAGAGAATCATTGATTGGCTGCCTCCTGTACACCCCCCACTGGAGATCTAGTCCACAACCCAGGCATGTGCCCTGACCAGGAATCAAACTGTGACCTCCTGGTTCATAGGTCGATGCTCAACCACTGAGCCACACCAGCCGGGCAGCCATGCTTTTATAGAGTGTCCGCTCCATCATTTCAGGACCTTGGTACTTGCAAATCAATCACATATAATGAAATAAGTTTTGATGTGCTTAAGGTGGGAGGCAGCATGGTGTGTAATGGTAAGAAGAAGGATGATGAAGCCAGAAGGACACATTTCAGTACTCTGCACCCCAGGTGTGCGACTTCAGCAAGTCACTTAAACCCCTGGGATCTCTCTTTCTTCATCTGTTAAATGGGTGTAGTAACATGTTCTACTCAGAGCAGGCCTGGTAGGAGATTTAAACTGCATAGTGGGTGTTGAATACTTAGCTTAGTGTCTGGAAATTAGCAGATGCTCTGAACAGCCCATCACCATCCTCTGCTCTCTTAATGGTCTTGAGCAAAAGAAATGAATCACAGGAGAGAAACCAAGATGGCGGCATAGGTAAACACCTAAACTGCTGCCTCGCACAACAATTTCAAAACTACAACTAAAAGACAGAACGGACACCATCCAGAACCACAGGAAAGCAGGCTGAGTGAAAATTCTACAACTAGAAGGAAGGAGAAAAGCTCACAGAGAATTGGAGGTACGGCAAAGGGTCTTTGTGCGCGCAGAGAGGAAGGGCGGCTGAGACCCTGGCTGACTTCCTCTGGCGGAAGGGGGAAGGAAGCCTCCGACCGCACTGAACCCCAGTTCTGACTGCACTGAACCCCAGTTCCGGGCGAACCCCTGGGGACCCACGCTCTTACGGGGGGAGTCTGGACTCTCGGGCGGAGACTCGAGCTGGGAAAGGCAGAAGTCTGAAGGCGCGCGTGGGCCAGTGCGCACAAAGGCTGCGGGGGTTGCCACAGGCTTTCCCTAGTGGAGGGGAGTCAGAGGATTCTGACTGCACTGAGCCCCAGTTCTGACTGCAGTGAACCCCAGTTCCAGGCGAGCCCCTGGGGACCCACGCTCTTGTGGGGGGAGTCTGGACTCTCGGGCGGAGACTCGGGAGCCGGGGAAGGCAGAGGACTGAAAGCGCGCTCGCGCCAGTGCGCACAAGGGCTGCGGAGGTTGCCGCGGGCTTTCCCTGGTGGAGGGGAGTCAGAGGCTCCTGACGGCACTGTGCCCCAGTTCTGACTGCAGTGAACCCCGGTTCCAGGCGAGCCCCTGGGGACCCACGCTCTTGTGGGGGGAGTCTGGACTCTCAGGCGGAGACTCGAGCTGGGGAAGGCGGAGGACTGAAAGCGCACATGCGCGCAGGGGCGGAGCTGACAGGAAGCCAAGACTGAGACTCCACCCCATCCAAGCTGAGCACAGAGGCTATTGCAATTTGGCAAGTCTAATCCTATAAGGCTGTCTCCAGCACCGGGCTTCTCCCAGCATAGACACAGCTGATCCTTACAGCCAACTGGCCCGGAGGTCAATTCTTCCCAGTGATACCAACAACAATAAAGACTTAATTACAACAAGGCTGTACATACAGTCCACAAAGGGGTGCACCAAGAGTGTCCACCTCAGGTTAACTGGGGAAGCAGACCCACTGGGCCATATTGGAAACCTAGCACAAATATCTACCTTACCAACTCAGGGAATCAATGAAAATGCGGGGTCAAAGAATCAGATCACAAACGAAAGAAATGGAGGAAAACAAACGACTGGATATAGAATTCAAAACCACCATTATAAGACTTTTTAAGAATATCCTAGAAAAGGCCGATAAATATAACGAGACCCTCGAAGATATGAAAAAGGACCAACTAGAAATTAAACATACACTGACTGAAATAAAAAATATTATACAGAGACCCAGAAACAGAATAGAGGAACACAAGAATCAAGTCAAAGAATTGAAATACAAAGAAGCAAAAAACACTCAACCGAAAAAGCAAAAAGAAAAAAAAAAATCCAAAAAGTTGAAGATAATGTAAGAAGACTCTGGGACAACTTCAAGCGTACCAACATCAGAATTATGGGGGTGCCAGAAGAAGAGAGAGAGCAAGATACTGAAAACCTATTTGAAGAAATAATGACCGAAAACTTCCCCCACCTGGTGAAAGAAATAGACTTACAAGTCCAGGAAGCCCACAGAACCCCAAACAAAAGGAATCCAAAGAGGACCACACCAAGACACATCATAATTAAAATGCCAAGAGCAAAAGACAAAGAGAGAATATTAAAAGCAGCAAGAGAAAAACAGTTAGTTACCTACAAGGGAGCACCCATACGACTGTCAGCTGATTTCTCAACAGAAACTATGCAGGCCAGACGGGAGTGGCAAGAAATTTTCAATGTGATGAATAGCAAGAACCTACAACCAAGATTACTCTACCCAGTAAAGCTATCATTCAGAATTGAAGGGCAGATAAAGAGCTTCACAGATAAGAAAAAGCTGAAGGAGTTCATCACCACCAAACCAGTATTATATGAAATGCTGAAAGGTATTCTTAAAGAAGAGGAAGAAGAAAAAAGTAAAGAGAAAAATTATGAACAACAAATACATATCTATCAACAAGCGAACCTAAAAATCAAGTGAATTAAAAACCTGAGGAGCAGAATAATCTGGGGAATATAATAGAATCAGGGGCATAGAAAGGGAGTGGACTGATAATTCTCAGGGGGAAAGGGGTATGGGGGGTTCATGAAGAGAATGGACAAAAATCATACACCTATGGATAAGGACAGTGGGGGGGAGGTAAGGGCAGAAGGTGGGGTGGGAAAGGGGTGGAGGGGAGCTATGGGGGGAAAAAGGAGAAATAATTGTAATAATCTGAATAAAGATTTATTTAAAAAATAAAAAAATAATAAAATAAAGAGAAATGAATCACATTTGTCCAGTCCAAATCATCAAGGCATGTGTTAGAAATCTTCAGTTCAGAAGAAGGCATCTTAGGTAGCTTTCCCATCACATGGCAAGTGCTGGGAGGCAAATCCTGCAGAGAACTGAAGGTATTGCCTTTTTCACTCTCCATGGCTTTCCGATGATCAGTGATATTCTGCATTGGGAAAATGCAAAATAGAAAACAACAAAGGAAATCAATAACCAGTGACGCCAAACAAATCATGCCTGAGTCACAACTTTAGTAGGTAGAACATGGGATAGGAGACAACCTCAGGGTGGGCTAAGTCTCCTGAGAAGTTCTGAGAGTTAAGAAAGGGAAGTTTGAGATTCCTGGACAGATAGGAAGACAGGCCAAAGGGCCGGGCACAGTGGCTCCCTCGGGGTTCCTGGGACCCAGACTGCTTGGGAGGATCACAGCGCCTGGCTCCACTGAGAGACCACGTGTGGGCTCTGTGTTCACCTGTTCTGCTTGATGGGACTGCACCCGCAGGATTTATGCCCAGGTGTCTCCCTAGCTACTGAGCTCAGCTCCCAGTTGTCTCCCTTCTCCTCCTGCTGAAATGCTCATGGTTGCCTTGAACGTCCACCTTTCCTTTATGTGAAAGTGTTTTTTGTTTTTGTCTAAATGTGTGTTTTTTTTAAATTGATTTCAGAGAGGAAGGGAGAGAGACAGAAAAATAGAAACATCAATAATGAGAGAGAATCATTGATTGGCTGCCTCCTACACTCCCCACACGGGATCGAGCCTGAAATGTAGGCATATGTCCTGACCGGGTATCAAACCATGACCTCCTGGTTCATAGGTCGATGCTCAACCACTGAGCAACACCAGCCGGGCTTAATTACCTCTTTAAAGGCCCTATCTTGCTGAAACCGGTTTGGCTCAGTGGATAGAGCGTCAGCCTGCGGGCTGAAAGGTCCCAGGTTCGATTCCAGTCAAGGGCACGTACCTTGGTTGCGGGCACATCCCCAGTAGGGAGTGTGCAGGAGGCAGCTGATCAATGTTTCTCTCTCATCGATGTTTCTAACTCTCTATCCCTCTCCCTTCCTCTCTGTAAAATATCAATAAGATATATTAAAATAAATAAAGGCCCTATCTCTAAATATAGTCACATCTTGAGGTGGTAGGGGACTTCAACATATGAATTTTGAGGGGACACAAATCATCCCATAGCATGAGGCTTCACACCTTCATCCTCAATTCAGGAAGGGGAGAGGCTTGGGGGTGTTTCTTTTATTAAAGTTTACCTTTGATAGGTAAATAAACATATGTTCTTCTGGCAAATTGAAAACCAGCCTGAAAAAGGCAAAGCATTACAATTTTCCATTCACTCAGGATTTCATTGTTTGATGAAGATGGTGATTTTCCCATTTTTGGCACTAATCTCTGTTAACCACCCCTGACTGTTTTGTTTATTAAGTCCTTAGTTACAGCCTGGAGTTGACGTAGAATGTCTTCCTCTGGAAATGTGTACACGTTGTACAAGCTCTAAAAGGAAATAACATGATACTGTGCTGGCTTGAGCTGAGTTTTAGTATAAAGAAGGATTGCAAGGGTGTCAACAGAGGGGAAAGATGATGCTGAGCAACTTCATTCCAAAGGACAGAGATAAATTATTTAGATGTGGACAAGAGAAAAAAAATTTGACTTGGCATCAAAGGGAATAACATGATATTAAGATTGTTGGATATGCTTATCAACAAGAATCTCTATGCTTTTTAAAGATACCTCTGTTTCCATAGAGGACATTTTCATTTATGACCTTAATCGTGACCTGTAAGAGCCTATGTGAAATAATGAAAGAGAATGCAAAATTCCATCTCTGAGCCAATATTATTATTACCACAGGGTGGTAACTTTTTTTTCTTTTAACTATCCTTATTCTGTGCATGGAACACTAGAATGGGGCTATTTTGTTTTGTTTTGTTTTTCCTTTTTATAGTTTTATTTTTATTTATTATTATTATTATTTGTTAATCCTTCACCTGAGGATATTTTTTCCATTGATCTTTTAGAGAGAGGGAAAGACAGAGAGAAACATTGATGTGAGAGAAACACATTGATTGGTTGCCTCCTGCACGCGCCCTGACGAGGGCCTGGCCAAGGACAAGCCTGCAACCAAGGTACATGCCCTTGACCAGAACTGAACCTGGGACCCTTTGGTCCGCAGGCCAATGCTCTATCCACTGAACCAAACTGGCTAGGGCTAGATTGGGGCTATTTAGAATAGTACAACCTATAGATTTAAAATCTAATAATGTTATTAACTTGATTTGTTTCCATCAAGAAAGAATAATTTTGCATAAAGCATACATAGCATAGTTGAGTTCTATGAGATATTATAAGGCATCTATTTCAACTCCCTTATAGGTGAAGAAGCTGAGGTTAGCCGATGTATATCGCTCTTGTGGTCATCAACACAAATGAATTCAACATTTTCTAATTTTCTATTTAGGGCTTATTCTAGCCATAGAGTCACAGAGCATTTGTGCTAAATAGGACCTTAGAGGATGATGAGTCCAACTCTCTTGTTATACTTAAGTAATTAGTAAGTTGTTAATTTATTATTATTATTAATTAAGGAATTTGCAGCTCACAAATGTGAGACAGTCTGCTGAGGTCACAGGGAATTGAAGACAGAGCCAGGAACTGGAACCCTTCACATAACTAAGAGAAGGGAACTAAAAACACATCTATCATGTTAATAGATTTAAATGGGGTTAAAATGACCTGTTAAAAGACACAAAGAATGAATAATAAAATAAAAGCCACATCTGATACCTTATAGCAAAATAAACTCATGATTGATTGAAAATGTAAACATAAAATAGGAAGTCATGAAAGTATGAGAGAAAGCATGGGTTCATTTAAAAATAACATTGGAGCGGAAGAGACATCTCTAACAACTGGCCAGGGCCCGGAAGTCATAAATGAAATTGTGGTTGATTCACCTATTTTCTTTCTTTCTTTCTTTTTTTAAAAATATATTTCTTTATTGTTTTCAGAGAGGAAGGAAGAGGGAGAGAGAGAG
This sequence comes from Plecotus auritus, assembly GCF_963455305.1. NCBI lineage: Eukaryota > Metazoa > Chordata > Mammalia > Chiroptera > Vespertilionidae > Plecotus > Plecotus auritus. The sequence continues at coordinate 27,081,519 of NC_137777.1, read as the reverse complement.
ATAAAAACATCAATGATGAGAGTGAATCATTGATTGGCTGCCTCCTGCATGCTCCCTACTGGGGATCGAGCCCGCAACCCAGGCATGTGCCCTTGGCCAGAATCAAACCTGGGACCCTTCAGTCCACAGGCCGACACTCTATGCACTGGGCCAAACTGGCCAGGGCAACTCACTTATTTTCTTAATATATAAAGAGCTCTTATAAATGAGCAAGGAAAAGACTGAAAACTAATAGAAAAGTTGTCAAGGAAAAGAAAAAAGCTGTTCTCAGAGAAACAAGTACAAATGGTTTATTAACAGTCACTTTTCTTCACTTAGTTATAGGAATGTAAGTCAAGACAAGGGAATTTTAAAAGGTTAACTTATATTGGCTAAGATTTCATAGTTTGATAACAGAGTAATGTCAAGGGTATGTGGAAGCAGATACAGTCATACTCTGGTGCTGGGAGTATATAGGCACCTTTTTTTAAATGGGCAAGTTGAAAATAGCTCTCGGATTTTAAAAGCACATATCCTTTGATTCAGCAATTCTGCTTTTAGTCTTTCTTTTTCTATAGGAATATTCACATATTTGCAAAGATATGACTCCAAGGAGTGAAGCCTTGTTTGTAATAATAAACAATTGGGAATGATTTAAATATGTATCAACTAAGAATTAAGAATTTAAAGGATGATGCGACAATCTAAAGTGTGGTATGCCATATACTATTTAAAACACTGAGGTGACTTTATATTGGCTGAAGTGGAAAGATCTCTAAGATGCATTGTAAAGCAAGAAAGAAGCAATTACAATTGAGTGTATAAATATTCATTTACAGGAAGATTTATAAGAGCATTAATATGTAAAATTTCTGGAGGAAAAGGGAATAAAGGTTTACTACTGATGAGTAGACCCAGTAGTCTGGGATAAAGAAAGGGATTCATGGTTTTGTTATACCCTTTTGTACTGTTTGAATTTTTTTTATTATGTGTGTGGTTTTCATAAGAATAGAAAACATTAAAACAAAATACAGATGGTCCCCAACTTAAAATTTTTCTTTTACTTTATGATGCTGTAAAAGGGATAGAAACTAGAAAGTCCCAAATTTGAAACCAAATGCAGTAGAAACTGTACTTCAAATTTTGAATTTTGATCTTTTCCCAAGCTAGCCATAGGCTGATACTCTATCATGATGCTGGGTAGAGCCCCAGCTCCCAGCTAGCCACAAGACCTTGAGGGTAAACCACCACTGTCTACAGTGCACCATGTTGCCAACATATTTTAGATATTGTGTTCTGAGCAAGTTTAAGTAGGTTATATTAAATGCACTTTCAACTTAGGATATTTTCAACTAAAGTGGGTTTATTAGATGTAACCTCATCATAAGTCTAGGAGTATTTGTACAATAAAATACAAAAGAAGAATTTTCAAATTGCTTTAATGAACCTGTAATTTATAGGATTAAATCCAGAGCTCTGCCTCGCATGGCAAACTCTTGGGAGACTAACCCAGTTGCCCTGGCCAGCTGTCTCCTAGCGTTTCTCTCATTTGCCTTTCCTCTAGCCATGCCTAACCAATTATAGTTTCTTGAGTACATCATGGCCTCAGTGTCTTTATTCACTTACCCCTTTTGCATGAAATATCCCTGACTCCCTCCTAGAAAATGTTATGTATTCATTAAGGGCCAGTTTAAATGATGCCTCATCTATGAGATCTGACATGACTGTTCCAGGCAGAATTAGCTCTTCCATCCTTGCTCTTTTAGCAATCTGAGGGAGGCCAGATTTGTTGTGATCTCACCTACCCAGTGACAGAAGGGTGAGGTGACTCTATCTGAGCCCTTCACAGAGCACCCTTATCAGGTCTCCATTTTGGGGTGAATCAGACCCATTCCCTTGGAACTCCTGAGAGTGGGGATTGTGTGCAGTGACAGTTTGGGCTTCACGCTTGCTCAGGCAGGTCATCCTACAGAAAGAAGGGGTCAAGAAGGCTCCATGCATATCTGCTAATATCACACACACGTACGTGTTTCTATACATTACCTCATCTGGTCTTCACCCTTCAAAGTAGGTCTTATCATTCTTGTTTTGTAAATGAAGACATCTGAGGCTTCAAGAGGTGAAATAAATTACAGTAAGAGTTGAACTTTGGTTTCAAATTTGGGACTTTCTGGCACTAAAGCCTGTGCCTATTCCATTCTGAAATCTGTGTTCTGGGAAGGGAGAGAGGGAGGGGAGGTTCTGAGTGAAGCAACAGTGTTCTCACTTAAGAGGCTCATCCCCAAACTCTCTTCTTTTGGGATGTGGAGTTGGACATGGACTGGGCTAAGGGTGGGGGCATGGAGGGTTGGGGAAGATGGGGAAAGTTGAGTGGGGCAAACTTGCCTCTGCATGGCACTGACTTGCTAACTCTCGGTCTATGGAAGTCCTGGATTTGCAGATGTTCTCCTGACCCAGGTCCTGTCCTTCCAAAGGCCAGCTGGAGTGATTTTCTGGAATAACAGAGTGTGGAGGAGGATTAATCGTTGGCAAACTTTGGGGCAGGAAATGTGAAACACGTGCCTGCCTGGAGTTCCTTCAAATGTTTCTAATCAATGAACCAGATTGCACTTGAATCTTTTATGGCTTTTCTGAAATTTATAGTGAAATTGAAAGCCAAGTGTAACCCTGGACCAATTTGTGGTTGCTCTAATAACTAGCCCCTTTCCTGACTCCTTCCACCCCGTAGTGAAAATTATTGCAGTAAAATTACTTAGTCATACTTTCCAGGGGGTTGAAATTTCTTAACTTGTCATATGGGTAAATCATATGTTAATACTAGAGCAGTATGTTTGTATTGGTCTTTGCATGGAATTTAACAGAAGACACAGTTGAAATTAGATATTGAAAATTCTATAGGTAGCATGTACCTATAGAATTCAGTTCAGTTCAAGAAACATTTTGAGCACCTACTACAGGGATGCCAGAGACTGGGCATACAGAGATGTCTCTGCCTTTATTTCCTAAAGTCTGTAACTTAAACTGGACATGTCTTAAAGTGAACTTACTATCTTTACAGTCCTGAGCTCAGATGATGGCACCATCAGCAATCCAGTTGCTGATGTCAGAAACCCTGGAATCATCCCTGATTTCTTCTCCCTCCTTTACAACCATGCTTAATCAAATGCACCACTAGTCTTGCACTTTGGGACCATTATTAAGTCAAATAAGGGTGACTTGGACACAAGTACTGGGGTGCTACAACAGTAGATCTGATAACCTACATGACTACTAAGTTACTAGTGGGTGGGAAGGGTATACAGCCTGGATATGCTGGACAAAGGAATACGTCACATCCCAAGTGGGACGGAGCAGAACTGCACAAGATTTCATCACCCTACTCAGAATGGCACACAGTTTAAATCTTATAAATTATTTTTGGAATTTTTCATTTAATATTTTTGGACTATAGTTGATGGCAGATAATTCAAACTGTGGAAAGTGAAATCACAGATAGGGGGGATGACTTTATAGGACAGTATGTAAAAGCTTGTGGAGCTCTTTTACTAGTAGTCAAAATGTGATGTTCATTGGATACATAAGTTCAAGTGGTTTTTTTTTTTTAACATATTCATGTATCCATCCATTTAGTCATTTATTTCTTTGATCAACAGATATTTATTGAATACCTCATTGACGTTACAAAGAACCATGGTACAGTCCCTGCTTTCAAGAAAGGACAGAGAATTGGGCAGTTATAAAACTGTAGAATAAGCACTCTGTTATGAAAAACACACGGTGCTTTGAGAACACATATTAGGAGCACTAACCCAGTCCAAGAGGGCCAGAGAAGATGACACTTAAGTGGATAGCAGAAAGAAGAATGTGAGTTGTCCAGGGGAAGAGGGGAATGAAAAGAAGTTCAAGTGGAAGAGAACATGGGCCAAGTGTCAGAAGCAGGACAGAGGGAGAATTTTGAGATGCCAACATGGTGGGATTGTAGTGCTTAGGTTAGGATGGAAGCAGGTATAGGGGGATTAGATATGAGCCTACAGCAAGAAGTGATAGGCCCTCCAGGATATACCTGTAGCCTTTTTGGGGTCTGAGGCAGAAGTAGACCCATGCTAGGTTTCATGGCTTGGCATGTAGAACATGGACTGGGTTCCAGCTCATGCAACTCCTTACCTGTGGACCTTTGTCTTGACCAGGTTATTGCTAAACTATTTGAAGGATTTAATGCTTTATCTTTTGTACAATCGGGAAACCCTGCAGGGTATTAAGCAGACGAAGTGGATGGTCAGGTTAGCATTTTTGGACTATCTCTGTGTTTGAAGCATGGAAGATGTGTTAGAAGACTTCAAATTGGAGTCAAGAAGGATGGTTGGGTGACTCTCAGTGGTCCAGATGAGAGATGATGTTGGCCTGACCTGTGGCATTTGTTGGCATTAGTGCCATCATGAGCACTTAAGAGAAACTCAGCAGTAGCCTTCAAGGAGCTAGGCAGGAATCATAGTCTTGCTCTTTCTTACCAAAAGTCTGCCTTTGTGAGAGACACAGAACACTGAGGCTTGCTGGACTGTGATTTTGACTCAATGAGGAAACTGTTTTTTTTTTTTTTTTTAAAAAAAACATACAAATATACATATAATATACATATATATGTATATGTTTGCATTGATTTCATATAGAGGAAGGGAGAGGGAGATAGAAACATTAATGATGAGATAGAAACATCGATTGGCTACCTCCTGCACTCCCCCTACTGGGGATTGAGCCTGCAACCTGGTATGTGCCCTGATGGGGAATCGAACCTCGATCTCCTGGTTCATGGGTTGATACTCAACCACTGAGCCACACTAGCTGAGTGAAACTGGTTCTTTTTTTAAAAACACATATATTGAGGTATAATTAATATTTTAAAAAGCCACACACATCTGATGTATCTAATTTGATGAAGTGGACACATGCATATACCAGTCAATGTAACAAATATCCATCACCTTCAAAAGGTTTTTAATAATAGATATTCAACAAAGGAGTAAGGACAAAAACAGAACAAGATTTTGTTTGTGCCCCAACCTGGCCCAAATAAGTGTCCCATAGGTCCTTTAGTTGTATCATAACCTCACCTGAGCCTGATGGGAACATCCATATTTGTGACAACTCGTTCTGTTTTTCCTCCCACTGGAAATGTTCTCACAAAGCAATTGAAGAATCTCATTCATTACCCCAAGAAGCAACTCAAGCTTTCCATGGTTGTGCAATTGCATCAAGTTAATTTTTTACAGGCCCTTGCTTGACCTGGCGTGGGCAAGATGTGAGCCAGCGCACGGGGATGTAATTAGTACAGACAGTCAGACAACAGTGGAATAGCCACATTGCAGATTTGGGTTGGTCTGTATTTATATCTTCAGTCACCAACTCAGGGAGCCTTCAAGGGCTAGTGCTTGAGCTGGAAAACCATTAATGAACAAAATACTCGTTCACATTTTCTCTAGTTTCCTAACCATGTTAAAAAAATCTATTATTTCAACCAAAAGAAAAATCCCTGCCATAAAAGAACAAGATGTCAGAAGAGTTGGATTCTAACCCCAATATCTTCCCTTCTCGGGCCTTGGGGAACTTGATAAAAAATCTTCTCTGGGCCTCATTTCCTCTCTCAAAATTCATTTCAGACATAAAAATCCCATGCTTCTGAAGTGTCAGCACACAGTAGGCTCTCAATATATGTCTGTAAAATTGGAGTAATGAGCATTGTGTGCTAGCCCAGGGCTATTAATGGGAGACACAGAAATAAATGAAGAAGGCCCTTATGTTTGACTTGTTCACAGTCCAGCAGAGGAGCTGGTCATATATACAGGTGACAACTGGACACTGTCTCACAGACATGTTCAGGGACCTGTGGGATTGCAGAAGTGAGGAAGCAAAGAAAGAGAGACAGCTGAGCTAACTCGAAACCGGGGTTTACCGGATGTGCATGAAAGTCCTTTCAAAGCAGTGGAAATCAGATGCAAGCCCATTAATTACTCCCCATTACTCAAAATAGACACTCCGTGCTTCCATGCAAGAACAGCTCCCCTAGAACCGGCAGGATAACTGTCTGATCAGTTGGTAGCAAAATCAGTATTTCCTGTGGCCACTTGCTAGCAATGGTGTGTCTGATCATTGAATTATCTTCCCAAGTTCTGAATTCAGATGCTCTTAAGAGACACCCCAGGTGGGCTTAGCAGAGGATGCTCCAGGCAGGTCTGCCAGGTAAGAATAGTAGAAGGAAAAGAAAGAAATTGCTGGAGAGAAGTGCAGGTAAACAGATGAGACCCAAGGTCCATAGAGCCAACATTTTCTTCCTATTAGTGACACTAATGAGCATTAAAAAAAAGAGAGAGAGAGAGAGCAAGGGAGAGGGAGAGAGAGAAACATCAATGATGAGAGAATCATTGATTGGCTGCCTCCTGCATGCCTCCCCCACCAGGGATCAAGTCTGCAACCTGGGCATGTGCCCTTGACCATAATCAAACCTGGGACCCTTCAGTCCACAGGTCAATGCTCTATTCTCTGAGCCAAACCGGGTAGGGTAGCACTGATGAGCATTTGGTGGGAAAACTAGATTCTTTCCATCAGCTTTTATGCCAAGAATCGTCCTAACCCACCTCCTCCCCACACTTTTCATTAACAATTGCTCTTCAGCTTCTGCTAAATCTTGCCACCGCCCTTACTGTCAAGCAGAACACAGATGACCCTCTGTCAGTAGATACCAGCATGGTGTGTGACATTTTTCTATAACTGCTTGTCTTATTTTTTTAAAACACCAGAACTCCCTTTTCATATTAAATTTTACTTAGAATAATAATATATAAACAGCTGTGGTCAAACTTCAGCATTAACAACAGCATAAATATTCAGCAGGCTTTTATAATGTCCCAGGTGTTGTGCTATGTACTTGATAGACATCCCTTCTTTATTTAATCTTTATAATAATGTGATGATGTGGTACTTGAGAGGCAGGAATTATTTTTATCCACTTTTTAGAGACGAGGAAGCCAGGAATAAACAGTTTCAACTAATATGTGGCAAACCTGGAGTCTGGCCCAGCTGGTTTCCCCTCAGTGGGAGTTCCTTATGGCATAGGAGGTCCTGCCCCAACAGCCCTACTGCAATGAGGCAGAGCTGAACCATTCTGGAATCCATCTTCTCTCCCCTTATTCTGTGGTAGCAAGTGTAGCTAAGCTTCTCTATCTCCCTTCCCCTAGCTCAAGAATTTAGATAATTTACCAGGTTTCTGTGTAAATATTGTCTAAGAAGTACTGCCTTGGTTTGTCCTCCAAGATCTCTGCCAGAGCCCACACTCTGTCACATAGTCTCAGTGTGAAACAGGTGCTTATAGCCAAATGAGCCTTCAAAAGTGGACCTAAATGCCAATCACACAAAACACACAGTTATTATATGATTCCACTTACATTAAATGCCAGGAGTAAGCAAATATATAGGGACAGAAAGTAGATTAGTGGTTACCTAGGCTGGGAGCCTGGGGACACATGGGGAGTGACTGTTAGTGGGTTTCTTTTCGGAGTGATGAAAATGTACTAGAATTGATTGTGGTGATGATTAACTGTGAATATCCTATAAACTATTGAATTGTACAGTTTAAAGAGAGGAATTTTATGTTATGTGATTTATAGCTCCATAAAGCTGTTAAATGGAAAAAAAAAAAACACACAAAAAAAACCAAACCAACCAACCAAACAAACAAAACAAAGAAACGGTAGAGCATCTCTTTAAAAATTCATGCAATGTATGTCCTGGCGGTGTGGCTCAGTCGGTTGAGCATTGTCCTGTTCACTAGGGGGTTACTGGTTCGATCCCTGGTCAGGGCACATACAGGAGGTGGCTAGTCAGTGTTTCTCTTTCATATCTCTCTCTGTCTCTCTCTCTCTCTCTCCCCCCCTTCCTCTGCCTCTGGAAGTCAATTAAAAAAATTCATTCTCCTGGCCCACATGGCTCAGTGGTTCAGTGTAGACCCAGGAACCAAGAGGTCACTGGTTTAATTACTGGTCAGGGCTCAATCCCCAGTAGGGGGTGTGCAGGAGGCAACCAATCAATGATTTTCTCTATTCATTGATGTTTCTTTCTCTCCCTCTCCCTTCCTCTCTGAAATCAATAAAAATAATTCATTCAATGTATTTATCTATTAATTAGTGAGTTCATTCCATAGCATCTGCAGAATGCCATCTCTGGCCAGGCAGTCTGCAGCACATGGGTGTACAAACGGACAAGAACAGTCATGACACAGCAGCAGGTGGCAGCAGGAGTACTCTTAACAGGGTCATGTGCAAGGAGAGAGGAGGCCAAGAGCCCTTGGGACCTGGGAAAGATCTGGTAGAGGAGATGGTATTAAGCCCACACCCATATTTCACTCGGCAGTCCAACAGGAGACTCCTTAGGTAGCCGAGATGGGGTCCTGGGGTTTTGGTAGAGCTAGCAAAATATGAAGAAATGAGAGTACTTGGCTTGTTTAGTGTTTGCATGCCTGGATGACATGCTCTACATGTGGAAGGACCACAAAGAGAAGGATTAGAAGGTAAGCAGGAGATAAATGACTTCCTGCCTTTAATCATTCATTCATCCTTTCATTTCTCTATCAAGCATCCCCTGTGTGTCAGATTAGGTCGGGGGTCTTAAGCTTGGCTTTTAGAATTGCCTGGAAAGCTTACAAAAACTGATACCTCGGTCTCACCCCACAGACAACTGGCCTGAGGGTGACTTGGGCATCAGGAATTTTCAAAGTTCCTGGGGGCAATTCTCTTCATAGTCAATGTAGAAAACCAGTAGGCTATATGATGGAGATGGGGGCAAAAAAGGATTAAAGCAAAGATTGTCCCAATACTTGGGAATTTACAATCAACAAATGTCTTCTGAGAGCCTACTAGGTATACCCTGGGCAATGGGAATACAGCAGCGAGTAAAAGAGAAGAGTCCCAGACCTCGTGAAGGTTCCGACTGGCAGAAGCAACAGAAAATAGGAAGTAAGCCTACAGAGGGGTCTCTCATTACAACAGGGGACAAATGATATGATGGAAACAGAGTTGGTTAACAGATAACATCAAGGGAGAGGATAGTTCTTCAGATTAGCTGGTCTGGGAAGGGTCTCTTTGAGGTTATTTTAAGGCAGGTTCTAAAGGAAGGAACCAGCCTTGAAAACCCATGGGAAATATGTTTCAGGCAGTGGATACATGTGGCGTGTATTACAAGGGGCAGCTGCAAAAATGAAGCTCATTGTATGGGAGAGACTACAATGTGTTTGTAGGTTGTAGTGTTTTATTTGTCCTTTTATGCCCAGAATCCAAGATACTGACCGTATATGGTTATTTTATAAATGTTAACTGAATTAATGAACTAATGAAATCAGTAGAGAAGAAATGGAAAGACAGGGGGATGGTTGATGAAAGATTGTTCAAAGTCCATAGCACACAGAAGGAGGGGCACCCTGAGCTGAGCGGGAAGGAACAGAGACTGGAAGTAAGTTTTCCTGCAGGGCAGGAAGCGACGTTCCCTTCTGATGGTCACTGTGCTTTCTGCTGGGGAGAGTGAGGTTGCTTGCTGAAACAAGGCCAGCTGGGAGGCTGGGAGTGGGCTCAGTGTTCTGAAGAGGGGGTAACAGTGACTTTGTGTAACTGCAGAGGCGGCTGCCCAGGGACACTTGTACGGAATACAGTGGTGCTGGGCACCCAGCCGAGGCTGCAGACCACACGTAAAGGGTAGTGACAACGGACACGGTTGTGTGATGATGTGCAGCTCTAGCAGATAGCTACCTCCTGGGCCGGGGCTTTACAGGGGTCTATGGCAGTGGTAGGACAGGAAATGAATAAACTGAGCTGGGAGGAGAGAAGGATGGAAACCCATGTGAAAGTCTAAACTGGGACATAAAGGAAGCAATGTCTTGAAGAAGCTGGACAATACATGGAAGGAACAAAGGACAAACTCTAATGAGTCAAAAGCCAGAAGTATGGTAGGAAGAAAAGAGTGAGAAAAGTGGAAAAACAGAGGGAGTTCCTTGTTACTCCATGTACGCACCACACACATTTAATTACTGTAAAATCTAATAGCTACCTTTGATTGAGTACTACTGTATGTCAGAGGAAAGGCAAAGGGTTTTACCTAAATAATTTCACTTAATCTTCATAGCATAGCCCATAATCCTCATTTCACTGATAAGAAAACTGGGGCTTCATGAGGTTAAATATATTGCTCACATTTTGTAGGTAGAAAGATGAATACAACTATACCTGTCGAAGTGAATGTGCCTGACCACTGACCTAGGTTGATTATCTATCTATCTATCTATCTACTTACCTATCTTTTTCTTATTGTAGAACAACATATGACTCCTGTATCATTTTCATGTGAGTTGATATTATATTAACAGTTACATTAACCCACCTGCACTGCAGGATGAATTCCACATTCCCTAAAGCGACACAGGAGGCTGGTCAGAGTCCAAACCCACACCCTCTTCTCTGGACGCAGCTTCCCTCGCCCTGTGCTCCCACCTGCAAGGACTATTTTCAGGTCGCCCAAGGCACAAGGACAACTTTTGTGCATAATTTTGTCTGGGTTGGTGATAATCCTTCTCCTCCTGACAGACTTCTAGTTCTTGTAAACTGAGTATATAACCTCCTTTCCCTTCCTCCAAACTGAAAAATTAAATAAAAAATGAGGATACCACCTGACACCCCAGGTGGCCTTGGGCATCTTGCAGACCTCCATCACATGTCTCCTCATCACACTAAAATTCAGAGTTCTCTTTACCATCCCACAGCCCCGTTCCCTTTTGTTTAGCCTTCACCATCGGGAAGGACCCAGCAAACAAAGGGGAAAGGTTATGAGGGTGGCTAGGGATGGACTCTGATGGATTCTGGTAGCAGCCTCAGGAGTCCCTGGCTTGTATCACCTCTCAGAGTGGCCAGGCTGGTCCCCATGACTTCCTTTTAGTGGCTGGTAAAGACAAAAATTTAGACAGTAAAAAAAAAAAAAATTGTAGTGAATAAATTCAAAAAATCTGTGGGTATCAATAAGCAAAACAGCTCTTATATTGAAACAACTTCTTACAGTCATTTAATTGAAATAATGATAGCAACGGTTGCTGTATATTATGCATTATAGTTCTTTGTTGTGCTGTAAGTAGGTTGTGCTATAATTAAGTTAGTGTGGCTGGTCACCCAGCAGGGACGTGAGTGGTCTGTGCCTGTGGACAGGAAGGTGGTTGAGGGCCCAGATTTCACTTTCTGGTTGGGCAATTGGGCAGGTATCATATTTTGCTGGAGCTTCTGTTTGTTTATGTTGTAAAAATGCAGTAACAGCAGAGCCTCCTGGCATTGTCCCGGAGGCCAAATGACAGCACGCTTGTGAAAAGCCCTTTGTAAACTGTAGCACATTCTAGGAAGAAAATAAAATAATGGTGGTATTATTCCTGAGAGTGTGAGAGGAATTTATACAATATAGGCCTGCCCACGGTTAACCTGGAAGTGCTAATTCCGGGAACTCCTAAGCAATACAGCAGGAATCTTCTGCAGCCGAAACCCTTCTGTAAACGAGGGAAATCTACAGAATGAGGGAGAAATGGCAAATAAACCTCCCAGAGACTCTCCTTGAAAGACTGAGCGATGAAAAATTAACTTGGCACTGTAGGGGGTGGGAATGTGGGCCGCTGCCCTGGATGCCCCGTCTTCAGCCTAGGGACACTTTCCTTCCCCAAAGCCATTTTAGTCAAAGGTCATGCGTGAGTCTTGTCAAAGGCCAGCTTCCAATGGAATCATTGTCCCTCGGGACAGCGGCCCCCTGACCACATCTGCATTGGAGAAATCCCAAAAGCAAACGGCCAGTGCAAACAAGATCAGCCGGGGCAGCCTTCCCGGGGCAGAGCTCACAGGTCCACAGCCGCAACAGAGGCCGCGTCCGCAGCTCCGAGGCCCCGACCAAACACCCAGACGCCCGCAGCATGACCCGCCGCGCCGATCGGGTACGGTAGGCGCCTCTCTCTTCCCGTCCTCCATGGCTTGGGCTCCCGGGTCCGAGCTGCTGTCCTGTCAGCCCAGCAGCCTTGCAAAGGGCCTCCGGATTTTCAGGAAAGCGGTCCCCCGTTGGATTGCGTTCCCGTGCACTCAGCTGGAACAGTTTCCAAGCGCTCAACGCAGAGAGCTTAACTCATTCCTTGTGTTTGTTGCCAGAGAGTGTTTGAGTTTGTAAATCTGTGTCTCGTGTCTGCAAAACGAGCCGGTAGAACTTGCAGACAGGGGCCGTGGACGAGTCCCCAAACCCGGGGCCAGTGGGAGTTCGCATGGGCACATCGGTTGCATCCTGTGAACCCTGTCCTCCCGGGCCCGCCAGGCGCGTTGGGCTTATTACCTGTTGGACATGGGCTTTTTGCAAGAAGGATGGCGGTGGGGGGCGGGAGGTTTAAAGCCATCTATCTGTGTTAGTATGTTCTCTGGGATCCAGAGGCAATGGAATGATCGCGCAGATGGAGGGAGCCCCTTCAGCGCGCAGGGTCTCCTCGCCGGCTCCACAAAGTAAAGGGGATTCCCAGGCGCAAAGCCGGCGGCCAGCCTCTGGGGCATTTGTTACTTAACTATTTGAATAAGCCTTTCAAATCAACTGCTAATTTTGGATAAGAGTTGAAGGAGCCTGGAGTCTCAGCAGAGTAGGGGGGCTTTTGATCTGGACTTGGAGATCTCCCAGGGCAAACAGAGCAGGTGGGGAGAGTCGGAAGGGGCAGTGGGCAGGAGCGGCGGGTCAAAGGCTTTCCGGGATGGCTGCCCTGCCTCGCTCCGGTTTCACTTTAACAGGTTAAGCCCAGAGCCTGGTCTCGCTGATAAAGACAATGAGAACAAAAGCCTTTCTAAGGCTCAGCAGGACGAGAGGGAAGCAGGCTCCGGTGTTTATGTGTTTATCACATACCCAGTTCCACAGAGGATAGGAAGTTTTCCACATTTCCATTCATTAGATTTTTTTGAGCCTCTGTTCCCCCTTTTACCCCCGCCCCCATCAGCTGCCATCTCCTCTTTCCCATCAAATTTCTTAGCAATGTCAATCTCCATGTCCTCACTACCCAATTACTCCACCCAGTTACCAGACATCTGCCTTCGTTTCTGAAGACACACCTTGGTCAGGGCCAGCAAAGACCTTGATGCCTGAACCTTGATAGCTAAACCTTGCCCTCCGGTCTTCTCCGTGTCATTTTGAATTGTTGGTTATTCCCTCTCTAGTTTTCATGTGTGTGTGTGTGTGTGTTTTATTTTCTCTGTCCCAGATTCCATGATACCATGCTTTTCTGGTTTCTCTCTGACCTTTTGAGTTACTGTTTAATTGCTTTAAAGGACTTCCTTTCATCAATGTTGGTGTGTCCCACTATTCCTTGACTCTCCTCCCTTTTCCACCTGCAGTCTTCCTGGATAATCTCATCCACTCCGTGGCTTTGGCCACGATATACAATTCTATAGCCTATCCTATTTTTCTCCTTTTATACAGAACATCTCCACTTTGATGTCTCATGGAGCACCTTAAAGTCTCCATATTCAAAAAGAAATTTGTCTTCTTCCTCCTTCTCCCAGACTAGCTTTTTCTCTTCCATTGCCAGTTGTCCAAGCCAGACACCAGAAACATCCTAGGTCACTTCCTCTCTATCATCCGTGGCACCTTATCAGTCATCAAATCCTATCTATTCTTCCTGCTTAATGCAATTCATGCACATACCTGTGTCTCCCTCCATCTCTCCTGCTACTGTTTTAGTTGAAGTCAGTACCACCCTAAATTCTATTCTGCTCACAACTTCCCATTAGCCCCATTTGGAGCCAGTGCTGTCCACTCCCAGACCCCCTCTCTTGTTGCTATATTGTGTCAAATGCTTTTTACTTTCCTCTTCAATCTCATCTCTTTGTCATTCACTGTCTCTCCACATTTTAATGCACATGCTAGGCACATTGTGTGCAAGTTTAGGCATAATAAACTAGTTACTAAACGCAACTGTCCTCCTCACCCTTCTCTTATGTCTATGTCTAACTTTATATTTCCTTAAAGACTCAGCTAAGAGCCATTTTCTCTTAGAAATGACCTAGAGTAGACCATCTGCTCCTTATCTTCTAGAATGGATATCCAACATGCTTCCAGAGCTTCCTTTATTCTAAGAGTATCTACCATTCTTTATTGCAACGATCTACTTTTCTGTCCCTCACTGGTCTGTAAACTCAAGAGCAGGAATCAGCTCTTTTTGTCTTAGAATCCTTAGAACCTGGACTCAATTGGGATGTTCAATGAGGTCTTGTGAATTCTTGCACAATTCTTGTCAATGTCAGGCATTGAATAGGATGGCAAAAATACAAAAGCATATCTGGAAATTATCATCTATAATACGACATGGTTAAGAAAAAAGAATGAAGATCAACCATGATTATCAGGAAAAGTCACAATCTTCCACTAATTTAACAAAGGAAAGGTTTTTGAGATAATGCCCCAAGTCTTCGTGTTTACCAGGTCCCTGTCCAATTCACATCTCCGTGGATGGGTTTCTCCTATTGCTATCTGTACCTATCCTAACCTTGCTGAAAAACTGCATGAAAGGCCTTTGCAATTTTGCTTTGACTTTGTGAAGGTAAAGGGATCCTTTTCAGGCTACAAACTGGCATGGGAGGAAGGTAATAAAGGTCAAGAAAGGCGGCTTCTAAGAGAGCCCTTTGGTAAGCTAAGAGACCCTGTCTGTCAAAGGTAGATGCTGGTATTTTTTGATACCAGAGAAGATGTCCAGGGACCTTCAAAGGGACAAGCAGGTGAGATTTCAAAGGGCTTCTAGAGAACGATGGAGACTTTGGGAGAGGTTTTGAGAGATTAGAGATGAGAAAATTCAGTTTTTATTTTCTGTGCATCCTAAAACTACATACAGAGAAGTGAGTGATGATTAAGTTCTATAGAGAGTTGTTTAAATTGCAAGTTGTTCTTGTTTAAAGCCATGGTTCTTTTGGAGATTTGGATGTACGTTAATCTCAGGGGGAAAAAATGCATGATATATAATGCATGGCCCTTTTCACAAACTTTTAGGGGGTTCATATACGTCTACCCTTGGGCCCTCTTGAGTTGTCATAAACCTCAGGGTAAGAATCTCTGAGCAAAGGATTGGTTCAATAGATACTTTGGACAGTGATGAGTAGGAGCCATCATAAGTCCACTGATGTATATTCTCTCTTTTGAGAGGATCCCAGTGGAATGTGTGGTATTGACCATGAACTTGGAGTCACAGGATCTGATTTCATGTCCCTGCTCTGGTATTTACTAGTTATAAGTTTACTTTCTCTCTGAGTGATAGTTTTATTATCTATTTAAAGGGATAACAGATGTTGGGAATTTTAGCTAAAATAAACGATGTGGAAGCACCTGGAACATGGTTATACTCAACTCACATTAACCAATTTAAAACATTGATTACAGGAAGGGCCCAGATCTTGTGATATTTTTCTGAATTAGAAGGGTGTATGTGGGCTGAATTAATGGCTGGTTGAATGTATTAAATAAAGGAGAGATGATTAACGGATATCTTTGGTGGTATGCTACTGGGCTTTGTTTTCATTCCTATTTTATTAAATATCATTGACATCCATGGAGGCATAATACACTGATCACATTTGCTCAGAGAAAAGACATAGGAATTAGGAGTCCAAAAGCTATCAATTAGTTGTAGTCTATTTTGAGTTTTTATTTTTGGAGGAGTGTGTATTGGCATTGGGTCCTAAAAGTCAGTTGCAAATTATTGGGTATGTGTTTGTATGAGGGGGAAGGAGGGGGAGGCAGTGAGAGGTAGAGAGAAAGAGGAGTAGAGAAAGAGAGAGAGAGAATAGAAATTGGCTTACAGAGGCAGCGAAGTCCCAGAATCTGTCATCTGCAAGCTGAAGAGCCAGAAAAATTGCTGGTGTAATTCAGTTAAAGTCCAAAGAACTTGGGAGCTGGTGGTGTAAGTTCCAGTCTGAGTCCAAAGGACTGAGAACCAGGAGTGCCAATGTCCAAGGGCAGAGGAAGATGGATGTCCCAGCTCACGTGGAAGAGCAGATTCACCCTTCCTCTGCCTTTTTGTTCCATCAGACCCTTAGTGAATTGGATGATGCCCACCTGCACTTGTGAGGGCCGTCTTCCTCACTCAACTGATTTAGATGCTACCAGCGTGGGCAAACTACGGCCCGCGGGCCGGATCCGGCTGTTCTATTCGGTTCTCTTGCTCTCCCCTCCGCTCCTTTACTTTGAATTTATATTAGTTCACACAAACACTCTATCCATGCTTTTGTTCCAGCCCTCCGGTCCAGTTTAAGAACCCATTGTGGCCCTCGAGTCAAAAAGTTTGCCCACCCCTGTAGCTCTTCCAGAATCACCCTCGCAGACACACTCAGAAATGTTTACCGCATCCCTACGCCCAATCCAATTGACACATCAAATTCACCATTGCAGAGTCTTTACAGAGGTTATCAAAATGAAGTGAGGTCATCAGGGTGGGCTCTAATCCAATATGACTCGTGTCCTTATAAAAAGGGGAAATTTGACACAGACACACGTGGAGGAAAGATGAAGTGAAGAGACACAGGGAAAAGACGGCTGACTACCAGCCAAGAAGAGAGGCCTGGAACAGATCCTTCCCCCACAGCCCTCAGAGGAAGCCCATCTTGCCAAGCCTCAATGTTGGACGTCTAGCCTCCAGCACTATGAGACAATAAATTTCTGTTTTGTAAGTTGCACTGTTTGTGATATTTTGCTATGGCAGCCCTAGCAAATTAATACAGATTTTATGAGAACATAATCCCCTTAGCATGGTTTCTGCTGGTAACACGCCATACAACATTATTTTGCTCTTCAATCACCAGAGATTTTGCTGTTGTTGTTCATGGAATGATAGATGACAGTGAATTGCTGTTTCTCAGCAAAGCATTTTCATATCCATTATCTCCGTTGACCCTGACTGAAGCATGAGAGATGGGGCTTCTTATATCTCTGTTTTAGGGACAGATTCAGAGAGATTAAGTGAATTATTCAAGGTTACACAGCATGGGCCTTTTGATACTAAATACTGTGCTATTTTAATGAATTAAAACACGACACCTTTCACCTTCATGGACATGTCACATACCATCTTTCTTCTTTAAAGTTTAAAAAGAACTGGTTTGCGGCATGCTGAACTCTTTCCCCCCACACCAAATCCCTTAAAAATGATTTTATCATCCTACTTGTTGGAAAATATCTGCTACCTGAAGGTACTGACTCCATCCCCATCTTAATTATCAAATATTTATCGGGAATTTAGGCGCCTGTCTTTATGTGCACAGAATATTTCTTCTCCACTCGGAAGTTCTGTTTACTGACAAAATGGGCTTTCTCAGTCTACAGTTTGATTACCGACACATCTAACTGCAAAATGTTGGAGCCGTTGGATAGAATTGAATTTTTCCATCATTAATATGGCTCCACTATTAATTCAACATAGTGACATGAGGGGCACCTCACATTTTCCAGGAAGCTGCTTGACTTGAATCAGCAGGAACAAATGCAAGATTATTGCGCTTTTCCTTGGGTGACCTAAGCCTGTTCTTGGCACCTGCGAGTGCAGAGCCCTGGCCATCTCAGAGTGTTTCGGTGGCTCCTACCCAGGGGACTTATTACTTTTGAATCTTGGGGATAATTCCCTAAGAATGTAATCTTTTCTCCCCAAAAGAACAAAATGTTGCTTGTGTTCGGTTATTCTTGTTATAAATAAAACCAATGGTTCCCAAATTTTTAGAGGTCTATAGGTAGGGTTGCCACATTTTGAAAAAAACAAACAAACAGACAACAAAACAAAACAGACAACAATAACATAAACAAACTCAGGATCTGCCAGTTAAGTTTCAATTTCAAATAATCAGTGAGTATGTTTTTAGTATAAATATGTCCCAAAGATTAAAAATACTAGAAAAAATATTATCTCTGGCAACCCTGCCTATAAGGCCATATGGGGGAGGGGGGGTTAAAGTGTTGATAATTTTTCAAAAGTCTATGAAAATTATACATTTAACCAAGAAGGCTTCAGACCGTCTCATGCTGGCACCAGAATTAAGCTACCATTTTTGATGACTTGATGTATTCTAAGAATCATGCAAAGCACATACATTATCTCATGTAATCTTCAAAACCAGGGGCTGGCAAACTACAGCCTGCAGGTCAAATCTGGTCACCACCTGTTTTTTAAAATTAAATTTTATTGGAACACAGCCACCCCCATTTGTGGCTGCTTTCACGCTAGCAAGCTGAAGAGTTGTGATACAGTGATTGTGGATGGCCCTCAAGACCTACAATATTTATTATATAGCCCTTTACAAAACCACCCTCTGAAGGAGTAACTGTTATTTCCGTTTTTAGAATGAAAAATGAAGGCCTGAAGAGGTTTAACTGGGCAAGGTCTCATAGTTCTTAGAATTCAAACCAAGGTCTGTTGAATTGCAAAACTTCTGCTCTTACTACAGCTGACCTGAAGGTCATTGTCAATTGCATTTGTCTTAAATGGCTTTAACAATGGGGAAACTGATTCGTGACTTCTTATTAAAAGCATCCACCTGAAAGACAAAGCAGACGGGATGGTGTGTTGGTTAAGTGCTGAGTCCCTGGGGCCACACTGTTGAAGCCCCAGTGAAGTCAACAGTTTCTCTGTACCTCAACCCCCCCTCCCCGCACCCCTTACCCCCATGAATTACAGATAATAATTATACCTATTTGGATGATTGTGGCTGGAGTTTAATGAGATGATGTCTAAAGAGCAATTAGAAGAGTACCTGACAGGTGATCCACAAAACACTTGTTATTTCTATTTCAAATAAGCATTATTTCCAAGTAGGGTCAAAGTAGCGTTTGCAAAGGTCGGGAGCACTGACAGTGGTCGGATGACAGACACTTCAACAGGAAGCTCACAGAGCATGGTGGCCCTGCTTGTCAGGTGACAGCTATTGCAGGTGCTTTTCCAGCTTCTTTGTGAGAGAGGTCTTGGCCTGAGTACATCTGTTAGTCCTGGGCCGGCTACGTTTGCTTTGGAAGTTTTGTTGTGAGATGTTACAGGATGTTCATCCCGTTTTTGCTGGACCCTGAACTGTTGCCTCTGATATTTATAGTTCTAATTTCCACTCCCAATGGCTCCAGATTGACTACAAATGTAGCCAGGCTGCCAGAGAATGGCCTTACCAAATAGCACAAGGCAAGCCTTTTTCCTCAGCAATACCTCAATCTATAACTTGATCCCAAGGCAAAATACAAGGGGGGAAATCAGTTTTTACCAGTATTCCTCATCCTCCAAAGCATATTTTGTGTATGGATTCACTAGGAATAAACTCTGTATTGCCCTGGCTGGTGTGGCTCCGTTGGTTGGAGCGTTGTCCCATGCACCTGAAGGTTGCCAGTTTGATTCCCCGGTAGGGCATATGCCCAGGTTTTGAGTTCGATCCCCATTAGGGGGCATGCAGAAGGCAGCACACTGATGTTTTGCTCTGACATTGATGTTTCTCTCCCCCTCTCCCTCCCTCTCTCTCTAAAAATCAATTTTAAAATCTTTTTTAAAAATCTGTATAAAGTGCATATTAAGCAGATTAGAATAGCCTTGATCTTTTGAGGAGATAAGAAGATAAGTTTGTTCCCTGAGAAGAAAGGGAGTGGAGGCCTTGAAAAGATTGGACAAATGTTCAACATTGTAACAAACAATTCATGACTAGTCGATATGGTGGCCAAGATGTCTGCAGTCTTTGTTAAAGAGAAGCAGCATGAATATGATGATGTGGACATCATCAACAGGGTTTTACAATGTTTCCAGCATGTTTTGGGTACAGGGGACAATGGGCCAGAAAGTGGCATCATTTTCTAGGGTTGGGGCTTAGCATTCTTCTAGAATCTAGAGAATTCTTGAGAACTGGGGCCTGGCTAAGGAGAAATGGAGGGAGCAGGCCCCAGCGACACTGCTACAAATTTCACAGAGTAAAACTGCAGGACAATTGCCTGATCCCTTTTCTCTCCTGCCTCAACCCTCAACATCGACACTCTGGTTACATTTTCTTTCCTCTTTCTTTACCATTATCTTCCTTTGTTAATTTACTCAACCCCTATTTATTGAATGTTCCTGTGTGCCAAGCACTGTACTAGGCTCTGGGGATACATGGGAAGGGACATAGACGTGTGGAGCTTACAGTCCAGTGGGAGGGGCACGTATGCCAGGAATTAGGGTTAAGTGTTGCAAGACAGAAGGATGGAGTGAGAAAGAGCATACCTGGGTGGGGAGGCAGTGTGGTCAGGGAAGTTCTCTGCACTGAGAACTGAGAAGTCCAATGAGTCACAGTTTCCAAACTCAGCCAACCAGTAAGTGGCAGGACTGAAGTTTGAGCCTACATTTGCCTGACTTTAAAAACTATCTATTTTTCACTGATTCTTAACCAAAAAGAGAAAAAAGTTATACTTGTTCTCAGAATGTTTCCGTTTAGCTGTGTTGTACTCCCACGAAACAATTTGAGCAACAATGAGGAGAAAAACCATTCAGCCATTCTGGGTTGGTCACAATGTGCTGGTAAGTGCCAAGTACAGCAGCACGCGCCACTGCTGAGGAGTGTGGAGAGAGTATTGTTGGGCTGGAGCTGGGTGATGCATTAAGAGTCTGCCCCCTCTTCAGATGCATCACAATGCTCCCTTTACCCTCTGGGATCGTGATCTTGATTACAATGCAGGGCGTGTGAATCCCACTTGTTTATTCCTTTCATTCTTAGACAAACACAAATCTAATAAAGAAGCAAATAAGTCTGTCCAAGTCACAAGTCCGCGTGGAAAGGCGGGTGTTTCAGGGAGGTTGAGCTAATGCTAGCAGGTTGCCATTGCATCCTGAACTCTGAGAGACATGCGGCACTCTGGGGTTCAAGGGTAGTACTGCCCTCCATGCTAATTACACACTGCAAACCTCTGCCAAGGGAAGTTAAGAAGGTCTGAGACATAGAATGGGCAGCCACCTTTCTTGGGTATTTAGATTTCTGTCTGTGTGGGGAAGGCAGCTGGTCCAGATGCAGAAAGTTTAACACTTTCTGTAAAAGATGTTCTATAACTTGCAGGAGACAATGGAGATGCAATCCTTGCCCTTGAGGAACCTTCAGCTTAGTAAGAACAAATTCTGACCAGTCAAACTCAATAGCCAGGGCAAGGTATGGCGGAAAGATCAGGGACTTTGAACCACTCAGACTTCGTTCAAATCCTTTCCCCATCCCCACCACTTGCCCTGTAGCCTGGAGCAAATGATTTCATCTTTCTGAGTCTTGGTTTCTTTACTCATAAACTGGGATTTGATAAGTAATTCATGCACTTATATAATCACCTTAAGATGTTATTATTGTTGCTGTATTTACTAATGTTATTATTAGAATATGGCCAATCCCTATTCTAATACAGACTGGCTGACTTTGGGCATATTATTCCAACTCTTCTCCTAAATAGGATTATTCTAATAGTCTTATTTGTGTGGCTCAAGAGCTAACGGCATTCTTTCATCATTCACACCTCCCTATATATTCTTTATTCATTGCTCAGCACTAATTGATATAGTTATATATTTTGTGTCTTTTTCCATCCAATAAAATGTAAGCTCCACAAGCAGGTATTTAGGCTCTCTTGTTAGTTGCTGGTGTCTTTTGGGCCTAAAAGAGTACCTGGAACACATTAGGTTCTCAATAAAATATTTGCTGCATAAATGGATGAATAAGCAAATGAATGAATGCCAAATCCTCTGTTATATGTTTAGTAAGTGGAGGCTCCCAGCCCACAGTAGCTTTTCCTGTGCTTAGTGTCATTATGATTAGAATATGATGTGTGTCGCCAGAGGAATCAATACAGAGATTGCTGTCAGCTCCGTCAGGTGATGATCTTTGTTCTTAGCGCTGGCATCTCATGCACTGTGCTGTAGTTGGGCTGAAACAATCAGGTCATTGTCAATAGTAAGGTCACATGAGACTAAGCAAAAATAAGTTTCAGAATTTTTTTTTATCCATTCTCAGGAAGAAGTGGAAACAGCTGCAGAAAGGGAGGGAAGACTGGGCAAAGGAGAAAATAGCATCTTTTGCAAAATATTTTATCACATGAGGCTACAGGCTATATACATCTGTGACCGAGACTTAACCAGCCCCAAACCTAAAGGCGTGCAAAACCAGCTGCATTGCTCAGATGACACAAAAGAGTATGTGGGTATAACGGCTCCAACCTCCAGTGGGTGCCCACATGAAAAACTTGACAGAATCTCTTCTGTTTCTGAACTGTGAAAGGCACTAGAGAAAACTCTTTCCACTGGCCTCCAAACTTGAGATTGGAGGACGTTGTTTTAAAAGTAAGGACACAGACAATAGGGTGGTGAAGGCCTTGACAGGGGGTGGGGGCAGGCTTGAAGAGGTCGGGGGGGGGGGAGGGAAAGGGGACAAATGTAATACTTTCAACAGTAAAGATTAAAAAAAATAAAAGTAAGGAAACTAAATGTACCACAATGGTGTGGACTATAGCAAGAAATGCTTAGAAGTGGGACTCTGGTTAGGTAGGTAGATCCGAGTTTAAATGAACCTTTGTAAACGTGGGCAAATACCTTAAACTTCTGTGAGTGTCTGAAAAAGAAAAAGCAATATGTGCTGTGCAAGATTGTTGAGAATTCAGTGAGATCATTTCTGTAGGATGTCTGGCACATTCTAGCTCAGCAGATGGCAGCTGTGGTTATCGACAATGAACCCCACATGGATTATTTTATTTAATCCCCACAACAACCCGCTGAGGAAGGCACTGGGATGACTCCCTTTTTACATACGAGGAACTGGAGGTCCAGAGTGGGTTCCTAACTCCAAGGCCCACAGCTAGTAACCAAGCCCAGTAGCCCAGGATTTTATAATTAACAAGTTGTATAACATCTCTTCTAAGAGTATCAGAAGCTTAGCAGGACAATGTGAGGGCCAGAACTTACTTCTGATTTTCTTGCATAATACTCTAGTGGCAAGCTGGGGTTATTGGATTTCAACTTTGAAGTGGCTCTGTGTTCACAAAGGATTATGAGAGGCCTATAAAGCTGGGAGAGGCAATATAAGGCCAGCTTGTCTTAGGCCCATCTTCTAGGTCAACCCAAAAGTATGTTACTTCATCTCTTGCTTAAGTCTATCAAATTATTTTGTGAAAGGTGTTTCTTTCTCCTTAACCCTGGCCAGTGTTCCATTTACTTGCATTAATTAAATTGCACACACTAATTTTGTATCAGTCCATACCTAGCTATATCGATCTGTATATTTCCTTCAAGAGACAAAAGAGTAAGAACAAGATGTGTGTAAGGATCCTTCCCTTTCCTTTTGGTTTATCCAGAAAACAGAACTGAATTCTGGTTGTTTAATCATTTGAGTAGCTCTTTGGTGGTAGTTACAGAGTGAGAATTCAGCTCCCTAAGAGTTTTAAGAAGAGGAAAATAATAGATGCTCAGAGTTGGAAAGGACTTTACATATTGTATAGCCAATCTTCCTCTGAGTTTAAAGACTTTATAAGAATTCCTGACCAGCAGCACCCAGCCTTTCCTTGAATAGTGACTGGGAATTTTATTTTATTTTTATTTTTTTGTAAGAGAACGCTGACAGCACTGATTGTTAGAAAGTTCCTCTTATTATGAGATGAGGCATGCTTCCTGTAACTTTTAGTTTTGCCTAAGGAGATAAATACAATAAAACTCATATGCCTTGCATTGCCCCTTTGAATATTAAAGAAAGACAGCCACACCCACCATCTCCCACCATTCATGCAGGGCACCCAGGTTGCAAGGTCACAGGGTCCTTAACCACTTGCCAGAAGGGGAGCTCATTAAATATCCATTCTCTCAATACCAGTGAGAGTGAGCCTTTTGAAACACAAATTGGATTATGTCACTGCCTGCCTGGTTCAGATCCTTCCAGTAGCCTCTCATCACACCTAAAAGGAAACCCAAAGGTTCCACTATGACTTTTGAGGTCCTGCATGAGCCAGCAGCCCCCATCACCTCTTTGACATCATCTGCTATTCCTTGCCCCATCTCTCCCTCCACTCCAGCCACATTGGCCTTCCTGATCACACACAGGGCTACTGCTATCTCAGGGCCTTCCACTTGCTACTCCTGAAGACATCTGGTTCTTCCATCCACATTTGTGTTCAGATATAATCTCTTCAGAGAGACCTCAGTGCCACCTAATTGAAAATAGCTCTTCCCATTACCTCTGTTCTCTTGCTCTGCTTTGTTTTTCTTATCATTTTTCAACTACCTGACATTATACTTCTTCTCCCACTAGAATGGGGGACCATGGAACAGAGCTTTTATTCTGCTCACTTTGTATCTCCAATGCCTGAAACATCCTAGGACTCAGGGGTGGGCAAACTTTTTGACTCGAGGGCCATAATGGGTTCTTAAACTGGACCAGAGGGCCGGAACAAAAGCATGGATGGAGTTGTGTGAACTAATATAAATTCAAAGTAAAGGAGCGGAGGGGAGAGCAAGAGAACCGGATAGAACAGCCGGATCCGGCCCGCGGGCCGTAGTTTGCCCACGGCTGTTGGTGCTTAATAAAATTTTGTTGAATAAATAAACAAATGAGTGATCAATGACTGAATTGGGTACTATGGACTCCTCATCATTCTGATCATGCCCCTCTCGATGCTGTCTAGTAGGGTTGTCCTAAAATGAAACACCCAGAGGTGAACACAACCCAGATGGAGTCCAGACAGTACGAGGCTCTGCTGAACTTCTCTCTCCTGTATCTGGGTAATGATTGTTTATTAAACGAACCTAAGCTAAAATGAGGTCATTTAGAGTTCTGGTCAAGAATGGGCTTCTAGCCCTAACCGGTTTGGCTCAGTGGATAGAGTGTCGGCCTGCGAACTCAAGGGTCCCAGGTTCGATTCCAGTCAAGGGCATGTACCTTGGTTGCAGGCACATCCCCAGTAGGGGGTGTGCAGGAGGCAGTTGATTGATGTTTCTCTCTCATCGATGTTTCTAACTTTCTATCCCTCTCCCTTCCTCTCTGTAAAAAAAATCAATAAAATATATTTTAAAAAAAGAAAGAAAGAAAAAGAATGGGTTTCTACAGAACTTGTAGGTAACAAAAACTCCCAGGTTTCTTTTACAAGAATTGTTGTCAATTCTGGACTCTCCTAGTATTCTTTTTCAAGGATGTTATTCCAGATAGATTGATCTGGTTCTCTCTCCACTTTTTTTCAACTTTTGATTTCAACCTGTCAAGGTATTTCTGAATTTTGAGTCAGTCCATGGTACATAGTACATGGCAGTTATCTGTCACTGGAATATTGAGTTCAAGAACATACCCTCCACATCCTTGATTCAGAAATCAGGAAGCTACTACCATGTATGTCACCTCCACAGATATCTCCTGATGCTTAGAAAGCTGAAGAATGGACATGAAAATAATAGTGCAGAAAACCTCCCATTCCACAGTCTTATTTTCCCAGAGAAACCACTAACAGGGGTAGAATGATGGATCCTGTCTCAATTCTGCATACAGATCTCCTCTTGCACATAATGACAATGTCAGGGGCATAATTGGCAGAGTCTATAAACTGTATGTATAACTCATTCTACAAAAAAACTGTAAGACAGGACAGGAGAACCAAGATGGCGGCATAGGTAAACACCTATACTTGCTGCCTCTCACAACCACATCAAAATTACAACTAAAAGGCAGAACAACTACCACCCAGAACCGTGGGAAAGCTGGCTGAGTGGAAGTTCCACAACTAGAGAGGTGAAGAAAGCACAGTGAGACTGGTAAGAGGTATGGAGGCGCAGAAAGAGCTGCACCTGTATGTGCTGCTCTTTTAATCGGGCGAGAGATACAAGCTTCCGCTTCTCTGAACTCCAGTTCCAGGCAAGACTCTGGGGGACCCAGACACATACGGGGAGAAACTGGACTGTTTGGTATCAGGACAGGAACGCGAGGGCGGCTTTCTCTCAGAGGTGCTCCCAGCGATCATTGTTCCTGCATGGGGGCACGGGATGCGGAGACCCAGGGATCTCTCCAGTGCAGGGCTGACTGGCAGCCATTGCTATTTGCTCTGCCCTGGTGATTCCCAGAGACCCCGCTCCACCCAATTTACAACCCCACCCAAGCTGTGTACATCGGCTTTTGTATATGAATGGCCTGTCCTTTTTCTGCCTAAAACCTGTCAAACTACAGCTGGTCAGAGAGCCCCAGAGCTTCCAAAAGCCTGGCAGCAGCAGCCTGCCTTGCTTCACAGCTGGGCCTCATCTGGGCACTTCCAAACCCCATACAAAGAGGAGGAATCTGCAGATGTCTCTGTAGCTCCTGCTGGGTGCCCCAGACAATGGCCGACCTTGCACCTCCTTTGAGATCCAAGAGCCAGTGTACCCAGTGATCAGAGTGAGACCATACTGGATTACAATTCTTTACATCCATAAGAGACACACTCAAGGGGCAGACTCAGTGAGCACCAAAGCCCCACTGAAGCAAGTCCTGTCCCATAAGGGTGTCTCCTGGGCAACAGTTCTTCCAGTATAGACACAGCTGGTCCTCACAGCCTATTGGCCTGGAGGTCAATTCCTCCTAGTGATACCAACAGCAATCAAGGGTTAACTACAACAGGACTGTGCAAAACAGCCCACAAAGGGGGGCACCAAGAGCATCCACCTCAGGTGACTGGGGAGGCTGAGCCACTGGGCCCTACAGTACACCTACCACACAAGGCCACTCTATCAACTCAAGGAGACTTAGCAGCTACCCAATACATAGAAACAAACACAGGGAAGCAGCCAAAATGCAGAGACAAAGAAACAAGTCACAAATGAAAGAAATGGATGAAAGCAAAATACTGATACAGAGTTCAAAACCATGGTTATAAGGTTACTCAAGAATCTTCTAGAAACCTCTGAGAAATTTAGTGAGATCCTCAAGGATATGAAAAAGGACCAATCAGAAATTAAGCATACACTGACTGAAATAAAGAATAATATACAGAGATTCAACAGCAGACTAGAGGATCCCAAGAATCAAGTCAAAGATTTGAAATACAAAGAAACAAGAAAACACCCAACCAGAAAAGCAAAAAGAAAAAATAATCCAAAAATATGAAGATAGTGTAAGGAGCCTCTGGGACAACTTCAAGTGTACCAACATCCGAATTATGGGGGTGCCAGAAGAAGAGAGAGAGCAAGGTACTAAAAACCTATTTGAAGAAATAATGACAGAAAACTTCCTCTACCTGGTGAAAGAAATAGACTTACAAGTCTAGGAAGCGCAGAGAACCCCAAACAAGAGGAAACCAAAGAGGACCACACCAAGACACATCATAATTAAAATGCCAAGGGCAAAAGACAAAGAGAGAATATTAAAAGTAGCAAGAGAAAAACAGTTAGTTACCTACAAGGGAGTACCCATACGACTGTCAGCTGATTTCTCAACAGAAACTATGCAGGCCAGAAGGGAGTGGCAAGAAATACTCAAAGTGATGAATAGCAAGAACCTACAACCAAAATTACTCTACCCAGCAAAGCTATCATTTAGAATTGAAGGTCAGATAAAAAGCTTCACAGACAAGAAAAAGCTAAAGGAGTTCATCACCACCAAACTAGTATTATATGAAATGCTGAAGGGTATTCTCTAAGAAGAGGAAGAAGAAGAAAAAGGTAAAGATAAAAAATTATGAACAACAAAGTGATAACAAATACGTATCTATCAACAAGTGAACCTAAAAATCAAATGAATAAAAAACCTGATGAACAGAACAGACTGGTGAATGTAATAGAATCAGGGGCATGGAAAGGGAGCAGACTGACAATTCTCGGAGGGGGAAGGGGTTGTGGGGGGTGTGGGAAGAGATTCAACAAAGAGCTTACACCTATGGACGAGGTCAGTGGGGCGGGGGTTGGGGGGCAGGGGAAGGCCTGGAGTGGGGTGGGAACCGGTGGAGGGGAACTATGGGAGGAGAAAAAAGAGGAACAGCTGTAATAATCTGAACAATAAAGATAAAAGAAAACCCAAAGACAGGAGGGCCCATGGAGGTGGGGTGGAATAGAGATTGAGTGAGCCGGTTCTCCAGATCCTCCACACATACCCATTGCATAGGTGAATGATAGGATAGCATGTTTTAACAAACTATGGACTTCCCAATCTCCCCATTAAAGTATGCTTTTTATCTCAATATCCCTGATAGCAAGTAGTACGTGGCCCAAAGTAAGCTTTCAATTAGCATTAGCTAATGTAGTTAGTACTTACTAAATTTGCGTTGATCCAATATTATATGAATTTGTAAAATTCTGGATTTTCAAAGTTTAGGGCAGTTGTCTCACAATGTCCAGCATTTTCTTTTATCTCTTAGGAGTTTTGAAATGACATGGCTATGACACCCATGGTTCTGATCATTTCCTCATTATTAGCCAATTCTTCTTTTTTGGAGGTCAGAACAAGGTCAGCCTAGAGTAGAAGTTTATCTGTGGCTTCTGATATACTCTGAATTAGGAAACATTATCAAGTGTTCAAGACTTATCAAACATTAATCACATTCTATACTTTAAATAGATTCAAATTTCTTCTAGCAAATAGTTGAAATTTCCATTCCTTTTACATCTTGCCAGTTTTGTAATCCTCATTGGGAAATCAGGGAGAAAAAGATGGTTCCCCAATTAATAGGTATTTGAACATGGGCACGTAGCCTTGATTCTTCTGACTTACAAGGCTGTTTTGTTTTTTTGTTTCTAAAGAAATGTTCTTCAAATGCAAGGCGTTGTTCTTTTTTTAAATTGAGATATAATTGACATATAATATTATTTACTTTCAGGTGAACAACATAATGATTCAATATTTGTATATATTGCAAAATGATCACCACAGTAATTTTAGTTAACATCCATCACTATACATAGTAACATTTTTTTTTCACGTGATGGGAACTTTTAAGATCGCTCTTTTGGCAACTTTCAAATATGCGATATGGTACTATCTATATATATAGAGGCCTAAGTGACCATTACAACCGGTTGACCAGTCGTTATGACACACACTGACCACCAGGGGGCAGATGCTCAATGCAGGAGCTACCCCCTGGTGGTCAGTGCACTCTGACAGCCAACCTCCTGCCATCAGCCAACCTTCTGCGATCCCTCCTCCCGGCTGGCTGGCCCCGATGGACCCCGATTGCTGGACAGGCCAAGGAACCCGACCTGTGTACAGATTCGTGCACCGAGCCTCTAGTTAACTATAATTATGCTGCACATTGCATCTCCGTGAATTTTAAGTTTGTACCTTTTGATCCAGTTTTTCAATTCCACCTACACTCACTCCCTACCTCTGGTAAGCGCCAATCTGTTTTCTGTATCTATGAGCTTGGTTATGTTGTTGTTTGTTTTTAGATTCCACATGTGAGATCATATGGTATTTGTCTTTCTCTGTCTGACTTACTTAGCTTAGCATATTGCCTTCAAGGTTCATCCAGGTTGTTTCAAGGCATTGCTCTTAAATTCCCACAACTGTCCCACAAATTCTGATTACAGTTTTTTGCCATTAAGATTCAAACCCCTTGAGATCTGTAGGTGCGAACTGGGTTCTCTTCTTAAGCTATTTTATTTGAAAATAAAATGAAATGGGACACCCGATGAAAGTGGTATGGCAGAGGGCCTGACGTGCCCTGAGAAAGCCCCTGGAAATCCTTCTATTTCTAGGAATGTTCTGGTTTCATCATACACAGAGGCTGGTTAAAATAGGTCCATACCACGAATCAAATGCTTCTTCCTGTTGGTAGGTTCAGAGGGCAACTGAGGTGACTCTGGAGACAGCTTTGAAAGCACTGACCTGAGAGCCAAAGGCCAAGGTTAATGTTCCTTTTCTGTGAGTTCAGAGGCGTTGGAATTTGCTTCCATGCAGTGATAATTTCACTAGTTCTGCCCACCGCCCCCCTCCCCCGCCCTTTTTAGTCCCCTTCCTCTCCTCTTTTTTTTTTTTTTTTTAAATATATTTTATTGATATTTTACAGAGAGGAAGGGAGAGGGATAGAGAGCTAGAAACATCGATGAGAGAGAAACATCGATCAGCTGCCTCCTGCACACTCCCCGCTGGGGATGTGCCCGCAACCAAGGTACATGCCCTTGACCGGAATCGAACCCGGGACCCTTCAGTCCGCAGGCCGACACTCTATCCACTGAGCCAAACCGGTTTCGGCCTCTCCTCTTTTTGAGGTATGTTTCTTAAACCATAAAGTCCATCCTTTTAAGCTGTACATTTCGGTGGGTTTTAGTACATTCTCAGGGATGTGCAAATATCACCACTATGTAATGTTAGAATGTTTTCATTACACCAAACAAAACTTCATACCCAAAAGCAGTCACTCCTGCATCACCTGACAACCACTACTCTTTGTTTCTCTTGGATTTACCTATTCTAGATGTTTCATATAAATGGAATCATACAATATGTGACCTTTATGTCTGGCTATTTTCACTTAGCATGATGTTTTTCAATGTTCATTCATGTTATAGCATGTATCAGAACTTCATTCCTTTTTATTGCTGAGTAATATTTTATTGCATGAATATATTTTACTTTGTTTATTTATTAGTTGATAATTCTGCTATGAATATTTATGCCCAAGGTTTTGTGTAAACATAAATTGTTAGTTCTCTGGATTTATATCTGAGAATGAAATTGCTGGGTCATATGGTAACTCAATTTTCACATTTTGAGAAACAGCCAAACTTTCCCAAATTGGCTGCACCATTTTACAATCCTACCAATCATGTCTGAGGATTTCAATTTTTTCTCATCCTTTCCAATACTCATTATTATTTTTTTAATTTTAGCCATTCTAGTGGGTATGAAGTTGTATCTCGTTGTAGTTTTGATTTGCATGTCCCTAATGACTAATGATGTTGAGCATCATTTCATGTACTTATTATCCATTTATGTCTTCTTTTGAGAAATGCCTGTTCCAATCCTTTGACCATTTAAAAAATTGGGTTGTGTGTCTTTTTTATTGCTGAGTTGTAAGAGTTCTTTATATATGCTAGTCACTAGACCTTTATCAGAAAATATTTATCAAATTTTTCTCCCATTCTGTAGGTCCTTTTACCTTCTTAGCAAATTTTATGTCTTCCAATCCATGAATGTGAATGTCTTCTCACTTCTTTAGGTCCTTTATACTATAATTATTTCAGTGATCCTCTCTTGTTTTCCATGTACAAGTTTCATACTTCTTTTGTTAAATTGATCCCCAAGTATTTTAGATGTTTTTGATACTATTATAACTACAATTGTTTTCTTAATTTCGTTTCAGATTGTCCATTGCTAATGTGTAGAACTATAACTGATTTTTAATTGTTTATCTTGTATTATGCAACTTTCTAGAACTTACTTATTAGTTCTAGTAGCTTTTTTATATATTCAATAGAATTTTCTATATACAGGGTCATGTCATCTATGAATATAGATAGTTTTATTCCTTTTTTATTTGAATACCTTTTAATTGTTTTTATTGCCTAATTGCCCTAGCTAGAAATGCAATACTGCATAAAAGTGGTGAGAGAAGACATGCTTGTCTTGGTCCTGATCTTAGGGGGAAACATTTAATCTTTTACTGTTATGTATAATGTTAGCTGTGAGTTTTTTGTAAAGTCTTTTATCAAGTGGGGGAAGTTCCCTTTTATTTCTAATTTGTGAAAGTCTGTAGCTATTGTTCAATTGCAACGGGAATCACAGAAATGGCAGTTTTGCTTCCTCCCCAAGAGGAAATCATTGTGCTGCTGAGCATGTGATTATTCCATTCCAGTAGCAAGCATACACTTCCTTTTAGGTTTGAGTTCAAACAAATGTCTTGAGTTGTAACTCAAATTCTTGTGGCTTTCCAATCCAAATAGAGGGTCTTTATTATTGTAGTTGAAACCTGTAGTTGAAAGCTGCCTCCAGAGTCATCCTACCCTTTGCCAAGTAAGTGCTGCTCATTTTCTCCTGAGGTTAGTGAGGATGCAGAAAGAGTGATTCATAGCATTTCTAATTTTAATTTACATATAATCTCACCATAAGTAAAAAGGAATTTTCCTAGAACCCATGTCACTACTAAACACCTATTATGTGCCCAGCGCTTTGCTGAATGCTGAGAACATGATAGCAGATGCAGTCTTTATCCCCCTGTATATAATAATGGCTAATATTTGTGTGTTTTCTATGTTTCAGGCACTGAGCTACTTGCTTAACATGCATTATGTAATTTGGTCTTCATATCAACCCTGGGTGACTATCATTTTATAGTTGTTGTTAAAAGTCACCCAAATGTTAGAGAACTTAAGCAAGGTCTCATGCTTGAAAGTGGCAGACCCAGGTTAGTCAGGCTCTAGAATCCAGGTTCTTAGTCTCTATATCAAGTGGTTTCTTTCTCCTGTTCTTTGGGCATTTATGCTCTTATTGTTAAGACAAGAAATACTCAGATAAAACAGGGAAGCCTAGAGATACAAGAGACAAACGTCTTTGGGTAGAATTTAGGTGTTCTTGAACTGAGGATGATGCAGTGGGTGCTGCAGTTAAGAGGGGGAATATTGTGAAGATGCTGAGCCCTGAGGAAGGCTATGGATTGACTAAGAATTGGATGAGTGCATTGGAAAGAGGAGGACTTCAGGGCTAAGAATCAGCATGAGGAGAAGTGTGGATGCAGAAATGAGCCTGGACTCCTTGGGGGAGAATAGCTTGACAGGAATGAGAATATCCATGGCTCATCAATGAAAGATCTGACTTGAGACAATTTGGGTCAGATTTTGGGATGTGTATACCACAACACAGGGTTGGATTTAGAAAAGTATTTAAGTAGTGGACTTAACTTAGATATTTGTTGTTTTGTTTTCACAAATTGCACTTTTTGAATTTCCAGGTTTCTGTGAAGGTGCTGTTGGGAGAAGGGAGGTGTCTGGTTATCTGGAATCCAGGCTCCCACCCCGTTAAAGTACAGCCACTCTAAATTTAGATGTTGGTATTCCTTTTGAGATTTTACTTGAAAATAGGGTTTTAGTGCTTAAAAAAGGGTTACAAAGCACAGAGTTAGCCAATAATTCTGCTTTACAGATGAAGAAACGTGGGCTTGAAGTGACAAAGTCAGTTAGTAAGAGATCAAGAATTCAAGTTCCAAGTCAAGTCTCAATGCCAAGTAACTTCATTCAACAAACATTTATTGTCTGGCTGTTGTCTCCCAGGAAAGATGCAAAGCTCTGTGGAGTGCAAGGATAACTGGTCCCTGCATTTGAAGAGAGATCACAAGGGGTAGAGGTGCCTAAAAAGAGATTACAGATAATGTGGGAGCAGAGAAAAGGACCCCATTGCTTTTCATGGGAAGGGTATAAGCAGGGAGTGGGGAGGGTTTGCAGAGGAGTGACACTGGACCTGAATCTTCATGACTATGTTGGAGTTTTTCAGGGAGATTTGGTGGAGAAGGGCATTCTAGGCCAAAGAAACAACATATAATAAGGAATGAAGGTGTAGTACAATTAAGGAATAGCAAATATTTTTCTAATTAAGAAAACTTACCATTTATTAAGCATTCTTCTGTGCCACTCATTGTGCTAGGCAATTTGCATGGATTATTTCATCTAATACTCTTAAGAATCCTATGAGCTGGAAACTGATGAGAAAACCAAGTCTTAGGATGGAGAAGGGTCATGCAAGGTCTCACAGTTAAACAGTGGTAGAGCTGGGATCCGAACCCAGGGGGCTTAATGTCACCTTGAGAGTCCTTTGTACTTTGGTAGGCAGTTTGGATTTATCCTCTTGGTCAGTGGTTCTCAAACTTGTATCAGAATCACCTGGTGGGCTTGTTAAAACCTGGATCCTGGGTTCTATCACCCCTGGAGTTTCTGATTCTGTAGGTCTGAAAAGGATTTGAATTTCTGGCAAGTTTCTAGGTGATTCCAACCCTGCTAGTTCAAGGATCACACTTTGAGAATGACTGTGATGGACAGCCATTAGAAGGTTTCAAGTTTGCGAGGAAAATCATCAGATTTGCATTTTATGTAGGGCTCTCTGGTCAAGGAATGGGAATTAATTACAGGTTGAATAAGAGAGAACTCAATGAACTGGTGTTTGAAGGGGGCAGAGAGGACATAAGGAAGAGCAGTTAAGAGATGAACTTCTAATACCCATCCATAAGCATGAAGATGAAGGGATGAGTCTAAAAGGGAAAGGAAAATAATTTAGGTACTAATAGCATTCAGAAAGCTCTGATAAACGATGGTAATTATTATAATTAATAAATAGAACCTCTGGGTAGAGTGTCTGATTTAGCAGCTAGATGAAAGAATGGTTGTAGAAGAAAAAGTAGTTTTAAAGTTTCCTTGAGTAGAAATGAAGAGGGGCGGGTGAATGTGTTGTTTGGGTAGCTGCATCTTAGATGTGTCGAGTTGAGGCCCTTGTGGGGTGCAAGAGAGACTCCATGTTATAGAGTGAAGAGGACTAAGCTGGCTGAGGGGACTTGGATTCTAGTCTTGGCTCAATCACTTATACACCACTTAGGAGATGACACGCACTCTTTGAACCTCCATTTCTTCACCTACAAGTGGAGTTAAGAACAGCTTCGCAGCCTGCCTATGTAAGACTGGAAGGTAATGGATGAGAGTCTTCAACCCTGTGGTGAACCTTGGGGTAAAAAACACTTTTCTCTGGTTATATACACCCACCCACTCGTGCTCAGATATTCCACAATCCACATTACAAAGGAGGCTCAAGATGAAAACTTTCAAGAGGTTCACACACATGCTGGTGTGCCATCTGGCCAAATGGTGACAGCCTTCTTCCATTCACCTGGATGTTTCGCATGCAGGTTTCAGGGCAGCTGAAAAGACGTAGACTTAAACTGAGTTTTGAGTTTTAAAATGTTTTATTACAAGCTAGAGTTAGGGACAAAGCTGCATTATTTTGTTGTGGTAATTCTTTTTAAAACTCAATCATGAACCAATGTATTCTCAGTGTTTAAAGTCAGATATAACTTTACTTTAAATCAACTTTCTCAGTTGATTTTTAAAACTACTGGCCAATGATTTAAAGCTACTAGCCTATCCCTTATTTTAACTATGTAATTCTAGAATGTTAGCAAATGGATGTCTTTCTTATAAGCCAATTAAAAGTTAAGAAGTGATTCTACTGAAAATGTATTTGGTCATCATAATGGTTGAATATTCATTAACTCAGGAGTCATACTTAACACCTTTCTGCCCCTCAACCCCCATACCCAATTCATTAACAAGTCTTTATCCTGACTCACTTGGGTTTCTACCTCTCCACTACTCCCATAACCTTTTGGGTGGGAGATATCACTATCTTTCGCCTGAATCACTGACATTGTTTCCAAACTTATCTATTGTATTCATTTCTGACTCCCTCCAATTCTTATCCACATAGAACAGAGATTAATACCTCAAAATCTGATTAAACTTCCACCTGTTTAAGCCCTTTTAAGCCTTTCCATGGCTTTTAGTATAAAGACAACACCACCTAACATGACCATTGAGGCCCCACGTGAACTGGCCTCTATTAACCTCTCCAGTCTCATTTCATTCCACGCTAACTTTTGGTTTTAGGCTCTACAGCAGTGGTTCTCAACCTGTGGGTCGAGAACCGCTAGCAGGGTCGCCTAAGACCATCGGAAAACACAGATATTTACATTACGATTCATTAACAGTAGCAAAATTACAGTTATTGAAGTAGCAACGAAAATAATTTTATGGTTGGGGGTCACCACAACATGGGGAACTGTATTAAAGGGTCGCGGCATTAGAAAGGTTAAGAACCACGGCTAGGAGCTAATGAATATTTGTGCAATGATTGAATATTCTTAGTTGAGATTGTTCTGGTGGAGGGGCTTATGCTTAGATTTCATTGGCAGTAAATGAAATGCATGGAAGTTTATGATATAAATTGAAGCCCTTGAAAGATGTGACAGTGTTGATTTCCGCTCTCAATTGTGTAATAACCAATAGCACAAGCCCTGTTTGCATTTGAATAGGCATATGCTATTTCTCCACTGGAGAACCCCCTGGGGACATAGATTACTCATAAAACTTTGCATCTGTGGTTTAGAATCTTAAGTGGTGTCTACTTGGTACACATTTGCAGTCCTGGATTGCAGGAGCCAATTGAGCCAGCTTGTTTCTCTATTAGCTGTTAGAATGTCTTGCTCAATTTAGATTGGCAAAGGACTGCTAGCCTGTTTTTATTCTGACTTTTCTAACAGCCCTCCACCACATCAGAATTGAAAACCAAGACTTAAAAAGTTTAAAAATAGACTCTGAAGAATATACCTGGAATTTGTCTTCTTACTTTCATAGTGCATGTGCTGTAGTTATTGCTAACTGATACCACTGAAAATCAGGTGGTCAGTGAATTTTCTAGCATCCTAGTGTTAGAAGTATTCTGGGAATGGTGTTAAAGTCAAGGCATGCTAATTCTGCATAATGAGAAACTGGATATAGATAAAGTTTGAAGCAGTTCATGAAAATGTCATAATTACTGCAGGAGGCAAGAGTAACAACCCTCAATTACATCTCTCTCAGATCTCACTGTTAACCTCAAGCCCTCTTACCTTAATCAGAGCTTGGAAACAAGGATTCACAGAGCCATTTCATGAAAAGGTAGACTGTGCATTTGTATAAATGCAACTACTGTATTGCAATTAAGCAACACACACACTGCTGCTTTGTGCCACCAGCAAGGTAAATAAAAGACCATTCTGCTGCTTACAGCTTGGGGATGATTTCCATGGAGGAGAAGCCATGGTTTGTCACCAAGAGATCTGAACTTTAATGTCCAATCCACAGTAAATGCTATTAATAATATATTAAAATTACATTATGAATTAGATCGAGCAGTCAACTTTCAGGGCATAAACAAATGAACTCAGAGTAATTTATTCTAATGCTCTGTTTCTCTAAATGTGGTCTTTACATTACTCACATCAGAATAGTCTATTGTGCCAGTTCTTGTCTGGTCCCTAACCCTCCTTCCTTGTCCCCACCCCTTAGACCTAATACATCAGAATCTTGGGGAGTAGGCCATAGGCATCAACACTTTAAACAAGCTCCCAAGGTGTTCTTTTGCTTAATAAAGCTTGAGAACCACAGAGTGATTTTTAGGGCCTGAGACTTTCAAAGATTTGTTTATAGTTCTGGGTTTTCTTCTGCCAGGGGGCAGTGTTTTCTGACGTACAGCTAGATTAGTAAAGCATCCTGGAAGTTAATTTCAGTCTTTCTCACATTTTCTTGATTACTGACCCAACCATGGATGACCTTATATAAAAATCTTATAAACTCCAGAGTAGGTGAACTTTCTTAATTTGGTTTTGTTATAGAATATTTTGGACTGTATGTCAGTCACTTTAGTTGAGTCTATGCATTATCAGACTTTTTGGTTTTCTCAGTTTTGGACAACGAGAGTTGTATTTTTTTTTTGAGAGATAATTATATTTTGTAATTGATTTGATGCCCAAGGTAGGGATTTTGGTCATCTTCCTGAGAATTAATATATAATGATGTCTTATAGTAAAATTCTGGTTAGCTATGGTAGATGGTGTTGCGTGTGTGTGTGCGTGCACATGTGCACTTATGTGTATGTGTCTGTTAATGAACTCCATATGCACAATGACCTGGTAGAAGATAAAGTTCTTTGGCAGAATGATGAACAGAAATAGTGACTGAGCTCAATCCTCTTAGATAATTGGTAACAAGTGCTGTACAGAAGCCAATTATGGATCAACTTGGCCATTATACTTACGGCTTTTCTCTTTGCACAGCTACTCTGCATGTCAAAAAAATTAAGAGATGGTGTTCAGCTCCTGAGTCTAATTTTTTTTCAAGGGGAGCCTTCATCATTCTCAAACTGAGTTTCCACGATCAAACGTCAGACAGAATCTAAAGTTGCTGGAGTCCGGCAGGGGCTGGGGAGGTTAGAGGGGCAGGGAGGCAGGGTTTGAAGGACATTGGGAATATCGTGGCATAGGATGCCATCAAAGGCTGCCTCGATGTTTTCCTTTTTGGTTTGTAGTGTGTCTCTGTAAAAACTGGCCTGCATCTTGAAATTGAATATAAGTAGGAGAAAAATCTTACACGGGTTTTTTGTTTTTTTTAAGCCCTGCTGAATACCCCACTCCAAATCATTTCAGTATGGCACACAGATTAAAGTAAGAGACTTCTAGAGAAAAATTCATGAGCCAGCCCTCTCACCAGAGTGCACAACTAAAGAGGTTTTAGAAAGGCAACGTAATGTTTGCCAGTGTTTTCTTTTTTTCAATGAGCTGTTACTAAGTCCTAGAATATATAATGCCGCCCAGGCCTACTGTGCAGCCCACTATAATAAACAAGTTCTTGCTTTTGTGCTATCCTGTTTTATTTAAGCAAAGCCACTGCTCCGTTGCATGGTGAGTGGTGTATTTGTTTATATACATGCATGTTCGCTGTGGGAGAATGATGGTCGCTGGGCCTGGGGAGAGAAAAACCAAGGTCGAACCTTCTTCCCTCATTTGAATCCTAAAAGCATACAAAATTTAAATAACTTTCAGATTTAGATGACTCGATTTCTTTTCAATGGCTCCTGGATGCCAAATAGCTTAATAAAGAAACTTTAATGCTCACAATAGCCTCAAAGGACACAATTTGGGGCAGGGTGGGGGGCGGGGGAGAGGGCTGGATGATCATTTAATCGGGAAATAACTAGAGAAACAGTTCTTCAAAGATAAATTCTTGCACCACTGAGATTTCCTTCCTAAATTCAATCACTAATAAAGCTTCCCCATCCACCACCCGCCGCCCCACTCTCCCACCCCTGACAAACACACACCAAGCTGACAGTTTTTCGGGAAGAAGAGGCAGAAACAAATTATTTCCCCCCTCCTCCAGGGCAGAGGACTTTCTGCTGCTTAGCTGGCATTCCCAGTGTTGTGATAAAAGTTACTTCTCTAAACTCTCACAACAGGGGGAAAATAATGCTTTCTCTTGTGTTAGTTACAATCTGGGGAGACTTGGTCCTGAGAAATACTTGAGGAGTCAGGAGTAGCTGCGAATGTGGCAACAGGAACAGGTCATTTCAACGGCCAAAAAAAATAAATACACGAGACAGAGAAGGGGAAGCAATTAGGTTTATAAATGATAAAACTTTCCTGTTTTTTTTTTTTTTCTTTTTAAATAATGCCGTGAGGTTGACGATCCCTTATAACTAACTACATTGTATACCTTCAAAGCTTAAAGCTGGTAGAATCCCCTTGCCA
This sequence comes from Plecotus auritus, assembly GCF_963455305.1. Lineage (NCBI taxonomy): Eukaryota > Metazoa > Chordata > Mammalia > Chiroptera > Vespertilionidae > Plecotus > Plecotus auritus. The sequence continues at coordinate 27,042,255 of NC_137777.1, read as the reverse complement.
GTTCTGTTTCATTTTTATCGGATAAAACACATTTGGTTTCTTTTTGAAAGACCATGTTTTTGTGAGGGAAGGAAAATGAACATGAGCTGTTATTGGCCCCAGCAACCCAAGAAACCCTCATGTTAGCAGAGGAAACCACATGAAAGTGTGTGTGTTAGGGGAGGGGCCGATAAGGGGGTGGAGAAAAGGAGGGTGATGTTTCCAGCCTCTTAAGCTCAGGGCTGTGATTTGTGAACAGACTGTGATGCAATCGAGCTTTGGACAAATCAGAGCAGCCTGTCAACCTCCCAGGTGGGATTACATGCAGTTAATAGACTGAGCTCAGAGCCCCAAAAAGCAGTGCATTCAGTGTGGGCAAAGAGAACACACTGCAAAAGGCTTTCCAAGAACCCTCTGCCATGGCAAGGAGCAGCGTGTCCCAGGCGCGGCAGGTAGGAGGAAGGTGGAATGGAAGGGCTTGGTCTTCAGAAGCAGCTCCAGATTTTGTTTTTCTTTTTGTTGTTTTGAGAAATGAAGACAGTGCTTGATGGTGCATTTTGGAAGCTGTGGGATTGGGTGGTGACGTTGAAGTCATTTGCATTTGCCTTCCTAGAATTTGATGCAGTCTTGTCTAGCTGTATTTGACAACTCCATCTCTTTATTCCCTTAGGTGATGTCCCTGTTCACTTTTGCTATTGGAGCCAATATCTGCTTGGGATTCACAGCAAATCGAATCAAGAGGGCAGAAGACTGGGATGAAGGCCCTCCTACAGGTAAGTGTTGCAACTACCTGCATTTTCAACCTTTTAAAAGTGTTATACACTAGGTCATCAATAGAAGCTCAGTGAGAAAGACATCTTTAAATAATTTTGCAGTATAACTAATTTAGTCCTTGGTTTCTCCAAAATAAAAGCAGCTTTGTGTATCAATCAGGTGAGAGAACGTGGTTTTAATTAGAGAACATTTATGATGTCTTCATGATAACTAGCCATTTAATTCTTTCTACACTGCAATTCATACATGTTAAGACAAAATTAGAAGTCTTGTTAATAGACAAGGCTTAACTAGAAGTGGTGAGAGCAGGTGCTGCTATAATATTGGAGATACGTCAATTGGATTGATTATCTGGTGGCGCTGGATATAGTGCTTACCTCCAGAAAGTTCTGACCTAGGGGCAAAGAGGAGTGGGAGTAAAAAAGGCAGTGAGCTGACTTCAAGAAACTTCAGAAATTTAGGACTAGCAGAGTAAGATTTACCTAAAATAGGAAAAAGATTTTTTAAAAAGGAGGTGCTTCAAATTTGAGCTCATTGTTTTTTCTTTTGGCGTAGAGAAAGGTAAGTTTTAACAGTGTACCTAGACTCAGCTAATAGAACCGAAGTGAAAGCATTTCCTTTTACAATACACTGCGCCCTAAGCAGTGTGGGAGTTCTTATAAAGGAGCTCCTTGTGCAGATGGAGGGGGCTTAACTGACCAGGTCTTAAGTAATGAGTTGGTTAATTTCCTGGAAATTGGAGCTGCTGATGGTTTTATAAATAAAAATTACATATTAAGTAATGCGTACTCTAGGGGGCAATATTTTCTTGACTTTGCCTGACATCTCAGCATGTTTTTGTCTGCCTTCCTGTGCATTTTGCATTTCTCTGTATTTCTTGACCTGACTGCTATAAAAGGCTATCACCTGTCTCTGGTTAGCTAGCATGAGCTTGTATTCACCATGTTATATACATATATTGTTGGATTACTAAGTCTTCCTTATACTGAGAAGTTACTTTTGTGTGTTTTGCCAGAATTATATGAGAAGTAGTTTAGTGAGTTGAAGTGGGGTGTGGTTGGGGTGAAAAGTGAGAAAACAAATAATAAAAATTGCACCCCCAGGGAACCAAATGGACACAATGAGTTGTCTTCTGTTGGGGAGTGAGGGGAGAGAAGAGTGGATCACTGGGCTGGAGAATCCCGTTTTTATTGGTAACAAATGCTCTCTTCAAAGACTTCTTTTTCTTGTTCCAGACAAGTATAACTCTCATTAACACCAACTGTAACTGCACAGACTGGAGAGCGGGGAGGAGGGTGGTCTAGCTGATCCTTAGGATGGCCGAGTGGGCAAGCTAGCAGCTCAGCAGCCCACTGCTGGATCTTTCCAATGCACCCTACAGGGAACTTTCTCCGGTTTTGTATTAATATATCACTTTGGCTGAAACTGATAATTAGGAGCTGTTTCCTTAATGAATGTGTAAAATCCAGCCACTCATTATTTTTGGAAAAACAGTCATGAAAGTCCTGGACTTGACAGCCTGAATTCATATAACTTGCTGTGTGGTCTTGGACAAGTCACTTGTGAAGTCTGTCTGTTTCCTTAGCTGTACAATGAGGAGCAGATCTAGATGATTTCTAATTTTTCTACTGGATTAAAAAAATAAAAGCCCATGATTCTATGTATTCTGTGCCATTGCCTCTTACTGTATGTGCTCTTTACTGGAGAACTTGGAAAGTGTAGGCCACAGTTATTAATCATGGAACATATTTTGTGTATAACAAACTATTTCCCTACCCTATAAGAAACAGCTATAAGAACTAATAAAATAATGCTACTTCTGGGAAAATAATATGATCTATATTCAAATAAATCTAAGTGATCTATACTACAAAATATTTGCTTCTTGAATTATTTGAGGAAATCAGCTATTATTTTAGGCCTCTATGGTATCTTCTAGAATAATTTATTAATGAAAAGTCTATCTATATGAAGCTTAGTCTTGAGATATAATGCCATTTACTAGTAAATCTGAGTGTTAGGATTTTGGTATGCTGGCACACTTTTTTATTTTTCTATTGATGGAGCTTATCTGCTGTTTAGGCAAGACCAGAGATGCACTTTGGAAAATGGGTGAAGGCATCGTGCAGAGACTTGAAGCATTTTAATCTTATTAAAGGCAATATGTGCCTAGAAAGGGCCTCCCTCAATTAACACATGTGGCTGGTTATTCTGTCAGCAAAGATTTCACATCAGGAAACACTGGGTGAACTTTTCTATACATATTAGAACAAGATACTGGGAAGAAAGACAGCCATGCCTGTGTTCAGCAACACTTTGATGTTTACCGAAATCTGGGAAGCTCAGTGCTTCCAGGTTGTTTCACAAAATAGAAGGAACACAAAGGGTATTAATACATGGCCAGCTTCAGACTGATCAGAGCACGATCCCCCATTCAGAAGCACACAGTGCCTTGTTTGGTAAATGTCATTCCTCAGAGCTCTCAGCAATAGCTGAGGACGTCCTACACACATGCAGCTGCTGTACTATGGACTGGGCTGCTAGTTTCAAGGCTGTTGCAGTGCAAACAGACTGTTATAATTAATTAACTAGCACATTTGTTAGCTGGATTTATTGTTGGGACCTGGTGATCTATTGGAAGTCATGGTGGAATAGGGTGTCTTCTACCAGATCATAAAAGATCTATAGATGTATCAGAAGATGTGAAATGAGCAGAGCCAGTTATAATTCTGTTGGGTAAATATAATGGGCAATCAGGTAAATGAGATGGCTGAGATACATTTTCAAAGAAAATGTAAGTGATAAATGCAATTTAGCTTGACATCTTTATCCCATACCTACATCTGATGCAGCCAGTTTGATTCACCTTTAAGACGGCAAGAGAATTTATGTGTATATAGATGTGTGTGCACTCATGTACATGTGCATCCCTGTGTGTTTATGGTGTTGTGGTGGAGTCTATTTTACTAAAGTTTGTGATAGATATTCTTTCAGTCTCCAGGTGAAAAATGGGATATCCTCTGAAGTATAAGCAACTTAATACTTGAAAGATGAAGGGAAATTGTAAGCTTGTGAATGGCTGACTAATAAACTTGAAAGCTCAGTTCAATTTATTATCATTTTTAGTGGCATGAAAGTTAAAAGTTTGTGAGTGAGAATGAAATTCAGCGATATAAATATGAAATGAATTTCTCTAACAACTTTATGAGCAAAGCTTTTCTTTGTGAATCATAGAGAAATCAGACAATAATAAGAGGAATGAGGTTGTTCATGTTCATTTGATAACTTTAAGAATCTCTTTTTACAAGGAGAAGGAAAAGCTATTTAAAAGATGGGCTAGTAGCATGTAGGAAACTACAAAGCTGGCAGATATATCAACCCTCCTCTGTAAGGAAAACAATTTCATGATGTCATGGGGCTTTGTGTTAAACCTAGTATAGAAATCAGGGGTTTTAGTCAATGGACTGAAAAGACCTGAATTCAAATCTAAGGAGAGCACAGATATTTCAGTTCTTTGTTACATGGAGCTTTGATGCAGTGATTTTTCATTTATCTTAAAACTATATAGAATCCCCTATCTTGTTTGCAAAAACAGAAATTTCAGTCCTCAATAAAGTTCAACATAGAATCTTGAGTCAACAAAAAGTATCAATTCTACCAAAATCATGTCTTAAAAAGAACATAATTTAGATAATTCAGAGCCTATGTACAAAATGTGAAAAATCCTTTGTTAATGAAAACAGTACTGTAGTTATATTCAGATGATCTAAAATGTTAGCCAGGCCTTTGCTAGCTCAAAGTAGGCCTAGAGATCAGATTTTCCAACCAGAAAAGTGGGATAATGTTGCCTCTCTATCAGAAAAGAGTTTTGAAAACAAAATGCCGTATTAATGCTAATGACAATACAAGATGTTGAGTATTTGATGATATATTTAATTGACCTTCAATTATGTTTGAAGGCCAGTGTTTAAATTTTTATCTCGTCAATTTGATAATACTTGTGATTAAAAAAGGACAGTGTTTCACTGTCTTGCAGCAGCTTTGCAGATCATTCAGAATTACACTACTGACTACCATCACAAATGTGATCGGAGTGGTTTAGAAATTAAATTCACATTTTTGATTTTTAAGATTGAAGTTTATAGAACTCTGTTTTGTTGCAGCTTATGAGGTCTTTCAACGTGAGGACGTTGCATTTATCTACACACTGAAAGGGCAGGTGTTCGAAACGTCCCAGGTGGACTTATTTATTTAACACGTTGTCTGTGAACTCTGACTCAGCACCTGTCAGAGGAGGGAACAGTGGTGCTGGCAAAAATGGGTATTTACAAACAGTGGTGAATTTGGGAAACAGGCCTGTATGAGGGTGCTGCTTGCTAAGATACAAGGTAAAAAATACCAAGGGAAAACGGCAACTTCAATGCAAGAAAGTATGACCAGGAAGAATGAGTCACATGATCCTGAAGAGGCATAGACAGTATTACATTCTAGCGTTGGGTGACATCTCAAATGTCATACATGTCCCCTGCCACCTTTCCCTGCCTTTTGTACTTCAGATGGGGCGGGCGGACACAGGGGAACCGTTACGTTTCAATGCTCTTAGAAAAGGAGGCAGCATAGCAGTCTGTGAGCCGGTACAAAGCTGTAGTTGCTCTCAACTTTCAGGAAACACTCCAGCTGAGAACCATGGGAAACGGGAGGAACAGATAGGGTGCCATATCTCAAACTCTGCTCCCAGGGCCAGACAAAACTTAGAAAGAAGAATCATCTAGCTTTGGGCAGAGCTAACTGTTTTCAAGCTTAAATACTGCCTCTCTCATCGGCCATCATCAAAATCTGGAAGTTTCTGTTTTGCAGGGAGATTTGGAGGGAAATATGATTGGGAGTCCAGGAGAAAGTAATGTTCAGGTCACAACTCCTTTTTTTAAAATATATTTTATTGATTTTTTTTACAGAGAGGAAGGGAGAGGGATAGAGAGTTAGAAACATCGATGAGAGAGAATCATCGATCAGCTGCCTCCTGCACACCTTCTACTGGGTATGTGCCCGCAACCCAGGTACATGCCCCTGACCGGAATCGAACCTGGGACCCTTCAGTCTGCAGGCCGATGCTCTATCCACTGAGCCAAACCGGTTAGGGCTAGGTCACAACTCTTGTCATGAATTAGGTTCTTTCCAATTAGGTTCTTATCAATAGTATTTTTACCTGTATAGATAGCACCAGAATTCTACAGCACTACCTCTGTATATATATGGTAAGATGGAGTGCTTCAGAATTGAGGTCTTATTTAACAAAGTAAAAATAATTTTACTTGGTTTTCTCAGAATTATGAATTTGGAGGAAATAAATCATGTTTCACATTGGTGTTTTTCAAAGTCATGCTACTGTGAAAAATAAGGGAAGCAGAACATTGTTTTTATGCATATCATATATGAACATATATGCAGGTTTTAAAATTTGAAGTCCCATATAAAAACAAAAAGTGTCGCTAGAGACCTGTAACCTTTATATTTTAAGATTCTGGAATTGACTTGTATCTTTGAAGTAAAGTAACGTCATTTAAGCATGTCATTAAAAAGGCAGCAGTAGACATTTAATCTCATAAAAGTATTGACAAATGCCTCATACAAAATTCCAAACCTCCCTCCTACTTACACACATTTCTGATTTGATCCTTTTGAGGGTTTTTTTCTTTTATGGTTTTGTTGTTGTTTTTTCTCTAAGTTCCTTGTTAGTTCTGAGCTTTTATGGACATCTCAGTAATAATCTAAGATAAAAATTATGGGATATTACAAGTTTATTGATCCTTTAGTTTTTATTACACCTTTCAGTAAATTATAGAGCCAAAGTGCTCATGTCCATATTCTCTTGGTTTTTAGGTTAGATAAAGGAAGGCTTTACAGATGTTTGAATTCAAATTTGTAGTAAGGCAGGGAATCTTTCCATATTTGGCCATTGAATCAGGTACAATAAAAAGAGAAGTCCTAAAATCTGTTATTAACCTGGAGTGGGGAGAAGGATAGGGGACCTGGGCATAGCATGAAAAAGTCAGAGCATAGAGGATGACTTGCAAACTACAAAGAAAGAAAGGGCAGGAGCTTGTTATGACAGAAGAAGCAGGCCCTGCAAAGGCAAAGTTCATTCTGTTCTACTCTATCACTTTATATTATTCAAAAAGGTGCAGCAGTTCAAATTCTTGGGGTTATTGGATTCGAAGTACTACATGGCTCAGTCCATCTTCCCACTTCTTTTCTTGCCTTTGTCACCTGAATCCACGTCAGCCACGAATGAATTTTGACACCTGTGTCCCACATCCATACACACCCAGGAATTAACTCCGATCCAAAAGCTGGTGGTAACCCAGTCTTGGGTACAATATTTTTTAGGAGATAGATTTTGCCATTATGAGTGTAAGGACAGCTTTCTTAACAAAGCTGTCTTCAGTTTAAGGGTTGGAAAGGAGTATTGTAATTGATAGGCACCAGCTATTGAATGAGATTCAATTATTTTCAAAAACAAAGTGCAGGATAAATTTAGAGAATGATTAAGAAAATAGAAAAAGTCACGTTGATAGAATGAAGAAAGTTTAAAAATGGTTAAATTCATTAGGTATTTTGGAAGTAAAGAAAGAGATAGTGAAGAGATTAGATGAAGGAAAAGCAAAGGACATGAATAGAAGAAATTTCAAATGCATGCTGGGACACCATAAAGAAGAGGAGATGGGGCAAGTAAACAACTGTAAACAATGTATTTTGAGATCTCTTATAATCTCAGCTATAAGCACAGTGAAGCATATTAATGTATGCAGCTCATGGGAATGAATGCTACTCAAAATTTTTAGATGACTGTTGGAAAGATTCTGTCGAAGCAGTACTCTTAAAAACAAATAATTCAATCATAAGTATTTTTCTTCTCTTTATTTTTATTATAAGACTTCCTCTAGTTTTCCTTTTTTCACATCTCAGTCCCCCCTGTCTTATCTTTCCCCTCCACCCGCCCCAGTTTCTTATGGTCCAGCATGCACTGTTGATAGGTTGGCCAAAGTCAATAGAAAAATGTGGTTTATGAACCAGAGGGAAGGCATTGCTTTGGAAACCTGACATTAGTTCCTAAATGGAACTGGCTTGGTTTGTATGCATTTCAACATCCCACAGTCAACCATGCAAAAGCGTTTCACATCTCATGGTCTAGTGAATCTGTTTGCTTTAGCTGAACTGATCTGATGCCATAAAGGCTAAAATAGGGTGATTCTGACTTCAAAGAGGACAGAGGAGTAAAGGATGAACAGGATGTTCAGATAAATGGCTTCGCTGAACCTAGAAATGTCATTTAGCATCTGTTCTCCCCTGTGCCTCTGTTTTCTTGATTTTAAAAGAAATGCATATTGATTATAAAAATTAAAAGATCATAAACATGTAAATAAGGAAATAAAATTACAAATAGCATGGCATAAATAACACTTATTAGGATATTTACATGTAATACATATTATGTAATAAATATTTTATATATATACATACACACATGAGAGACAGAAGTATATAAATAAACAAACAAAAATATAAAAAGTCTCTTTGTCTCCCTCTTTGTTAGTCATTTTCCCCAAATGTAATTTCTGTAAATATTTCATTACAGGAACAAAAAGTTTATTTTTAAAAAGTTATGCATACTTGCACTTTTTCTTCATGCATCTGCCCCCACCCTATCCCTCTCCCTCATCGCTAGCTAGCTCTGGCTGTTTTTATTTTTGATCATTTTCTTTATTGCTCTTTTTATTTCAGTTATATGTACTACATAATATTATAACACTGTTTTGTACTTTGATCTTTTTGTTGTTGTTATTGTTAATCTTCACAAGAGGATATTTTTTCCATTGATTTTTAGAGAGAGTGAAAGGGAGACCGGGAGGGGGAGTGAGGAGAGAGAGAGAGGGAGAGAGACACATCAATTGGTTGCCTCCTACATGCTCTTTGACCAGGGTGGGGAATGAACCTGTGACCAAGGTACATGCCCATGACCTGGAATCCACCTGCCAGCTGACACTCTAACCACTTCGCCACACTGTCCAGGGCTGTACTTTGATCTTAAAAAAGAAATTGTTTAGACATTTTGTAGATCTTTCCATATTAGCCTACACAGATCTGCTCATTCTTTTAAGGACTGGGCAATATTTCATTTATGGCTAGAGTGATTCTTGAACATATATCTTAGCAAATTTTTGCAAATATGTATGAGAGGTAAATTCCTAGTAATGGAATTTCTGGATGAAAGACTCATATGCATTTTAAGAACTGATAGATATTTCTGAATTGTATTGTATTTTACAAAAGTATTTTTCTCTAGCAACAGGTAGACACTGCTTATACATTCTGTTCAAAAGAAGGGAATTATTTTGTAAGCTAGGGTGAAGATCCAGCTTAATTTTTTTTTCAGACAGCCTGTTGTGCTGAAATAATTTACTGATTAATCCTTCTTTCACTTACTGATTAAGTTTTCATTCTTCCTTTGATTTAAAATGTTACCTTTATAATACAAAATAATATTGAATGTAAACTGTAATTTAAAATTTTTTAAAAATTAAAATGTTACTTGCATTATAAAATAAATTCTCAGATATTTGGTCCTATTTCCTCTCCCCAACCCCAATACTGATCTACTTACTTTCTAGTACCAATCAATCTATGCTAATTATTTAACTTCATATTATATTTTACCATCTACTCTTCATCAACCTACTCTTTCTTTTCTATTTTTTCTATATTTTTATAAACATTTAATATTCTTTCAAGTTTCAAGTAATTCTCTTTCTATTTTTATTGTGAATGCACTGAATCTTTAGGTTTATTTAGGAAGAACTGATATTTTTATAATGTGGATCTTTTTACCTCCAAGATGGTATGTCTTTCCATTTAATTAAGTCTTTTAAAATATCCTTATATAAAGTTTTAATGTGTTCTTCATGTAGATTCTACACGGGTCCTATTACATTTATTCCCAGATATTTTATCTTTTAAGTAGTATGATGAATTGAACTTCCATTTAACTTTTAGTTGGTTCTTAGGATTTCTAGCTATGCAATGATCATATGAAAATAACGAATGGGAACGTATTTTTGACAAGCTGAGATTGTGGAATTTGTGTTTGTGTAACTCTAGTTACAGGTATAGTTTTTGTGGCTGGAAGAGATCTTAAATCTCTATTTCAATCCCATATGGTCAGATTGTTCTCAGAACATGTAGTCTCAATTTTCCTTACAAAAAAAGCTATGGATTTTCAAATAGGGAAAAGAGCTCTTGTCTCTCAGTACATAGGTCAAAGTTCTCGTCTGTCCTGACATCATTCACATCCGCAGAGACACTAACTCTCACAGATTTGTAGTCATAATAATTGTAAAAAGCATAAACCCAATAACCAACACTTTTTACATTTTCTTTATGTCTGACCATCTGGTAAGTGTTTGCATGGATTGTTTCCTTTAATTCTCTTTATAACCTTGAGTTACTTTCATTAATCTCCTCACTTTACAGATGGGGAAACTGGCACAAGAAAGCAACAACCTGCCAGCAGGTGACAGAGCCATGCTGCTCAGCCAGAGTCTGACTGCATCACCACAGTGCACTGCTTCCCAGGGCCACCCCTCCATGGTGACATGACTCACTTCTTTTGTCTCTTGTATCTTGTAGCGTTATCAGACTCCCCCTGGACCAACACCTCCGGATCTTGTAAGGGCAGATGCTTTGAACTTGAAGAAGTTGGACCTCCTGATTGTCGGTGTGACAACCTGTGTAAGAGCTACAGCAGTTGCTGCCATGACTTTGATGAGCTTTGTCTGAAGACAGGTATGCAACCTTTGGGTCCTCTAGCCTCGATTAGATGGCTTACCAACCCCTACTGTTGTACATCCTGCTTTTGCCAAACCAAACTCTGGGTTTGAGTTTTGTTTCTTGAATGACTGTCAATTGTATGATGAATACACCCAGTGTGACTCTTGTTTCCATACAAGAAGGTTCTTAGCCCTAGCCGGTTTGGCTTGGTGGATAGAGCATTGGCCTGCAGACTGAAGGGTCCCAGGTTCAATTCTGGTCAAGGGCATGTACCTTGGTTGCAGGCACATACCCAGTAGGGGTGTGTAGGAGGCAGCTGATTGATGTTTCTCTCTTATCGATGTTTCTAACTCTCTATCTCTCTCCCTTCCTCTCTGTAAAAAATCAATAAAATATATTTTCCTTACAAAAAGTTTAAGAAAAAAAAAGAAGGTTCTTAGCTACAGTCATTACCTGATTTTGGAAATATTTGTGGTTGGGCTTTTTTTTTTTTTGTCTTTAATCTTCATCATTTCTGTCTCTTACTGTCAATTTCTGCATTCACTGCCAGGGCACCTGGACTGAAATTGTGCATGTTCATAAATTATTGTTTTTTTTTATTTGCATCTATCTATCTATCTATCTATCTATCTATCTATCTATCTATCATCTATCTATCTATCTATTTTGCACAGTTTCTGGCATTTGTTTATTTCATCGTATCATATAGTGAGTGACTATGGTCTACCCTGATTTTATTCCCCGTTCTCTGTGCAAGTGGAAAATTGCTCTGGAATTCTACTTGGGATCACTTACTCAGGGTGGCTATAAAATCACTTTCTGGCATATTTATTCTATACTAGAAGAGTCAGTAGAATAGACAGGCTTCTGAAACACTTTTGGAGACTTTTGCCATCCCACCTGTTCTGTTTCCAAAGCCCAGTACTTTATGTAGGACTTGGACGATACTTTGTTGGCTGCCCATCACATACAAACTCTCTGAGAAAGATGACACTCAACCCTGCACTTCAGACCACTAGGTGCAGAGATTCCACAGCTCCGTGGCCAAGTTATTATTTGCTTTTGGACTTCTATGATGAGCTGATTCTTTAAAAAATCTAATTCTATTATCATTGATTTTTCTCTGATCTTTCTAATAATATCGTTAGAGACATTATTCTCCTCTACTAAGGAAATAGTCCTTAATTTATATGAAAACTGACATCAACTCATTTAGTAGTTCTTATTTGTTTGTTTCCCTCCAAATAAGAAATGTTTTATTAGGTTATTTTTTGGGTATTTTTGCACAATACATTTTCCAAACATTTTGGGGAGGGAGGGGAGGGGGTTACTTTCCTTTGGAACTCTTCCCAGTTCCTTGGTTGTGAGTCTGCAAACCTAAATGCTGAGAACCTTGTAAACTATACATATGGATGGAACAGATGTTTCAGCAGAGTCCTTTGGCTTTAAGACATTATTTCAAACCAGCAGCCGGTTTTTGCTTGGCAGTGAGGAACTAACTAACATTTTACGTTTCCTCTCTATGTTGAGTATCTTATCCCTGACGTCATGGCAGCCATCTGGATTCCTGATCTCAGAGCTCCTTGCAAAGTTTAATGGATCTCCTGATGCTAGCTTAGCCTTTTCTGAATGTAGCTCATGCCTTTCTTCCCATGTTTAATAAATGTGGACTGCAATAACATTTTTAAAGTCATTTATTCTCCATGCATAAAGATAACATATGCCAAATGTGGAAGAGTCAAATATCAATCAAATATCAAATATCCACAAAAGGCTAAAGAAAACAGTCTTTGCAATTCTACTTTGCTGATAGAAGCACTCTCTGGAGATAAGCACAATCAATATTTCAGTGTAAATTCTGAATATTTTGTGTGTTTCTGTATTTATACAAGTGTGTATATATATGTCTTGTGAGGGTGTATCTGTATATATATATCTTTATATACACCATCCTTCGAATGCTTGCATAGTAGTCCATTGAACAGATATAACCTACTTCATTGAGAAATTGATCAGCATTTATATTTCTCTCAATTTTTACTATTATTAATGTATCATTGAACATTATTCATGCTTATTCATATTTTTGTCTATTTTCCTTAAGATAAATTCCTATGAGTGGGATAAAAATGTATATGCATTTTAAAAATTAAATATATATTATAAAAATTACACTCTCAAAGTTTATATTCCTCTCCAAGGGCCCAAGAGCTACTACTCTCTTTTCAGCAGTTCTCATTTTTAAAATGGATATCCTCATTTTTAAAGTCTTTTTTTCAGATCTAATAGGTAACTTTCTTATCATCCAGTAAGGTTAAATGCTTTTATGTTTATTCCCATGCTTGCTTTGAAAATTAGGCAGTTGATTGACTCATACCTTGCATTATAGTTCACTCTGAACCCTGAATTTTTAAAAACTTAATTATTCTATGAAGTAAGTAGTTCCTCAATAAATCAAACTTGTTAATAGTGATGCTGTTTTGCAAGCAAATGGATTTCCTTATGGAATTTTGGGAGGAATAAAAGTATGTTAGAGGGTAGAATTATCCTTGAATTGGGGGGAAAAAATCCCATGATCTCTATCAGTCAAAGTAACCGTGGAAAATGGCTGACCGATGAGACTAGAAGGTCTGGATAAAGGAATTCCAAGCATTTAATCTTCTTGGGAAGAGAAGGCAGTGGAGATAGGAGAATGAAATCAGAAAATGGAATCAGGATGCAAAGGTCACTCTAAAAGAATGGAAATGAGACAGTAATGGCATGATTCCCTAGAATGGCAACTAATATCTCTTTATCTATTTATTCACTTAACAATGGTGTGGCTTAGTAGACTATAATAAGGAACAGCATGGATTTCTAAAATCATTGCCTTCCCCTTAGCATATATTTTAGGAGATGAAGACTTGACGTGTCTTTTAGCTCATTAGAAGCTTTCTTGACCATTCTACCTCAACCAGAGCCCCCACCCTGCCACTGTCTGTCAGTGCCTCCTGCTGTTTCTTTCCTAGCGCTCAGCACAAGCTGACATTATCCTGTTTTCTTGTTTCCTTGCTTATGGTCTGTCTATCCCAATTGAAAAGTAAGCTCCATGCAGACAGGATCGGGTCTTCCTTCTTCTTCACACCTAGAACATGGAAAACATAGAAGTATTTATTGAAGAAATGAATTTACTATGAAATGTCTCAATATGGCAATCATGAATTTAAAGAGTCATATTTTATTTTCATGGTAGTTTTCAATGGGATGGAATAGATGTTCATGAAATACCGTACGTGCGCTAGGCACTGTCTCAGGCACTGGAGGTAGAATGGTGAAAAAGGGGGGAGGGTATTTTCCTGCCTTGGAACTTACAGTCTAATGGACAAAAAAGCCAAAACAAAAAATAAAACACTCTCTTTAAAATGAAAATATTACTTTTCTGAAAATATCCTCTGGGGAGAGTTGAATCGTGAGCTCTCAATCAAGTATGCTCCGACAGAAATCCATAACTGGCCTCCTGGCCTTCATGAATATAGGGACTCTGACCTCTCTCATTGTAGGTAGCGCTCCACTTTGGTCAATGATTGGAACTGTGAGTGTTTTTAATAACCCTTTATACTCCTTTTAGGACTTTAACATCCAGTGCATCTAGAAGTAGATAGAGGGCATTTAGTTACACTATCATTTATATATAAATCAAGCTGATTAAAGTTAAGTAAAGCTACTTTGGAAATTAAGAGCTGAGCTATAGTGACTATGCCTACAATGGTATACTAGTACACCCCCTATTACAAAACTCAGGTCCCATACATTTTATTGGGTCTTTTAGGAGAGTTTGCAATCATTAAGGGTTCCATTTTTTTTTCCCTAAGGAGCCTGATCATGTTTGGCTTTGTACTCTGATTTAAAAATCAGGCATTCATTCTATGTGTAAGTCCTCCAAATATCATCTGGGCTTCAGGCCAACTCTAATTTCACAAGCAGATGAAATGATGTGGAGTTTTTAGCTCTTTTTGTTGGCAACCCTTGCAAGCAATTGTGGCCTCTTTCATTTGGTTTGCGTGAAGCAGCGAAAGTGTTTTCTTGTGCTGATTTCAGCTGGTGGCTGGGAGTGTACCAAGGACAGATGCGGAGAAGTAAGAAATGAAGACCATGCTTGTCACTGCTCAGAGGACTGCTTGGCCAGAGGAGACTGCTGTACCAACTACCAAGTGGTTTGCAAAGGTACATGTTTTCTTGGATTGGCTTGAGCTTTAAAAGAATAAAAACTGGTGTGGCTCAGTGGTTGAGCTCAGCCCATGAACCAGGAGATCACGGTTAGATTCCCAGTCAGGGCACATGCCCGGGTTTTGGGCTCCATCCCTAGTAGGGACCGTGCAGGATGCAGCCAATCAATGATTCTGTCTCATTACTGATGTTTCTATCTCTCCCTTTCCCTTTCTCTCTCTGAAATCAATAAAAATAAACATATAAAAAATAAAAACAAAAGAGTAAAAACTGAAGATACTCCAAGACATCCTGGCTATTGGGGATATAATGCCTTGGCTATGGCCTCTGGAGGAGGAAATGAGATGTGCCTTTACATTTCTCATGCTTCCTTCTTGGTTTTGCTTCCCTGCATCTTATTGATCTGAAATAACAAGGATATAACCCCAAATTTTGTATTTAGCTAGAACCACAGTAATGAAGAGATGGTTAAAGTTCCTGCCTTAGTGGGTTTCCTAGAAGCAGAGCCTGAGAAAGGAATGCCATACATGGAATTTATTGAGGGAATATTCTGCAGAAAAACCCATATGAGAGAGTAAGGGAAGTAGGTGTAGAGGGAGGCAAGCAAGGATGTGGTCCCAGGTAAAGTTTCACCTTGGGCTGCTCTACTGCAGAGTCAGGAAGGTAAATCTGAGTTCTTACCCTGAGGCTAGGGGTCCTGACAGTTGTAAGCCCAGGCACTAGCAGCAGTCTGAGGTTAAAGAAGGTTGGTAAAGAAGGTCAGGGCATCAACAGCTCCTGCCCTACCCCAAAGCCATGCATGCATGTGCACTGACTTTGGATGCTTGATGGTATAATATGATGGTTTTCGTCCAATAATTAATAGTTAGTGGACTACCAGAAATATAAAAGATGCAGTTTCTGTCTTTAAGGATTTTCAGTTGCCATGGCATCCACTTATAGAAGTTAATGGAAAGATCCAAGAATCTTTATGTAAAGTTTGCAAGTCACTTTTTAGTGTCTGACTTAAGTCCTTCTTCCTAGCTGTGGCATGGAATATTCAAGAAGAGTTTCTGATAAGCATAGGAAATCTAGACAATAACATTGTAGTAACTATGTATGGTTTCAGATGGGTACTGGAATTATCGGGGTGATCATTTCAGAAATTATATAAATAAATGTCTAATCACTATGTTGTACACCTGAAGCTAATATAATATTGTATGTCAACTGTAATTGCAAATTTTAAAATACTAAAAATAAAAGTTAAAGAAAAAATTTGAGGGAAAAAGCAGATCAGTTCTGAAACATGTGTAGTATTCGGTTGTGGCAAGAAGGTATTACATTAATATTAAATTAGGAAAATTCCCCCTATCCAAATAATCACTGTCTCTGTCGATAAAGCATAACTTTGATTGAAAATCTGTTTCTTCTTCCCTTTTACTTCCCTGTGTAGTAAATGTACCAATAAGCCACAAAGCTATTAGATGAGAAAATAAAGAAAAAGTCCGAGGTATCATTGGTCATTGAATCATTAAACCAGCTTTTGCTGGTTTAAAATTCTAGTTTCAGTACTTTTGTGAGGCCCATGTGTCCACCCTGGGTTATTACATTTGAAGGAGCATGGTACTTACTTACACAGTTGTTAGTACTTAGATTCTTGTTGACCAGGGAGATTTCCAATGTTATTTACATGGGAGCAATTTCTCCAAAGTCTTGGTCACAAATTTTACTCACGTTTAAGACTGTGATTTTTGTTTGTTTTACAACAATTTAAGGTAAATTATTTTGATAATTTTTATTTTCTCTGAAGGAGGCCACATTTTTTTTAAAAAAATCTGAGTTCTTTCTCTTCTCTGTTCTTAGAAGATGTAGTTCATGCTCTGAGATCTTGGTGGAAGATAAAAGTGAAAGAAAGCATTGATTTTTATTCCTAAATTCAAGGGCTATACACAGATCCACTGGCAAATAATCTATTGCAGTCTTCCAGCTATCGTCCCTGCATATTCTAAGCTTTTCCTCCCAACCTAAGAAAAGTGGTGCCATGCTGTCTCTGGCTTTGAGAAGTTTGGGGGGGAGGAGCGGGGGATGTTCCATCTAATGACCAAACAGTTTATTTCTGGAGGGAAACAAACATGAAATGTTATTCACTGACGCCACTGGTGTTTTTATCTAGAAACCATTTAGACTCCGAAGGTTCGCATAAACAGCACTCGGGGTTATTAAACCTTAGATTTCCCATTGTGTATGGGTGTGCTTTAGAAAGCCAAACCAGACACCAGGCTTTATTTTTTAGTTTCTTTTTAGATGGTGTCCCATAAGCAAGAAATATCAGCCAGGACACAGGTCCTGGAATTGTACTCTTCAAGGCTCTGGATGGCACTTATAATTTGATTCACCAAGACATTGACCCATTTTCCTTTCAGGAGAGTCACATTGGGTAGATGATGACTGTGAGGAAATAAAGACGCCAGAATGTCCAGCAGGGTAAGTGTATTTTATGAATAGTATGAAATTTTATGTATTAATTGATGAACTATCACAGGATATAGATGGACAAATGCTTAAAAAGGATGTAAACCTGAAATACACTTATACAGGCGAATTTATGAATAATAAGTCAAAAGCTACAATATGCATCTTGAAGTAGAGAAATTCACAGAAATATTTTTCCTAACACTTCTGACATATCAGAGACTAGTATTCTCTATTCTCCGATTTAGCTGGAGATTTTACAAAGTGTATCTAAATGTCACTGAAGGAGGAAAGAAACATTTCTGCAGAGACTTGTTTTTTTGGTGTGTTTTGTTTCCCCCTAAAGTGCTTCTTTTGCCTTTTTTGGGGGGTGGAGGGAAGACTCTAGAACTCAAAAATATCATCTGAGATGGTAACATATATAAGATGATGTAGAAACTTGACCTCCCACCAAAGCAGAGTGACACCCCAATACCCAAGTGGGACCAGCAGAAGGCACTTATTATACTTTTCAGGAAATGGTTGAAAATTCATGGTCCCTTAAAATGCCAGTCAGAAAATAACTTTTCAACAAATGTGTGTTCATAAATGTATTTGTTGGAATGTGTTTTGTTTGTTTGTTTGTTTGTTTTAAGCATAGCTTGGGACACCAAATCCAAGTATTTATTTATTTAAAATTTATTTTTTTAAAATATATTTTTATTGATTTCAGAGGAAGGGAGAGGGTGAGAGAGATAGAAACATTAATGATGATAGAGAATCTTTGATTGGTTGCCTCCCATATGCCCCCTACTGGGGATCGATACCGAAACCTGGGCATGTGCCCTTGACCAGAATCGAACCCCGACCCTTCAGTCACTGCTGACACGCTACCCGCTGAGCAAAACCAGCTAGAGTCAAATCCAAATATTTAGATTTTGTCTTGATTCTGGCCTCCTTTTAATCTCTAATGGGCCACCTGAATGTCTTTGGATTGTTAGAATGGGATGGCAATGATTTCTGACTGTTTAAAATGTGTTCAGTTATTTTTGAGGAAAAACCAGTCTAAGTGGTAGAAGCCTTGTTAACTGATAATAGTAATGATAATAATGAACTCTCACATAGTATTGCTCTAAATGCTTTATATGTGACTCATTTAAAATATGCCTTTTTATTATGTGGCTTCAAATAATCTCAAGCCTATATTAGCTAAATTATCAGAAAGTTTTGCTTATAGTTAGTATTCTCAAGTCTGATTGAATAATTGAATATTTAGAATATAACAAAGGGCCTATTTTATAAGATCCTGCCCTAGTTAGATGTATAGTCCAATCCTTTACTGATTAAGTTTTAGAGATCTTCAATAATTTAAATTATTTTTGCAATTGTTTTATAATTAAACCTAAAATAAATTTTTATTAGTGCTTAGTTCTAGTGACAGGAGTGCTACTGCTATTAATTTTATATCCATCCATTCATTCATTCATGTAGGTATATGATAAATATTTATTGAAGCCCTACTGTGGGTCCAGAAAATAGAAAGATGAATAACACACAAACTGTGCTTTGAAACTAGTGAAGAAGCTAAAACACTTTAACAGATCATTATACTATAATGTAATATATCCTATATAATAATCCTATATAATAAAAGCATAATATGCAAATCAACCGAATGGCGGAACCACCATTTTTGGGGGACGGGGACAGTGAGCAGGCAGTGCCAGGCCAGCCAAGGCGCTTGCCAGTGGGCAGAGGGAGGGAACGGCGATTGGGAGGGGGGGGCGGCAACCAACGGCAGTGGAGGGACAATGGGGAGAGCCTACACCATCCTCTGATCAGCCTATCTAGTTGCCTCCTGCACAGGGAGGCCAGTGGTGGCTGCAGTGGGGTGATGGGGGCAGCACTGTCCCCTGAGCAGGCCTAAGCCATCAGTAGGACATCCCCTAAGGACTCCTGGACTGTGAGAGGGTGCAGGCAGGGCTGAGGGACCCCCCTTCCCCCAGTGCACGGATTTTTGTGCACCGGGCCTCTAGTATAAATGATAAAAGAGGTATGAATTAATATCTTAAAGGAATTCAGAAGTGTAAGCAACTAATATTATATAAGAGGAAATTTTGAGCTGGGTTTTAAAGAGGAAATTAGAAGTTTTCCAGATAGCAAATGAGAGAATGCATATTCTAGGCAAATATAACAGCTTTTTACATTGTGAAAAACCTTGTTTGCAATGTGAGAGGCAGCCATGGAGGAAGTACATTAGGGGATATTGGTCCCTTCACTGGCTATTTTATGACTTTGGCCATTTAACTCTGGACTTCAGGTGCCACAAATGCTATGTGGCTGGAAGCCCAGCAGTGTATAGGTATCTTTGGTTTCATCTTGGAAATCATTGGTCCCAATTATTGAGAATGACTCAGCATAATGGAAATTCTGTGGCAATCATTTTTCTAAAGCTTAATGTGTTACATTTCAGGTTTGTTCGTCCTCCATTAATTATCTTCTCTGTGGATGGTTTCCGTGCCTCATACATGAAAAAAGGCAGCAAGGTCATGCCTAACATTGAAAAACTAAGTAAGTCATTTTCATACTGTGTTCTCATCTGTAATCCATGATCTGCAAAGTAATTGCTCAGCTATGGGCTTTGAGATCTGTGGACACATGGCTGGAAATGTATTTTGTTATTGGAAATATAAAAGTAAAGATTAACACGTGCCTTTGATGGTTTATAGAATGGGTTTCTATGCATGAAGTGATTCCTGCCAGTTCTTTTGTTCTGATCTTAACTTCTGTTTCCAGGGTCTTGTGGCACACATTCTCCCTACATGAGGCCTGTGTACCCGACGAAAACTTTCCCCAACTTATACACTTTGGCCACTGTAAGTATTTTTTCAAATGATATAAATTTAAAGGTCTGATTTCTTCCTGAAATGACTTAAAGGGAGATTTTTTTAAAACATGTTCCTTAGTGTTCAAAGAAAATATTTCTGTTCCCATCTTATCTGCCTCAGCTGTTCACAGTAAATGCCTTTTACAACGCAATGTCAATGTAACTTTAAAACAAACAATTTTTTAGGTACAGTTCTCTCTGAACACACACATTAAACCTCTGAATTTTTAAATAAAAATGTTGACTTAAGGGCTGCTATGTTTTAATTTTCAGATACTTCCATTTCTACCTTGCTTTCTTCTTTAAAAACATCCTTAATTATTTTAATTATTTTTTGTTTGGGGTAGAAATAGAACTTAGAAAAAGGAAAAATGTATGTAGATATAAAAATGTTTTTGGAGGTACATAAGTAAGTTTCAATTAAAGATTAATTTGGCATAATAAAAATTGTTGCCATGTTATTAAATTGCAATAGTTGCCAAATATTAAATTTCTTTATAATAATGTCATGTTTATCAGATGACTTAAAATCAGTCCATAGGTAATATTTATGTTTGCTCAGACACATATACTTTTAGAAATTGTTTCTATAAAACCTTCTTTGATAAGAAAATTTATTTTTTTTAAATAAATCTTTATTGTTCAGATTATTACAGGTGTTCCTCTTTTTTTTCCCCCATAGCTCCCCTCCACCTGATTCCCCACCCCACCCCATGCCCTCACCCCCCGCCACTGTCTTCATCCATAGGTGTAAGCTTTTTGTCCAGTCTCTTCCCGCACCCCTCACACCCCCTCCCCCCTGAGAATTGTCACTCCACTCCCTTTCTATGTCCCTGATTCTATTATATTCACCAGTCCATTCTGTTCTTCAGATTTTTTATGATAAGAAAATTTATAATAGAACTAATGTGGGTGGATTATTGTTACTTTAGTGATAACTTTCCTTTTACTCAAAGGGGCTGTATCCAGAATCACATGGAATTGTTGGCAATTCAATGTATGATCCTGTATTTGATGCCACTTTCCATCTTCGGGGGCGAGAGAAATTTAATCATCGATGGTGGGGAGGTCAACCGGTAAGTTTTGCATTTTGGGATGTGTGTCTATGCATCGAAACATTTCATCCCCAAATTGTTACCAACAAAAGAGGTGCATATAATTTTCTCACACTTAGCAATGTTTCTTTCTTTTGTTATTATGTATATATCTGTAGGTGTATGTGTGTACATAATATACAGGGTGGGGCAAAAGTAAGTTTGTGAGTACATAAATAATTTATTCTTGCATTATTTTTTGTATGTAAAATAATATAATTAATAAAAATAATACTAGAAGAAACTGTATTTTGTGTACTCACAACTGTAAGCCTACTTTTGCCCCACCCTGTACATATATATAATATGTATGTGTATCTGTATTTATACATGTATGATGTATTTCTATAGGCATGTATATACATGTGCATTTATAATGTATATATACAGATATTTATGTGTCTATGTGTGTACGTTTATGTGCGGTTATGATTATAAAAGAGTGAGATGAAAAGTATCTTCATTAGGGTGATAGTGGTGGAAATGCTGATATAGGGATGAATTTCAGAAACATTTTGAAGAAGGAATAGCCAGATCTTAATGATTTAATAGATTTGGGGGTACAATGAGAAAAAGGAGTGAATGACTATAACTACCCCAAAATTTTGGCCCAGGTGACATGTGAACAGAAATAGGGAAACTTGCTGAAAAAAGGGAACTCAATGAAACCCACAGTAATTTAATTTTTTTTGTTTGTTTAACCCAATGTTTTCAAAGTCTTGTAAGTTCCATATAATATGTGGAATCCTACTTTGCTGCTGGACCAGAAAATTAATACTTTGAAAGAAATCATCCTATTTACTTCAGATTAAATGGTTGGGCAGAAAGTAAAAAGGGGTGTAGATGGCTTTCCACATAATATTTTTCTTGTGACTATGTGCTTGGTTAGGCAGTTGCTTTGGTCAGACATGAGCAAAGCAGCAACACAGGGCAATGGTTGTTGAAAGTACAGAACTGACTGAGGGTAGAAGGATCAGAACCCCCACAGGAACATAACCCGGTACACATAGTCAATCAGAAACCTGTGGAAGAAGAGTGGCAGATGGTTCCATCTCTTGTCAACTGTGATTGGGGGCTGTGTCTCCCTGGGGTACTGGTTAGGAAAGAGGGCTGGCAGACCTCTGTGGGATCACCATGGCAAGAAGAGTGGACAGGGGCTGCACACATCCGTGTGTTTACCATTCTGAAATGATCTCATACCTGGAAATGTTTGCTGCTATCTGTGGGCAAAATAGAGAATATGAAGTAAGAAGAAAAAATGGTATTGCTCTATGAGAAAAGGTCACGGTGAAAAAATATTCGTATCGCATAATAAGTCAGCATACAAGGCTAAATACGGACTTTTCATTAAAAAAATAAATATTGGAAGACTTCCCGTATGTCTGTAGAAGTGTTTCTTTATAGTAGAAGGCCTGATTCTGCTGTTTTTATTCAGGCTGGACTCCCAGAAGTCTATGATGAGCTAGGTTGTGAACATTGTGAAATTTGTTTACAGGGTGGCTTTCACACACAGAGTTTATGATAGAGAAACAGTGTATGTGTAAATAAAATGATTGAAATTAGAACTCCATCAAGCTGTTGCTAGTTGGTCTTTTACATTAATTTTGTCATGGAAGCAGACGTGCCTGGAACCACAAAGGATATAGAGATAAATAGTAATTTTATCAAATTGGATTGCCTTACACCAAATGTTGACATTAGGTTTCCTCAGGGTTGACATGACTCAGAAGATGAGTCCACACATTCATTAACTTCTGCAGAAACGGAGCAGAGGGATCGCTGTTAACTGGCCCAGTGAAGTGAAGCCTCTGTCTCGACTGTGTTTGCCTGTTTCCTTAATGACGCTCAAAGTTGACACATTTGACCAAGTTTAGTCCTCTCCTAATGCTGACCAAGATTTGTGGTGAAACTGATTTTGCTTCTATCTTCTTGAACAAGACACCACCATAAGAATTCCAAGGAACATAGTAGCTGTAATTTAAAAACCTATTTTATTGAAATTTGGCCTATAGGAAAAACATATGGGCAGAAACTATAAAAAACTACAGTATAAGAGTATAAGATACTATAAATAGCATAAGAAGAGTTACAACTTAATAAATACTTCTTAAACATTTATATCCTCCTCTCAGAGGCTTGTACATTTCATAAAATCACCAGTGAAAAAATAATTGGAATAGAATATTTATAAAAATATAATTAAAATCTTTATAAAAAATAAAAATCTTAGATAATTAAGTTAAACTCAAATTACTTTTATGGAGTGATGAAACCAGGAAAGTCATTTGGCTAAATAATATAGAGGTCAGATTAAATGGTGAATAAAAATCACTCTTGCCGAAACCGGTTTGGCTCAGTGGATAGAGCGTTGGCCTGCGGACTCAAGGGTCCCGGGTTCGATTCCGGTCAAGGGCATGTACCTTGGTTGCGGGCACATCCCCAGTGGGAGGTGTGCAGGAGGCAGCTGATCGATGTCTCTCTCTCATCGATGTTTCTAGCTCTCTATCCCTCTCCCTTCCTCTCTGTAAAACATCAATAAAATATATTTAAAAAAAAATCACTCTTAATCTAGTTTAAAATCTAATAGATGGGATGAGGCGTCTATTTGAAAATTTGAATATCACCATTAGGCTCCCCAAAATAATTTCTATAATTTAATTTCATCTTTTTAAAAATCTTGATATAGCCACTTCAGCAAAAGTTGAGTCTGCTTTTAATTTGTCCATCTTTAGAATGCGCTGTTAAAAGTTGTCACTCACTCTATGATCCTACATTTCTCATACATATTTTAATGGAATTTCTTTTGTTGTTTTAAGATTTATTTACTTTTTTCTCATTACAAATATTTGGTACTCTTAATGGAGTTTTTTTTAAAGTGTGTTTGTTTGAAAAATCTCTCTGCTGTGATCCTGCAATTTCTCATACTGAGATAAGTCTGGGCAATTCCCTGTTCAGTTTAAATCTGGACGTGAGCAAGGTGGAGAAGGAATGAGACTCCAAGGGGGCCACTACACGTGGGGATCTGAGAAACAAGGCCAACACCCCACCAGATGTGCAGTCTTTTAAAGCCCTCATTTCTGGAGTAAGGCCTTTCTAAGAGGAGCAGATAACATTATCATCACTTCTCCAGTTGCTAAGGCCCACTGCCCTTTTCTGCCAGTATTGTAATACAATGAGCTGGACTTGAGGCCATCCTCAACAGTCACTGTAATATAAAAATGCAGGAAAGATGGTGAGCTCAAGAAAGAGACAGCAAAGAGAAGAATGACATTGGAATAGAGTGAACTTCCCAGTTAAAGGGATTGACTTGATGTCTCTTTTTGTCTCTTTCATTATCCTGCTAGTGGGAGGCTTTGCTTTCTTTTCAGGAAAATTTTATCTTTTCTTTATTCTGTTGTTTCTTTCCCATATACTGCCAGAAATCTGTATTTCTTTCTCTTTCGACTATATCTTCACATGCTTAGGATGGACTCTGCTCACCTGACCCCTTGCTATAGGCTCTAATTTATCTTTCAAATTGCAGTTGAAATATCTGCCCCCAAGTAGCCCTGGCTAAGCTCCCCCATCCCCAGCTAAGCTCAGGGACCCTCCTTTGGGTTTTCATATGATTTCTATAATAAATTTGACCATATCATTTTGAAATGATTCACATGTCTGCTTTAGGGTCTTGATTTCTTTATTTTATTATTCTCAGGACCTAACCCACAGCCTGACACATGTAGGTGTCCCACTTCTGCGTTTTGAATAGATATGTTTTGTACCCCCATTTGCCTGTACTTCCTTCCTCTTCTTCATCACTCACCTTCTTTGACCCTAACCACCTGGAAAGAGCCACACTGGTCCATAGTCTCTTCTGCTGGATCATCCCACAGACTTCACATCCTTAGTTTGTTCTGAGTCTAATCTCAATGACTGGTTTACTCCTGCTGGTACCAGACCCCCACCCTTCCCTCAGGTCTCCCGGAATTCAATGTATCCCAGGTCTGTGCCTTTGAATGCAAAGGAGTCATTTCTCTGCAAAGAACTGCTTAGAAAGACTACAACAGTGATTCATGTTTTTGAAAAATGTGTTTTGCTTATTTTCTTTTTCAAAACTCCTCGCCTTCTCCCACAGCTGCATCCTTTACTTAATTTGAGAAAGTGTTCGATTTCACATTTAAATCCTTCTGGTTGCAGTGGGAAAGCTCCCCCCCCCGCACCCCCCCTCCCATGATAAAGTATCAAGAGGGTACAATATTATTCCCACTTGTCTCTTTTTCAAACTCTAATATCTAGGACACAAATGTTGAAAACTGTGTCTCTTGATAAAGCAGGGAAATGGAAGAAATATTGGGATTAAAGGCAGGTGTGTCTAAACCCATTGTCTTCTCAGCTCATTTTTTTAAAAGCTGTGTTGTTTTACCAACCACTGAGGAAATTTACATTGCATTTATATTCAGGGAAATCATAATTCCACTTCTCTAAATTATCAAGGAACTAGGAATTTGTCTCTCATTTCTCTCTTTTATGGCCCTAGGGGCTCTACTTCACTTTTCTTCTTTTGGGCCAGTGATATAGTGCCTTTTTTTCTCTGTAACTACTAGATTTAACTTTAAATACATATGACCTGCAAAGGAACTTTTCTGGCTGCTTATGATCTGCCGTAACTTAAGCACTCTCTATATTTCAGTCTGGTGCCATTGGCCAACCCTTGACAGGCCGGCTTCATTGCTGCTGGAATTTGTTTGTTTGAGATTTTTAAATGTGTTTTTAAAATTTTAAGTATTCGTTCTTACTTGTTCTCTTTTTGCATTTTTCTAACCATGCTGCCAAATTCCTTTTAGAAAAATTCTCCCAGAAAGCAGGGAGAAATACTTTGCTTCTTTTTTTTTTTTTTTTTTTTGAGAATAAACATTTTGAACTTTGACATTGTCTTAATCATTCACATTGCTCTTTATACAATTGTTTTTTTCCTGATTACGAAGATGTTACTTGTCACTGTAAGAATTTGGGAAAGTTCAGAAAAGTATAAAGAACAAACGATCTTGGTTTTGCCATCGGGATATGTTTAGCACCCCCTCTTGTGTCTTTTCTCCCAGTGCTCTCTCCTTGCACCCCCGCAAAGCCCGCTTCTGGTGATCTTGTCCCTTGAGTGTTACTGACTGAAAGTTATTTATAGGGCTTCCTGTTGCCAAGATAATGCCAACATCAGCATGTGTTCCACAATACCAACATTTGAAAGTGCAGGGTCATCATTTGACAACACTGCATTAAAAAAAAATCCATTAGAAAACCCCATATTGGTCTTACATTTCATATCTGCCAAATATTGCCTAGTACAGCTTTCTTGAAAATAGCAAGCCACTCAATTTTCAAGAAAGTTGTTTGGAAATGAATACTCCAAGCTGTGTCCCTGAAATAAAATTAAGTATGCAAACTGATCACTTAACTGGTCTCTCCGGGATCTGATGTGGTGTTGAGTGTCTGGCACTTAGTTTGAGTGCATCTACTTGCTCATGGAGGTGCTGGAACATGAATGAATGAAAGTCCAGGGCACAGTTTGAATCCTGGTTGGGCTGGGGCACCCGGGCATGCCAGAGTTTATACATAAGGTGGAAATATACTCTGGACCAAACCCTGGAACACGGCTTGGAGCAATCTGAGATCCTTATCTCTCAGATCCATCCCCATGGGACCCCACCTCTGCCAGGCTGAAAACATCCGGGATCTGACAGGGTGCATATGCTCTCCTGCCCCATCCCTTGCTTGCCAATTGCAACAGCTGCAATTTGGGGGGGCTGAGGATTTTTGCATTCCTCCCCCACCCCCCAAGGAACTGGGAATCTGCAGTACTCTCCCAGGCCAGCCATCTCAAACCATGGCCTTCTGAAACCAAGCTCCTCCATGCCTTACATCTCCTAATTACCGCTTTGATCACAAAAAACAAAGGTTTTCGCTGGAGTCAGTAAGATACACTCTCAAAGTCTGGATGCAATGAAACCAGAAAAGGGAGAGGTTACGATTCCTAGACCATTTTTTGCTTCGGTCTTATAACAAACAAGCCACTCTTCTCCTTCCTGTTTGCCTCCTAAAGTGAGTGGGTTTCTTCTCACAGACTGCTCTTCAGTGGGACACATCCTAAGCTGTTTTTAACGTTCCTAGAATAACTGGATTATATTTCTTTCCATTATTGCATAATAATTAAGATTAAAATTAATCAAGTGTTTACCAAATGCTAAGACACTGTTTTAAGGCCTTTAAATGTATTATGTCCTTACAGCTTAGAATAAGCCTATGTGCTAGGGAATATTACCTATATTTTAAAGGAAACTGAAGCACAGGGAGCTTAAGTAACTTGCTGGAGGATTGCAGGCTGGTAAATGACAGGGAAAAGGGTTAAAATCCAGCCACCTAGCTGCAGAGCTCAGGTTCTTACCAGCCCTATCTTCTGCCTGACAACCGCATGGGCTGGAAAGAATATTTTAAAAACCTTAATAAAATGCTTGGTTCGCCTAACTTATTTCAGGAACTTATTCCGAAAATTCCATTTCCTAACAGGCTAAGTAAAAGATACAAAGGAAAATCCAGAATAAAAATAAATAAATAACCTTTCCCTTCCTCTTCATTCACTTAGTTTAAAACAAAACGAGACAAAGCTAGGTTTCGAGATCCTGACATCTGTGTGCCAAATTGGGCTTCTCCTCTGTAGGCTTTCAATAGTAAAGGAAACATATGGTCCACTCCTGGGTCCTTTGATGATCAGAATTCTGCCATATACGTGCGATATTCAGAACAATGATCAGACGAGAAAGGTACAGAAGAGACTTTTGAGATGAAATAAGAGTTTTTAAAAATGCCACTAGAATCAGGGCAGAGCTTTTGAAAGCTGTTGCAGAGAACAGATCAAATAACATTTATGGAAATAATGATTCTGATTTCCAGATGTGAAAAAAAATCATTGCAAATAATGTGAAATTTATGGTGTGGGTAAAGTATCAGACAGCTGATCAATGCTTTAAAACTTTTTTTTTCCTTCCTTGACCAAAGCTCAGAACATGTTATAAGGCTCTTATTTTTCCTCATTAGCTATGGATCACAGCCACCAAGCAAGGGGTGAAAGCTGGGACATTCTTCTGGTCTGTGTAAGTTACCTTTATTTTGTCAATGTTTGTAAAATTACAGTGATGACTGAGTTTGTGAAACATTGATTCAATTTTATTTCATTTCAGTTAAATGGAAAAGTGCATGAACTTACAAAAATTTTCTGATTCAAAATAGCCTTCCAGTTATTTTTCCCAGAGATCATCTCTCCATCCCCCCTTCCACCTCCTCCTCCCACCCTCTCTTCCTCTTCTATCTCTCTTTTATCCCATCTTTTCTTAATCAAATGTAAGGAAGATTTTCTCTTCCTCTTCTAGTCATTCCTTAAATTTCTGTCCCCTTTCATAGGTTTTTGATAACTTGCCACCCAGAGAATGTGTATTTGTCTTTGTTTATTGCTGTGGTTTATATTATCATTTTCTATAAATACTAGAGGCCCAGTGCACGGATTCGTGCACCGGTGGGGTCCCTCGGCCTGGCCCGTGCCCTCTCACAATCCGGGACCCCTTGGGGGATGTCGGGTTGTTGGTTTCAGCCCAGTCCCTGCAGGCCAGGCTGAGGGACCCCACCAGTACACGAATCCATGCACCGAGCCTCCAGTATGCGTATAAGATCTTTGGTTAATCTCTTTCCACCCTTCCCCTCCCCATTCCCTCTGAGATTCATCAGTCTGTTCTATGTTTCCATGCCTGTGCATTGAGATTCTGCCCCCTGGTGGTCAGTGTGCATCATAGCTACTGGTCGAATGGTTGAATGGTCACTGAGGCTTTTATATATATAGATATTCTAACCTTCTATATTTATTTTGGCTCACAACTTTAAAAATGTAGTGTGAGCTCAGGCTGATATAGTGATGTAGATAGTGGATATTCCAGACAGGAGGCAGGGGAAGCCTCGATTTTCACCCCATTTTCCTACTGAACCCCACGATTTCCCTAATTAGGAAAATGGAACCACTTACCCCCCCCCCCCAGGTGATGGGGAGATTAGTAGTTAATGTTCATAAAATAGAAGAAACTTACCTAATAAAAGTGCCAACATGTTGATTATTTTTAAGCCCTTGGTAAGAAAAGGAATCTGTTTTGACTTTCATGGGGATTTTGTTCTTCCTGAGATGTTCTTTCCATCTTTTTTTTTTTTTTAAACCACCTAAGCTGTTTCCATGTTTGCCCCATATTCCTTAACAAAAATCTGACTATTCTAGAATAGTAGTGTGCTGACAGCAATCACAGGTTTAAATTAATCCAGAGTAGTACTGTCTATATTCTCCAAATTCAGGAATAAAAGTACCTTTTTCAGATTTGAATGGTTAAGTTGTAATTGGGTTTGGTGATTTGAAGTAAAGACAGAGGACTCCTTTAAAAGTCTTTTTTCCCTTTTTTTAAAAAGAGGTTTTCTGAGTTGTGAAATATACACGGGCACGTCAGACACTTTACGTAAATGGCATGTTGATCTAGCTTAATCCTACGCATTACTTTTTCTTTGACCCTTGACTGTCATAGATGCTTATAGAAGTGATTTTTTCTGTTGGACAACATATTTGCCTGGCAAAATGGAGAGAAGCCAACAATGTAATAAATACTTAGTCCCTGCCCTTACCCCCCCCCCAAACTGCTGTAAAGCTTTATTGAGAAGGCCCAGTGTCCAGTTCTGAATGGCCATTTTCTCCACCCATTTCCAACCTCTTTAAGAATGTGGTTTTTGAGTGCTCCGAAGATGTCTGTGGTTTTGTTGTGCTTCTCAGGCCATTCTTCCTGTATCTATATCTTGAAAATGATTTGGATTCATTTTTTGTTTTCTTTTTAAAATACCTTTTTGTAACTTAATAAAAACATGGTCATATTTCCAGTTATTTAATGGAATATGTGTCAAGGAAATCTACACATAGTGCCTTTAGAAAAAAATTTAATTTAAAACCTGATTCAAGCAATAGACTTAGAAGGCCATCTTTTTAACATGATTCTGTGCTGCAACCTAGATAATTCTTGCCTTTTAAGTGATAGTATTTCATTTCAAAATCATCCTCAGCTGATACTGTTGAATTTTTTAAAAATGTCAATTCATGTCCAAGGGCAGCGATTCCTTTGACATATAAGTATTTAGATTGATTCTAATGACAGCTCTGCCACTTAATAGATTGTTGACCTTGAACAAGTGATGTAATCTTTCACTAAACCCATGTCCTCATCTTTGAATGGAAATGGTAGTGCCTTCATCATAGGGTATTGTGAAAATAGAATGAGTTAACTTATTTAAAGTGCTCAGTAGGATAGTTAGCACATAGAGAATAACCAATAAATGCTATTTTTCTTTTTTACATTATCTCTTTAACATGACCAGACAATGGCTATCTATATCCTAAGGTAATTTGTTTTCCTTTATCACTAAATACCTTATCTAGTCCTTTATTTTGCATTCCTCTTTTTTTTTCTGACCATGTCCAGTGTATGAGGTCTCATGACAAATTCTGTATCAATCAGTGATGGTCACGACAACAGCATGAACCCTATTTTCATTTCTGTGTGGACATACATTCTTCCTTTGTCAGATATGTTTGTGTTGACTCTGAATTGTATTTTAAACACTAATGGGTAAGGGCCATGTTGTTTTGGTCTGTGGTTATTTCATAAAGATAATCTAGAACTCCTAGGAAATTTAGACACCACTTTGCCCACTACCTCATTTTTTGAGATTGGAATACTAAGGCTTAGAGAGGTAAAATGTTGTGCTCGAGGTCATACTTAGAATAAATATTCAGGCCTCCAATGTTGTCATCTTACACTCTTAACACACACACACACACACACACACACACACACACACACACACATACACTCAGTCCTGCCCAGGAAATCATAATGACCTGCTTATTTTTCTAAGCAGAGAACGGTAACTCCTCTGTAAGAGTTTTGTGTGTGTGTGCGTGTATGTGTTCTTTTTTTGTTGTTGTTGTTGTTGTTTTTTTTTTTTTGGTAGTAGTATCTTTTATCTTTAATTTTATTCCCACAAATGCCTTGAATAATAAGCTTTTAACAAATATTTTCTGAATGAGTATATAATATCTTAGGACCTGTGAATCCAGTACATAATCGTAAAAGCTAACATTTTTCTAGATTCTTTCTATGTGCCAGGCACTGTTCTAAATGCTTTATATATATTATGTCTTTTAAACCCTATAACAGTCTGGTAATATTATTACCATCATGTTATAAAGGCACAGAAGGGGTAGGTAACTTGCCAGTCTCATCACCATCACATGTGGAGTCGGGATTCAAACCCAGACATTCTGGCCTCTGAGTTGATGTTTTATTCCCTGCCCCCTACTGGTCAAGCACCCTGTCCAATGAAAACCTTAAAGGGTGAGAGCATTCTGAACTGGACACAAATTCTAACAGTTTGTATTTTTCCATTAGCATCAAATGAGTTCATCAAAGTCCATTTTTATGACTTAACGCCGATTACATAAAATAAAGCAGCTTGTACGTAGGTAGTGAAGTAAGATAAGATGAAAAGGCATTTGGTTTGTTTTTTTTAATTAGGAAAGAATTCAAAATATGTAATTATTTTGTTCAGGGGATTTCTAAGGCTGACAAATTAAATATCTTATATGATTAACCTGACTTTGCTATGCCTATTTCTAATTCAATTATAAGATATAATAAACAGGGTCACATTTATTCAATTGGAATTTGATTAAATGAGGACTCATTTTATGGTAAACATGATTTTCTGGGTAGGATGGTTTAGACCAGTGGTCAGCAAACTGCGGCTCCCAAGCCACATGCGGCTCGCGAGCCGCAGTTTGCCGCTCTGTTGACTAATGAGTTTGCCGACCACTGGGATAGGGGCTTAATCACAAGGAACAACAACAGCCTGTAATTATTGGAATCGAGAGTCTAGGTCAGTGGTCGGCAAACTCATTAGTCAACAGAGCAGCAAAACTCGCGAGCCACAGTTTGCCGACCACTGGTTTAGACAGAGAGACCCCTTGAGAAGTAAAAATCCCTAGTCTATCCAAGAAAGCTGGAGTGGGTGAGGGTGGGGATGGGGGAGGCTTGCTTATTTAGAGATCCTGCCAACCCCAGCCTTCTACCATGGCTCTGAAAATTTGTCTTTCTCCATGTTCTCTCATGCTCATATCCACAAGGAGTAAATGTTTAAATGGCTCACCCAACATTCCAGGATACATTTTTAATAGTTTTAAGAAAAGCTTTAGGTTCACAGAAAGATTGAGCGTTGGTACAGAGATTTCCTGTATACCCTCTGCCCCCACACATGCATAGTCTTTCCCATTATCAACATCCTTCACCAGAGTGGTACATTTATTACGAGTGATGAGTCCGCATCGACACATCATTATCACCCAGAGACCGTAATTTACACTATGGCTCACTCTTGGCCACAGTGATTTTTACTAACCACAGTTAAACTTGAGCTTTAGTTTGAATTCATCATAAACATACTCTAATGCCCAGTGTTGGATGGCTGAGCAGAAAAGCATGCTGTGCTCCTTGTTAGGAAAGAATAAGCACATTTCCCTATGAATAAAGACATCACTCAGCTTGTGAGCATCTGAAGGAAACTCTCCCAAGGATGCATTGCTGTCATGTTAGCCAAGAACTCTTTAGGCGAGTGCCAGATTTAGGGTAATTATATTTCAACAGAAGAATGAGACCTAAAACACAAAAGTCATTGTGGATAAAGATTATACCCTTTTTGTCAGTCTCGTAATTATATGTGCCCATTCCTGATAGATTTTTATAGAGCCCGAAGAGAATCTCAAGAATGCCTTTCTAAACCCCTTATTTGTAGAGGAGGAACGTAAAGTTTCAGGTTAAATCATGTTTCTAAAGGCATATATATGTTTAGAGATAGTACGATAACTAATTCTGATCATGAATAAAAATAAGGCTTCTTTTTAATACTTACTAGGGGCTAGAAACTGTAAATGCCCTTTGCCTGTCTTGTCTCATTTCATTTTTACAGCCAGCTAGCGTAGGGTGTTTTGCTATTATCTTTATTTTACTGATAAGTAAACTGAGGCCAAAAGAGGTCAAAGAGGCTTAGAAGTCAAGAAAAGTCACACCACCTTCCACAGGCAGATTGGACCTGGCCTGGTAGCTCAGTTGGTTAGAGCTCATCCCGATATCCCAAGGTTGTGCGTTTGATCCCCTGCCAGGGCACATATAAAAATCAACCAATGAATTTATAAATAAGTGGAACAACAAATTGATGTTTCTCTCTCTCTCCAAAATCAATTAAAAAAAAAAAAAAAAGGCAGATTGAGGATGTAAATCCTGGTCCCTCTGTGGCCACAGCTAACAGCTTTACCCACTAAATGGCAAAGATTCTGAGCCCTGGGTCCTTTCTGCCTGCAGCCTAGTCTCTGATCAGCAAGGCAGGTTCCTCATTTGACTGTGAATCAGTTTCCAGTCTCCTTTGTGGTTGAGCAATGTAATATGTTGCAAATGGAAATGGAAGTTCAAACACTGATTTGAATGAGGCTCTTTTACGACAACGAAGTGAAAACAGATGGTGGTAATTAGAGAGCACTTGGCCTGGGTGCAAGAGCAAGTGCTCAACAGGCTGGAGCTTGTTGACACGCAATCTCCCATCATGCTTTGCTTGTTATTACCCTACAAAACTCCCATCATGCTTTCTTGTTAATACCCTACAAAACTCCCATGTGTTTTGGTTATTATCGTACAAAACTCCCATCATGCTTTGCTTGCTTTACTTTCCAGGGTCATCCCTCACGAGCGGAGAATATTAACCATACTGCAGTGGCTCACCCTGCCAGACAACGAAAGGTATCTGTTCCCCTCTTACTGATTTTTCTTTCCCTTTCCTCAGTATATTTTAATCTTAGGTTAGAATTGGGTAAAAACAAACAAAAGAAAACAACAACAACAACAAACAGGCTGTGAAATAGAAGCACAGCCAAGGTTTGGTATTATTAAGTTTTGTGGTTCTTAGCCTTAAGCCTTACTTCCCTAAGAAGATACAATAGAGTAGGTTATTGGGGAGCATTTAATTACATGGATTACTACAGCTATTAATCCTGGCCTCTACCACATATTTTAAGGGAGTTCCTGTCTTGGATAAATGGACCAACTGCATTCCAAGGATTGGGGAAGCAGTAAGACTGACTTTTCCCTTTAATGGAGCTGCTGATTGCGTGGCCCCTGGGAATTGTCATTGGGCTGTATTATCTTGAGGATCAAAGACCTGAGTGTGTGTTCAGATTTTCCTCTGTGACTTTTTTTTTCCTTTGGGAATTTTGATTCCTGAAGCCGGTACCAGGCAGTTACTGCCTTCAGCAATCAAAGGGATGGTGATGTTTTATTATGTTCCTCTTTCATCACGGTGGTGGTGGTGGTGGTGTTGGTGGTGTTGGTGTGTGTGTGTGGGTGTTGGGAGTGGTGGATATGGAAGCAATAGAAAACAAAATAAAACAAAAAACAAGAACGTGATGTTTTCCATGGTAAGATTAATAGTGTTTGGGAGATTAACCTGATATGAGAGGATTTTTTTTTTTTTTAAATGTGTAGGAATGTTGGATGTTCTTTGTTATATGTGGTTTGCGGGAGATTCTGAACCTTCCTGTTTTCCTCTAGGCCTTCAGTCTATGCCTTCTATTCAGAGCAACCTGATTTATCTGGACACAAATATGGCCCTTTTGGCCCTGAGGTTAGTAGCTTACCATCTGCCTGCAAGGAACCTGTGTCCCTGGGCTACCTGATCTATGACCTTATTTCATGATTTGTACAAAGTCTCTCGGGGTGTACGTACCTGAAAGGTTTATACATAGTCAAAGAATTATGAGACAAATCATTTTTAAAAATCTTCAACATACTTGTTTCTCTTGCAGGGATTTCACTTCAGATTGATTTCATATTCAAATAGATTTTAAACTTGGAGTTGATGGGAGGGGTATAGTCCGTCCTTGCAGGCATTAGTCAAAGGTGAAGGATGGGGAAGGGCTGGCATTTTCCATCACTGGGACAGGAATGAAAAGGAATCTGGAGATAAAACCTGCAGCATAAAACACTGCCCCTGACTTTCAACTCCATTAAAATTATTATGCAGTTCAGATGGGGTACATCAGCTACAATCAACCAGGCATATGTTATAGCTTTGTAAACTTTTTATTTGATAAATTTTGACATTGGCATATACCTGTGAAACCATCACCACGATCGAGAGTATGAACATGTCCATCACCTCCAAAAGTGAAATAAGTTCTTAATGGAGAAAAATACTGTTGAATGAATCTACTTAGCAGAGCAATGTGACACCCTTTATCAAACACTAATATGTGGTAGAAGACAATCTAAGGTAGTAGCCAGTATAACTTCAAATTCAGGAGGGGAAGAGGATGGGATGTTTTATTATGTTCCTCTTTCATCTAGAGATGGTAATCTTCCAGTGTTTCAGCAATGATCGTTTAAAAATTCCATGACATTTGCAAAGCTAAACCTTTTAAGATTTTCAATATTTCCCACTACTCATTCTTAGAGTGATGAGGACTACACCAACATAATAAAACTTGATTCTGGTCGAGAAATCATTTAAAAACATTGTTAATGGAAATTGCCTTCAATTCCCTGTTAGGCCATGACAACACTGTTGGCTATAATTAAGTTCATTGTGTTCAGCATAAGAATGAATAGGATAACTGTAATACGGATAATACTTGTTTTAAATATTTTTGAGCAAAATGCAGCATGTTTAAGCAAAGACAGTAAATACCAGAGAGCCATAAGTATTTCTGAGTGCATTCATATTACGTTAGTGGTGATTTTTTAAGCACTGGAAACTAATGGCTATTTAAAACCATTCTTAGTTTGCCTTAAATCATTGAAGTCATATAAGTCTGATGCTCTTTTTCCTATCCCTTTGATGTGCAACCAGTGTTGCATGATTATGAAACACAAATGATAAAATGAGATAAACATCTGCATGCATGAAACACAAACTTATTTTTGCCAGAGCAAGCCTGGCTGTTTTATCTTTAGGATGTCTTTCTTTGAGATTAAAGTGAACAAATGGAACCACATTTTATTAAAATGTTAAAAAAAAATAACCTCTAAGCAGTTCCATGTGCCCTATTTAAAGGTCCGACTTTAAATAGATAATGATATCCCCTGAAAGACCCTGTGGCATAGGCAAAATAGGGATTTGGGGAGCCACTTGGTATAACCATGCTTTTAAAAGCATGAGGCTGAAACTTAAAGAGGTTTAGCGTTGCTCAAGTTGCATGGCTGATAAGTGACCTTAGAGAGAGAACCTCAGAACTTCCAACTCCCAGACCAGGGTTCTTCCCTTGAAATCATTTAACCCTCCTTCAGTCCAGGAGATAAGCAGAGTGGTCAGTTAATAACTATGTTCAAATTATACAAGACATTTTATGTCAGAACTTGGCTTTTTACAGTAAGCTCTTGTAATCCTCATATTCTTAAAAGTTGTATGGGTTAGTAATAAACATTCTTTTTTAGTGTACCTCCCTGGATTTCTAATATGTGTAGTTCAGTTATGGTTTCATACTTTAGTGTATGTGTGTATGCTTTAATTAAGAAATAAACTAAAAAGTTTTTTGAAGTACCGAGCAATGATAAATGAAGCATAATATAGGATGTTTTAATTTGCTGTAATGATGGATCTATGCTCATTTTGCTCATTAATTTACAAACAGATTTTTCTTGTACCATTTTTTAAATTAAGAGTTGGAAGTATTCAGGAATGCTATGTTCTTTTTAGTATTAATATTTCTTATAACTAGGATATTCTCACATATTTACTGGGTATAACCGTCTGAATTAGATCTATTAGAATATGTTTTCAGTTATGATAACCTGGTAACCTGGTCACTTTCTTCTCTTAATACAAAGGATATTTCCAGATGTCACTATTTTTTATTTGGTTCTAGGGATCTTATTTTTAACTGAAAGAAAAAAAAGACAGTTTATACTTTAAAACACAAAACCAAAGCAAGCCAGCAAAATCTCTCTTCTGTTACAGACTAAATTGTTTTATATACCTACACATCCATCATATACATTTATTGTGCATGTAAAGATTATATTAGCTGCAGTATTGTTTTTAAAATCAGGTACGTGCTTTCTTTTTCATCAATGAGAAAATATCTTGCATTTGAAATTTCATTGAAATGATTCAATCTAGCAAAATGGTTTGTGCTGTACACAATTGAAGTTTGTACTTTCTTGCTTAATTGAGTATACTTTTTTTTCAGGACAATTCTCAAAGGCTATTCAATTAGATGACCAAACATTGGGCTAATAGTTTCAAGAAATGGTGTATTATTGCTCCTGGTTTCATAGTGTAATGGTGAATGTTCAGAAATATGCTTGCTTTTGATTATTGGCGCAACCTTTTTCTCTTTGACCTTCTATGCTTCCTCTGTGACCCCTTGTTCGGCTGCTCTTCCAGGCCTAGAGGCAGAGCTTTGGCTGGCTAGTGACTACCTTAAGATGGCAAAGGATCCTGAAAAGCAGGGAAATTTGCCCCTCTCCCTCCCGTCCTCTTAATAACCTCAGGCTAAGTCTTCTCAAGTCAGACTAAAAAGTAGCTTCCGTCTACCTCTAACATTCGAAGAAGGAAATACATGCAATATAATCACTGGATGAAAACTCATTTTGACTAAATCCTGTTCCTCCCGCTGCTCCTCTAACCCGCTGCAATCGGAAGGGCCCGCCTTCAGCGTCTTCGGAATGTTGAGGTCTCTTGCAAAATGGCCGGGTGTCTGATAGGCAGACTTGAGCTCTAGCTGAATGTATTTGGTGACCATGAAATGAGAGACCCTCTTTTTCCTTTGCTTCTCTTCTCATGGAGAATTGCCTAAAACTAGAAGCATTTAAAAAAAATACCAAACTCAACCAGAGTCTGTGGGGCTGTGTCTTTCAATCGCTCTGTTGGAGAGCGAGGATGGGACAGAA
This sequence comes from Plecotus auritus, assembly GCF_963455305.1. Taxonomy (NCBI): domain Eukaryota; kingdom Metazoa; phylum Chordata; class Mammalia; order Chiroptera; family Vespertilionidae; genus Plecotus; species Plecotus auritus. The sequence continues at coordinate 27,004,021 of NC_137777.1, read as the reverse complement.
ATGGAAGTGCCTTTGCAGTTGCTTGCTCTGGAAACAGTGAAATCGCATGGCAGATGGCCTCCTCTGTGGATACACTAACATTGTTCCTCCTTCTGCCCCTTCTTGCATCTGAATGAGTCTCTGGACAGTCCTACCGAGAGAAATCAGCTAGGTAAACAGCAGAGCTTGCTGCTTTAATTCACCTTTGCACCATCAGCAAATCAGGGGCCTGGTTTTCTCCAGCATCTGGGAAGTCCCAAAAGGTTATGTTCCTTATTCAGTTTATGCGTTAGCATTTATTGCTCTCTAGATTTTCAAAACAAGATGCATAGTACTGCTACTCCCCCCAAAATGGGTTTCTGATAGAAAGAGTATAAGTTTACTTTCTTGATATGTGTACTAAGCTGAAGAGATATTGATGACTTTTTACATTTTATCTAATTATACAAGAGAATTTTTTTTTAAAAAGACAGTTCTATTTATGGTTAGCTCATGGCTTGGAGGTTCTCTGTATTAGAAACCTAAATTATCAGTGACAAGTTCTCTCTCCTGCTGAAAGTCCTGATTCATGCAAGTAGATTCATAACCAAGGAGGATTGCTTATTATTTATGTTTTAGTTTATCCTTGGTTTTGAAATTTTTTCTGTTCCTTGCCAAGAACACTTGCTTTGATATAGTTGGTGGTGTGAACAGGTAACTATCAGATTCTGAACTGGAACCACCTACATGAATCCCACTGTCACCTTGAAATAACCATGTGACTAATATTCTATTTAGTTTTCAGCTAGTACTTTTTAGATGGAGAGCTCTTCATAACCAAGATCCAGTCTCTCAATAAAGCAGGAGTTTTGAAACGTAGAATTCTAGGTCACCGTCAGGTGTATCCACGCCTATCAGTAGGCTCCTCGGCCATAAGACATTTACATGGTGAGATGCTCTTAAATTATATGCTTGCTCTCAGTGAAGAAGCTGTGATAGCAGCATCAAGGTCAATTTTGGGGGTTTCTCTTGATAGAGATCCCCGAATAATCCTTCATACCAACTTTTTCTCACTTAAGGAGCCTTAGTTCTTCTAACTAAGACTCTACTGACCTCAGATGGCAAAGTGTGAGCTTTATTATCTGACCCAGAGGGACAGACGACTTCTGAGTCCAGACATCTCTATCCGCCAGTACAGGAGAGTAGTTATGGCTCACCTCTTACTCCGGCTAAGAGACCTAAGAGGAAGGTTATCCCTAAGAGGAGGCAGGAAAGACCAGTTGCTCCTCCAAAGAAAAGAAGAAGAAAATTACATAGGATGGATCATTATGCTGTGGAAACGCGTCAGGACAAAGTAAGTTTATCTATTGTTCCAAAGCTTTGTGGCGGGTAGGTCTGAGTTGAAGGTTTCCTTCAGTACCTTGGCTTGAAACTCAGCTGAATAAGTTTCAGAAAAACTCTGGTGCATCAGCCTTTGCTTTGAGTCCAGAAGAAACGGGTACTGCAGAGGTTAACACTGATGTGAAGACCTCCTAAACTTTCAGCAAGGCAGGAAAAAAGAGCCTTCTACTTTCTTTAGAGTTAGTTGCCCTAAAACTAGTATTTACATTGAGGCTTCTGTGAATGTTAAGAAGGCTACTGGCTTTGCTTCCACTTATTCACAGAGTTGTTACAATGGTTCTTGAAAACAACCCAGCAACGGTGTCTGAGGGACTCCTCAAAGATAATGTAGATTAGTGCTCAATAGAAAATTGGTTTAGATGTGTGGTCTGTTCTTTCAGAATTCTAAAAAGGTCTTAGGTTATGGACAAGAGAATAGCTGAGACAGAAAGAAAGAGGAAATAATGGGTAGATAAAATGGTGTGTGTTTTAACATAGGGATAATAAGTAATGTCTAGTCTTTTTAGTATATTCATAACAACCTAGAGGTTCATATTCTCAAAACCTTCAGTTACCTCCAAGGCACATTTATGATGGTCTGAACTGATCACTAAGAAGTAGATTCTGGATTTTATTTAAGTTGTCTTGTTTAATAAAGGAAAGTAAGTAATTGTCAAGGTTGATGTATGTTGTATATTTAGTATTTCTTTGTCTAGGCAAAGATCTTAGAGTAGAGCATCGTGTTCTCAGAAGCAAATACCACTCAATCCCCCATCTTAGTCCCTTCAGATTATGCATCTGTCATTCTGAAATCTTCACTTGTGACTTCCTCCTTGGGACAATTTGAAATATTGACTCCCATCATGAAGAAAAACAAGTTAACAACTGACTTTACCAGTGACATGATATGAGGAAAGGTCTTGAGTCATCTGACAAGATGCTAATGGAAGATAATATTGTGTGTTGGGATGAAAAATGATATGTAGATCCCTTCTGTTCTTATCTTAGTCATTTTGAGTGCATGTGTATAATTGTAGCTAAATTTTAAAATTCATCTAAAGTACTGTCGAGTCTTTGTCTGATGTTATGGTTCTTGAAAATCTTTTTGTTGCAGAGATGAAAGTGAAGGAGAGGCCACTAGTATGTGGGAGCATTCATACTGTTAGACACTTTCATTTGAAGCAAGAACATAAGGGATGGATTATGTTTCTTAGACTTTGGAAATGTTCTTCAGAGAACTAAGTTTTTGGGTTTTTGTTAGGCTAAATAAGATCAGTGGTTTACTTTTGTGTGCTAGCACTCTTGTAGATTCTTATTTTACTCAAAATCAGCTTGAAAGGGACTAAATTGATATGCAGAAGAGGTTCTTCTATTAAGAACCTATTATTCTCAGAAATTGACAGTTACTTGGAACATTAGATAGATTGCATTGTGTTAATGATGTTCTAATTTAGCATCCAGTGAAGATTACCTTTAACCTCAGAATTGCTTTTGATTCACTTAGCCTTTATCTTCTTGCAGTGGTTCAAAGCCTAAATCTTCTTGCTGTAGTTCAACGCCTAATGTGACTTCACCCAGAGACTGAAACAATCATCTGACTTTCTGCTCACTCTCAAAATTCTTGTATTTAAATAGTTACATTTTAGAAAGGCATCTTATCTCTAAAAAAACAAGTTCCCTTAATATTTCTTATATATTTTTTATATCAAAGTATCTTTAAAGGGATTGGATGAGAGGAGATTTTGTGCTCCTGAAAGAATACAAATAAAGTGCTTAGACCAGATTTCCATCAAGAATGGCAGGCAAATCCCCCTAGACAAAGCTCTGCCTCTGGGCCTGAAGTTTTCTTTCCAGAATGTTCTAGGAGTAGAAGATCTATGAGAAACTGAAAGGAAAAAAAAAAAAAAACTTGCAAGGACTAATTTGCTCTATTTTCCAGATGACAAATCCTCTGAGGGAAATTGACAAAACAGTGGGGCAATTAATGGATGGCCTGAAACAACTGAAGCTGCATCGCTGTGTGAATGTCATCTTCGTTGGAGATCATGGTAAAGCTTTGTTTCTTCTTTGTTACTAGGATAGTCATTGATAACTAGTTTCTGATGGTGTAGAGCAGTGGTCGGCAAACTGCGGCTCACGAGCCACATGCGACTCATGAGCCGCGGTTTGCCGCTCTGTTGACTGATGAGTTTGCCAACCACTGGTGTAGAGGAAAGGAAGGAATCCTTTCCCTCAGAATCCCAGGTTGGGTTCTTCACCTCTTGCCCATTTCATCAGGATGGGGAAAGATATCAAACCATGACTCAAACTAGGAGATGACCTGAGGTGACCCCAAGTTCATTTTGATCAAAACCAGGCACTTCCTCTATCTACCTATTTTCTGTAGGAAAAGCCTTTCTACAGAAATCTTTCTCTTATTAAGACGTTGCAGGCAATTTGCTTGTTATGTTAATATCTTCCTCTGTGAATGTGATGTTTTAGACAATAATACCCCATCTCTGATAGCCATATCCCCAAAAGGAGTCCACAGGGTTTATGAGACTAAAAGATAAATCCAAACATGATAAGGAGGCGAGACTTAAGATTCTTGTCAAAGTGGTATATAAGTAAAAATATGTCTCTGCATCCACTGAGGGGATTCAAGGCAAAACCAGAGGACGCTGCTCTATTGGAGAAGACAGTTGAAAGAGAGGAAGAGGCAGTTTTTCTAAATCACAGTGTAAAGTAGAAAAATTCATGACCCCTTTTTTGAGGTGATCAAGAATGTCATAAACATTACGTGATTATAGGGCTGACTGGAGGGGGTCCTCAGAGAGCCTTCTTATTTCACAAGTGCTCAGATTGAGTTCCGGAACTACATTCCAGAACTCTTAAATTGAAACAGTGACCCTGGAATATGCGGCTGCATTCTTCTGGAACTGAAACATTGGTTGACTATTTAATAGTTTAAGAATGAATGACAGGCAAATTTCCCTAGTAAACAGCTCTGCTCTGGGCCTGAAATTTTCTTTCTAGAATGCTCTAGATCAGTGGTTCTCAACCTTTCTAATGCCGCGACCCTTTAATACAGTTCCTCATGTTGTGGTGACCCCCAACCATAAAATTATTTTCGTTGCTACTTCATAACTGTAATTTTGCTACTGTTATGAATCGTAATGTAAATATCTGTGTTTTCCGATGGTCTTAGGCGACCCTGCTAGCGGTTTTCAACCTGTGGGTCGCTAGCAGGGTCGCCTAAGACCATCGGAAAACACAGATATTTACATTACGATTCATAACAGTAGCAAAATTACAGTTATGAAGTAGCAACGAAAATAATTTTATGGTTGGGGGTCACCACAACATGAGGAACTGTATTAAAGGGTCGCGGCATTAGAAAGGTTGAGAACCACTGTTCTAGATGATCTATGAGAAAGTTTTTTAAAAAAAGGCAGTGGGACTAACTTGCTCTTTTGCAGGGACTAAATGTGAACCTCTGCAAAATCATGCTCCACAAGTTTAACTTTGTGGAAAGCTTCAGATAGAACAGAGACTTTGGAGCATGGGACACAGTTGATTCAATTGAAGTTGCCCAGAGGGGTCAAGAGCATTTGGTTACATGTTGGTTGGAGCCAGATGTAGAAGTAGATGGGTCCTGATGGAGCATTGTAAAGGTCTTGGGTAGATTAAACCTTGTGTTGCCAGGTTTAGGCTTCTGAGATGAGTAGATTGCTTTGGTTTGGGGAAGCCACAGCATCTCTTACATAAAAGGTAGTATGGTCTAGTGCATTGGTCGACAAACTGCGGCTCGTGAGCCACACGCGACTCTTTGGCCCCTTGAGTGTGGCTCTTCCACAAAATACCACGTGCGGGCGATTGAAACTTCGTGGCCCATGCGCAGAAGTCGGTTTTCGGCTCTCAAAAGAAATTTCAATCGTTGTACTGTTGATATTTGGTTCTGTTGACCAATGAGTTTGCCGACCATTGGTCTAGTGTTTCAGAATCTGGGCTTTGGAATAAGAATGTGTTTCATTGGTGTTCAAATTGCACTGCACCACTTAAGAGCCATTTGATGTGGTAGATGTTATGTGACCTCTCGAAGTCTTAGCCTCCTCGTCTGTAGAATGGAAACACTAACACCACCTACGTGGGATTAGTCTGGAGGGTGAAGGGTTATGGTAATTCGGAAGCACTTTCCATATGGTTTTTGAAAGTGAGAGAGATGGTTCACTACTAAGGTGGGGTAGGTGACTTCCTAGAAATGTAACAAATGGAAGAGCCTTCCAATCTTCCATTAATATGTTTTTGTAGATTTCCCCTTCCTCGGTTAACATTGTACCAGAACATAGCAGCTGTTTATTGTTTTTATTTTTCTTCTTGTTAAAAAGCAAGTTATAGAACCCTTGTGCTATATTGGGATATGTTGTTTTCTTCTCTCTTCATTTCAATTTGTTTATAAAATAGAAAGGTCTGGATCTGGGATCCCAGAAGGTGATAATTTGAATTTTATTAGATCCAGGCCACTTTGGGTTATAATTGTTTATTACAAAAACCTTAGGACATTCTTTATAGAATCACTTATTTCCCCCTCTTAGAGAATATGCACCTAATGGACTGTGCAAAGCAATGTATTAAACTTTCGCAGTTCCATGTCATCTCATACATTCTGAAATGACAATAAAGTTCTCTACCAGCTTCCATGGTCTATGATTCTAAGACTTGAGTTTGTTTTTATTTATATATTTTAAACATTGGTCAAGAAATTATTCTTGTCGAGGCAGGAAACAAATCTTGGGTCTGGGGGGATATTTGTTGGTGAAAAAAATTCCCTACCTAGACCCTTTTGTCTTCTAGTTGCTAACTTTCAGTTTTGACTGATTACATTATTTACCACTTGTTTTCAGTCTTATTTTGCTTTTCAGTGTTATTTTGTTCTTCGGTTTGGGTGGTCACTGGGGCTGACATTTTTCTTTCTCATCTGTTGTTGCCAGTATTGTTTTGTCAGTTCCATCCAAGGCCACCAGTGGAGACAGAGTAAGGACTGGTGATTATGTACTCAAGTCAGGAGATATATTAGAGAGAGAGAGGGTTGGAAAATGACATTTTGTAAAAGAGACTTGGAACTATATATTCTAGTTATTTACACCACCCCTAGCGCGGGGCGGTGGGGGGGGGGGGGGAGAATAAGATCTTTTTCATAAGGATTGTGTAAATAGTTTTTTGTGTTTTTTTTTTTTTAAGATTATGGTTACTTCCTTTTCCTTGCTGTTCTTGCTGAATGACATAAGATGGTAATTGAGATGATGCATTTTTAACCATCTAGCGCTGCAAGATAATATTAAATCAAAGCCTGATGCAAAAATTATACAAAGAAGCATCAAAAAATGTAAAGTCAATTAAAAAATCTCAAAAGAAGAGATCCTTGCATGTAGCTGTTAAAAACTAATTAAATAGATGCCTGGATGTTATTAAGATGTGGCTGTGTTAAGATTTTAATTTTAAGATTGCCTGAAAATCTTTTTATTTTTTTTTTTTTTCGGTCCCCGTAGGAATGGAAGATGTCACATGTGATAGAACCGAGTTCTTGAGCAATTACCTGACTAATGTGGATGATATTACTTTAGTGCCTGGAACTCTAGGAAGAATTCGACCCAAATTTAGCAATAATGCCAAATGTAAGTCGATCCTTAAAATACTAAGTTGTTAGAGCAGTAATATTGTAAGGGCTTGTTCTCTGAATACTTGGGTAAAAATCCTGGCTCTGCAAAGATTTAGAATGAATTTAAATGAATAAGTCATTTAAACTCTAAGCCTCAGTTTTGCATCTGAACAATGGGGATGATAATAACAGCTATCACCTGGGGATGCTGTGAAAATGAATCTATGCATGTCACTTAGAGTGGTTGCTGGCACATGGGAGCATTATATAAATATTTGCTCTTGTTTTTATTATGTAGAAATACATTTCATTTTGAGGCATGTGTATAACCATAAACTTCTGTTTACAAGAAAATAACTCTTCAGTAAGAGGTTCAGGCTTGCTCTTGAGCTGGAGTTAGGGAGCCCAAGACAAGATTATGGAGACCCTAAGCATTCCTGCAAGTCCGGTTGTAGAGGAGTCTTTATCTTAATAAAAGTGGTTGACAGAATCCAGGAGGGAAAACTATTACACCCTTGAGAAGTGGCTGCTGCTTTGAAAGATTAGAAATGAACAGGAATAATCTTATCACTTATGTCCTGCACATTCAGGTTCTGAGATACCACCGACAAGAACTTTAACTTATGAACTAAGATGTTTTAGATGCTGCCCACCTAGTTTTTGGGAAGTCCATAGTTTTACTGGAGACATGCTGCATTGTGGGGCGGGGGAGTGGGGGGAAAATACTTTTAGAGTTTTTAGCCTTGGGGATAAGAAACCATTGGCACCAAGAGTAAAGCTTTGGAAAATTAAGTTTTTCTCAAACTATGTTCTTGAGTGAACACAAATGGGAACTGTTCCAAGGTCAGCTGCAGGCAATGTTGTGAAATCAACAAAACATCAGTGTTTCTGCCCTCTCTTTTTAATGTCCTTTCTGCCCTCCACATCCTGCCTTCTCTGCCCACTTGAGATGGGCAGGGCCTCTCCAGAGACAGGATACAAGTCACTAGGGCAACCCTTGAGTTAGTATTTGCCTTGTAGCTCTTATGCACAAAAGCTTTTATCTATTTTTGAAAGCTATCTCAGACCTCAGTAAATGTAATGGGGAGGTTGTTATGGGGGGAAGAAACAATAACTACCAAATAATTGTTTTGTACATGTGATTTCATTTTATGAGAGACATTGGAGTGGTGGTTAAGAGCACAGACAATGGTGACAGGATGTCCTAGCTCAAATCCCTGCTCTGCCACCAGCTCACTGGGACCTTGGGCGGGCTGCTTAAACCCTCTCTGCCTCAGTTTCCTCATCTACAACATACGGATTGTTGGGAAGAGTAAATGAAAGATTACATCTCACTTAGATTCGTGTTTAGCATGCAGTCCAACTAAATAAATGTTAGCTATGACAATGATGTCTTGGTGGCATCACTCTTTTAGCTAAGTATATGCACCATCTTATTTAATCCTCCCAATGGCCCTGTGTGATAAGTATTATTGTCCGCTTTTAGAAACAGTAGAAATCAAGGCTCATAGAGAGGTGAAGAAATGGGCTTAGAGTATGACAGTAAGTGGCAGAGCCAAGATTTAAACCAAGATTCTCTGATTCTTAACCACTGTCCTGAGCTGGGAACCTCTTCTACTCACACAATGTGAGAACTGCTAGCATGAGAGGACCAACTACTTCGGAAATGATGGATTTGTGTCCCAAATGTGGCCTCGGGCATTTGTTACTTTCCATGCTGTTTGTTTTCTTTCATTATCAAAGAACATGAACTTACTCTGGTCCTGCTGAGGACTGTGGTTCATGAGGCCACAGAGTAAAGAGGTTCAAAGCATGGCTTACTCAGTCAGTGCTAGGGTCCCAGTATGTAAGCCCCTCCCTCTACCTTCTAAATGCCCACTGGTTTAGTGAGAGTTCTAGCACTTACCTCCCAGAGTTGTCATGAATGATCAGAGAGAAAGTGTCTACAGAGTCTTACAGACAGAGTGCACATGGTTTGGACACAATTTGGGTTAACCATTATTGCTACCCTCATTACAGTTACACACTGCTTAACAACAGGGATACCTACTCTGAAATCCACCGTTAGGTGGTTTCATCATTATGCAGCCATCATAGACTGCACTTAGCTTACTACACACCGGGGCTGTATGGCACACCAGCGTCATACCACTGTTGTATATGCGGTCCATCGTTGACTGAAACATCGTTACACAGCATATAACTGTATTTGCTTTCCATGAAAATATGCAAGTAAAATTTAGCCCCATTTAAGTAGAATGGAATCCTACTTTTTAGCTTTGGATTTCATAGCTTTAGAACTATGATTCTGAACACTGTCTTTGATTGTATATGTTTATATCACAAGGCAAGCTTATTTATGCATTTTCCACAAATATTTATTTATATCTATCATTAAATGTTTATGGAGTGCCTACTGTGCACAGGCCCTGGAGATACAGCAGGAAAGGACACGGACATGACCTGTCCCACTGATGCTTATATTCCAGGGAGGGCTGTGTCGTGATAGTCGGTACCTCTTCTGAACTCTGTTTTCCTTTTCTGCTGATTCTATAATAACACACTAAGGCAGATTTTTTGAAAACAAAACAAAGTCCAACCAACCTACAATCTCCTGTTTCTCCCCGCACCCCCCTAAAGGGGGCCTTCAGATAATATAATCCTGTCCACAGTTTATACACAGCCGTCATTTACATAGTTTTGCTTTTAGCTAGTTCGGGGTATTGACTAAAATATCCTTTGTTTGCTGGTAGTGAAAATAAAGGAGGTGCATCCATGTGTGTGTCTGTGGCTGGAAGGGGCCACTACCTATGTAATTAGACCCATGATATTACCAAGGAAACCAAATCCCCTTTAAAAAACATAACTCAGTGGATTAGACATTCATCTCAAAGTGGATGATAGCTTGTTTCAAAGATCCGCAGATAAATAGGAAGCTATAGGAAAAGCCCCAAATGCCCAGTTTAGTTCCTGATGTTAAATTGCAAATAAACTAAATCTAGGCTCCAGAGGGACCATTTTGGACCATTTGGAGTACCTTAAAGAAGCAATTACTTAGCCTCTGGATGCTCTGGAAGGAGCAATTCCCTTGTGGAAGAGGAGACCCAGACCCAGCAGGGAAGTTCACTGTATGAATTGTGCCACTTATTTAACTGCTTTTCACTTACTGAAATATTCAGTACCCACACGCAATGTAAATATATTTTAAACAAAACACTAAAGGGACGGCCCTTCTGGAGTGGGGTAAAAAAGAATGGAGTCTCTTGCTGCAAAAATGATTTCTCTCGTTGATTCTTGTCATCTCTTTTTGACATTTTTCTTCTCTCTTTGAACAGATGACCCTAAAGCCATTATTGCCAATCTCACGGTAAGTACTGATGTGACCAGGCCTCTGCTATTAGAGCAGCTTCCACATGCTCATCTCCTGTGTTCACCTCCCCTGTGGGGCGGGAGGAGCACTTTCCCCATTGCCCTGCATCCTGTATATTTGTTCTCCTTAGAGCTTTCAAAACTCCTGGCCTGTGGACAGCTGCAGGCTCCCTAATGGTCTTGGCAATGATACAAACAGACAGTATTTGATCTTTCCTCATTAGTACTGAACAGTATTCATTCAAGATTAAACAAATCCTTACTCTCTCTGAACCAGATCTGCCCACCACCCGGTTCCATCACTCCCCCATCCAGGATAGAGACCTTAAAAGCACATGAGGATGTAATCACATGGTCTTCAACATGTGTCCACCTCCCTTTCTTTCCACCTCCCACCCTTGATTGAAGCTGCTGGGAAAGGCCTTGGAGCTTGAATTGCTCTTAGTGAGTCAGGAATGTATCTTAAAAATGCCTTACTCCCCTCTGACAATAGCCTTCCATCTCCAAAGTTACCTGATCCTCTTTTAACCTATTTTTTTTCCAGTTTATATTATTTGAAAGAAGGTAACAAATCCCATTTACTCACTAACCTTTTCTTTGGCTTAAAACTTCCTTCAGCTTGCTAGAGAGAGACTATCCACACCTTTTTCTAGAAGACACTCCATCTAAAGTCCAGTTTTCATTTACATTTCAGTGTAAAAAACCAGATCAGCACTTTAAGCCTTACATGAAGCAGCACCTTCCCAAACGATTGCACTATGCCAACAACAGAAGAATTGAGGACATCCATTTATTGGTGGAGCGCAGATGGCATGTTGCAAGGTAACGTGGGCTTGGCTGGCCCAATTTCTTATCTGCATAACCAGCTCTTTGGCAACTGGAGTGCCTATAAGGTCCTCAGCCATCCTAAGAGGAACTCTGACCCTTTTCAAAGGGTTTTCTATGCTAAATAAAAAATTCGTGCTGAGATAATAATACATTTCTATTTTTTGGGTCTCAGCATCTCAGTGTTTCTCTCCTTTTCAATTTTTGAATTTACATTCTAGCCTCTATTCTTATTACTTGAGTAAGTGAAAAGTGTGACTGGGGCACTGCTTTGCCACACTGAACAGATTTGGTCTCAGTTGGCAAGACTTAGCCCATAGCAATGTTTATAGAGGAGTTCAGAACATGTTGTTAATCTTAAAACCTCTGTTACTGTGGACATGTTTTATTTGAGCTTAAAAATTTTCAGTTGTTTATCTTTTTTGAACTACCAAAGATTCCAATATTGAAGAGTCCATTTCCTGCTCTTGAATCTTTTGTAAAACGTGCCTTCCGGAAGCTCTAACCATTTCCAAAGAGTTAAGCATTTAAAGTTTATCCATTTTCCACCCAAACCTGACAGCAGCCCCTTCCCACTCACTCTTATTCTGACTTTCTCCTTTTAAAAAAGTGCTGAGAATCAATCTGTAGTAATGACTAAACAGCTTCTATATGCACTGTAGCAGAGCTCTTTAATGAGTTTCTGAGGGAGAGAAGATAAGGAGAAAATGTGTATTCTCTAGGAACTTACATCAATATGGAACACATGGAGAGACACATGACATCATAGTCCATTGTGACTGTCAGGGGGGTACATAGAGTTAAATATGTAAGAATATGCAGAGAGATGTATGAAGACCAGAAATAATTGAAATAATTTAGGGCAGACATGGGGAGTCTTCATGGAAAAGTGACAAAGATATGACCAAATGGCTTGGCTGAGTATGTCCTCTGCAGGACCATTTATGTATGGGTGGCTTAGAAGAGAGAGCAAATTTGGCACACTTGATAGATTTATATGAAGTAAATGTGGTTGTTGAGTGGAAGTTGAATGAAAGATGATGACAGTTAAGCAAATTAGCACTAAAGCCAGACATTTTAATTAGCAGCAAATTTTTTAACTCTTGCATTGTTGTGTTATTATATGTTCATATCTTATTAACCTAAGCTGAAAGCATTTTTCTTAAGGGTGGAGATCCAAATGCTTAATTTCTTTATTTTCCCCTAAGCATTTTAGTTCAGTGTGATGTACTTAGCAAATATTTGTATTAATAAACATGAGCTCTGGTCAGTGGGAGTCATTCCATGCACTGAAAGGTTAGTTGATGGTTTGATTCCTGGTCAGGGTGAATGTCTGGGTTGCGGGCTCCATCCCAGGTAAGGAGCGTGCAGGAGGCAGCCCATTGATGTTTTGCTCTCACATCGTTGTTTCTCTCTCTCTCTCCTTTTCTCTGTCTCTAAGAAGTCAATAAAAATATTTTTTAAAAATGAAAGTTCTTTGGAAAAGTGCTACATGACACTTAAGCAAAAGGAGTCTTCTTGTCACAAAGAAAGTCAAATGGTTTTGATGTATACAGAATGATGTTTTTCATTTTCTGTTTCTGTATTGAGATAATTATATAGGTGAGGCTGGGCTTTTGTTACATATGTCACTATTACCACTCAGTTATACTCTTTAGTTGTATTATATCATAGGTAAAGTTGAATGCAAACATTTTTATAGAACACAGATCTTCATTCATTGATTAAACATCACATATTTAAAAGTGCCTACCATGTGTTTAGCATTGAGCCTAGTGACGAGTATAGAGAAGTGAGCTGGAAAACATGGTCCTAGACTGGAGAATCTTATGATCTCTGAGCTGAAGCACATAGGCAGACAGAACATTGCCTGTGACAGGTGCTTTGCTTCGTCCACAATGTACAAAGCACAAGGTACAACAAGGAGGGCACCGTGACTTCGGTTCAGAGGTACACATTTGTCCTGGACTGATTGTCAAAGCAAAGGCATGTGGGAGAAACAAACAGCATTGCCTTTTTATCACCACAGGGATGATGCAATTAAAATAGAGATAAATATGCTTGGAACATCTCTTCTTAGAGATTCTTTGAGCACTGAACTTGGCTTTTTATCAGAGTGATTTTATGTGAAATCCTGACTGATGGTGCAATTATTTTGATGTAGGAAACCTTTGGATGTTTATAAGAAACCATCGGGAAAATGTGTTTTCCAGGGAGACCATGGCTTTGATAACAAGGTCAACAGCATGCAGGTATGAGCAAAGAACTGGTATTGGTGATTTTCAGGAATGATGGGGAATGGAGGTGTGAGTGAAGGTACACGGTATTCATAAGTAGGGGAAGAGTTACTACTGGATATTAGCAATGTCTAATTGTTCTTTTCTTATCTTTGGAAGACGGTTTTTGTAGGTTATGGTCCAACATTTAAGTACAAGACCAAAGTGCCTCCATTTGAAAACATTGAACTTTACAATGTTATGTGTGGTAAGTCACTTACTATTAATCAAAGCCAATGAAGCAATCTTGAGTTAACATATGAATGTCCTCAAAGTCAGAGAAAGAAATGAGGTGACTTCTTTTTTGGGACCACCTCATCCCCCTGCAAAAATAATACTGCCCATTGGTTTGAAGGACAGAATACCATTCCCTACTATGGCTTCTGTCTTCCTCCACCAGTTGACTAATGAGGGGTTTTCATCATGTTGCTGTTGGCAGCCTTTGGCTGATCCAACATAGCATTACAGTTTGACACCACCGGTCAGAGACCTAGTGAAGCAAGAGTTCTGCACAGAGCTCTCTCCCACCTCCATCTATCGTATTGCAGTTCAGTTAAAATTTTGCCAGCCTGCATCCTGGCCAGCTATTTATGTACTCCTAATTATTTTTCTTCCTTGAACTTCTAGTTGCTGAATGAGGACAACTTTTCCTATTTAGTAAGGGAGTGCCAGTCTGGTGGTTAAAGGGGGAGTCTGAAAGTCGGGTCTCCTGGGTTCTTTTCCCAACTTGGCTGCTAGCTCTCCCTCTCTGCCTCTCAGCTTAGGCAAGTCACTGTGTGCCTGCTTGGCACCCATTCACTTGCAATGAAGTCAGTCTGTTCATTTCACAGTGACACTTCAAGGCCTAGGGCCAAAGCCTCCTCTTGTCCCTGTACTTCTGTGGAGTGCATTACAGGGCAGGCCAGAGGTTATTTATTGATTATAAGACTCATTTCAACATTTGGGATACAAAGTTTCATAGAGATGCAGAACAGCATGACACTGATAGTCTTTGGGTTTCTTCACTTTTTCTTTTTGGGAATGTCTGTCTATGACCACGCAGTGAACATGCTGTTTCAGAAAGCTGTGGCAAGACGTGCCAGGCTAGAATGATTCAGAGAGTAAGAACGGAGTGTCTACTATCTAAATTTAGTTTTATCCCATTTTGATTTATGTTCAGAGTTTTCAGACTCTTGGAAGGTGAATGGTTTTGGCTTCCACCATATCTCATCCAAAAATATTTACAAAGCCCCTGGCTTTTTTTCTTCTCATCAGATCTCTTGGGATTGAGGCCAGCTCCTAACAATGGGACCCATGGAAGTTTGAATCATCTCCTGCGTACTAATACCTTCAGGCCAACCATTCCAGAGGAAGTCACCAGGCCCAGCTATCCAGGGATTATGTATCTTCAGTCTGATTTTGACCTGGGCTGCACCTGTGATGATAAGGTAGAGCCAAAGGTAGAAATAATAGTTATGTTTATCGTGGAGGAGGTTGTTGGGTATAGAGCAGTGTTGTCCACTAGAACTGTCTGTAATATGTAAATGGTCTATATCTGTGCTGTCCATAATGGTAGCCACTGGCCAGATGTGGCTTTTGAGCACTTGGAATGAAATTTTTAATTTTGCTTAATTTAATTATTTATGTTGAAAGAGCCATATGTGACTTATGCCTACCATATTGGACCACATTTCTGTACCACTATAGGTATAGAAAGTGAAGGGCAAAAAGTAAAATTTGTTAAGCTATTTTGTGGGTTCAGAATTCCCAATGAATGACTTGGAATTTTCTTTTTTTCAACCTGGATCATGTGTCTATTAGTCATGTCCCAATAGGAAATAGATGGCCCATGCAAAAGGGGTTTTTAAGAGTTTAAAGGGTCTATTTCAAGGCTGAGCAGTATAGAGGGATGTCATTAAGGGATAGTGAAGAACCCTGGGGCCAACAGGGGACCAGTCCTAGGCCTGAACAATTAGAGGCGGAGCAGTTAAGAAACATGGAGTGAGAGCTTATAGGAAGGAACTATGGAATTTGGTAGATAGGTGCAGCCTACTATAACCTTGTAGGGAGTAAAGTTGGGGAATACATACCCCTGTTGTCTTTCCTTTAATCCCCTGCTTGTGCCTCCTATTGGTAAAGCCCAACAAGATGCCAGAGAACAAGCTTGCTCTTCTGATCTATTCTGAGAGGTCAGTTTCTCAAGGCACAGAGAAGAGAAGGGAAAGGTACAACCTGGATGGTGATGGTGCTGGTGGTGGTGCAAATAGAGACTACTCAGCACATCGTGTTTGGACAGTTTTGAATACCAAACTACTAGTGTTAACAATAATTAGTTGAGTTTTGTATTTATCAAAGACCTTTATATTTGCCAATCAGTGCTTCTGACAGTAAGAAACTATGGTGTTGCCACACTGAGTTGATGTGATTCCAACACAAAGCAAAGAAATGGGTTATTTTTGCATGTGTGATTTTATTATGGGTAAATCTGTGATCTTTCTATTATACCTCAAAGAAATGTAAACTAGTTCTTCTAGTGCCCCATCCCACCCCCTACCATTTGTTATTTCCCAGAATCCCTACAGGCTTAGGAGCCACAGTTTGAGATTTTACCACTGGAGGAATTCAATTTGTCCTTTATCACCCATCTCCTTTTTTGTTGTTCTTAATTTTTGCTCCTGACAAGAACCAATGAGGGTAATTACTCTCAGACCTCAGCTGGAGAAGTTGCATTGCCAAAGTCAACAGGAAGTGGTTTTGGAAGTGGAATCCAGTTATAACCTTAGAGGAATCTATTAGTTGAATCTTGTTTTCCGAATTAACTTTCTTGTAGAGAACAATACATATTTTGGATATGTTATCTTAAGCCATATTAGAGGAATAATGAATTGTCTTTATTTTGTCTATGGGTTTCCCCAAAAGACTACCTTCCTTTTCTTAAAACACAACAACAGTCCAAGCTGGTTTGGTTCAGTGGATCGAGCGTTGGCCTGCGGACTGGAGGGTCCTGGGTTCGATCTGGTCAAGGGCACATGCCCGAGTTGTGGGCTTGATCCCCAGTAGGGGGCATACAGGTGGTAAATCATCATTGATGTTTCTATCTCTCTTTCCCTTTCCCTTCCTCTCTGAAATCAATAAAAATATATATTTAAAAAACAACAACACCACAGACATATTGAAAAGGTATAGAGATTAATAAAATGACTACCTCAATACATACATCATGAGAAAGAAAACATTACAGATTCAGTGGAAGCTCCTTGTGTACCTGCCCTCCCCCCAATCCCACTTTTGGCCTATTCCAAAGGTAACTAGTATTCTGAATATAGTGTATAATTGTCATGCAGGTATCTATACTTTTACTTTATACACATGCATCTCTTAATTGATATATTAATTAATCTTCAGCATATTTCCCTAAAATAACTTATAGTAGAGTTTTGCATATTATAATTTTTATGTAAGTGCTGTTAAACTATGTGTTCTGAAATTTGTTCATTATCGTGTTTTTTTGAGATTTATACATGTCAATACATGAAGTTTTAGCTAATTCAGTTTTACTTTTATTTATTACTAGAGGCCCAGTGCACAGATTTGTGCACTGGTGGGGTCCCTTGGCCTGGCCTGTGCCTTCTCACAATCCGGGACCCCTCAGGGGATGTCAGACTGCCAGTTTTGACCCAATCCCCACAGACCAGGCCAAGGGATCCCACCGGTGCATGAATCCATGCTCTGGGCCTCTAGTATGCATATAAGATCTTTGGTTAATCTCTCCCCACCCTCCCCTCTTCCCTCTGAGATTCGTCAGTCTGTTCCATGTTTCCATGCCTGTGCATTGAGCGTCTGCCCCCTGGTGGTCAGTGCACGTCATAACTAATGGTCAAACAGTCACTTAGGCTTTTATATATATAGATTATTTTTAAAAATATTTTAATTGATTTTTAAAGAGAGAAGAAGGGAGAGGGACAGAGAGAGAGAGAGAAACATTGATGTGAGAGTGAAACATCAATTGGCTACCTCCTGCAGGCTCCCCACTGGGAATTGAGCCCACAACCTGGGTATGTGACCTAACGGAATAAACTGGCAACCTTTCCGTGCATGGGACAACGCCCAACCAACTGAGCTACACCAGCCAGGGCTCACTTCTACTTTTAGTAGTTAATTTTTAATTGGAAAAATATGTCATAGTGATTTTATTCATTTTTCTATTTGAGAACATTTGGTAATCTCCAATTGTTAGCTCCTCCAATAATGCTACAATAGACATTATTGCAAAGTCCTCTTGTACACATATGCTAGATATATCTTTCAGATATATAGTGAAGGAGAGAGTTGCTGAGCCATTTCTTTTCAGAATTGCTGAGGCATTATCTTTTCAGCTTTTGAAAAAGCAATTCCATAAATTAGTTGAGGAATCACTTTAATGTACCTAGGGATTAATATGAAATATTTAGGCACTATTTGAATTAATTTACCTACCTGTGCCCAAATAATCATTATTACCAGCATGGAAGGTTGGTACCATGATTATTCAGTTTAATAAAAGGAAAAACCAAAGTCATGGAGAGATTACAGAAGATGCCCATGACCATAGAACTTCAAGGAAGTGGATGTCAATTTGAGATAAAATTGTTTTTTGTTTTTTTTTAAAAATATATTTTATTGATATTTTTACAGAGAGGGAGAGGGATAGAAAGCTAGAAACATTGATGAGAGAGAAACATCGATCAGCTGCCTCCTGCACACCCCCCACTGGGGATGTGCCCGCAGCCAAGGTACATGCCCTTGACCGGAATCGAACCCGGGACCCTTCAGTCCACAGGCCGACGCTCTATCCACTGAGCCAAACCGGTTTCGGCTTGAGATAAAATTGTAATTCCTCTACAGAGTTTATCATATTGATAGGATTTAGGATCTTGATTTGAATTTAGCAAGCTATTAAGTAGAGACAAAGATGCAGAAAAGAAGGAATATTTCTGATTTGCTTTCTTTTCTCTTTCCTTTTTCTGTATTTCACACATGAAGAACAAATTGGATGAGCTCAACAAACGCCTTAATATAAAAGGGTCCACAGAAGGTAAGGGGTTGATGGAAAAAGCAATCAGATACGTTTTGTTTTCTAGTTTTCAAAAATTTAAGAGACTTCTTTACTTCATAGTGTAAGCACAATATTTTTTAAATTCAAATTTGGATTGCAAAATGATTTCAATATCCATCTGGCAAAGGGTATTGGTTTATTCTATGTACACAGATGCCAGCTGTGTAATAGAAAAATTGCATTATATATTTTTTCTTCAATAACTTTTCAGCCCTTTAAAAAACAAACATACAGTTGTGTAGCTGATGGGTCATAAGTTAAAGAAGGTGCTGATGGGAACTTCGATGAAGGGACTGAAAGTCACAATTACAAATAGTAGCCGCTGGTACCTATATTGTAGCTCACTTACCTGGTTCATGGAGAGTCAAGTGTGTCTGTTGTGGTGGGGAGAGATAGACAGAAGGAACCAAATCAGAACTCCCTTTTCACACAAGGATCACATTGAGCCCTAACTTATTCTCTTATTTTATGTCTAATGTTAATACACATGTGTTAGTCAACTTTTGCAAGCTTGTGATAAAAAAATAACTTCAGTGATTTATACCAAGAAAGCTGTATTTTGTGCTCACATTTCAGCATGTTGACTATAGGCTAAGTGTGGGTCTGCCTCATTATTCTGGAATCCAGGCAGAAGGAGTAGCCCCTAGCTGAGAGGTGCCCTTTTCATGGCTGAAGGAAGGAGGAATGACAGAACCATGGAACGGGTCTCAGACTTCTGCCATTATGAGGCATTTGTTAACTTCACAGTTCACTGGCAAAAGCAGGGCACATGAAAACAGTGGAGTGAATAAGTATATTCTGTTGATGGAGATATGGTCCTGAAGTCACATGGCAGTGGGCAGAAGTAATAATTAAGGACAATAACGCATCTACCCCACAAGCCCTTTTATCTGGTTTTGAAATTCCAGAAAATTAGAAGAAATCAGAAGGGGAGGAAAATACTTCCATGCAGTTTATTGCAGTAGATGGGTTAGTATCTTGTAACAGCGAGGAAATGACTAAAAGTCTATTAAAAAGTAAGTGGAACTTAAGCACAGCAGCCCCCAGTCATGCAGTAAAGATGCGGAGTCACTGTCTCCTGAGAGCAGTACTTGAGTTATTAGCTGACATGTGGTTCTGTTTATCACATGTGCTGTTTCCAATCTGATGAAGTCAAGGTTAAGGAAACCAGTAGAAGATTTTATTTACTTATTTTCCCTCTTTATAAAGATCTTCATCTTGTTTCTTCTTCCCTTTCTGCATCATCCCCTTCCGCCCCCCTTCTTCTTTGATCATAGAACACAGACTCTGACATATAATTGGAAGAAAACAGCTTTGAAGATAGGGTTTGGTTGGTGGAAGGTACACAGATCCTTCACACATTCTAGAAGTCATTTGAAATGTTTGACATCTAACCCCTAGTGCACTTCAGTGTCATTATAATTAGAAATACAGTCAAACCTCTCAGTCTCAAATGTCTCCCATCTCGAACAGTTCTGTTCTTTACCAAGTTATTCACAGAAAAAATGTCTGGGTTATTTAGCCAAACTTGTTTCGACCTGACAACCCTTTCATGCTGATACCTCAGCACAACAAAAATTGTCTCTTAGGCAACAAACAAAGGAGAGAATGCTTTCGTTGCTGGTAAAGTCAATGATTAGCACAATTTTAAAACATAAAGAGGCCATCGAGAGTGCTAATGTTGCTAAGGGTGTGAAAAAAACAATGATCACAGGCAATTGAAGAGGTAGAAAAACTGTTGTTTATTTGAATAAACAAAAAGCTGTTAGCCAGTGACAGCCATACAAGAACAAGTAAAGATGCTGCATCCTGATCTGAAAGACACCCCCGCCCCCAACAAGGGCTGAAGGTGATTCCTTTAAGGCTTGTAGGGGGTGGCTCTATCAATTTAAGGAAGGAATTGTTTATTTATAGATTAAACAGTACATTAAACATGTACTGTATATAAGAAAAGTTAAAATGGAATTATTTGGGGGTCTGGAGGAGATTAATTAAATTTACATTATTTCTAATGGGAAAATATGATTCAGTTTTCAAACATATCGCTTCTCTAACAGCCTTCAGGAATGAATTAAGTTCGAAACCCAAGGTTCCACTGTATTGGAATGTTGCCAGGGTCAAGGGGTGTGGAAGCTCACGATTTGAGTCTTTCAATATACCATCACCAAGACAGAGAAATAATACTGAGATGTTTCTCTCCCAAAGTCACTAATGAAACAGGGAATTATGATAACTTTAAATTGAATCCCCTGTTTTTGCTGATTCAAGTTCTGGCTCTTCCTGGCACTAAAACATTTCCATCTGGGGGGGAAAAAATCTGCATTTAGTTTGTTGGTGGCAGTGTGCTCATGTGACAAGACCAGCCCCACAACTCATGCTCAGTAGCCTCAGACTTCTGAGTGTGAAAACCAGAGGTGTGTCTCAAGGTGAGTCACTACCTTTCAGAGCTGGCGGAACTATAGTTAGACCTCACCCATCCATCCCCCTGCTCAGAGGTGAGCCTAAGTGTCTTATTTCAAGATGATTTTACATCACTGGAGCTTAAAATGTATATACGTTCATGCAAATGGGCCCTCAAGGGCATTTGTAGAGTTCTCACCGTGGGTTGGAAACTAATTTCTCTGAAACGTCTGGTTCCCGTCCGTTGTGTCATCTCAGTTAGATATGACTTCACATTGGTGACCGAAAATATTAGGGGAGGATCCTAGTGGCACATCTCCTTTGTCTGTTCATGGCCTATTGGGATAGCCTTTATTGATACAAGAGAGACTTTAAAACTCACATGCAATAAAAATAATTATATTTCCTTTCTTACTATGTGCAAAGCATGTCCTAATTTAGTGTCTAGAATGTATATAAGCCTCAGTAGTCCCTTTCTTGTCTCTTTCTGTTTCTCTGTCTCTTGGTCTTTGTCTGTCTTCTTAAGGATCCTACCTCCATCATTTCTTCAGCAGCAAAGTGACATTTTTCGTGATCTGAGTTCTTTCTCATCTTCATGGTGTTTCCTGGGTCCTAAATCTAGTCTCCCTCCTGAAGTATTCAATGTCTGCTCCACTAGAGTAGAAGCTCATGAATTCAAGTCAGTGTGTGTGAGAGTACATGTACATGGTAGGAGTAATTGCTTCCCCTTTCTGTATATCTGTGAATATATATTGAAACCTTTAGGCATTTTTCAGACCTAAAGTTCTATCCAAATATCAAGTTTTATTACTTTTACTCCTAGTTTTTTTAAACACACCTGTATGTAGCTGATTTTTTTTCAGAATGAATGATGTGCTATGCACATTCCATTTGTAACATTCATATGTGGCTATTTTAATGTCATCTGCCAAAAAAATATACATCTAGTATACAATACCCACGTGTAAAAACTGTACGTAACAGTAGTGAAACAACCCAGGAGTTCTATTTGAGGTAACAAAAGAAAGGTATAGTAGATTAACCTTAGGCAATATTTTGCCAT
Source organism: Plecotus auritus (assembly GCF_963455305.1). NCBI lineage: Eukaryota > Metazoa > Chordata > Mammalia > Chiroptera > Vespertilionidae > Plecotus > Plecotus auritus. The sequence continues at coordinate 26,982,038 of NC_137777.1, read as the reverse complement.
AAATATTTTGCTATAAATCTTTAAACTATCACAGAATAAAGTCCTTTACTAAAAATGAAGAGGAAGAATACATAATCTTCAAAAAACAGTCATCTTAACTGCTTGCTAAAGCCTTAATATTTCTAGACATGTGGTGAATTCTGGATCTTAATTAGATGACTGTTGTTTCTGAATCACATGTACTTAATGTCTTGGCAAACTTACTGTGCAATGAAAACTCACTTGTTTGAGAGATTGAATCAATGGATGAATGAATGGACAAAATGGAAATTTAAAATCTCCCAGCAAGCAATCTGGCACTCGAGCGAGGTAAATTTTCACTGTAAAAAGAATTGCACTATTTATTTTTACCTTAATCTTTCTCTACTTACATTGCTATGAAAATGTTTTATATTTTCTCAGTCAGTTTGACATACACTCTTATCTTTGTGAAAAAAGGAATTAAAAATAATTATACCTATATATGTTTGGCTCTCTGTCACACAGAATAGCAATTCATTTGGATAAGATAAATGACTTACACGTTGGTAATTCTTTTTTTTTTATGTCAAATCTCATTTTTTTTTTATTGAAATCTACATTTGAGTCGCAGAACTTTGAATTCCACGTTGGTAATTCTTGTTAACTTTAAAGCATAGTCTAAATATGACTAGAGAGGGAGTCTCTGTTACTTGTGCTAAAGTGTTTCTGTGTGTGTGTGTATCCTTGTGTGTGTTTTGGGGAAGAGTTGGGATAAATCATTATATAGTATAATTGTTTATGAATTATAGTAGGATTCAAAGGTGAATCAGATGGAATAAGCATTGAATTTTAATAACCTTTACCCACCAATATTTCTTTAACTGCAACTCTAACTACTACAACTACAACTACTTTGGGTCAAGACTAGCTTTACATATTTGTCTCCAAACAGTGCAACACCCCTGGAAGAGATGAGACCTTGGGAGGTTAAATTACAGAATCACAAAGCTATTAGGAGCTGAGATGGGTTTTAACTCTAGTTCTACATGACACTAAAGGCCCTGTACTGTTTTGTGAAAACTCCTTACTCTAAGAGACTATGTCGGGAGAGAATCTGGGTATTGTTATGTAGTTGAATTATTTTATGCAAATCATTCATCTCTAGTTCTTTCTCAGTAAAATGGAGATGAATTCATCTGCTTAGTCTATCTCTTGGGGTTATGTTTGGCAGGTCATATTAGAAATCTACTTCTTTAGAGTCATAAAGAATAGTATTTTAAAAAACAAAACAAGCATTCAACAAGTATTTACCAAGTAGATATTTATCCAACAAGTATTTACCAAGAAGATAGTATGTGGTTGATATTATTGGAGTTAGAGAGATAATAAATAAAATAAATAAAATGATATTCTTGTTCTTCTTCTTATTTTATTGTGAGATATAGCCAGTTAAGGAATTACAATGTAGTGTCTTAAGGGTTGAGGTAAGCAAGAAGAAGACATGAATAGAGGCATTGAATCTAATTCCAGAGGAGGTTGACATGGTAGTAAATGATAGTAGGCACTTGCAAGGCAAGGAGGAGAAAGGGAGGCAGGAAAAAGAAAGATCGTGGGTAGAGATTTTGTGGTAAAATGTAAGAGTACATTATTGTGGACATTTTAAAAATCACAAAAAGGATGAATTTTCATGTGGTTCTTACATTAGCCAGCTAATGTCTGAGACTATGAATCAAGAAGCTGAGGAGGGAAGAGAAACACAAGCTCAAATCTAGGTGGCCAAATTTTGGGAGACATGAAGAATGAGCATTGGGGAAGTCCACACCACTTAAAAAGATTTGACTCATAGTATTTTGCCAAGTGTGGTATCTGAGGGAGAACCTTGGCATGTACCCCAAATGCCAGAGACTATTGTAAACAGGGAACTGGGGTGTGGTATGAAGGCTCTATCTGAAATTTCATGGAGTAGAGACCTAACTAGGAAGATATGGACTGTGTTAGGTCCCTATCAAGAAATCACAACAAATATATTTCCAAAGCAGAGACTCTCGGACGTGTCTCCAGGTAACTGGTCTCAAGATAAAGAGTTTATGTGTCCACAGACTGAGATTCAGTCACACTCTTTATGGCTCACGGTAGGGACATTTGCTAAACAGAAATGCAATGGGTGGCTTACCAGAGTAGCAGAGTCAGGTTGTGATGTCATACAGAGTAGCAGTCAGGCTGTGACCAAGAATCTGTGGTTATTTGAAACTCTGATAAACTGGAAAAGGAAAATCTAAATTTTGATTCTGGATTTCAAAGTTTGTGTTTCTTGGTTGGATTTTAGAAAACGCTGAAACCACCACATTGTTTTTTTTCTTCATGACATATTTGCCCAGTTAACAACTGAGAAAAAAGTAGTCCATATGATATATCTGTGCTTCAGCTGTGTGCCAAAAATCGCAGTTGTGCATAGTTTGGAAGCTCTGAAGCACACATTTCTGAAGAAAATTGAATCTACATGTGGAGCAGAAGAGATGGAGTAACTTAACTGAGGAAATCTTTCAGGAGAAAGTGAATCTTAAGATGCCTCTTCCCCTCCTCCCTCACCCCCCTTTCTCATGTCTTTTCCATGAGGGCTGAACAATGTGACCATATTATTTGTCATCCACTTTTGAGTATGGAAAGAAGCACTATTAACAATTATGCCAAGGCAATGGCATAAACTGGGATGTGGGGTCAACCTGGCTTAGCTTCCTATGTTCTGTGAGGACTGTACTGATGCCACCTCACCCCCATCCACGGCATTCATCACGCTTTGTGTTCCCATTACGCTCTGTAGATATCTGTAATATGGAGTGCCATGTTGGTCTCTCCCCTTGAACTGTGAGCTTTTTGAGGGTAAGAGCTCTATCTTAATTATCTTTGCCTAGTATTTCTATTCTATAGCCCGAGGGCTGGCACAAAAAATGTACGCATTGATGAGAGGGAATATATTAATGAAAAATGTGAAGGTAGATAGATGACAGGATTGGTGGAGAAATTATTCCTGGTAGAGAGAAAGGGCTCACATGTATAAAAGCATAGCGTTCCTAATGATTATGAGCTGAGTGTTGCAAATGAATCAGCCTTTGTGGAATGGAGTATCATGGTGAAAAATGGCGATAGGTGATGAGGACTGGTGGGGGGTGGGGGGGCAGAGTTGGTAGAGTCTATTGATTGTCCCAAACTATTATTTGGTGGCTGCTCTAAGGAGGGGTGTTCCATGGAGAGACAGGGCTGCTGCCACCCCTTAATGGAATAGACCGAACGCTAGGTTTACATTTGAATTTGGAAGAATGTGTTTGGTAAGCATTAAAATTTGAATGATAAAAAAAATAATAGCTTCTCAAAGAATTTTGATACTTCTGCTTCCAGCTGAAACCAGGAAATTCAGAGGCAACAAAAGTGAAAACAAGGAAAACGTTAATGGAAATTTTGAACCTAGAAAAGGTTTGGTTTGAGTTTTGAAGGAAAGTCTGACTTTGTTTACTGCCCCCAAGTACTACTGTTATGATTTGCTGGCTTTTTTGTTGTAATTGTTCATTATATTTCATTTATATAATATGATCATATTATGTCCTAATTCTTCCGGATGGGTCCCCAAATTTAGCTGCTTAACCAAAGCTCCTACATTTACTGCAGTGCTGAAACCAGACTACGCAGAACGGGCTTGTGCTGTAACAGTGTGGGCCGCTTTGCCTCAAATCAGCAGTTTTACTTGGGGAGGGTCTTGCAAAGTATTCTAGGAAAAGTTTCCTCTGTTACTTGCATAGATGGGCAATACTTTAATTAAAGCAACATGTATAAATAATTTAATAAGTGACTGCCAGAACTGATTTTCTCTAATAAAAATAAGCATAAATATACTTTTTTGATGATCACTTAGGGAATTGTGAATTGCCTAAAACTCAATACCTCAATCTTTAAATATTTCGGTCTGTAAGACCCCAATTTCCAAGAATCTATGGAAGTGCTGACTTCAGCCCATCCAAACTGGGCAGATCAAGCTCCAGGCAGCTATTGCTGGTGTGGAATGAAAGTTTGCACACGAAACTGCTATCTCTTCCTGGAAGAGTGAGATTTCAGACCTTATTTTTCCCTAAGAGAAGAGCTTTCCCTTGGAGGTCTGAATCTATATTCTGGGGTCTTCACCAAGTTCTTTCGTCACTGATGACCTCCCCTCTTCTGTATTGAAAGGATGCTTCTAAATGCCCACTTATTTTATCTATACATGTTTCTTTAAGTTCTTACCTAAAGAGTTTTCCTCCATGTGATGAAGCTGCTTACTTTAAATGCTCATTACTACTCACTGTTTATGCCGAAATAATGCATATTTGAGTTGCTGTTTGCAACTAATGATCAAAGGGTGCCTTCCTCTTAATTAAATCATTGGTTAATTTGATGAGCCTTTTCAGGGGTCAAATGAATTAATTCCACCAAAATCAATCCTATTGACTGCTCATTCTGCTGAATCATTTCAAAATTCGCTAACCACGTTTCCTTCCTATACAGATGAAAATCCTTTACAACCGAAAAAAAGCATGAAAGTAAATATGGCACTTGCATAATAGTTTTGATAACTGTAAGCCTTGACCCATACTTAGGTAATCAGATAAACCACAAAGTGTTAGGAAAGTACTTGATTCAATTAAGGAGAAGGAGCTCTACATTATTAATAAGTAAGCAAGCAAATTTTGGATAACTGGACTCTTCCAATGTTTCTTTAACATTTGATGTAAAGTTTAATTTGTGTTTAACACAGTTTATTTTTTTTTTCTAGAGAGACACCTCCTCTATGGACGCCCTGCAGTGCTTTATCGGACTAGATATGATATCTTATATCATACAGATTTTGAAAGCGGTTATAGTGAGATATTCCAAATGCCACTCTGGACATCATACACTGTTTCCAAACAGGTCATTGAGAAAATTGGGTTTTATACAATTCTTCATGTGATTACATACCTTGCATTCATATTATAATTGCTTGCTTAACAGAATTTTGCCTTAGGAAAGATTTTAAATTTTTTTCTTATGGAAAAAACATCCTATGTTGAATCTATTGCAAGATATTTTGAACTGGACTTTATGCAATGTTCTAATAATGTCTTGGTAATATGTTAAATATTAAAGGGGACATACTAATTATTTTTGTTACTTTTACTATGCTTGTCATTGCCCAGTAGTTACAGAAGTCACCAAGATTTGTTTGTTTTCATAGACTTTATTTTTTAGTGTAGTTTTAGGTTTATAGCAAAATGGAGTGGAAAAGACAGAGAGTTCCCATATATCTACACCCTTACATACACACAGCCTCCCCACTATCAACATCCTATTTGTTTTTTTTAAAAAATATATTTTTAATGATTTCAGAGAGGAAGGGAAAGGGAAAGAGAGATAGAAACATCAATGATGAGATCACCCTACTGGTGATCAAGCCTGGAACCTTGGCATATGCCTTGACCGGCAATCAAACTGTGACCTCCTGGTTCATAGGTCGACGCTCAACCACTGAGCCTGCTGGTCAGGCCCTATTTGTTTGTTAATAAAAGTTTTATATTGGAGTTTCAGTTGTGATGAAGATAAGTTGATATCAGGAATTAGACACTTTTATTTGACAGTTGAAGATATGTTTTTAATTTCTAAATACAACTGAGCACTTCCACTTACCCCAAACACAGCTTCTTGTTAATTTGTACTGTGTGTGTGTGTACTGCTCCGGCGTACAATATGCATGTACAGTCTTTCTTTTCATAGAGACCAAGTTTACATTATTTCTCAGAGTATTATTTTTTAACTATCTTCTGTGGCATCCCATTTATTATTTCAACAGTGGGACTCCTGCTGTATATATTGTTTTACTTAAGATTTTATCAAGAGAGTTCTGCTGCTAAATAGATAAGTGTTTGAAAATTACTGGCTTACTATATTTGAACTGAGGTCTTTTTTATTTTTAAGGAGTCAGTATATCAGAATATGAGTTACAATAAAAGCTAGATGGGTTTGGATGCTGCAACAGAATAGACTGGTTTCAGCATGGCACTGTCAGTTGGATGTTGTCTTTGTGATGGCATTACTGACCACCTCTGACTCACCATGCAGGCGGAGGTCTCCAGCATCCCTGAGCATCTGACCAATTGTGTCCGGCCTGATGTTCGTGTTTCTCCAAGTTTCAGTCAGAGCTGTTTGGCCTACAAAAATGATAAACAGATGTCTTATGGATTCCTCTTCCCTCCTTGTAAGTTACAAAGTATCAGGATCTGACCGTCCTAGAGGGGTGTAATTTTGTGGAGTCTGGAGTGTGCAACTTGGTATTTAAGACTTCAGCGGTTTCAGCTTTTCTTCAGGAGAGCTGCTCAAGAGACTGAAGGGATGACCTTCTATGGGATCCTTCCAAAACTGGCCAGAAAAGAGACCAGCTTTCACAAATCCTATTCTCCAGGGGAATTCTAAACTGCAAGGGAATATTCTGTGTGCCTCCTCATATCATTAAATGGGAATCTGAAAGTGAAATAGTAAATCATTAAGACATTATCCTGTATAATAAAAGGGTAATATGTAAATCGACCAAACGGCCGAATGACCGGTTACTATGACGCGCACTGACCACTAGTGGGGTAGATGCTCAATGCAGGAGCTGCCCCCTGGTGGTCAGTGTGCTTCCATAGGGGGAGCGCCACTCAGCCAGAAGCCGGGCTGACGGCTGGTGAGCTCAGTGGTGGTGGTGGGAGCCTCTCCTGCCTCTGTGGCAGCGCTAAGGGTGTCAGACATCCCCCGAGGGCTACTAAAGGGTACAGACTGGGCTGAGGGAACCCCCCCCACCAGTGCATGATGTTGTGCACTGGACCTCTAGTTATTTAAATAATAGTATAGAGGTGATCTCTTAAAAATAACATGAAGCCCTTTAATTATCTCTCATTAGCTTGATGACATTTTTTTAAAGTCCAAATTACACTAGTGAAATCAAGGACTTCTTTCCACAATATTTAAGAGACCCAAGACTAGGTAGGAAGAAAAAATATTATAAAAATTTTTTGAGAGAGAGCTTCTGACTGAAGGAAAGAGATTCAGTGGGGGGTGGGAAGTAGGAAATTCTATATAAAGTAAGGATTGAGTAGGAATAAAAGAGTAGATTCATCCACTTCCGGCTGTTTGGATTATTTTAGAGGATTGATTTTTTAAATTGATATAGGTTTTGGTAAGTAATGGACACTGTTCGTTTTTCTAATGTTTAGATCTGAGCTCTTCAACAGAAGCTAAATATGATACATTCCTTGTAACCAATATGGTTCCAATGTATCCTGCTTTCAAACGTAAGTCCAATATTTACCTAGTAAACTATTATTTATGAAAAAATATTTTCAAATTTACCACTTAACTTTTCTACCTCTGTATTACCTTTTATGTTTAGCTTTGCAACATTTGAAGACATTTCATGTAAATTCTCTACCATTAATCCAAAATATGAATCTGTAACAGCGGTAAGCAGATTCTTTATCCATTGTTTAAAATGAAGAAATTGAGTCACAAGAAGTGACCCAGATCACCTGGTGTGGCTCAGTGGTTGAGCATCGACCTATGAACCAGAAGGTCACGGTTCGATTCTCAGTCAGGGCACATGCCTGGGTTTCGGGCTCGATCCCCAGGAGGGATCATACAGGAGGCAGCCGATTGATTATTTTCTCTCTCATCATTAATGTTGCTATTTCTCTCTTCCTCTCCCTTCCTTTCTGAAATCAATAAAAAAATATATCTTTTTAAAAAAGTGACCCAGATCATGAATGGTAGAAGCTGAACTAAACCAAGCTCATGTTTTCATTTTGACCTGGTGTTCTTTCTGCTTCAGTGCTGATTATATGGCTGATTAAAAGGGGGGATTCTCTGTATTTTGGAAGCTACTTGACATTCAACAGCATCTAATGTGTATTTATTGAATGCTCCAGTAAAAGCTACTACGGTAGTACCTCTCTCCTTCAGGATGATGGTGACAATGTATTTTGAATGTTGACGCTGAAACATAGTAAGAGCTCAATTGTCTTCTGAATCATCAGAGTATTGAATTCAGATGTCTTTTGGAGCTCTGCAAATTATCTTAGTTTCTCTGAACACTCATTATTTCTTTGCACATGGCATAAATATTTGTGGATGATAGTGATATGACTGATAAATCACAATAAGCCCTGGGCCAGAAACTGGGTTCTAGTCCCAGAAGGGTGAACTCTAACTATGTGATCATATAGATGTCATTTAACATCTGATTTGTAAAATTAAGAGATTTAATTGCATGGTCTCTATGGTTTATATATAGATTTATGGCTTAATTGGCCAAAACAATCCATTTTCTATTTCTGATAACAAAGAATTCATTCATTTTCTCATTTATCCATCCATTTGCTTATCCATGCATGTATTCAAACATAGAGAAAGCAGTGTAGAGTAGCTTTTACCTCCGTTCAGTTCATTTACAGTGAACAGATCTATATGCTTACAGGAAAGATAGGAAAAGGAGGTGTCTCTCCCTACTTGGTACAGGAGCATTGGGCTGTGTTACAGGACTCTCAGGGCTGAAATAAAGTCTCAAAATAGGACCCATAGGGACAAATGATTTATTGAGTATCATTGACAGGGGCAGGCCTCCCCAACTTGACTTTGGTGAAATGGCCAACATGGTTTAGAGGGAAAAATATTTATTTGATGCCCTAGGTCAGTGGTCGGCAAACTGTGGTTCGTGAGCCACATGCAGCTCTTTGGCCCCTTGAGTGTGGCTCTTCCACAAAATACCACGGCCTGGGCGAGTCTATTTTGAAGAAGTGGTGTTAGAAGAAGTTTAAGTTTAAAAAATTTGGCTCTCAAAAGAAATTTCAATCATTGCACTGTTGATATTTGGCTCTGTTGACTAATGAGTTTGCCGACCACTGCCTAGGTTATTAAATGAAGGTGTATTTAAAGGTGAAATCCACTGCTTATGCATGAAAAATTAAAGTATGCTCTTCAAAGATTTCCTGGTTTGTTCTCCAACCCAACTGAGAAATGTTTCAGAAACCCATTTTGATACATGTCATAATATTACATGAAATGCAGCTTCATTTAATTTCCAAAAATCAGGGTTCACTGGATTTCTTTATTCTTACTGATGCCTTTTGACCAAGCAACTCCATTTTGCATTACTAGGGGTAGGAAAGGAGAAGGCAAAAGAAGGAAATAAAAGAAGAAAACAGGAAAGGCAAACAATGCATTGGTTCTGAAAAGTTGGATTCAAAGTAATAAAGGAAACACTCGGTACCACCCTGAAGCTGGCATGACAGGCGGCCTTTCACAGAGGGCTCACTGTTCTTCACTGGGGAATGGTTTTCTCTTATGCCACAATTCTGCGGGTTTGGCCTTTAGACTGTTCTCATTGTTATTTCTTTCCCTATTTGCCTCTCCAGTTTTTATGCTTAAGTTAACATTTGAACTTCTCTCCTACTGTCCTCCTTTCTTTATTGCAAATGATTATCTGTAGTGCTGTGGCTCTGGGGGCCTGCTCTTTACCACTCAGAGCATCAGGAGATATCATATGCAGTAGAAGTACTATGGGCAAAATGGCCAAGTACTTTTGAATGGGAATGGTAAGAATGATAACAGCTTGCACCTTATCACCTCCGTGTGGAATAGAGCATAGCAAGTTGAATCCAACTTTTCAGAACCAATGCATCGTTTGCCTTTCCTGTTTTCTTCTTTTATTTCCTTCTTTTGCCTTCTCCTTTCCTGCCCCTAGTAATGCAAAATGGAGCTAGAGTGGACAATTAAGTCCTCTCTAGCGTGTGACCTTGAAACCAAGAAATGAGTAATGGAGAAGAAATCTGACTTGCACGGATCAGGGAATGACTTTTCCAGGCAAAAAGAAGATCAAAGGCAAAAGTTTAGTTGGAAACAAGTTGGCAAGATTGGGGACAGGAAGAAAGCCATGTACCTCAGGGGAAAGGGGTAGGAAGCAAAGCCATGGAGGGAGGCGGGGTCTACAGTGGAAAGTTGGGATTTTATTCTAATTATATACAGTGAGAAATCATCTGGAGTGTTAGAAATGTGTGTTGGGATAGTTGATGCAGCCTATTTATGGTGTAAAAGAATCTGTCTATATAGAGAATGGGCTACAGGAAAGTGAGAGTTTCTTACAGAGAGCCCAGGAAGTAGTCTTTTGTAGTAGCAAGGATAGTAACTTAGACCAGGGTGGATGGGGTGAAAATGGTGAGAAGTGGTTAGATTGGATGACTGGGATGTATTTTAGAGATAGCGCAGTTGGATCTTGTTCACATGTATACGAACTAAGGAGAGAAGCCAGTGATGACTCTGAGGATTTTGACTTGAACATCTGGGTGTGAGTGCCATTAACTATGATGGAGAAGATAAGAATTGGGGCAAGATTGGATAGGAAAATCAAGAATTCTGTTTGGTTACATTTTTGATCTACATGATTATTAGATTTTCAAGTGGACCATGAGATGGGTAGTTGGATAGCATGTCTGAAGCTCTGTTTAGGGCTGGAGACCTAAACAGGGGAGCTAGCATACCTATGAGATTATGAAGGAATAGATTATAGAGTAAAGCCTTTTTTCCATTTCTCACAAGTATTATACTTCTTCTTTTGTACATACTATTCCCTCTGCCCAGAATGTCCTGTCACCACCTCTTTGCCTAGGAAATATCCACTTGTCCTTCAGATCTCAACTCAGTAACCACTTCATCTACAAATTCTTCCCTGAGTTATTGGGCTAACTCCCCTACCAGTGTCTCCATATCTTTCTCTTTGCTGGTCCATAAATGACACACACACAGCTAATGCTTTAGGATGGATTCTTCCCAGCTCTATTTTCTCTTGGTTTGTGACATTTGGCTTATAGAATGTACTCTAGAGAGAATTTAGCCAAAGCAAGGAGCTTTATTCATGAAGTACCGATTTTGTCTTTGCACAGGAGTCTGGAATTATTTCCAAAGGGTATTGGTGAAGAAATATGCTTCAGAAAGGAATGGAGTTAACGTGATAAGTGGACCCATTTTCGACTATGACTACGATGGCTTACATGACACACAGGACAAAATCAAACAGTAAGCTTTTCATTTCCACTTGGTGTGTGTTTTTTTCTAATTCTCGTATATCACTCGACTATTCTTCAAAGAATCACGTACTGGAGAAGAGCTAATACCCCTTAAATATTTTGCTCTTTGAATCTCCTTGTGATTTCTTTAGTTCTTGTGGACCTTTGATTAAGCATGGCATTGGTGGTTGGAATGAAATTGGGTTTTGTGGCAAATAAATGCACTTTTCCATTCTAGGAAAGAAAATGTATCTGAAGATTTAAAATTTTTTGTCACTTACTCTTCAACAACTCTTCTGTGGGAAAATGATAATTTTCACATATCTTCATTATTTGGGGGACTTTTAAAATTTCTTAGATTTTCCAAGTTAGTACATCTCAGTAGGAAATTGCATATAGACTTTCATTGAATCTAGTTTCTACCTTCTGTGGTGTTATTGGGGACATAATAGGATATGCAGAATACTCTGCTCACAAGGAACTTATAATCTGTTGGTGAAGGTAAGAAGATACAAATAGAACAATTCATATGTTAAATTAAATTCATTTATGAAATAATCAGAATTAAATTCATTATGAAATAATCAGAGCAGCACAAAAATTAAGAAGGTTTAATTGTGATTTACAGATAATTAGAGAAAATGCTATTTTTTACATAGACAATTAATAAATTAGAGGTTATCTTACTCCCTTTCCAGTCATTCATTATATTTCATCATAACTGTACAATTACTTCATTGTTGATTGTTGTTATAGTTTTTAGCCAAAATTATGTTATCAGTTCAATGATAATTTTCAATATTTTGAAAATGATTAAAATTAAGATAATAGAATATCAGGTAAGGGATTGTGATTTGTATACTTCATTCTACTGGAAAAGATTTTTAATACCTCTAGGTTTATCACTAGCACTCAGTCCTTGGTATTTTTTTTAGTAAATAAGTTTTCTGTACCCAGTTCAGGATCTTATTGTGGCTTGAAAGAACTGTTATACCCCTAGCTTCAGTGTGTCCTCTCTCTGGCCCATTTTACACAACTATGAAAGTTATCTCCCTGAAACATGGATTTAACAATGACTATTCCTAGCACAGAAACCTTCAGTCTTGTGTTACTGCCTAAACAATAATGCCATAATGTAACCGAATGCAGTTTTGGCTGCTTGTCACAACAAAATCTAAAATCATGAAACAGGTGCTGGTAAAAAGTAAAGTGGTTTATTTAAGTGCCAGCAACCTTAGAAAATGGAGGACTGTCATCCCAAAGCCAATTTTAACATCTCAGTGCCGGCAGGGATTTTTATCAGGAGGGAGAGGGAAAGTAGAACAAAGAAATTAGGGGGAGGGAAGGTTGAAAGTTCTTTACACCTAAGTCAGAAGAATCCATTTCAATTATTATATTAAAACTGGTCAAGCTTTTTATGGTTGAGAGCAAGTCTCCTAGAGCCAGAACGTCTGGTTGCTGGAGTCAGCCTCCTTCCCTGAAGCTAGTTCCTGTAATATGCTCAAAAGGCTGTTAGCGATTTATTGCAGGCATGACTAATCAGGCATTGTTTTTTTGAAGGCATACACCCTATTCCCTGATTTGGAGAGAAGCATTGTTCAGTATATTTTACTTAATCAAGAAGGTTATTTTGTTAGTTAGCATAAGATTTCATATATCCTTTTTAACACAAACTCCACAACTTGGCACTCAGAACCCTTCATAATTTGAAATATGTTGACCCTTCCAGCCTCACTTTTCTACTATATTGGTCTATTCATCATGTCCAGAATCAAGTCTTGATTCAAGCTGTTTTATTTTCCTGGAATATCTTTTTTACTCTGCCAAGTTGAAAGAGGGAGAGTTGAGGCAGCTAAAACATTATGTTCAGAGATAAAGAAGTGGGCTAATCCTTAGAAGAAAAAAATAATTCAATTAAGTGGGAAATATTTTTAGTGACCAAGGCAATAAACGGGTATTACACCACTTGGAAAGCAATTCATCAGTTGTAAATATCTTCCTATTTCAGGTACGTGGAAGGCAGTTCCATTCCCGTTCCAACTCACTACTACAGCATCCTTACCAGCTGCCTGGATTTCACTCAGCCTGCAGACAAGTGTGATGGCCCCCTCTCTGTCTCCTCCTTCATTCTTCCTCACAGACCTGAAAATGAGGAGAGCTGCAATGTGAGTTCAAAGAGAGCTCTTTAGGATGTGGTTACATAATTCATCTTTACTTCTCAATCTATATCTCCACTGTTGAACCAGAACATACTTATTATAAGACACTTGGACTATGCAACCAAGTGGAAAGAAGAAAGGATCCAAAAAAACTTTGCTTAACACTTGGGAACTGTGTTCTAATGGCTTTTTATTTTTCAGTGTAAGAGTGTGGGTGTATGTGCGTGTGTGCTTTAATGAAGTTCTATTTATGTATTTGAGTTTGACAGATGATAAAAGTGCCCAAATGCTTTAAGTTTTGCAAAAGATATTCAGATTTTATAAAAAGAACGAGGAAAGTAGTGAAATTTTGATAATTTTTGAAACTAGGTAAGAGTTCTCTCTACTTTGATGGGTGTTTGAAAATTTCCATAATAAAAACATTTTTAAAAGATACATGGGAATATATTCTTTACAAATCAGAATTCATTTGCTACTAGTTATGGGAGGGGGTCACCCCATTTTCAAATAGCACAGGGGACCCCTGACTCTCTTATTTCCATGTAGAGGCAGGATGGCATGTTGAAAACTCCCCAGGGAGGTAGACATGAGCCATGCTGTATGCTCTTGGCCCTGAACTAATTCTACACTCAGGGATAAATAACAGCTATTCCAGGTCTCACTAATGTGATTGAGTGTCTGTGCTCCAAGGCTGACTTTAGAAGTAATAGTCTTTATGCTTTGGTTTCATGTAATATAAAGAGCAGGGATAAAACCTACTCAAGAGGATTTTTTGTCATCAAGCAGGATTCAAATTCCTAACTTAAGTAAGATACTCTGGGAGAAACAGTAGTCTATTAAACAGTCACTACCCTAGGCAGCCTTCAGTGGGAGAGAGCAAATGAAATGGGGAGAATAAATGAAACGGGTACAGAAATTGCTACAGTAAAAGGGACAGTGCCATAGAATAGCTTCAACAGAGATTATCAGCTCCATGGCCAAGGTGGCTTTTGGACAATGGTTTCAACTATAGGAGAAGATTGAGGCTATGAATATCCAAAGCAAAATAAGGGATTCAGGAAAAAAGAAAGAAAATTGAAATGATGGCCAAGAAAGCTAATTAAGTTCAGATGGAATATTGGAACTAAGAGTAATAGTAGGAGGTAAGGTTTGTTTTTTTAAATTTTTCAATTAAGTTGACAGCCAATACTACATTAGTTTCAGCTGTACAACATAGTGATTACACATTTATATACGTTATGAAGGGATCATCCCAGTAAGTCTAGTGCCCCTCTGACACAATACCTATTCGTTGCAATTTATGGACTATATTCCCTACACTTTACGTTATAGTCTTGTGACCATTTTTATAACTGCCAATCTGGTTTTAAAACTTGCTTGAAATCAAATTTAAAATAAAAGAAATAGTAACAATAGTCACATTACCATCAGTAGTAGCTGTACTGTTTATTGAGTACATGTGACCATCCAAGTCCTGTGCAAGCCCTTTATATATATTATTTCTAATGATCTAATTACCCTGTGAGGCAGATATATATGCTCTCCCCTAGCCCCTTTTATTAACTATTGAGAAACCTAGAGCTAATAAAGGAAAAGTATGTTAGATGGTAACCTGTTTAGTCAATAGGAGAGCAGGACTTTAGAATCAAGACCTCTGACTCCAAATGCCCATCCTCTTTCAAATTGATCAAATTTTCATGGTGGAACCTTGGGACCTTAGAAATTTTTCTTACTGCATAGGCATTAAAAAGCAATGTAAAATGTTTAAGCATAGGAGAAACATTGTAGGCTCTGCTTTAGGGAGATAAATTTGAATGAAAGGGTGTCAAGCATGGTACTCAATAGCGTTTGGCAAGATTCATTTCATGGGATTGAGATAATAACTTAAACTGGGGTTGTGACCTTAGAAATTGAAAAAGAAGGGTGAAGGCAGCAATATTATACTGAAAGGATCATTAAGATCTTATAAATTATTGGATGGGAAGTGGAGAAGCAAGAGAACTGTAAGAGAGGCCAGTTCTCATCAACATATTGGCTAGATCTCAATTTTGATTGTTTAGAACCACAAGAGTAGCTAGTGGTCCACCGGAAGAGTGTATAACAGGATATGCTTTCTTTGAACTGCAAATTTACAAAAAATTTGTTGTGGGGAGGTAAATTTTTTGCAAAAAACAAACATACACATATTGTGGAGTGAAATTCAAAATTGCCATGCATTTTTAAGATAAAGTGGAAACTAAAAAGAACATTTAAGACTACTAATAGGCTACTTAAGGTATTCATAGGTTCCTAGGGAATACATGTTCAAGTTCCTCTGTCAGTAGAGGAATTTGATGATGGGAGAATTTGAAAATGTTATTTTAAATTCAGGTCAAAGCAGGTCTTTAGTTACTGCAAATTTTTCATCTGACAAATGAAACCCACTAACGTTCTCATAGGTCTTTCTCTTCTTGGTTCCTGGCTCTGCATAGAGCTTAGAGGGATTTCCTCTAGAGTTCATGGCCAGCAAGCTTCTTATTTAAGAACCCCCTATCCACATAGAAAACTGGCCTTGCTTTTTTTTTTTTTTAATTGTTTGAAGTATTACAAATAGTAGTACATATGTCTTCTTTTTTTTTTTTTGAAAACTGTCCTTGCTTTGAGGTTCACCTTAAAACTGCCAGGGCTTGAATTCAAACTCAGTTGGGATAAAATCAGGGAGAACAGGCAGGTGAACAATAAATTTTCATGTAATAGAGACAATAAGCAAATTCATGGATTGTGCTTTTGGTTGAATTAGTGTTCTAAGTTATTTATTCTTAAAGTTTTCATTTCCTTCCCTCCCTCGGTACACATGAACTTTTATTTGAGTTTTATTCGTTTTGCATTTCACACTAGATTCTCCCTCTGCAAATGCTTCTGTAGATTGCCTGCTAACATTAGGTAGGAGACATTTTTTTTTCATGTTTAGCATAGCTAGTATTTTCTAATGATTAATTGGAGGCTAGATTTTAGCATGTTAGAACCAGAAGAGAATGTCTGTCAGATGAATTTGGCAAATCACTTCCCAAGGGAAGAAATAGCAAAACACAGATTTTTTCCCTGAATTCTTATAAATTCAAATTAGGAAAAACCTTTTCACCCATGTCCACACATTCAAATGGCTGTATTTACAAAGAAACAAGTAGACTTACTGACCATTGAAAATCAAATAAATGAGTTGAATATGAAAATTCTCCCAAAATATAGCTTCAT
This sequence comes from Plecotus auritus, assembly GCF_963455305.1. Lineage (NCBI taxonomy): Eukaryota > Metazoa > Chordata > Mammalia > Chiroptera > Vespertilionidae > Plecotus > Plecotus auritus. The sequence continues at coordinate 26,965,588 of NC_137777.1, read as the reverse complement.
GCTTACTCTGCTTACTCGGAGGGGGTCCTGCAGGGTTTGGAGACCTCCTACTTCGTTAATTATATGGTCGCACTGAGGACTGGTCAGTACCGTTGTGGGTAGAGTTATATTTAGGTCTTTCCTGTGAATCTCAGAGATCATGGTTAGCTTGGGTTAGGAGGGTGGGGCATGGAGTGTTAAAATCTTTACTCCTCCAGTCTGCAAAGCAATTTCTTCCTATTTCTTCATTTTGCCTGGGATGGCCGGGCATCAGTTTCCTGAACCAACACCCTCATGGTACATATTTAGCACTGGCACAAGCTGCTCTAGCTCCCTGTCCAGGTCGCTGTGGGTTGGAGCTTTTCGAGAAAACCCATTGCAGGTTCTTGGGCTTTGGTTCATTGATCCCACTAGCAGTAAAAGAGTTGGGCGAGGGCAGGTCTGAACATTCTCAGCCCTGGGACACACAGCCACCCTTCAACTTGTAGAAAGACTCTTGGGAGCCATTGCACTTCTGGGGCATTTGGGAATGAAATTATTTGCCAAGGTTCTTCTGCTTCGTGTCTACCAATGAAGGCATTTCTTCATAATCCTCAGAGCTCTCAGATTTCATTCTTGCTCTCAAAAGTGAAATAAGTTGTTTTTAAAATGTAAAGTACTGCTTCTCCTGAATTGCTTTTTGGTTTCAACTTAGACATGAAATAAATTGATTGGTGTGAGACATCTGACTGTCCTTCTTCTGAAATATGTGCTGGCGGGGCTATTGTAGGCAAGTAGTTAAGACACAGAGAGATTTTCTTTCTTTTTTCCATGGCACTGCTTTCTTACTCTCTCCCCACCCTTTCTTCCTTCCTCTTCTTCCTACCCCCCAGGGAGCTGCTGAGGTAAGCATTTCTCCTTGTGAACCAAGGGAGAAACTAAGGACTAGAGAGATCAACTAGTTTAACCAAAGTCTCCCAGCCGGGAAGTGATACAGCCACAATTCCAACCTAGGTCTCTTGGGCCCCAGAGTGCCAGGTGTATCAACTGAGCTGCTTCCAGTCAAACTCATTATTCAAATGTCAATTCATTAGAGTCTAATAGATGATGTAGCTGATGCAGCGAGTTCTTCTGAAAGACTGGGAATGCACGCACATAATGTTGTGCATTGGACACAAAGTTCTTACTTTCCTGGGGAGGCAGAGGAGCATTCCAATCACTTGTGCTCTGTGCTCAACACTGTAATTTGACGGGGAGGGGGCGGGGGGGGGGACAAATTACTGAATTCTCCAAGACCTTTGGTTTTCCTCATTTTGATTTATGTTCTGAAAACCTATTGAGTCAAATGCCCTTTCATACCACATGTTTCGTTTATTTAGTGCAGCTAATTGCTGTTGAGAATGTTTATAGCCAAGGGCAAGTATTTGTGGCGCATTACTGACAGGAATGTGGTAGAGTGGCGGGGAGGCCAGGAAGGAATAACACACTGGCTCTGGGTGCAGGAGTGCGTAGAGGTCATTCGTGGACTTGGAACAAACTGACCATTTGAAGAACCTCCTCTGGAAAATTCTGACTCTGATTGTATACTATTTCCATTGCAGAGCTCAGAGGACGAGTCGAGATGGGTAGAAGAACTCATCAAGATGCACACAGCTCGGGTGCGGGACATTGAACATCTCACCAGTCTGGATTTCTTCCGAAAGACCAGCCGCAGCTATTCAGAAATCCTGGCACTAAAGACATACCTGCATACATATGAGAGCGAGATTTAACTTTTTGATCATCTGCAGTGCCGTCTTATCAACTGGTGTATATTTTTATATTGTTTTGTATTTATTAATTTGAAACCAGGACATTAAAAAAATGTTAGTATTTTAATCCTATACCAAATCTTACATATTACGCCTGAATGACTCCACTGTTTTTCTCTAATGCTTGATTTAGGTAGACTTGTATGCTGCGTAGAGCTTGTAAGAAATACTGCAGCTAGAGATTTTTAGTGGAAGCTTCTAAATGGTGCTGCAAATTTGATACATGCATTGAGGAAATATTGATTTTCCAATGCACAGTTGCTACATTTAGTCCTGTACTGTATTGAAACACTGATTTTGTAAAGTTGCATTTATTTCTGTTGATGATAACAGACATATTTAAACCTTATAAACCAATCTTAAATATAATAAATCACACATTCAGGGTTTTTTTCTGGTTTTATTTGGCCTTTATTCTACTTATGAACTAGAGTGTTTGCTGCAGGTATGTTCATGCATGAAAGGTATACATTTCTTGCATTGGGTGGGCCCTTTTTCTAGTTGGATGTAGTTCACACAGTCAAAGGGGCATGCTTGATGTTCAGTTACAGTGGCCTGGATAAGATAGTTTAGGTGCATATCTATGGAAAAGCAGAAGGGAAGAGGGAAAAGGAAACCAGAAAAATTCCTTAATACCCTTTCTCACTTACCTCTTTTTAAAATACATTGAAGTTTGGAAGAATAGGTTCTTTTTTGGTCAAGTTGGTTCTAAGTATTAGACTCAACTGAGACTGTATTAAGCATATATTCTATATAAGGTGCCAACTTAATCATAGAGGATATGAAGAGAATTAAGAGAGTGGGATGAGATACAGACATAAAAGTATAATTGACCATCCAAGGTAGATACTAATAAGTGCCAAGTAAAAAGTTCTAATAATAATATCAATACACAATGACAGAAGGGTCCAAATGGTAGGTGGGGTGATTTTAAATGAACATTCATGCCTTTCAATAATAATGAATGACAGAGTAATGAAGTCATTCAAACATTTTCAGTCCTGATTGTGTCATGGGGAAGACTCACAGTGTTGCCTTTTCTATAACAGTTCTAATCCCCATTTTTTTTAAAAAAATAGAACAGCATATTGTTTTATTTACATTGTGTTAATTTTTATAGTTTCCCCTTTTATGATCAGTGAAATGGGCTTTAAAATTCTATAAAAATGTAAGAAGGAAGACATTGTGTCAAAAATGCATTACAACAAAAGTAGAACAGTTGGTACAGGGATATGAGAGAAATCATGTAAGTGGTAAGAGAAAAACTGATGTTTGGGATACAGCTACAGAAGTACTTTGGGAGGAGAAAGCATGGTAATACTAATGATAGCTATGTTTATTGAGATGCCATTATGTCCCAGGCATGTCTAGCACTTCATATGCCTTGTCTCCAAACACTGAAAGGTGAGAAGCTCAGAGAAGATTTTGTGGAAAAGGGAAGTACAAAGATGGGAATGGAGAAGAATGCTTGAATTGGACTTTGTAGTTTGGAATAGGGTAAAAGCTTGGTAGGCGTGAATTGGAATATGACTCATTCTTCATTTAATATTCAATAATGATTTATTGAGCATTTGCTATATGCCAGTCCCTATACTTGTCATTCAGGATAAAATAGTAAATAAGATAAACATGGTTTCTGATGTAAAGCTTATACTTTAAGGAGAGAAAGAGACCCCTTCAAAAATCCCCATGATGTAACTGTGATATGTGCTTTGAAAGAACTAAGCAGGCATAGACTGACCAGGAGGTGGAAAGAGAGGAGCCCTGTAGATGACATCACAGCCAAGACTTGGAGGATGAGAAGAACTGGCCTCAAGAAGAATAGGGACAAGAAAGAGTGCGGCCAGGGGCTGGGGTTGGAAAGATCGGGGGATGTGTGACAGTCTGAAAGAACACAGGTGTGCCTGAACACAGTGGTGAGATTGGTAGGGACCAGGTCAGTAGATCCCTCTAGACCCCATTGCAGCATTTGAATTCTGTTTAAGTGCAATGGAAAATAATGGAGAATTTGCAAGAAAGGTGAGACAGGATCTAAGATTTCAGTACATTGACTTTGATATGCAATAATTACATAGATTGATTTAAATATAATTCCACATAAAATATATCTGATAAGAGAGGGTTCACCTATTAGATGCTGTAGTTCTGTCTTTTGACCATAGCATTACAAGGGAGAAGGGCCTATCCTATTTTTCTTAATAGTTGTAAACTCTTCGCTTAGCTATATTTCTATATCACCTCAGATTGAACTCTTTTCCAAATAGGTTACACCCAAGGTTTTGGAGGAGAGCAGTTGCAATTTTAGTTGAGTACTGCTGCTCTATTTTTATTCTTAGGTCAAGTCTTTCTCATAAATAAACTCCATATTCAGAGAGAACATCAACCACTGTGTATTTCAGGTGAGTGGCTTTGTAGATAAACACATGTCATTAATTGTGGGGGTTATTTATGAAAGTCTCTGAATGGACAGGGACTTTATTAAAGTGAGGTCTGGAAAACTATTTTAAGTTGGGGTATTTTCTTTTTTAAATATTGAGACCTTGGTCCATTCAAGATTTCATTGAGCAAGTTGCCAACTGTTTGCTAGCATGGTGGTCCTGCTCTGGTGGATGGATTCAGAAACTGCCTTTCTAAAATGAGCTCATTGTAAATAAGGTAAACCAGGAAAAGAGCCACATCGTTTCCCAAGGACAAAAAGATTCTGAATTGTTTTTAGGAAAGTTGACTTGAAAAAAAAATAAATCTCTGAACAAAAGTAATGTTTGGTGCCATTTAGGTTTGCATAATTCCCCAAGAGCCACAGCCCCCAATTCCAGTTCCCATTATTCTTTGTGGTGGCTGGGAAGAGGGTGGGGGTGGGGTGGGGTGGAGAATGAAGTCCGGATGATTCCTCCTGTTTGTATTGGTCTTACTTCATCTGTCTCTCACTATCTCTTTGCTGAGTCAGGACCCGGCTGCCTTGTGGGTGGGAAGTGGTAGAGGCAATGGGAATTCTCCCAGGGCTTTGAGCAGAGTGACTGTGCAAAAACAGTGAGGAACAAGATTAAGATGTTTGAGTTTGCAGGCTGGATAAATACAGCACTGTTGGAGTGGCGGCAGTATTTCTTGTTTGAGCTGCATTTCTTCCCTTTTTTTTTTTTTTTTTTTTGTGGGGCGGTGGGGAGTGCGTGCAGACGTGTGCACTGCACTGGACGAAGATGTAGGAATACTTCACAGAGGGAAGAGAAGTTCAGGGGAAGAGCTACTACAACCATAGAGTTCTGTTGTAAACAGTTCTTCCTATAGGACTCTGGCTGGACAGAGTGTGAGAACTCCCATAAGCTCTAGCTCCTCTCCCAGGCCCTCCTGGTTGCTATGTCCAGGTCAAAGTCTCTGTCATAATTTTATCAGCATATGACCTTGACCCCACTTGGCAAGGATGTCCAGTTTTGGTTGAAATGTCAAAGTGGATAGGATGCCCCTGCCCTAGAAAACTTTGCACTCTGGCTATTTGGAACAGGCAAAAGTCCAATCCCAGTGTGAGCTCCGGGTACTGTTCCTTCAGGTGGTTCCTTGCCTGCCTTTAGGCCAGGGGTGGGCAAACTTTTTGACTTGAGGGCCACAATGGGTTCTTAAACTGGACCAGAGGGCCGGAACAAAAGCATGGATGGAGTGTTTGTGTGAACTAATATAAATTCAAAGTAAAGGAGCGGAGGGGAGAGCAAGAGAACCGGATAGAACAGCCGGATCCGGCCCGCGGGCCGTAGTTTGCCCAAGGCTGCTTTAGGCAGTTTGCTCACCCGGATTAGTGTTCCCCAGAGCACCTGGGACTCACTGCAGCATCCGGAAGAGTAGGACCACCGGTGTTTTAGGAGAGAGTGCAGAGACAGGCCATATCAGGCAGTGGTTAAAAGCTGGAGATTTGTAGTTACATGATCTTGGGCAACTTAAACTCTAAATTTTCTCATCTGTAAATAACAATACCCACTTCTCAGCGCTGGCTTAAGAATTATGGCAGGAGACCTTGCTGAAACGTAAGTTGGGGAATATTTTTCCTCCATTCTTATCTCCACTTCCCACCAAGGAAGGCATTCCCCTTTAAGGTGTTTTCTTGGCTTTGGGGCATTTTGCAGAGTGGGGGTAGGGAGCAAATGCAGTCTGAGAGTAATGGATTTCCTGTCTCTTGAGAAAACCTAAATGCACTGAAGAGGTGAAAAGAAATAGCCATTAGAGTGTCGAGAGAGGACCTTTCCTGGGCTTCAGAAGTGGAGAGAGTGTGGGTCTGAGCAGGTGATTATACCTCAGGGGGTGCTCTGTGATCCTTATAGGGAGGTGGAACCCTAGGCCCTGGGTGTCTGGCCTTAGCTTGGAAACAGGAGATTAGTAAACCTCAAGGGACCTGGAGCCATTTATAGTGAAGACGTGCATGCTTGTTACACTCCTCCCATCATTTAACATTTACCGGATTCTGGTGTGACCCTGGGGAAAGATGGGAGCCTCAGTAAAGACTGATTTAGAACACCACATAAGCCTGGACCATATCAGGCAGTGGTTAAGCTGGAAGCTTAGATTAGAAATAAAATTTATTGTAAGGAAATAACGTTTTATTTCTTGTCGAGTGAGATACCAGCTACCTTTGGAAAATGCTTAGCACTGTGCTTGGTACAAAGTCAGGTGTTCGATAAATATTAACTAAATGAAACCAAGCCAGGAAAAAAGAAAAACATAATGGAAGGAGCTGCCCAAGAGGTAAGAGAGAAGCTGGAAAGGGAGAGGGTATTGTGAAATCCAAGGATAAAGGCACTTTCAAAATGGAGGAAGTGGTCAGTGATGTGAAACTCCAGAGGGAAATTAGCAGGGAATTTGAAAGCATCCATTGAATTTTGCAAGAAGGTGGTCATCTATGAGCTTCCTGGAAGCTCTCTCAATGAAGTGGTCTGGAAAGCAGCCAAGCTGCACTGGACTGAGGAGAGAATGGGAGACCACACTGGAGGCAGAGAGTGGAGACTGCCCTTTGAAGAAACAGGAAATAGGAGACACAGATAAAAATTGCAGGATGGGGGAGGGGGATGGAGCGGGTAGTGAGGGTTTTATTCTAGTTAGGATGGGAAAAGGCTTTTATAGGCTGTTGAGAAGAATTGATGATCCCAGAAGGGCACTAATGGGTAAAGCAACGGAATTGTAAACAAATTTGCAATTGAAAGCAATCGATGAATAAAGAGTCAGCTGTAATAGATTTGCCTTCAAACTAAGGAGCTAATGTAATTATCTCTTGGGATAAGCTTTAGTAGAGAACATATGATGTTCATCATGCTTTGCAAAATGGTGGCCTGCAGGCTGGATACAGACCACAGATGTCTTTGTTGTGCCCACATGATATTTTAAAAATAAATGAGATGCCAAAATTTAAAAATCAACAAGTTTCACATGAAAATCCAAATTTTTGGCCTCTCAAAATGTAAAAATAATTTTTTATTTTGTCATTGTTTGTATGCTATAGTTCCTATCAACAATCAGTTGGCTGCCCTTAGGGCAAACATTCTCTAGACTAGCGGTTGGCAAATGTTTTCTGTAAAAGGTTTTGCCATACAGTCTTTAATTACTCAAGTCTATCCTTATAGTACAAAAGCAACCATAGACACTACCATAAATAAGCGGGCTTTGCTTTGTCCCAATAAACTTTATTTGCAGACACAGAAATGTGAATTTCACATAATTTCCACACTTCAAGAAATATGTTCTTTAGATTTTTTTTCTTAACCATTAAAAAATTTCACTAAGCTTGTTGGCCAGATGAAAACAGGTGGCTGGCTGGGTATGGCCCTTAGACCATGGTTTGTGATTATTGCTCTAGGTCACCATCTGTCCCGTTCTTTTCACTCTATATAGAGTACAAGTTGCCATTTTAAAAAATTGTGTTTTTGTTTTTCTCACACTTACCCTGGTCAATTAACCTGCTTTGTCTACCTTTAAGCATTTGATTTTGACCCCCAGGTAGGATGACCAGATGCCTTGGACTGAAAAACTTGCAGTGGTAACACCAGGAAATTCTTGGGTAAATCATGATCAGCCTGTCATGATAACTGTCTTTTCTATTATTTTACATTTCTATTAGTACTTTGCCATCAAAGAGCATTGCCATTTTAATGAACTAACTTAATAATCTTTAATAACCTTTCATCCCTTTCCTTACTTAGGGCTTTTTTTTTTTTTTTTTGCCAAAAATATCTCAAGCCAGTGTTATACTTTAAAGTCTTGTTCATCATTATTTTCAGAGAACTTTGCATAGTGCCTCACACAGATTTGATTATCATAATGTGATAAATGAGTGGCCGATGAGCCTTATTCTCTCTTCACCCCTGACAGTCCCAAGCACACAGGACAAATTGGTCACCTGAAAGCCCATCATAGTGATGGGCCCATTTTTTGGATGAGAAATCTAAAGTGTAGAGAAGTGAAGTAACTTGCCCAAGATCATGTGTCTGTGGCAGAGTTGGGACCCCAGCCACATCTCTTCAAGGTCAGATCCAGAGTTCTTAATCATGACCCACTGTTCTTTCTTCTCTCTTTTAGCTATACTGAATGTGGTGGGGGCAGTGGCGGGGGGGTAGTTCAGCTGTCAAGTCTCAGTAGGAAGATGGTTGAGTAGTATCATAGTACTATGCTTAGGTTTTTTCTGGTGGGGTGGGAGGGAGTTTGATTTAAATTCTATCCAATGGGAAGGTATTTTAAACTGGGGGTTAGGAGGGAGAGTAGAGGTGGAGTCTGACCTCTCTCTCTCTCTCTCTTGTTTTTTACACTCAGTAAAAGCACAAGATAAGCTCAGTCTTGTCTAGGTCATATTAAACTGCTCTCTGTGGCTTGTACAAACCCACATCACATACAGAAGGTCCTGAAATAACATAATTTTGAAACAGGTAGAAAAAAAATTTCTCTAAAATTGCTCCATCCCAGTGGTCGGCAAATTCATTAGTCAACAGAGCCAAATATCAACAGTACAACGATTGAAATTTCTTTTGAGAGCCAAATTTTTTAAACGTAAACTTCTTCTAACGCCACATCTTCAAAATAGACTCGCCCAGGCCATGGTATTTTGTGGAAGAGCCACACTCAAGGGGCCAAAGAGCCGCATGTTGCTTGCGAGCCGTGGTTTGCCGACCACTGCTCCATCCAGTCAAGCCCTGCCAGAACAAATTGCTGCATTGAATCAAGCCCTGCCAGAACTATGGCAGTTATCAATATGCAGTTGTAAAACAATGGTCCAGGAACTATCCTGAATTCTTTTAAGTCTGTTTTTCAGATCTAAAGCCAAGCCACCAATCACAGAGACAAACAATACCTTGTTGGGAAAGTCTCTTCCTGCATCCCATAATAAGTGCTGCACAATCCCAGAATGCTTTGCTTCGCTGACATATACTGGACATGTATTCTATACCGAGACATCAGTGTTCCAAAATAAAGGAAAAGCCTGTTAACCTACTCCCTGATTGGTTGACCAAGCAACTTTCATGTTCCCAAGCCATAAAAACCCATAGCCCCACATTTGGGGCACAGAACCTGGGACCCTCTGAAGAGCCTCAATACATCTGCCGTTGTTTTTATGTGTCCCTGGTCTAAATTCTTTTATATCAGGAGACAAGAACCCAAACTCTGTCCCAACTCTGCCACAGACACATGATCACAGTTGTTTCATTATAAGGTTAATGAGATTCCATAGAAACTTAACTCTTGTTTATATCAATTAGCCTATGGTAAAGTTGGTTTCATTACATATTGTTTTGCTTAAAGTCATAAGACCTATCACTATAAAGTGAGGACTTACTATACATCTGTTGATGTAGTAAAGAGTTCTGTTGCTCTGAATTTGGTTAAAGCATCCCTTTCTTTGCATTTACAAATTAACTTTTATCCAAGGAGTTGTACACAGTTTTACAAAATCTGAATATAGAAGTGCCAGTTTGTTTTGACAACATGTGACAAAAGTCCAAGTATTTGAGGACAAAATTAACTCTCCTGATTTCAATAATGTTTTGTTCCTAAGTAATATTTATTAACAGTAATAATAATAATAACGTTAAGGTAGCGTGGGGATGCTCAATGGGTGAGTAATACTTGGGATTCTGTAGTGAAAATGTGCCTTTCCTCCATGTGTTATACCTGAGATAGGCCAAATGAGAGTGACTTCAGAAAGTGTCCAAAGACTCCAAGTAGCCTGAAGAGCAGGAAGCAACTGGTACTTTTATGGCATTTGCTTCCAGGTCCCAAGAAGCAAAGCCACCTGCGGACTGAGTCTTGAGGGTGTGGCCAAGTTGGGGACTATGGCATAGGCTTTCAGATTGCATGAACTCTTCCATTAAAAAGTGCCCCCTTCCATTACCTTTTCTATGTGTCTTCAAGTCTTATGTTCATACAACTTCTGTTGTCTTTATCACCTTAATACATTACCTTTAAAATATTATTAGTAATTATGTTTGAGAACATACTGGCCGGAAGACACTTGCTCCAGTTCTAACTACCCCTCCCTTCCACAAGCTGAGCTTCTGGAGTTGGACTAGTTTCGTTTATTAAAGGTCTTGGCTTCCACAAGTTAGGGAGCAATGACACTCCTTACCCTGTCACCCAGGGTGGATTTGCACTTGGGGTGACTAGAAGCTAACAGTTTGAGCCAGTATGACCTTGGTAGTCAAGAAAGTATAAGGACAGTTTTCATTTTTTAATTCTTTAGCTATAATCATAGCTATGTTTCACATTTAAAAATAAATAATTGCTGACCTTGCCAGGTCAGAGTGACTCAGTGGTTGAGTATCGACCCATGAACCAGGAGGTCATAGTTCAATTCCTGGTCAGGGCACATGCTCCTGTTGCAGGTTCTATCCCAAGTGGGGTGGCGGGGGGGTGTGCAGGAGGCAGCCAATTGATGACTCTCTTTCATCATTGATGTTTCTATGTCTCTCTCCCTCTCCCTTTTACTCTGAAATAAATAAAAACATATTTAAAAAATAATTGCTGACCTTGAAATGGAAAGATTTTTATATAGGAAACGTAAGTCGGCATTTTGTTCAGTTCAAGAAGATGGTCATCTCCAGGTTTGCTTTTTTCTTTCTTTCTTTCTCTTCTAGTCTTCTAGAGGTCTTCCTTGGGGATTTCTCCCTGGGGAGGACGTGGAGATTACTCATTTCTGCTATTGGTCTGGCCTGATAAGAAGCAGACGGCACACTCCAAGGGGATGGAGGGAGAGAGTTAAATGAAGGCATAATTTGCAAGGGTTAAGGCAACCCAGCCACTTGTTTCAAAGCACTTGCTTCAACTTCTAACTTTTTGCCACACAACTATATCCACTAATTTCTCTCTTCTATGTCCCACCTGATTACAATCCTCCCCACCCACCTGGTCCCTGGGCTTTCCTCACTAGCTCCCTCCAGCCCTTTGTTCCCTCGTTTCTTGGCTGACTTTAACCTGGTCACCAGCACCCCTAAACTGCTGTAATGAACAAATACACAACCAATACTAACCTAGCAACTGGTCCTTATCTTATTCCTCGGATCTTTCTCTGCTCCAAGGATAAACGTGAGTGTTCTAATCCAGTGTGAGGCTGGGGGGAGACCTAGTTCTTTCTTTTTGAAACTCACAAAACAACTCCTTCAGCTGAATTAGATGAGACAGGGAATAGCTCCACAGGCCTCCACTATTAAGCTGTAGATTGCTTACTTGTGGAGGCTGAGGGAGAAGGGGAAGGCAAAGGAGAGTGTGGTTTGATTACAGTATAATTTTCCTCCCTCTGGGAGCATTTCAAGCGTATTTTACAAATGTCAGGGAACCAATGACTCATCAAATAGTCGAGTGTTGGTTTTGGAAAGGGGAGAGGAAGTCACTGCTTTGGAGCTCAGTGATGGATTTGCACTAAGGTAAGATCTCATCACGCCAGAGGGACTGAAATGTTGGCAGTAATCGCTTGCTGTTTTCTGAGCCTGGGCCAGGTGCCAGGGCCCCCAGATCCCAGGAGCAGGGTGACACGCTTGCAGTCAGAAACCGTTTACACTGAGCCTTCCAATGGCAACACTTCCTGTGTCTCCAAGGACCAGGGAGCTGTGACTGTGAAGTGAAACCTCAGTTTTCTTGGGACAGAGAGGAGACAACGCTCGCCTTCTGTCCCACGGGGTTGGCAAAGGTGAGGCGAGCAGAGCCATGTGTCTCTTGGCTAGTCTGGGCAAACGTGAGCTGTACAAGAAAAGCAGCTGAAAGAATCTTGTCAGACTTTTCTACACTAGGTCCTTATCTCTGTTCTACTTGTTGGGTTTGGGAAGTGAGAAAGCATTGATGGGGAAGCATGAGAGAGCAACACAAGCAGAGAGAGGGAGAAACAGTGATGGATGGGGTTATTCAGCATAAATCTCAGTTCCTTAGGTAACACTTATTCATGTGAACTCATGGTACCCACATGTTACAGGTAAAAATGTGGCTAATGAGGTTGATGTGTTGAGCCCTGGCTGGTGTTGCTCAGTGGGTTGGGCATTGGCCCATGCACTGAAGGGTTGCTGGTTCGATTCCTAGTAGGGACACATGCCTGGGTTGCAGGCTCAATCCCCTGTGTGGGGTGTATGGGAAGCAGCCGATAGATGTTCCCTCTCACATACATGTTTCTCTTTCTCTCCCCCTCTCCCTTCCTCTCTAAAAATCAAAGTATTTTTTAAAAGTGCAGTAATCTATGTATAAAAAAATCGATGTGTTGAGGTGAAGATAACACACTGAGATTGAAACACCTATGACTCATTCTCCTTTCCTTTCCTTTCCTTTCAGTCTTGAACAAAGACCATAATTTTCTGACCACTTTTGCTTCTTCCAGAAAGTTCAGACCTCTCCTGTTCAGTCTTTTCTTGTGGTTGTTGTTTCCTTTTTAAAATCATGATGAGGTATGTGAAGATGCTTGTGCGTGTTTGGTGGGAGATGGGGTTTTGGAGTAAAGTCCTGTGGTCACAGGGCCTGTTACACCTCTTCTTAGGAAGTCCTGGTCGTAGAAATTGCAGAAAGGAAGAGGGGCAGGGACCTCAGTAGTTGGCAGCGAGTATGGGAGGCTCCCTTTGAAATGTGGCTTATACATGGCAACTTGGTCTTTGACTTTCGGCCTTTGTTACAATCCTGGGATGCCAGCATAAGGGCCACTCAGTAGCCTGTAACACCAACATGTAAAGGAAGCTTTAGTTGCAGTTCTCAGGCCCACTCTTATTTGTCTATCCTTTTCTCACAGTGACAAAGGCAACAATTCTGACATGTTCTGCTTTTCCTGATCTATAGCTGGAGAAAACCACACAACGGACATAACGGCATCACAAAAAATTCACCATCAGACCCACGTATGGACCCTCCCTGTGGCCCACCAGCCCTCTCACTCTCTGTCTACAGTGGCCACCATCACTCTGGCCCAACCTCTGACCACGTTTTATGCACTTTTTCTCTGAGCTTCTGACATCTCCTCTTACTTTCAGAGGAAATGATGCTGTCAGAGCAGAACTCTTTCTTTCTTTTCTTTTTTTTTTTTTTAAACATATTTTATTGATATTTCACAGAGAGGAAGGGAGAGGGATAGAGAGCTAGAAACATCGATGAGAGAGAAACATCGATCAGTTGCCTCCTGCACACCCCCCACTGGGGATGTGCCCGCAACCAATGTACATGCCCTTGACCGGAATCGAACCCGGGACCTTTCAGTCCGCAGGCCGACGCTCTATCCACTGAGCCAAACCGGTTTTGGCAGAGCAGAACTCTTTCAAACTTGGAAGTCTATGCCTGTCCCTATAGCAAAACGGAGGCTTACACAATAATAAATGGTGGAATTGTGTGGCCAGCACAAGTGTGTCTGACTCCAGAACCCAAACGGTACCTGCAATCGTTTGTGGAGTTACTCAGGAGTAACACTAGTCCCGGTGCTGTGTGTGTTTGTGTTTATTGCTGCTACTGTTTTAAAATACAGAACTGAAGTACAAACTAACTTCTTAATGGCTCAGATCACCTTAGTTCCGTGGTCGGCCAACTGCGGCTCGCGAGCCACATGCGGCTCTTTGACCCCTTGAGTGTGGCTCTTCCACAAAATACCACGGCCTGGGCGAGTCTATTTTGAAGAAGTGGCGTTAGAAGAAGTTTAAGTTTAAAAAATTTGGCTCTCCAAAGAAATTTCAATCGTTGTACTGCTGACCTAGTCAGTGGTCTGCAAACTCATTAGTCAACAGAGCCAAATATCAACAGTACAACGATTGAAATTTCTTTGGAGAGCCAAATTTTTTAAACTTAAACTTCTTCTAATGCCACTTCTTCAAAATAGACTCGCCCAGGCCGTGGTATTTTGTGGAAGAGCCACACTCAAGGGGCCAAAGAGCCGCATGTGGCTCGCGAGCCGCAGTTGGCCGACCACTGACCTAGATGATGTAGAGCGTTGTTAAACAGGGCCCAGGTGGTCTTACTACAGGCAGTGCTCGGGTTACGTCGGACTTGATGTACGTCGTTTCGTGGTTAGTCACCATCTCCCATTTATTTATTAAAAAAAGAGTTCTGTCATTTCAACGTATATCCATATGTGCTTTATGTTTTTTATTATTTATTTACCACAAGTAAAGCCCAGGAATTGTTATCTTTCTTTCAAATGTTTGTTACCGTTTCACGTCATTACTGCTGTGTCTGTGCTCCATGTGAGTGACGTAGGTGCTTATGTAGGGGGGTTCCGACTTAGCGTTACGTCGCGCCGTAGGAATGGATCTCTGACGTCACCCGAGGACCTGCTGTATAGCTTTAGAAGGATTAGATTTAGGTAGGTTGACCATATGTCTTGATTTACACTTGTTGTTTTGGCGTAGTTGTTAATAGTGCTCTTTTTTACTCTTGGAGGTATTCCACAAGGAGCCATACACGATAAGGCCGTCCTGTCTATAGGTGAGGTGACTAGACCAGTTAAGGAGGTCTAAAGTTAGGAACCTTAGTTTTAGTTCTAGCTCTGCCTTTAGATTTGACTGTGGCAAGTTACTTTAGTAACTTGGACAGGTTGGGTTCTTATTAGTCTGATTTTTGTGAGATCTTTAAAGTAACACAGTAAAGCCCTAGCTGGTTTGGCTCAGTGGATAGAGCATCGGCCTGTGGACTGAAGGGTCCTGGGTTCGAATCTAGTCAAACGCACATACCCAGGTTTTGGGCTTGATCCCCAGTAGGGTGTATGCAGGAAGCAGCTAATCAATGATTCTCTCTCATTATTGATGTTTCTATCTCTTTCTCCCTCTCCCTTCCTCTCTAAAAATCAATAAAGAATATATTAAAAAAATAAAGTAACACATTAAAGATAGGTAGGTTTTCAATAGACAGAAATAAGTCAAAGATCCCTCTAAGCTTAAGAACATATAAGCTAGGCCACAGAGACATCAATACATGCATAAATTATTCTGGAGTACAAGAAACTTGGGTAGAGGGAACAGAAATAGGTTTAAGAAGGTAAATTTGATTATATATATATTTTTACTGTCTAATTAGGAAAGGATATTTGATGAATGAAGTAAGATGGTTGGACATGTACTACATATAATTCTGGTAGGCACAAAAATGAATTTGAGATGTGTGTGAATAATATATAAAAAACTTATTTGAAATAATTACAGTAAAAGGTGATGGAAGGCCAAAGTTTGGCAGTAAAAGTTGTTCAGGAAAGGGACTTGGAGAGGAGAACCATTCTGGGGTTAGAAATGAAGTGTTGGGCTGGTAAATCATTGGACTGGGAAATCATTTATTCCACAAATATTGTAAATGCCTATTTTGTGCCAGATTCTATGCAGAGTATTGGGTTACAGAGATAAAAAGACTAGTGCATTGATTTCATGGAAATCTGTAAATTAATAATTATAATAAACGCAACATAAATATTAAAATGGAGTATAAAGTTAAATCATAGAGAAGAACCTTTTACGTGTTTCTGGGTGAGTAAGGATGAGTAAACATCGTAGAAGAGGTAATTGATCTGAGACTATAATAATGACCAAATGATTGGGCTGAAGGCAGAGTATTCAATGCCAGGGCCCATGTCTTACTCATTTCTAGAGGCCATTATGGTATCCAGCAAATAGAAGGACCAAAAAATGTTGGGGTCTAGCAGGAGGTGGCTACAATGGGATATAGAAACTTAAGAAGTTAAGGAAGGAGAGGAAGGAAATGGTGACAATTCAGAGGTTGAACTTAAAGACTGCTTTGGTATCTTCCACATCCTGAATGGTGCCCTGCTAGCTTGAAAGAGCTGATCCTGCCTTTGAAGTTTGCTAGCCTGCAATTAGGAGAGTTTAGCCATCAGGGCACTCTGACTCAATAAGCAGAATTAGAAATTTCTATTCTAATTACTTTCAGAAACTTAACAGATTTTATTGTATTTCAGTCTAAGGGACAGGCCACAGATTTAAAGGCGTCTTGATATTTTTCTGGAATCTTTTCGCTCCTCTTTAATTGGAAAGGATATTTACTTGTAAACTGAGTTCTCAGCGCAATCCAATTATGCTTCTCTGTAACACAGGCTCTCATTTCACCTTGGCAGATTGGTTTCATTAGCAATAATCCACCGTGGGGGTGATGGTAACATAATATTGCTTCTAAACTAGGCACAGTTTGATGAAAGATTTGGATGTACTTGGTGGGTTGCCATTCCAATTTCAGACGTTTGCTGGCATTCCCTGAGAGTCTGCCAAGAGCACGGGATGACAGCTAAATGGGCTTTTCATGCTCTGAATGTGGCAGTGGAGGTTTAGCCTGTGACTGTCTTTAAAAGCCTTGGGGGACTGATGATAGAAAGTCCTGAACTCCTCTGAGAAATGTTATTTCCAATGACTCTGTGCCAATTCCAGATTTACCAGTTAAAATGTGAAGATGAATTAGGTGATCGCTCACATTTATTCATTGTTTAATCCAATTTGCAATGCAATGTTACACTCATTGTCCCATTTGATCTTTATGGTAACTCTGGGTTGTAGTTAGAAATGGCCTTGCTTTGTCCATTTTATGGCTTTTACAGATGAGGACTAGGTTTAAAGAGAGTAACTTATTTGTCCTTATTTGCACAGGTAATTAAATGTTTATGAGGTCTGGGAATCAATTTGGTCTACTCATTCCCAGTCTAGTGCTTATTATACTTAATCATGAGGACTTACTTGGTACAATTTTAAAATATACTCATGGAATGAATGACAAGCCAGTCTTCGCAGTAGGTAATGTCCATGCCACAGATTTAGGCAGGCAGGCATAATGTAGAAAAGATACTAAAGGCAATGGCTTTTCTCTTTGCTTGAACTTTGGTGCATCTTCTTGTCAGCACAATGGTAGTCTTACTGATCCACTAATCCAAATGTGTGTCACCTCATCATACATACGTCAATAATCCCCTCCCAAGATGTACATTGAGGCTTCTGTAAAGCATAGGGTGTGCCTTAGCTGGTTAGGCTCAGTGGCTAGAGCGTGGGTCCACAGACTGAAGGGTGCTGGGTTCAAGGCTCAATCCCTGGCCCTGGTCAGGGCACGTGCAGGAGGCAAACTATGGTGTCTCTCTCACATCCATGTTTCTCTCTCTCTCTGTCTCTCCACCTCCCTTCCACTCTCTCTAAAACTCAATGGAAACATATCTTCAGGTGAGGATTAACAAAACAAACAAAGAACAGGGCGTGACTGTAATGGAGATATTTTATAGCTAGACGTTCCATTTGACTAAAATGTTCTGCCTCACCAGCTTCATGGTACACATGAACTGCTTCTTTAATATTCAAAGTAATTGTGTCTTAAGTTACTTTAGCAAAATGACAGCGCTGGTCCAGATTCCTGCACCTGCCATAGTGATTCTTCAAGGGAGAATAATCTGATGCCTCCGGTGTTATCTATTGCCAAACAACTTGCCATTTTATAACGCTTTGGTTTATTCTCATGCAAAGACCTGATTCTAAAAGTGGTCACAACAGCTGTTGGATCAAGAACTTCTACATCAGCTGCATGTTCTGCTAGAATCAGTCCTCTTCAATGAGCAATAGACCTTGGCTTTGAATCTATGTCATGTGTCCAGGCTCCGTATTTATTCACAGTGAATCCCCTTTTAAAGGCCTTTGGTAGATTTAAGTTGAGATCATCCCATTCTATCAAAGAGGATTTAATGTTGAATATCAGAATGGAAGTTGTTGAAACCTCTACCATCTAGGCGTTCCTTAATTTGTATGCAAATTTTCCCATTTAATCACTGTGAAGCCTTTGGCACAACAAATACCAGGACGGGGAGGGCTTTGGTAAATACCCCCAAATGATTGCAATTAATGTTCACTTGCTTTACCTACATATCTGAGAGAGGCATTTTAAGTGATTCTTTCTGGAACCAAGAAGTCAATAGTTTTGTCCTCAACATCGTTTACATAGCAAAACCAAGAACAAATTAGTGTTTGCCTATCAAAGCAACTTGATATAACAGTGGCCCAGACTATTGAAAAACTTGAAAGCCTTAGTGAAACACAAACATTTGGAAAACCTTCTGTATGGGAACAAACCTTTGTCCTGTCCTTTGAATACTGAATGATCTAAGAAAAAAGTCTAAATAATTATATAGAAATGATGAATGTATGAATCTGACTTTTAAACCCTTACTCAAGCTACATTTCTCTCCATTGTCAGAGAAAGGGAACATAATGAACCATTTTATATTATAAAGGACAATAATGAGGTAACAGGATGGGCAGCAGAGCTCGGGGTCCAAGAAGAAGCCTGAACTATATGTGAACACTAATTTCAGGCTTGGTCTATGCCTGATGTGAAAATGGTGGGCCCAACGGACTAGAGAAGGGTGTGCCATAAAGTTCGAAGTCATTGGGACAACTGCAGTGGAATTGAGTAGCCAATGGCAGAACCCATTGAACCAGCCGGTGGGTTTAAGTCCAGTGGTACTGGTGCCCTAAACAGTGGCAAGTCTGAGTACTCTGTGGTGATGACATCAGTGGTAACTGTGGTGGTGTTCTTGTTATTTTTTATTTCATTTTATTCCTTTTGGGATATAATTTTCCAGTTTTCCTGCAATTCTGTGAACCACCAATTTTCTTCCAATAAATTACATTTTTATGCTTATGAAGTTATTTTATGTTACTTTCTGTCACTTATAAACAGGAATTCTGACTAGTGCAGATGTGGGTACCAGCAATACAGTATGCAGGTATACCTCAGGGAAATATGAGAAATACGGGAATACCTGAATTGGTTAGAATTAAAAATGATGGAAGTTCAGCTCAAATTTGGGAATGAGAATCTGGAAGCTTATGGCACATGGTTGAGAGTCTAATAATTAAACTATCATTCCTGATAATTTGGATTGAAATATACATTAAGGGCTCAGTTTAATGTCCTACAATGGACTAAAAACCCCTAGAAATTAGAATCTTTGTGTTAGGGTGTGTATTATTTGGGGTTCTGCAGGAAAGAGTTGTTTCACTCATATGGAGTATTTGAAAAGAGTTTATTTAACAAAAATCTTACTTACAGTATTGTGTGTAGGGCTGAAGGAAATCAACAAGGGATGATGAAGTACTTTAGGGATTACAAGATCTTTTACTGCCCCCTAGGCCTATAAGAGCAAGGAGAAGGCACAGTGATAAGAGCCTGGAGGGAGCATACTTGCAGTTGTATCTGTGGAAGGTTTTCCAATAGTAACTGGCGACTCTGGGAAAAGAATTCAACCACTATTAACTTATGACCTGGCAGGTTGGCAGTCAGGAAATAAATTCCTCCTTTCTTCACCTGATTCTCTCCTCCATGTATCCAATTGGCTAACCCCAACCTAAAGATGAAGGGTAAGGTCACCTAACTGATATAGTAATTGAAGATCACCTCTCTGGGGTAAAGAGCAAGGTGGAAAATGAAGGCATATGGACCAGGATGGGCAAATGGAAAGCATCCATCACATGGCAGCTATTTCTAATGACACTATATAACTTTAAAGAGATTGACCAATTTAAATTCCTACATTCTTGGCTCAAGAAACAGCCTGAAAGGCAGGTATTTTCTATGACTATGGAAAAAGAATACCTTCTCTCTTAGAGGCTGAGAGCCAGGATAGCAAAAAACCAAACAAATAGTGGTTCTGTGCTTTGACAAGTTACAATATCAGTGCATTCAAAGTCTAATCAGACTTCTAAAGTTGGGCCAGTGAAATAGGATGTGACACCATGAATTAGAATGTAAATATGTGGGAGAATTTAGTGTCTAAACCCATAATCCCTGTGACCATCCATGGCCACTTGAAACAGCTCCTCTCTTTCCAACCTGGTTGGAAGGCTCTGTAACTAATTTCCTAACTCTTGCAGGGGAAACCAGTTCTCCCTTTGTCCTCTCTCTACCAACCTTATTCTCAGTTTGTTCCTAGAAGACCTGGCATGGGACATTTAAAAAATTAAATCTGAGGGAAGGAATCATACTCCAAAAGTATTACAAGACTTTACTAATTTGTGTGGACAAAAAATATAAGATATGTGTGCAAGAATGAATTCTGAGGGAATTAGATTAAGAATAGAAGAAGTTAGTTTTATTTCAGGCTGCATATATTGATATTGGTCCGTTTTCTGGTTATTTAGGGTTTAACGTACAAGACTGAACAGCTGGGAGTGGTTCCAGTTGTTTGTTCACTTAGTTGAGTGAAATTTGGACCTACATAAAAAAGATGCCAATATCATCGTAGTGATGGAATCCAAAGCATTTCAGAGATAGGCAGGTTGAAATGGATTAATTATGCATGACTCACCCACTCATTGCCTCACCATGGTCTTCCCTTTATCTACTCTGTTTCCTTCTCCACTTTTCCACTGGTGTTGATCCTGAGAGCTTTTCTAAATAAAGATCCTGAAAACTAAATGCCATCTCAGAGTCTACTTTCCAAAGAAACGAACCTATAATATCAGTTATAGAGTCATCTTTGTTACAAAAGTGAGGAATATAGCCTCAACTCGTATTTCTTTCCTTAGTGTGTGTGTGTGTGTGTGTGTGTGTGTGTGTGTGTGTGTGTATACTTCCTTCTCTGCTCTCTTGCTCTATCCCATTTTTATATGTATGTAGATATCATGTATTGTTAGGGGCTGACTTTTAGTTAGTCTGAGTGGCAGAATATCAGGAAGGAGAAAGGACATCATCCCAAGATCCTGGACCTGCAGCTGCCTACAGTACCATATAAAGCACTGCTTTGCCTCCCATAAGGAGACAGTGAGAGGTTAGTTGTCCTGGGGATAGTTTCATTGTGTTAGACAAGAACAGTGTTTTTGGAAATGTTAAGAAGGGAAGAAGGATCTGGGAAGATGTAGCCAGAGTGCAGGACTATGAAGGATGTTAATCATTTTGGCTGCCCAGAATCTGAAAATTTGTATTTTGGGCAAAGTCCTAAGAGAGGTGGGAGATTATTCTTCCCACAGAACTGAAAGAAGTGGGCCATTCTCTCCTTAACTCTGCTGCTACCTATTACCTAAGGCATTGTCATGTGACTCATGCTTAGCCAATCAGATTCTCCAGCATCAAACTTTGACTGTTGAGGGAATGAAGCAAGTAGCACGGTCAGTTAAAAGTTATTCCTGGAGCCTGTGGCAGATTCATAAGTCCAGGGTCATTACAGCAAGAATTTGGTGGCTGAGGAACATTCTATCTAGATGGGTGGCATTCCAGGCAGTTCATCACTGGACAGGACCATGGCTGGGTTTCCCTTGGTTCTTGTCATAGCTGGTAAAGTATTTAAAACCTGTGCAGTCTACAAATATCCCAAGACACTCATAGGTTCTTGGAATACAGATACCTAATGGGATGAATAATTCAGGCACTTGAACTCCAGGGGAAATCAGTGCAAGGTAGATGGAGATAGAGGGGAATGAGCTCCGCTCCACTACTGAAACTCTTGGGTGAAATAACTTACCTGTTCTTTGCCCTACGAAGTCTGGGTCTTTGCAGTGAAAGAAATATGATGGCAACAGAGTCACAATATAAGCAATAAATATAAGCAACAGGGACCTACTGTTCTTCTGTGGCCTTGACTTTGTTGTAACAGTCTTTACTAATACTCTGTTCATCTATGACTCCAACACATTTTGTGTTGACAGGAATATCTCCTGAATGCCCCCACTGCCTAAAAATGAACAGAAACCTGTCTTCTCTACCAGTGATTACCAGTGAATTGAGGAAGAGCTGTGTCATAAGCTTGGGGTGATCACTGAGTAAGGGGCCCTGGGCTATCTTGAAGAGCCCGTTTCCAGTTCTGCAGTAGCTAGAAAACTGGCATACACAAAGAAGTGTGTTGGATGCCCCCGTCAGAGCTAACTTTCTGCCCATCAGAGGAACCCTTTAATCATTCACTTAGATGCATTCTTGAAGCTACATGCCAGACTTGTGAATACCATAGCAATGGCAAGAAAAGAGGTTACTTGGCAAACCTCATTGGGCTGCCAAGGCAACCACAAGCTGTTACACATTTCTTCCTAACTCTTATGGCATTTTCATTGCAACAAGTAAGTATAAATCTCCTATTATTTAAATGGCAGATGTTGGAGAGTGTTATATTTGTTTAGGTGACCCCATAAAAGGAGAAAGTTAACTCATAGCATCTGGAAGGTGTGGAATAGGTTGATCCCTTAGGGGCCAGGAAGGGGTCAAAAAAGGAGGTCTGAGCTCTCAAGACCACCCTAGGGATCAAGAATAAACAGAGCAGAGCTTCTCCTGCAGCCTAAAGTGGGGACACTGTGAGCAAAATACCAACATTCCCTTCGGCTATGGATTGAATGTTTGTGCCTCCCCGCCCTCAAATATATATGTTGAAGCCTTAATTCCCAGTGTGATGGTATTTAGAGGTGGGACACTGGGGAGGTAATTAGGTCATGAGGTGGAGCCCTTGTGAATGAGATTAGTGCCCTTTTTGTTTTGTTTTGTTTTTAATCCTCACCTGAGGATATCTTCCCATTGATTTTAGAGAGTGGAAGAGAGGGAAAGACAGAGAGAAATACTGATGTGAGAGAAACACATCAATTGGTTGCCTTCTGCAGGTTCCCTGATCAGGGCCCAGGCTGGAGAGGAGCCTGCAACTGAACGTAGCATATACGTGCCCTTGACAGGAATCAAACCCTTTAGTCCACAGGCTGGCATTCCACTGAGCCAAATGGGTTAGGGAAGAGACATGAGAAAACTTACTCTCTCTCAGCCATGTGAGGACACAGCCAGAAGATAGTCAACTGCAAAACAGGAAAAGTGCTTTCGTTAGGAATCAAATTAACCAGTACCTGGATCTTGGACTTCCTAACTTCTAGAACTGTAAGAAATAAATGTTTGTTGATTAAGCCACCCAGTTTATGGTATTTTGGTATAGTAGCGTGAGCCTACTAAGACAGCTTCCCCTAGGAAGGCATATGTATCTCTTGGTGAGGTGGGAAATCATTTATTAGAGAAATGTAATTACAGCAATGGTTTAGATATCATATACAACTGAACTACAGTACTACTGCAGCAGGAATTGAGAAAATATGTAGAGTCGTAGAGAGTTTTAGACATAACCTCCATCATGTTACTCACATTTGTTGAGCACCTGCTACATGCCAGCCACTGTGCTCGGTACTGCATGTATATTTTCTCATTTCATTTTCTCATCCATGCTCTAAGGTCAGTTCTGTTTTATAGACGAGGCTCAGAAAAGATAAAATCCCGTGTCAAAATCTCTTGTTCTGTGTGACAGGGTAAAGTCAGAACCCAGTTTTGTCTGATACTAAAGCCCAGGCTGTTTTTACTAGGGATGGAGCAAGACATCCATAAAGTATCTGCCCACAAGATAGGCATTTGGTTGATGAGGACTCATGACTGTCCTTTTGAGGTTAACAACAACCAGTGTGTGTGTGTGTGTGTGTGTGTGTGTGTGTGTGTGTGTGTGTGTGACATGTCCATGGGTACCACTGGCAGATTCAGAACCCCAGGCTGCCCTGAAATTTGATCCTGCCCAGTGGGATCTTTCGTATTCCTCTGTTCTTTGGCCTCACGGTTTACAGAAAGCACAGCATCAATCCAGTTTACCTTGGAATGAGTTCTAAAAGAAAGCACATTATTTTACATGCATGGGCAACAGAAGATAAGGGAGTGAGGTTTGAAACAAACTTTGTTTGTGAGAGTGCTTTGTTTTGTCACAAGGGCCTTTGTCACGTGGGACTTTAAAAGAACCCAAACAACAAACCACGGAAATCAAGAGTGGTTTTAAAGACATAAGGTTTGAATCACCCCTGTTCCATAGAATAACAGAAATAGGAGATGAAAATGACCTGCATGGCCAGCTTGCTCTCTGGAGTCAGTGCAGATGGTTCCCTGTAGACCAGGCTGCCTCTGTCCTCTCGGGCCTGATGAGCTACGCTTGGGGGGTGGGGGTAGGGGTAGGGAGGCGGGGAATTTCTCATTTTCCTCCTCCAGGAGTCAGTCCCCTAAGTGTCCTTTCTACTTGGAAATTTTCCCAACCCAAGCCAAAGTTTTCTTTTGCTCCATTTTTATCTTATTATTTGTCCTTTGGGTCTCTGAGTCATTCTCTCTCTCTCTGTCATTGCTGGATTCCTGTATGTGCCCTGACCGGGAATGAACCACAACCTTGGTGTTCCAACCAACTGAGCTACCCAGCCAGGGCTGAGTCACCCTTTTGTCTCTAACAGCTTTCACTCTTCCCAAAGGCTGGCAGTCTCAAGGAGCTTCCCCAGGGCCCTAGCTCCTCAGAATCCTCATCAGCACCCCACCTTCCAGGACCAAACCCAGACACTGCTGCAAAGAGTGGGCTTGAGGGCTGATGTGTGCTTAACCCAGTTTTCCCCAGGTCTTCTTCTCATAACTAGTGTTTCTTTAAAGTTGCTATTAATGGATGCTTAGTGACAGAGAAGAATGGATGCATATCTCAGGGATTTGCAGGTAGCCCAAGTGGCTTGAAATTTCTTTGACGTCACCTATTTTGTCTTGAGCATTCATATCTTAAAGACATCTGTTTGTTTTAATGAGAAAATATTTTTAACACTAACCAATTAAAACATTCAACCCTTCAACCTCCTCCACTCAGCAACCCCAGCCCCAAAATCCTCAAGTAAAATTGTCATTATAGGAATGTGCTTTATTCTAAGTCTATGACCCAAATACCCCCAGACATATTATAATGAGAATATAAATTCCAATCTGAGAAGTATCACTCCAAAAGTAAAATGCCTATTCAAGTGGGCTAAGAAATAAAGATTCTAGGATAAAATAAGGGGTGAGAGAGTGTAAGTAACAGAAAGTGGCTGTGCTCTATTTTATGATAGAGTAGAGTTTGAATCCTGAGTGAGAGTCAGGATTATTTAACATGTGCATCTTCTGCAGTGAGGAAAGTGA
Source organism: Plecotus auritus (assembly GCF_963455305.1). NCBI lineage: Eukaryota > Metazoa > Chordata > Mammalia > Chiroptera > Vespertilionidae > Plecotus > Plecotus auritus. The sequence continues at coordinate 26,940,458 of NC_137777.1, read as the reverse complement.
GGGCAGTAGATTTCTTCGTGAGGTTTTAAAGAGAGAATATTGGTGAAAACACTTAGCTCTGGTTTAGTATTGGCAGGAAATAGAGGTTACTTGCCTTTCCTTTATTTTGGGGAGAGCGCTGGAGGAGAGCCCTGGGTCATTTATTTTCCCAGTGTCACCCTCTCCAGCCCCACTCATTTGCTGGAATGGACAACTTTCATCTCAGCCTCAGACTCTACTTGGTGTCTGAGTCAGTTCTGGCCACAAGTGGCCATATTTTAAGGGTCCTCCATTTACCACTGTAAAGAACCTGAATTAGTCTTGTTGCCAAGGATGTGCTGGGGGTGGGTCATGGGTATCTGCCCACTCTCTGAGCTTCAGTCCTCTAGAATCTCTATCTTCTGACTGGACTAGGCCTTGGTTTCCTGAGTGCATTTCTGTTACTTTGCTGAGCATGGAGCCTTCTGTCAACACCACATCTATTCCGCTGGGCCCAGGATCTGCATAGCTCTCATTAACCCCTTCTCACCAGTGCAGAGCCCAAGTGATGGTCTGGTCTTTAGTGTTTGTCTGTTTTGTTTTATCAGTCCATTGTCTGCACCCCCTTTATATACTTGTGGGCCCTGACATCTGCATGCCTTTTATTTATCCTTTCTCATGAGTGTGGAGACATTGATTGTCAGGTCTCAGATGGATGGATGGATAGATAGATAGATATTTTAAATCAGTTCAGTGTGTGAACTCCTTCTGACATTTGAGGGTACTTCTTTTCATGAGTTGAGGTGGCAGCAGGTCCTCACCTCCTGCTAACGATGCCTAAAAGACCAGCTGCTTCCTCCCCTTCAGCCCTGGCAGCTAGAATGTGGGACCCTGCCTACTAATGGCCAAACAGATGCTTCTGTCTGTGTCTCTGAATTTAGAGCCAGTGACAGGTATTAGGGAACAGGTAAAGATTCTTTCCTGGAAGAAGTGGTGACACCCATTCGGTACTGGCCTCAGAAGAGGCAACCAATCCAGGCTGCCCCTATGGCAGGACCTTGGTTGAGATTCTGGACACCCACCCTCTCTTTGCTATTTCTGCTTATTTTGGAGCTTGTTTCCTGGACTTTCCCATTAATTTCCTGAGCTTATCCATGCCCTTCCATAAATCCTTTAATGCTTTCGGTAACTGGAGTTTGTTTCAGCTGTTTGCATTTAAGAACCCCGACTCAACAAATCCTTTAGTCTAGGGCTGACCAACCTGAATCATAATGCTGCCACCTGCTGGATTAATTGCTTCATGTCTGTACCTCGGGCAAGACCATGCCCTCCTGGGAGCAGAAACTGTATGTGTCCCTCAAACCTCTCATCACTGAAAGACTTGTTTCTTCAGATGCTGGGAATGCTGTTGGGTGATGAGCTCCAGCTGTCAGCCTCATCAGCAGACAGCCCCTTGCCCAAGGCCACATCCCCATATTGGCTTCCTGGGAACAATCTGTAACGGTCTTTTTGATAACTGAGTTGTCAGGACCTAGCCCAGTTTCTAACAAAGCTGAGTAATTCCTTTTATAGATGGAAAGGCCACCCTTCTCTCACCTAAGACTGATCTTCATTTCTTTTCTGGATCCCACCTCTTCTCACCTCCTCTTGTTTTTCTATAGACCTCTCTTCACCCTCTTCTTCAAGTTTACCTGTTCTCAATCCTTAAATAGAGGAGTATCTCAAGGCTCAGTCTTAGACCTTCTTCTCTAGGTGGTGTCAACTGTCAACATGGGTTATAGGTTCCAAAGGGCAGTTGACAAGTTCATTTGTTTGTTATATTCCCAACACCTATCACAGTGCATGGCACTTAGTAGTCACTCAATAAATAATTAATTTTGGGCTGAAAGCCCATGTCCTCGGCATTTCTCTGTTGGGGAAAAGAAAGTTAACTTACTAGCAGCAGGGGAGAAGTTTTGAAGAAGAGAGAGTTTATGTTAAGCCTCCTCGGGGACCTGTTATTCACTTTCTTAGTATAGTCGAACATTTTTTGCTTCTTAGAGCCCTTCCTCAGTCATTTCTCCTCCCTTTACTTTTATTATTAATTCACATTGAAGTGCAAAAATTTGGCGTGGCTAAAGTATTATCTTCAAAGGGAGAAACAGTTTTAACAGATACCAATAATGCAAATTAGAGATGTAACGAATAATCATTATAACTATTTTAATATTAACCATATTTATTTTGTTTGGTTTGCAAAAGAGAACTATGTATACCATCTCATTTGATATAGACAATGCCTAATAAGGCCATTCTTACTATTTCCATTTTTTAGTTGATGAAACAAACTCAGGGAATGTAACCTTCCCACACCAAATTACATGGCTAGTAAATGGAGAGGCAGGCCCTGGCTGGTGGCTCAGTTGTTAGAACATCGTCCTGTATACCAAAAGGTTTCAGGTTCGATTCCTGGTCAGGGCACTTACAGTAAGCAACCCAACCATGTTTCTCTCTCACATGAATGTTTCTCTCTCTCTCTCTCTCTCTCTCTCTCACTCGCTCGCTCGCTCGCTCTCCCCCTCTCTTTCCCTTCATCTTTCTCTAAAATCAATAAAAAAAATATATCCTCAAGTGAGGATGAAAAAAAAGGAGGATCAGGAATCAAATTCTTATCTGTTTAATTCTAAATTGCATCTCTATTTTTTATATCATGTTATTGAAGCTAAAACCTAGAAATGTAGGCACCTGTGGGATGCCAGGTGTGGGAGGATTGGTCAGATTCTAGCTTATGCCACTTGTCAGTACGACTTGCCCTGTTTACCAAATCTGCAATGCACTTCCTTTCTGTGATGGCTCTTGAAAGAGGAAGGCTCCCCAGGCCCACTATCTAGCTGGCTAGCCTCGTCCAAAAGGAATCCTGAAGGAAATAGAAGCTGATCTTCATGCAGAAAGTACATCCAATTCATAGGCTTTAGGGACAACATTTGCTGTGGGAATCAATCAAAGTATCAGATAAGGTAGGAAAAGCAAAACCAATTTCTACAGAGCATAGATGTGCCACCTCTACTGATACAAGTTTGAGAATTTTACTCAAATTATATGGGGGCAAAAGTGCCATAATAAAGCTGTTTCTTTAAAATGGAGGATGCAGAGAAGAGTGAGCCCTTCTTGAGAGAAGAACCAAGTTGCACCCTGATAGTGATCTCACCCCCAAACCAGTTCATTTCTCTCCAGAGCATGGTCTTAGCCACAGAGCCCTCCTACTGGGACACCAGCTGTGACTACACTATACTTTTCATTTGGAAACAAACCTTCCTTTCCAGTTTTCCAGGCCTCTCCGTTTAACCATGTTCTTGGCACATTATTTGATCATAGCTCAGAGATCTTAACCTGCCTGAAAAAAACTGTGAATGGATTTTCCAGGAATGCTAACCTAGACTTGAAAACAATGTTTGATCCTAAGTGATAGCTTCTTTTTTCTTTGTGCCCACTGTCATGCACAAAATATACCCCAATAAGCCGCTGAATGCATATATGTGTGTCGGGGGGCGGGGTTGGAGGGGTTGTTTAGGGACTGGAAAAGCAATTTCAGCTTATTGATGGAGAAGGGAAATGCCTGAAAGGTTTTGGTCTGATTGTTCACAGATGCGATAGGCAAACTCATTATTGATAATGTGGAAGAACTGGCGAAGTATTAGGCAAGAAAATGCAATAGTATAGACTCCTTATGAGGCAGCCTGAGTAATAGTTCTTCAACATCTGTGCTCCCTGCTTCTTTGTCCATCATCTGAAAATCACCCTTAAACACATTTTTAACAATTTCAGTGGAGCGTGCCTAGGTTGATATTATGGTTTCTGCTTCTCCTACATCCCCCCTCCACTTTATCTTATTTGTTTTAAGGGAGAGGGAGAGAGAAAAACATCAACCTGCTGCCTCCTGAAGGCTCCCTACTAGGGATAGGGCCTGAAAGCATGTGCTCCGACCAGAGAATTGAACTGGTGGCCTCTCGGTGCATTGGGTGATGCTCAGTGCATGGAGCCACACCAGCCAAGGCTGCTTCTCCTACATTTTCACAGCTTGTCTCTCAAATGCTCACTACCTGATAGACACTGTGTTAAGTGATTTATGGAGATCATTGTGTCAAAGCCTTACATCCCTGAGAAGTGGGTATTAATTCGGGTATCCATTTTACAGGAGGATGCTGAAGGATATGCAGGTTAACAAACATGCCCAGTGTTCTAGAATTAGTAAGAAGCAAAGGCTGTGTTCAAACCCAAGAGTGTCTGGCTCCAGAGACTGCACTTACCACCATAAAACCAAACTGTCTCCACCTAGAAGCCACTGAAGGTGGCTTGATTGCTGAGGAGAACTTTCCAAACTGTGGCCTCCCCGCCTTCCAGGAGAGCTTGGTGACTGGGTGAAACTTAATGAAGTGGGGAGCCAAAGAGAAGATGACTTTAACAAACACAGACTTGCCCTCCCTCAGAATGGTGTTGCTGGCTACAGGCTGCTATGTCTATTAGCAGTGGAGACACGGATCTGCTCTGCTGAAGAGTTTATGATGTACAAGGAACTGTGTTTGTGGCTTTTCCTACTTCCGAGAAAAGCAAATGCCAGGCAACAGGGTTTGAATGATAAAATAGAAAATCTGATCTAGAGCACATCCCAGCTAGTCTACTGCCCTCTGCAGGTGTCATCACCAGGGAAAACAATTGTGGTCTTTCTGTAGTCCAGGTTTTGTTTCTTCTTTGCTTCACCTGAGTGGGGCACTTTGATTGATGTACTTTAGAAAATGCCAGAGTTTTCTCAATAAGAGAACATGTCTAGGTAAGGCACAGAGTGAAACTCAAAAGAAAAATGTTACTGAAACTAGGCCAAGCTACATATGAAAGAGCTGAGGGAGAAACACATGGAGGAGAAAAAAATCAGAGAGAGAGAGAGAGAAAGAGAAAGAGAGAGAGAGAGATTTTGGAGCAACAACTATAGGATAAGAGAAAAGAAAGGAGATTTAAAAAAATTTTGCCTTATGTTATTGACTAAATTTCTCTAAGAGATGAAAGCACTACATTGAATTATTTTAGGAATTACTTTTATAACTGAACTCTTTCTCTGCCACATTTAGTTGAGCCTGGACCATATTAAACCTTGAAATTTATTTGGGATACAGAAATTGTTGAATATTACTTCAAATTGATCCATTGAGGATCAAATATTAATTATAATCATCTTCAAATTTGCATATGCAAGCTGTGTCACTATTAACTAACTTGGCCATGTCACAATATTGGTAAGTGATAGCCTCAGGGGTTGAACTCAGATTTGTGCGACTCCATAGCCTCCGAGTTGTCTGCTATCTAAGAATGGAACAGCTTCGATGAAAACTTAGTTCAAGGAATAACAGCCTTGTATGTGTGTGACTACTGTGGAGTAGCAAGTAGCTCACTGAAGTTAGGAAAATGGGACAAATGTCAAGCCCGCAGATGTGTAGATGGTGATATCTTGGCAGATAGGGGGTAACAAAGAAATGATGAGCCAGACTTACAGAGCATGTGTCCATTTCTCATCACATGGTCATCACTTACTCAAATAAATATTCCTTTTTTATAAAAATGAGATAAAATCCTGGGGTTCTATTGATAGTTCAGAAAAATGACATGAATTTATAAATGGTGGGATTGTTAGGCAATAGTGGAAGAAGAGCAGCAGAACTATTTTCTACTCCAGGAAATAAGATAGGGTGAGTGGGAGGTAAGTGGGAGAAACTACCATTTATTGGTTTTAATAGTGCAGGGCTTGAGATAGTTTCTCTGAATCATTTCAATTTTCTGTGATAATATTATATTAATTTTTTACATTGAAGACTATTTTTAATAGGAAAGCTATCATATGGATTCCAGAGGTTAAGTCTTCATTCTGTTATTTACTAAGTGTATGACCCTCCGCAAGTTACCCAGTTGTTGGCAGTCTGGGGTTCTTGCTCTGTAAAATAAGACACGATGGTATCACCCTGGTAAGGTCATTGTGAGGTAATACTTATTATCTTAGATAATAGCTGCATAAAGGACTTTGTAAACTGAAAGGCATTCTGAGAATGCTTTTACTGATAAAAGAAATGTTATGTTCCTATAGCATTGTAAATATTTTTATATTTCATGATTTCATAATCATTCTGTCCAATGCATAATCTATCAAATTGATGTATCATAAGTTATGTAGGATGTGGAAGTAAGTGATTTGACTTATGTCGCCCAGGAAATGTTGGCACCAGGATATTGCATGAATGACAAGCTTTGACCTCAAAGCTTGTCATTTATGCAATATTGAAATAACTTTGCTGCAGTTATCCAACATCTGTGAAAGGTAGCTTTGCAAGGGTAGGGCATAAATCTAACTCTGTCAATATTCTTGCAAGGGAAAGAAAGAAAATGTGTGTTTTTGTGTGTGGTGGGTGTGGGAAATAATAAAAAGTATAAAAATAAGTTCTGCCTGGATCGGCTGACCAAGGAGAAGTGGACAAGGAACTGTCCTTACTTTGGAATCAAGGCTTCATTACAGTTGAACTCGATGTTTAGGGAGCCTCCCCTTAGACAAATATGGGGGGGATGGCTTATTAATGGCAGGGCTGGTCAGAGAACCACGTGCTCATCGGGGCTGTATGGTCAGTGATGGGGAACACCTCTGAAATAACATTTGTTCTCCCTCAACTGTTATTCTGTTATTCTTGGGAGGTTTTCCCCGCTGCTTTGGAAAGCCACAGCCCAAGTATTCTTCTTCAATAGTACAGACTAACTTGGCAATGGAATCAGGCAGACTACAGTTCCAGTTTTAATATGAAACAGTTACCCAAAACTTTAGCTCTTTGAGGAAACTGATCCTCAGACTTGGTCTGTTCTCCAAAGAGAAAGAAAAATGTCATCTCTTTGGAACACAGAACATTCTATATATTTTACTTCTCCCGATTGTGTTTAAGAACTCTGGGCCAACCTTTCATTCACCAAATACCCAACAGTCACCGAGTGGGGTGCCCAGAGCCATAGCAGCAGGAATGCATTAGCTTGCTACCTTTCTTCTTTACAGTTCTCTAAAGTGTCCCCACCTCCACCCTCCTTCCTACTTGGCCAGCCTGTACAGAGGCCCAGGCCCAGTCGTCTTGGTCACCTTCATGGAGTGGTGGTTGAACTGATCAACAGCATTTGTTTAGTTAGTACCCTCAAATGCAGAGTGCTCTGCTGGGCTCACCATAGCCAGAGGGAGGAAACAAAGTGTGGTTATTGAGCTGCAGTAAGGATAGAAAAGCAAATAAAACTCCACCCCTGTTCTTAGGAAGCACACACTCTGTTGGGGAGATTACAAAGTCAAATGACTACACGGGGACTAGGCAGGTAGGGTCAGTGAGGGAAGAAGGTCATGTGGGGACTGTGGTATTTTGGAGAGCAATTCTTCTGTGTAAAGGGGTACCCATGACTCAACACCAGAAAATTATTGGTATTCAGAAGTTTGGAACAGTTTTGTCTGACATTTCAAGAAATAGTAGAAATCCATAATTTAAAAAAATATTTTTAAATTAATTTTTAGAAGGGAGATGGAGAGATATATATATCAGAGTGAGAGAAAAATATCAATTGGCTGCCTTCCGTATACCCCACAACCGGGGATTAAATCCACAGCCTGGCATGTGCCCTGAGTGGGAATCAAATAGGTGACCTTTGGGTGCATGAGATGACATTCAACCAACTGAGCCACACCGGTCAGGACCAGAGGATTTTTTGTTTTTAAATTAAGGAAATTCTTCAGATTTTTAATGTTGGCAACTAAAAAACATCTATAAGTTGGAATGCAGTCTGTGGAAAACCATTTTGTGACCTTCAAGGAGAAACAGACAAGAAGAACAGGTATTGCCCAGCAGGCGTGGCTCAATGGTTGAGCATCAACCTATGAACTAGGAGGTCATGGTTCAATCCCCAGTGTCAAGGCAGCCTATCAATGATTCTCTCTCATCACTGATGATGTTTTTATCTCTCTCTATCCTTCTCCCTTCCTCTCTGAAATATATATATATATATATATTAAAGAAGAACAGATATTCTAGCCAAAACCGGTTTGGCTCAGTGGATAGAGCGTCAGCTTGCGGACTGAAGGGTCCCAGGTTCGATTCCGGTCAAGGGCATGTACCTTGGTTGCGGGCACATCCCCAGTGGGGGGTGTGCAAGAGGCAGCTGATCAATGTTTCTCTCTCATCGATGTTTCTGACTATCTATCCCTCTTCCTTCCTCTCTGTAAAAAATCAATAAAATATATTAAAAAAAAAAAAAAGATTTAAAAAAAAAAAAAAAAAAAAAGAACAGATATTCTAAAGCATTTTGACAGGTGTTATGATAGGAGAGGTTTGGGTGCTGGTTGAGCAGAGGCAAGGCGCTAGTCCAGATAAGGGAAGTCAGAATAGGCTATCAGATATGTGTGTGAACCGAATGCTCAGTACTTGCTGGTTAGAGGGAGGTGTAGTAGGGTATGAGTTCTTGGCTAAGGAAACCGCATGCCCAAAGGCAGAGACTTGTGTGCAGCAGGATTTGCTGGGATAACTGGACATGATTTAGGGGGACAGAAGCACTGACTACAAGTCCAGGGCTATTTAAGAGGTAGCCTCAATAGGTCTTAAAGAGAAGGGTGATGAGCAGTCCAGGTTCATGCCTTGGGAGTCATGGTGAGTCCAGGTTCATGACTTGAGAGTCTTAGGGGTGAATTGATGGTGCCCAAAAAGAGAAGGGGTACAGGAGGAGTAGGTTTTGTGTTTGAAGCTTAGAAGTTCAGGTTTGGATATGATGAGTTTGAGATGGACAGCAGAGATGCTCAATGACGGGTTCTTTTAGAGAACTGAGTTTCAGGAGTATGAAGTAGATTTCCAGGAACAAGAGGAACATTTGGATTCCTTGGCTGCATTTGTTATTAGAGATAGGGGAGTGAGTACATGTGATCACTCAGAGGACAGAGGATTGAGCCCTGGTGATATTGAACCCAATCAGGGATGGGAGGTAAAAATGAAGGCAACTAAGAAGGAACAGCCATAGAGGTAGCAGGAAAGCCAGGAGGGAGTGATGCTCTGCTAACCAATCACAGAGAAACTCAGGAAGAAGGCAGTGATACACTGAGCCAACTGCTGTGAAAAGGCTAATATGTAGAGATTGATAAATATTTGTCTATTGGATTTAGCAACAGGATGGTCATAGTTGATCTTGGCAAGGGCAACTTTAGGAATGGTAGGGAAAGAAGCTGGCTGAACATTGAGAAATGTGAATGGAGTTAAGAAAGTGGAAACAGTGAGTATTGAGTACCCTTTTTAGAGTAGTTTCACTGTGAAGGGGATGAGAGATAAAAGGTGATAATAAAAGGTCCATAGTGGTAAAAAGAGGGAATTTTGAACTTGAAAGAAGCTTATAAATACTTATGTATTGACACAAAAAGCTATTATGAATAGGGTAGCTCAGGTTAAGAGAAGATGACTGTACATTGAGTGGCCCAAAATGGGTGACCAGATGGTCCTGTAACATGTTTCATTCACAGTCTATTGTCCTCATAGTGCTTTGGTTCTTATGAATGTGTGCTGGCATTTTTAGACACTTTCTCTGTGGTAGTATCTAGGAGTGGCTTATAAGGACTAGAGGCAGGCAGACACGCTTATATTTCCATACATAGGACTGTTGCTTATGAATCAAGAACAAACGGGACCTATGTAACATGGATTTTTACAACTTTTAATCAAAGAATACTAAGAATATTTTTATTTTTCCTGGAAGCCAATAAATGCAGTGGGAAGCTTGGTCCTAGGCCACTGACAACCTGCCAAAGGCAGCAGTAAATGTACCCTTGGTTGTCATTATTATTTTAATTAAATTGCAAATTGAAATGCAAATTTTTCTAAGTGACCAGGGTTTTCTAAAGGAAGGAGAAAGGAAGAAAAAGTTCAAGACTTGGTCACGGATTGAGAGCTGAATCTCTAACTTCCATCATGATTTTTTATAGCTGGCATCCACACAGCCCAGAAGCTCTGTTTGGGTTGATTTTATGCTAAAATGTTTCAATTGCCACCAATGCCAAAACTTTCTCACTCCTACCCCCCACCCATACCCCCAGCCTAACTTAGGCTGGACACTGAAATCTAAAGCTTTTATCGAAGTGTGGTCCCCAAAGGCCAAGCAAGGTGAAAGGACATCATCCATGCTGAAAGTATAGAGTGTCAAGTGTTGGAGGCTGAGTGGATCAATGAGGGTGTCCATGGGGGGCAGAGAAAGGGGGGCATCTCGAGGAGGGGTGACCTAATGGAACATGGGATGAAGAGGGCACCCCACTTGGATGAGGGCAGCCTGGTGTGGGAAATCATACCCAAAGGGGATGAGGAATGTGTCTGCATGGGGGTGTGGCCTGTGTGACGTGTCAATGCTTGAGAGGGAGGGAGGGCATCTATACGGGGAGACTGTAGATGAGAAGATGGCAGATTTGTTACATAAAGTGGGTTTAATCATGTCGGTAAATATATTAAACATAACAGGAAGTGTCAGAGAAGGGAGTTACAAATATAGAAAGGAAGTAAGAATACCGGAATTAACTTGATGTGGTTGAATTTAAATTTAAAATATAATTGTAAACTCATGGTTTTCAATATGTATGCACATAGAAATAAAATGGTTGTATGTGGTGTGTCTATATATATTCCCATATCTGTCCACTTTGAAAATCTGGGACATCCCTATAGCAGGAAGCATGCCTAGCACCCAGGTCTTAGCTTCTAAATTCTCCACTAAAAAGACCAGGGTCACTTGAAAAAGTGACTGATTCAAATTCTGGTGCAGGAAAAATGCAATGTGGACCTAGAGTATCTTCTGCAAGTAAGCAAGGGAATGCTTGAACCAGGATGAAGACTTGTCAAAGAGACAGCACTTCTTCAAAAGAATCAAGGTCATGGAAACCAAGAAAGAAAACAGGAAAGTCAAGGTCAAGAAAAAGGAGAGAAACTGTTAAGACAGGAGGAGTCTCAAGAGACTTGATAACTAACGTAATATGTGATTCTTTTCTGCATAGAGAATATTATTGGGACAATGAAGCCTAAAGATTGATGGTAGGTTCCGATGGGGAATTAGGCTCCTGTTTTTGATGGTTGCACTGTGGTTATGTAGAAGATATTCCTGCCAGTAGAGATGCAGACTTGGGAGTCTGGAACACTATACTTGCTGAATCTTAAATGGTTCATAAAAAATGTTCTTTGTACTGTGTTTGCTACTTTTCAGTAAGTTTGTGATTATTCCAAAATTACACATATAGATATATAATTTTAATAAGATTTTTTTAAAAAAGTTCACAGTAAGATTGAGGAGATGGTACAAAGACTTCCCACAAACCGCCTGTTCCCACATATGCAGTTTCCCCATCATCAACATCCCCCACCAAAGTGGTATTCTTATTACAATAGATGAACATACACATCATTATCACCCAAGGTCTATAGTTTACATTATTGTTCACTCTTGGTGTTGTTCACTCTATATGTGTAGATAAGTATTTAATTACATGTATTTATCATTATGGTATGATACAGAGCATTTTTGCTCCCCTAAAAATCAACTGTGCTCTGGTGATTGAACCATCTTCCCATTCCAACCTCTGGCAACCACTAATCTTTTTATTGTCTCCATAGTTTTGCCTTTTCCAGAATGTCACACAGTTGGAATCATACAATATATAGCCTTTTCAGATTGACTCCTTTCACTTAGTAGTATGCATTTAAGTTTCCTCCATGTCTTTACATGGATTGATAGTCCAAGTTTTTTTTAAAAGCACTAAATAATCTGGAGGTATTGATACTGTTAGAATTAACCCAATAATTAATAACAGGAAAATAGCCAAATATAGCCAAATAACAGGGGAAGGCCAAATATTATAGGCATGTCATTTGGGAAGCTTCACCAAGAAGCTACAACTTTACCCTCCCCAGGGGTACAGCAAAAGGAAGATAAACACATGCCCCGTATTGGGGGGACTAGTGAAGGCGCTTACTACCAGTCATACCTGGGAACAGGTCATAAAAAAGAATAGGCATGGCCACTGCAAGGGCTCAACATTTGAAATATTTAATCCCCTAAACAAAGAACTCACTCTATTGTGCTCCTGTGCTCTCTCTTTTTTAAAATATATTTTTATTGATTTCAGAGGGGAAGGGAGAGAGAGATGGAAACATCGATGATGAGAGAATCATTGATTGGCTGACTCCCGCAGGCCTGGGAATCGAACCATGACCTCCTGGTTCATGGGTTGATGCTCATCCACTGAACCATGCCACCAGGCAGCTCCTGTGCTCTTTTGGTGCCCTTGGCTCTCTTGGGACTCTTGTTGCAGGGGTGTGCTCTCTTGGCTCCCTTACCTTTGCCCACATGGCCTATGGCCACGTGGACCCCACACACAATGGACTAATGGACTGCAACTAGCCTGATACTGAACTGGACCCAGCTGCAACATGGAATGGAAACTCTGGACACTGGCTTTGCTTCTGGATCTACTGAAATCCTAACTACACTTCTTCTATGACTGGAGTAAGGGAAATGGGACTTTGGAAACCCAGAGATGTAATTTCATGCAAATGAAAATCACTTATCCTCCCGTGTGAGTCTCCGGAAATTCTTTTTCTTGAGATATCATAAGAACTCCACCCCTGGCACTCAGTGGGGAAAGGGATATCCCAATTTCCCTGATAACAGTCCTGGGCTAACTCACTGACCCTGTCCTTAAGGCCTTCTTTTCTCTGACTTCCCAGAGAGCTAAAGCAGCCCAGCCTAATCTCATTTCCCCACCTAGTCTCTGTCCCGTTGCTTCTTCTGTCCTAAGCCCTTCCTTGTTTCACTGTTCCCAGCTTTAATAAACACCCTCTTAAAATCACCTGGATTCATATTGTGAAATCTTTCCTGCATGAAGTCAAGAACCCGCACACTACCGGGCCAGCTCTAGGCAGACCCGCTCAGGGCCAGGTCCCCTTTCTGGTAACAACCTTATGACATAAATATGCTCATTTTTTTTTTTTTCAGATGAGGACACTAAATCATAGAAGGCTTAAACAAGCTTCCCAAGAATGTGTTTTCCAGATTTCTGGGCCCTCTGACACTTAAACCATGTCAGATTAATCTCTTCCCCATTCTTCTCCTATAATGCTATTGGCCCAAGTCAAAGTTCCCAAGTCAACTTTTTCTACTTCTTTCCATTCCCCACCCCCCTCACCTAGATATTTCCTGTCAATGGCTTACTGGATTTGGTAGCTCCCCTGGGATACTTGTTTGGGGCTGGAGGTGTGGGTGATGGCGACACCAGGGTGTGCTTGGATTAACTCTTGGGATGTACTGCCCAGTCTCATTTCAGGTCAGCTTCACAGACTCTTTGGATAGCACAGCAGAATTTGGCCCCAGGTGCTTCCAAGCAAAGGAAGGAAATGGGCATGGACTTCAAAGAGATTTTGCATGGCGCTGGTGCCATGAGTACTGACCATTTATTAGTATTTTAATAGTTGTCAATTCATCTCAAATATACAGGGAGGCCAGAACTAGCTGGAGGTGCAGGATAAGCCTGCTTTCACCCTTGTTTCCTGGAAATTTAGACCATTTCTCAGGTTCAGCGCTCAGAAGTTTAGGGTCAATCTGGAGGTTATGGTAATTTTCAAAGGTTGAAACAGGCCTGAGCCTGTTCTTGGGTCTTTTCCTTGATCAAGTTAGTGTTATTTTATTTATGTCACACATATTTTATAAATACATTTTTATTCATGTTTCCACTTTGTAATCTTTTTTAAAGGAACTTTATTGAGCTGTAATTTAAATATAATAAATACACTTTTGAAAGTGCAGTTTGATGAGATTTTACACATGTAAACACCCATGCAACTGTCACGCTCATCAAGATAAGGGATATTTCCAGTAGCCCAGAAAGTTCCCTCATGTGCTTTTGTAGTCATTCTCTCCCTGTCTGGGAGCACTCACTGATAAGACTCCTATCACCATTATTTTTGCCTGTTCTCAAAGTTCATATAAGTAGAGTCACACAGTATGTACTCTTAGATCTAGCTTCTTTTCTTTTGCATAACTTTTTGGAGATTCATCCATGTTTTTGCATCTGTCAGTAGTTCATTATTATTCTTTTCTTATTTTCAATATAATTTATGTAATTGTAAGTTTACATAACTTTTTCAAATTTTTATTTTTAAATAAGTTAGACTTATAGAAAAGAGGTAAAATATTACAGAGAGTTCTTATAAATCCTATACCCAGCTACTCCTTAGGTTAACATCTAGGAAATATATTTCCACTAACCCATGTGTACACATGTAATCTATATCTATTGCTGTATCTATCTGTCTGTATGTGCATAAATAGAGTTAGATACACAGATTCTAACATCAACACACACAGTAGAACAAACATGAGGCCACAGTAATGCCTCTGCAATCCAGCAGTGCCATGGGGCTCGTTCTAGCATCAGTCCTCTGCTGATTTGTGACTTGTTTTCTGACAGTGAGAAATCTGCCTCACATTTTCTACAATTTATGTGCTAAATTGTTCCATATCTCTGTGAAAAACAAATCGTTCAACTGGAATACAGTGTATACAATTTTTGTCTTTAAGTTTACAGTATATAGTCAAAACACATTTTTTTTAGTATATATATATATATATATTTAGTTACCTTCTTAGTGGTTGCTCTAAGGCTTACCATATACATCTCAACTTATCAGAAGCTACTTCAGGTTTACACTGACTTAATTCCAATGAGATATAAAGATGTTACTCCTACATAGTTCTATTTCTTATTTTTGTGTGTTGTTATATATATTATAGGTATATGTTACAAACCCAAAAAACATTGTTACAGTGATTTTTTTTTATCATTTTCTGTCTATTAAAGAAATAGGAAAGAAAGAGCAATGAAATTTATAGTTTGTTATATTAACTTTTTTTTTTAGAAAATAAGCTTTCAGTAGTGAAAATTCATGCCATGTTCTTTAAATTTCTTTGTATGTGCTCTTCCTAAATTGATTCTTTTCTCCTGTAAGCCTGGCTGAGTCTAATGGTTTCAATTCAGTTATTACTAAATTCCTTCTTTGCGCCTGATTTGCATATGTATTCTTCTGTTATGTTACCTTTTTAAAAAGTAGGAAGTTATTTGTTTTTTTTATCCTAGGTTATAAACAGACTAAAGGTAAATATATATGCCTTTTACTTTTCCTGTACTTTATACTTCAATATAGTGCCCAAATTCTAATGTGTTGATTGAAAATTTTCTATTTTCAATATTTCTATCAAAGTGTTTTACACAGAGCTGGTGATTTGGAGATAATGTTTGTTTAATGAAGAATTTGCTAAAGTTAGAGGGAAAATGGGGAGTTAAGTTTTCTTTAAATGTATTCCAAATAGGACTATTTGTAGAAGGGTTTCTGAGTAGTGTGAGATAAGGGGTAGGAAATTTACATGCTAGTGTGTGTGTGTGTGTGTGTGTGTGTGTGTGTGTGTGTGTGTGTGTGTGTAAAATCCTAAACAGCTATACGAAGGTGGGACATAAAAAGCTTGGTTTCAAAACTTGCTTTTGCCCTAAAATAAATCACTTGAAATTTTACACAATAGATGTAACTATAATGCACCCTAGTGGCCGTTTTCTGCCAGAGCAAATAACAGAATTGAGGTGGTATTCAATAGATGTGCAAAAAATATAATATTTTTTAAAGATTTTTATTGACTTTTTTTTTGAGAGAGAGAGAGAGAAACATCTATATAAGTGAGAAATACTGATATGAGAGTGAAACATCGACTGTGCCCTGAGTGGGTATTGAATCTACAACATGGGTATGTGTCCTGACCAGGTATTGAACCCACCACCTTTTAGTGTACAGGATGATTCTCCAACCAACTGAGCTATGCTGGCCAGGGCAGACTATAATGTTTTTCAAGTCAAAGTTGCCTACTTGGAAATCCAAGAAAGTTTCCTTTTCCCAAGACAATATTTTAATCACTCATAAAAGAACATAAGATTGGCTGAAGAAATAAAACCCATTCCCTTTTAAAAAGATTTACACATACTAAAATCTTTTCCCCCCTGCCAATATATTGACATCACTGTCTGACAGTCATAAAGTTGACTTACTAATGAACCCTGCTCCCAAAGAGCTCACAATTTTATGGGCATACAGACATATAAACACCAACTGTTACTCAGTGGGATAAATTCAATAATATGAGTTTGTATAAAATCCAAAGTGGGGAGAGAGGATAGGTTGAAGATGGTGTAAAGAGGAAATGATTTTTGCTTTATGTTTTGAGGAGTGGATAAGCATTTTTTAGGTAGGGTAATAGGAGAAGGGCATTCCAGGTAGATGAAGCTCATGGTCCCAGAGCTTGGAGGAGTGAATGGCCTACTCAAGCCCTTCCTGGTAGAGGCTTGAGCATCAGCTACCTGTGGGGCTTTGGCAGAAAAAATTGGAAAGCGATGAATACAAGAGTCAGATGATGCAAAGACATAGGTGTAATATAAGGAAGAAAGATGGGTTTGTGTGTTGGGAATAGGTGATCCACATTGTAATCTGGAGAGTAATTAGATTTTGGTTTTAGCAAGAGATCTTTGGTATTAGTGGAGGAGGAGCTGGAAGGGGCATTAGTAGTACAAGTCTATTGTAATAATTCAGGACAGAAATGATGACGTGCCTATCCAGAATGTTGCCATAGAGACGGAGAGCAGGAGAAACTCCAGAGACTGTGATACACTTGAACAGACTTGGTGAGCAACTGGATGTAGGAGGTGGGAAGAATGGAAGGGTGAAAAATATTACCTGTCTGCCTGGATGAAATACTATGACCAAGAGAAGAAATATAAGGGGAGGAGCAGACTGGGACAGGGGTGGATAAGAGTAGAGATAATGAGTTCATTTGGGGGTAAGTTCAGTATGAGACATCTACAACACATTGAGATAGACTTCACTAGACATTTAGAAATATAAGTCTGGAGCTCCAAAGAGAGGGTCTAGAGTAGTGCTACATATGTGGGAGAATTCCCCTCCCTTTGTGGTTGATTTAATGATTCATATGGAATGAATGAAAAAGAATGGAAGTAACAGTTTGTGACTTCAGAGACTAGGTTATCAAAGGCACTGTGAATTCTTTTTTTAAAAAATATATTTTATTGATTTATTATGGAGAGGAAGGGAGAGGGATAGAGAGCTAGAAACATCGATGAGAGAGAAACATCGATCAGCTGCCTCCTGCACACCCGCTACTGGGGATGTGCCCGCAACCAAGGCACACGCCCCCGACTGGAATCGAACCTGGGACCCTTCAGTCCGCAGGCTGACGCTCCATCCACTGAGCCAAATCGGTCAGGGCGGCACTGTGGATTCTTGCTTGTTTCCTCTCTTGGATTACTTTTTCTAGGGGAAGCCAATTGTCATGTTATGAGAATACTCATCTAAAAGAGATCCACATGGCATAGAAATAAATCCTCTGGCCATGCAAGGAACTGATGCCTCTGCCAACAGACAGTTTGGTGAGACTGAAGAGGATTTTTTTTCAGCCCAACTGAACCTTGAGATGATTGGCACCCTGCCCAACATCTTGCCTGCAAACTCATGAAGTACCCTGAAATAGAAACCCCAGCTAAGCTGCCCCCTAAATTTCTTATCTACAGAAACTATGCAATAAGAAATACGTATTGCTTTAAGCCACTAGGTTTGGAGATGATGTTGTTATAACTAACTTACAAGACCACATGCAAGTACAAGTCTAGGGAGCTGCATCTCTGCTACAACTCTATTACTGTAGAAGAGGAGATCAGTAGATAGCAAGTTTAGTTATCTTCTCCACCAGATGGTAATGAAACTGATTTTGTTAAAAAGTACAATGGTCAGCTGATGAAGGGACTATTCATATGTTCTGTTGTAAAAACAATAAAGCAGGGTTAGGAAGGAAATGAGAAGATTAATTGAAAAGTTTTTAAGGTAGTTCAGGCAAGAGTTGCTTGCGCCATGAACCAGGGTGGAGGCAGTGAGGAGTCAAATATATGACCACTCAAACTATTGGAAGTGGTAAAGATAAGAGAAATACAGAAAGAAGTAACATTTTCCACCATTCCCAAAAAGTGTTTAGGCAAAGACAAGAGGCCAAAGTATGGAGCCAAATAAGACAATGACCTTCTGAAGCCAGTGTCTGAAATGGGTTGAAATGAATGGAAAAGGACATTGGCCTAGAGTAACTTTTAAACCTGCCTATGGACCTCTGTGATTGTTTTTGATCTGGTTCTTGAGTGGACATGGTAGCTGTGTTTGAAGAAACCAAATACTGCAGATATAATGCAAATTTGCATCCCCTGAGCCAAACTAAGGTCTGGAACAGCCGTGGGCAAACTACGGCTCGCGGGCCGGATCCGGCCCGGCTGTTCTATCCGGCCTGCGGAGCCGAAAGAGCAGAGGGTTCTCTTGCTCTCCCCTCCGCTCCTTTACTTTGAATTTATATTAGTTCACACAAACACTCCATCCATGCTTTTGTTCCGGCCCTCCTGTCCAGTTTAAGAACCCATTGTGGCCCTCGAGTCAAAAAGTTTGCCCACCCCTGGTCTGGAACCTAGGTGAGGATGAACTTGACCCAAGTTCCTGCATTACATATATTATCTATATATAGAAAAGCCTAAGCAACCATCTGATTGTTCGACCATCCAACCAGTAGCTATGATGCGCACTGACTACCAGGGAGCAGATGCTCAATGCAGGAGCTGCCAAGCTGAGGTGACTTGGTAGCTGTGGTTCTCAGGTGACGCACACAGAACCAGAGAGGAGGAAGCCTGATTCCTGGCTGCGTCACCTGAGAACCACCCTCTCGCAATCTGGGACCCCTTGGGGGATGTCAGAGAGCCGGTTTCGCCAGATCCCTACAGTCCAGGCCAAGGGACCCCATCGGTGCATGAATCCGTGCACTGGGCCTGTAATCTCATATAATTCCAATAGCAACCACATGAGAGAGGTCAATTACGATTCTTACTTATAGGAAAGTAAACTGAGGCTCAGAGAAAATAAGGGACTTGACCAAGATCACAAAGCTTATTAAGTGGAAGCCTAGGATTTGAACCCAGGTATGGCTGACACTAAAAGTCCTTACTCTTAACCACTAAGCTCCACTACTGTATGTAGCAGGTGCTCAATTAATTTAGAATGAATGAATAGCAGGATTTTAATTTTGTCCTTTCCCCCCCCACCTCTGCTCAGATCCCAACACTTCTCTGACACTACAAACTTGGCCAACTTTGGTAGCTTCCAGAGACAGCCCTCTTGGACTAATAGTGGCATTCTCAGGATGGGTTGTTGACGATGACAATGGAAAACTGACCTCGGGCAATTTTATGTACAATTACTGCCTTAGGAAAATCAGAACCAGAGAGAAAGAATATAAAGGATTTTCAAATGATGTCAATAGCTAGCAGACTTAATGTGAGGATATGTGATGTTTACTTTGGAGAATTCACAAAATGTTTAAGGGAGTGATGAGGTGGGCATTGAGGGGTTCTGCAGAAATAGTTAGAGGTCAAGAACAGAAACTGATTATAGACATAAAGGTCAGTTCATTTGTATTTGCAGACAAGAAGGATCTGGCGACTTTGAGTTTACAGCAGTGCTGGATTTAGGGAGTCATTTGTACAGAACTGATAAGCCATCGATCCAAATAAACCTGAGTGGACTTGAATATAGGAGCTTAGAATTGGAACAGCTCTTAGAGGTCATGTATTTTAACCTTCTGGCTTGAATGTGAACACTTACTTTAGTAGAAATGAAGAGTCATTTCCCTCACATAGGCCTCAGAATAATTAAGAAATTATATTCTGTATTTACTTCAAAATTCAGCTTCCCACAAAATACAAATTTTTATGAGTATCTCTCATGCATTTCTCTAACATTAACTGGAATTTGAGGTCAGACTCAGCTTATAGAGAGTGGTCTAATATTTTGGAAGCATAATAAAAATGATAATGATAATAACTAGTTATTGTCATAACTATTATCATAACAATTTCAAAATTCAACTATGAATTAATCATCACTTTATGTTTACATCATAACATCCAATATTGTTTTCAATAAGTTCTTTTAAATGTTAAGGATTGCCTAATTCTATAGAATTAAAAATCTTTCCAATTCAAAAGAGTTTATTATTATTATTTTAAATTTAAATTCTGTATTGTTTAAAATATTACATATGTCTCCTTTTCTCCCCATTGACCTCTCCCCAGCCACCCCCCTCCCATTTATGCCCTCATCCCCCTACTGTCTGTGTCCATTGGTTTTGTTTATATGTATGCATACAAGTTTTTTGGTTGATCTCTTATCCCGCCCCCCCCCTCCACTCTGAGATTTGATAGTCTGTTCGATGCTTCTGTGTCTCTGGATCTATTTTTGTTCATTGTATTCCACAAATGAGTGAGATCATGTGATAGTTATCTTTCTCCGACTGGCTTATTTCACTTAGCATAATGCTCTCCAGGTCTATCCATGCTGTTGCAAATGGTAAGAGTTCTTTCTTTTATACAGCAGCATAGTATTCTATTGTGTAGATGTACCACAGTGTTTTAATACACTGATCTGCTGATGGGCACTTAGGCTGTTTCCAAATCCTAGCTATTATAAATTGTGCTGTTATGAACATAGGGGTGCATATATCCTTTCTGATTGGTGTTTCTGATTTCTTGGGATATATTCCTAGAAGTGGGATTACTGGGTTAAATGGGAGTTCCATTTTTAATTTTTTGAGGAAACTCAGTACTGTTCTCCACAGTGGCTGCACCAGTCTGCATTCCCACCAACAGTGCACGAGGGGTCCTTTTTCTCCACATCCTCGCCAGCACTTGTCATTTGTTGATTTGTTGATGATAGCCATTCTGACAGGTGTGGATGGTACCTCATTGTCATTTTGATTTGCACCAATTCAAAAAACTTTATTGAAAACAGAATTAGATATTTGTACCTACAGTTTCTCATTCAATAACGAGATAGATACTACAATCTACAGTTTGTGTGTGAGGACTATTCATAACCTCAAAGAGGTTAACAAACTTGTTCAAAGTCAAACAGATGATAAATGGAAAAGCCAGGACTAGAACCTATGGCCTATTGAACTCATCCCAACATTCATTCCACCTTTATTTAATATTACTTCAATTTCAGGTTTTACTTGGGAAATCAGTGCTTTTCCACATGTAGGCTATGGGTTGCCTTCAATTGGGTCAACCGCACCTCCAATCCCAATTGATTGTGCCCATCCAATCCAACCAGTCTTAGTGCTGCTCACAAGACCTATTATATAACCCTAGCCCTCCCACTATCTATCCAGCTCCTCCTCCTTCTTTCTCTCTCCTCACTCTCATCAGGGTAAGAAATTTTAAGCAATGATAGGAGGAATTCTACAAGTTTCCACCACACCATCTATTTGAATCTGTACACATTTTCTCTGCCTTGCTGCTCATTATTATGGATAAAATATCTACATGCATATCTAAGGCCAGTTTCTTCTGTTTGTGCTTTAGAATCCAGGCTCCAATTCTCTCCAATCCCTGATTCAGGTATTTTTTTTTTTTCTCTTTGCCTAGATCATTCCCATCAGTACACAAAAATTCTATAATGTCCTTTATATTAAAAACAAAACAAAAAACCTCCTTAAACCTAGATCATTCTCTTTACTTGCTTTTATTGTAAAAATCTTGAAATGTTATCTGGAATCACTGTCTCTAATTTATCTCCACCCAATCTCTATTGAATTTAATCTGTTCAGGCACTCACCCCATCACACCCATGAAACTGCTGTTGTCAGTATTTTCATGACCAGGGGCGACAGCACATCTCAGTTTGTACAGGCAGTCCTGTTCTCCAGGAGTAATTTTTCACTCTCTTAGTTATATGTTTGTCCTACTCATGACCTCCAATTGATAAATCCAGCAGTTCTCAGTGCTCATTACACTTAAGCTTCTAGTATTTAACACATCTTATCACATCTGCCTTCCCCCCACCACTTGTTTTCCAGAATTTCACATTCTTGTACACCTCTTATCTTTCTTGCAGCTTCTTCTCAGTCTTCTTAAGGAGTTCCTCCTCATCTCTCTAATTAATGAGGGTTGCTGTGGACTAGGGTTCACTTAGCTGAACTCTCTTGTCTTCTACCCCATCTACACTCTTTCCCTCATTAATCTCAACCAGTCTCGTGGCTTTAAGCACCATTAATTTACTTACTTTTAATCTTTATCCTAGAATTTTCTCCTGACCTAGAGACTCATATATCCAATTATTTATCTAATAGCATCCCAATCATAAGAGATCCAAAAGTGAATTCTTGACATACTCCCACAAAAATAATTGCTCTTACCCCAGTCTTTCCCATCATAAGTCTGAACTACAGTTTGCAGGAAGCAAAAACCTTGAAATCGTCTTTGACTGTCACTTTCCCATTGCACTGTCACATCAGATTCTGTTTGTTCTATAGAGTCTTACACTTCTCACCACCTCCACTATTTCTTCATGTATCTCTTACTGGGATTAGTACAGTATCCTCATAATAGGCCTTTCTATTTTCATCTTTGCTTCCATAGTCTCAATACAACAGCCAGAGAATCCTTTTCACAAATAAGTCATATTATACAGGGTAGGGCAAAAGTAGGTTTACAGTTAGTTGTGTAGAAAATAATACAATAATTAATAATACAAGAATAAACTGTGTTTTATGTACTCACAATTTTAAGTCTACTTTTGCTCTATCCTGTATATCATTCTTCTGTTGAAAATCTTTTAATATCATATCTCACTTAATATAAAATAGAAATTTCAGATAGTGACAGGCCAGCTATTTCCTATTCCATGTACCTCTCTGATGTTATCACCTTCTTTTCTTCCCCTTGGGACTCTGCCCCTATCCCAGTGGTCAGCAAACTCATTAGTCAACAGAGCCAAATATCAACAGTACAATGATTGAAATTTCTTTTGAGAGCCAAATTTTTTAAACTTAAACTTCTTCTAACGCCACTTCTTCAAAATAGACTCGCCCAGGCTGTGGTATTTTGTGGAAGAGCCACACTCAAGGGGCCAAAGAGCTGCAGGTGGCTCTTGAGCTGCGGTTTGCCAACCACCGCCCTATCCCAAGGGCATTCTTGTGATCTCCTGCCTCAGGGCCTTACCACCTGCTGTTTCCTCTGCTTGGATTACCTTCACACATTATTCCTGACTGACTCCTTCACCTTCTCACTGAAGCTTTTCCTTATCACCCTTTCCCCAATGGCAATTCTCTCCTTGCCTGTAGTAGTTTTTAGGACTGTTGTGACAAAGCACCACAAACGGGTGGCTCAAAAGAACAGCCACTTATTCTTTCACAGTTCTAGAGGCTAGCTGTCTGAAATTAAGGTGTCATGAGGGCCATGTTTCCTCTGAGACTTTGGGTAGAGTCTTTTCTTGCCTCTTGCTGAGTGCTGGTGGTGACCAGCAATTCTTAGCATTCCTTAGCTTACGGCTGCATCGTTTCAATCTATTTTTCTGTCAGAACTTGGGGTTCTTCGGGTGTGTCTCTGTCTTCACACGGCATTTCCTTTTCTTATAAGGACACCAGTCATATTGGATTAGGGCCCAAACTTCATTTAATTACATCTGCAAAGACTGTCTTCAAATAAGATTACACAGGTACCCAGGTTTAGGACTTTAACGTATCTTTCTCGGGACACAATTCAACCTGTAACCTTGACTGAGTATTTCTTGTCCTGATTCTCCTGTTGAATAGCACTTTTATCATTTGGCTTATAGGACGTTTTACATATACTATTGTATTATATTTCTGACTATAAATGTAAGTTCTACAATGATAGGGGTTTTCACTTGTCTTGTACCTTGCTGTTACCCCAGTATTTAGAATGGAGCTGGGAACATAGTACAAAGAATAAATAGTTATTGTAAAACTGCTATTGAGAGCATATGGATTCTACTTCCTTTTGCAGGGGTGGGCAAACTATTGACTGTGGGACAAATCTGGTGTGCCGCTTGCTGTGCCGCCTGCTTTGTAAATGCGATTCTATTGTAATGCAGCTGTACTCACTTGTTTACATATAGTCTAAGGCTGCTTTTGTGCTGTAATGGCAGAGTTGAATAGTTGCAACAGAGACCATATGGCCCACAAAAACTAAAATATTTACTGGTTGGTAAATTTATAGAATGTTGGCTTGCTTGGCAGAAAAAGTAAGTGTTCCAACCCCTGTTTTTCTCTGCTTCCATAAATTTAATTGTGGGGATTGTTGATCATTAAAAGAGAATCAGATTTAAAATTAAACATTTCTGAATTGAAAATAAAATGAAGCAGGAGATGGTTTTCAGCAGACCAGTTAATTTAGACCACTGGGTGTCTCTCTTCCCCAAACTTTGCAAGGAGATGTTAACCAGACATCAGCCAACTGGGGCTGTGACATACCAGACAAATATTGACAGTTGCTAAGGCAACTGGGATAAAGTATTGGCCAAAGGATAATATAGGCGCCAATTGTGCATGCCATGTTTCTCACATGAGAGACAGACAGAGAGAAAATGAATGAAAAATGCATTTCAAGCTCTCTCTTCAACTGTGGCTTAAGAACAACTTGCAGCTAAAGTTTATCTTAACTCCTCCATTTTTTCCTCTGGAAATGAACACTTTGGGGACTTGGGGGGGTCCTTAAGTCACTTGAAATATGTTAAAAAAGGGGAAATCTGTTTGGGCATCAATTATTTTCCTTTAGTTATCCTTGGAATTTGCTGTTCCAAATTGTTAGGGGCCAACTGTAAGGCCACATGTATTTTTTGGATTGCCTGATCTTGTCACAAAAGTGGTTTCTGCAGCACTTCCTTCCAGAGATTTCTTATTAATCAACATTAGAATAATTAGCCTGCTTTTTTCTTTGCCTCCTGCAACATGGTATAGGGGAGCTTTTAATCTGTGTTTAAACTTAAGCTTTGCCATTGGGCTTTTGCCATTACGCTAGGGCAAAGCTTCTTCTTCTGCTTCTCCATCTTCTTTATTTTTTAGAGAGAGTGGAAGGGAGGGGGAGAGACAAAGAGACATAGAGAAAGAAGAGAGAAAGAGAGAGTGAAGCATCAATGTGAGAGAGACACATCAATTGCATTGATTGCCTCCTGCAGGAGACCCAACCGGGGATTGAGCTTGCAACCGAAGCATGTGCCCTTGATCAGAGTGGAACCCTGGAACACTTCAGTCCACAGGCTGATGTTCTATCCTCTGAACCAAACTGGCTAGGGCAAAGTTTCTTAACAGTGGCATTATTGATATTTTGGGCTGGATAATTCTTGTGGGGTTGTCCTTTGCATTGCAGGATGTTTAGAAGCATTCCCAGCCCCTACCCTTTAGATCTAGTAGCACCATCCCCACCCCCAGTTTTTAGGATCAAAAATGTCTTCAGATATTACCAAATGTTCCCTGGGAAGCAAAATTATCCCCAGCTGAAAATATTTTGCTAGTAAATCCTAAACCATATCTTCCTCAGATTATTCTTAAAAAAAAAAAAAATCTTTGCGTAGAGCTGGAGTTTCACCCATGGGAAAAATGGTAGAAATCATAGATTGTCCCAACTACAAAGTAGGACCTCAGTTTTTCACAAAATTAAGAAATTTAGAAGTGTAAAGGTTGATAAAAGCCCAACAAGATCAATCAATCAACAGGAACTTTCATCAGTGAGATACAAGATACGATCCTATAAGACCAGAGGGAATTTTGAGGCCCCTTTCTGCGTGGAATATTTAGGAATTCTGCTATTGTGATCTCTTAGACAGTGACAAGTCATTCGGAATGGTCTCTGAATATGCCCCTGCCTCGCTGGTCCCAAAGCCTTTCCAATGACTGGGTTTGGCGCTCTGTGTTTGGAGCAGCTGGGACTCATTATGGCATGGCATCTAGGAAACTTCTCCATCTGACATTTGTCTTCTAGAAAACCATCAGCCTGTCCACAATGCTTATGAACTGCCCAGTCTTTGAGTCCCGCCTTGAAGGCTGAGTAATCCCATTTTCCCCACTGGACAGGAGGGGCAGGCTGAGTCATTATGACGATTCATCAGCAACATGTTGGGCTGTAACTCCCAAAAGAGCTTGAAATATTGATTTTATGCATGTCATGCTACAGATTGAGCAGTTGTAATCCTGTTTTGTACATTACTTCTGGAAGATTTAAAACAAGATGGTTTTGCCACCAGCATAGCTGACATATTCTAATTAATCTTTATGGAAAGAGCTCGTCATGTTTAAATGAGCTCATCCAAATAGCATCAGTTATCCTTCTCTGATATGAAGGATAAATTGGAATGAAACATGATTTAGAAAAAATAGAAATCTCACCCTCCTCATTTCTTCATTTTTCTTGGGTATATTTGTCATCTGAAAAATGGGTTATAATTTATAAAGTCTATAATAGTGTGTTGTATAATATACTTTTCCATGCCTTTGAAACATAGAGTAATAGGCACACTCCAAGTCTATGATGATGGGATGATGTCCATTAAATGAAGATTATCTTCTCCAAGATCTCTAAAAGGATACTACTTAAGAACTTTCTAGAAAAGGCTGAAGGCTACAAAACCAACAAGATGCTTTACTATTTCTTTGGGAAAGTTAGACACTTACATAGTTTATGGAAAACATGACTGATGGTTCAAATAAACTAATTATGACATTTCATTTGCGCTTACAGATTACATGTTTTTTCTCAAATACCAGTGTAATTAACTAAAATGTGAGAATTCTAAAACTCTAAGGGATATGAATAAGTAAAATGGGCAGGAAAATCAGTACCTCAGTGAGTAGTTATGAGCATTGAATGAGATAATATGTGTAAGGATATTTGTTGTGGAAATCAACCTAGTTAGAGCTAGAACTACCCCATTAAGTTGACAGAGTATAGGGTGTCCCAAAAAATGTACACACACTTTAACAGCTGATAACTCACTTGACCTTCACTCCTTTTCAGGTTTAACTAATTTGAAATAATGGGTGAAGCCATACTAAGCTTTAAACAACAACAACAAAAAATTATCCTAAAGTGCCACTAGATTATTTTATTTTAAATGGGGATACATAAAAGATAAAGTTCATGGTATAAAACCAGCAATAGTTGACTCACAAATACTGACCAAAATGATTCTTGAGGTTTGTAAACCCATTGCTTTGTGTTATCAGCAGTGGCTGGACCAGAATGTTCATCAGTTAGAAAACAGGCATTGACAAAAATAAAAAATAATTTCTGTAGATTCTTTTAAATTTTGAAAATGAACTATACGTTAACAAACACTGACTTGGTCATCATTCAAAGTGTGTATACATTTTTTTGAGGACACCCTGTATAAATCAGACCTGAGAAAGAGCATAGGCTCCTCTCTCAATAATTCTAGGGTCATTGTTTCCACAAAGGGTGAGGTCAACATCATGCTGAAAGGAGGCATATCATTTTTCATGATATCAGAATAGACTGTGGTTTTTGGTTTTGGTTTCTTTGGTTTTTGTGGGGAGAAAAATCAATTCTTGCCCTGACGTACCCACCCTTCTTAGGTAAACATGAGGATATCAGCTGAACCTCTTGATGACAGGAGATGAAACTCAGAACATTCCTTTTCTGCCTCATCCTAAGGACTCTGATCCAGCCCTGTCCTCATAAACAAAACAGGACTGAGTTGAGCAGAACCTCTGTTAGCCACAGGCTAATGCCCTACACTCTGGAATTTGTAAAAGTTGAGTAGAGATGGAGGAACTTCATTGGGGAAAGGGTAGAGTTATCTGAGAGACCATATTAGACATTAGAGAATTTGAAAGACAGTTATGTGAAAAAAAAAAAAGAATATTAGGGAAATATAGAGATTTCATTTGGAACACCCTTCCTTTTTACCTTTGCTAGTGAGATATAAAGGAATGTTTAAGTTGGACAAAGTGAATCTCTCTTCCTATTACCCTATACTGCTGTTTTGAGATTTACCCTACCTGTTCCTTTATATGCTCCCACCATAGTCCAGTAGATATTTGGCACAAGAAAGGAAGGTAAAGTGGTCCTTAGGGAAGAGAGGTATTAGGCTCCCAGTCATCTTGTGAACTCTTGTGGCAATATAATTGAGACAGCAAATATTCCCTCACTCCACTGTAAATTACCAAAAGAAGCTGTTACAAGTATTGGGATGATGGCTCAGGTCAGGGCCCCAGCATCTGGTAAAAGCAGCAGAGAAGTTCCTTCTAGGCAGGAGAGAAAATAAAATTGAGTTCTTTGTGTACATTCTGTAGGTTAGCAACAAATACCTTCTGTGATAGAAAAGGAAGATTTAGCTGTATTTGAGTTTCATAAGTGCTCGGTAAATGTTAGGGTGATTAATGTTCACATAACGATATACCATGTTTTCATGAAATTAAGTTTGGGGATTCCAACTTATATACACTGGTTGTCCTGTTCAATTGAATCAGGGTAGAGAGAGGCATTGTCCATGGAACACTTCACCTTCTACCACCATGAATACTTGTAGCCGGACTTGCCAGGGGTCCTCAGACTTTTTAAACAGGGGGCCAGTTCACTGTCCCTCAGACCGTTGGAGGGCCGGACTATAGTTTAAAAAAAAACAACCCATGAACAAATTCCTATGCGCACTGCGGGCCCGGGACGAGTCGGCTGCTAAGCAGGACAGGCAGCGGCACCCGGCAGGCTGGATAAATGTCCTCGGCAGGCTGCATGTGGCCCGCGGGCCGTAGTTTGAGGACACTTACTTCTACAAAGCACAAAAACATATCCCAAACCAAAATAATTGTCTTGTCTGCCAGTGGTCAGCTAAGTGACTCATGTTGCTTGACCATTTTTGCATATGGTCAAAATTTTAAAAACTTTGCTATACTTCCTTCTCTGTTTGCAGTACAGTTAGGGCTGTGGTCGGCAAACTGCGGCTCGCGAGCCACATGCAGCTCTTTGGCCCCTTGAGTGTGGCTCTTCCACAAAATACCACGGCCTGGGCGAGTCTATTTTGAAGAAGTGGCGTTAGAAGAAGTTTAACTTAAAAAAATTTGGCTCTCAAGAGAAATTTCAATTGTTGTACTGTTGATATTTGGCTCCGTTGACTAATGAGTTTGCCGACCACTGACTGTTAGGGCATTTAAGCTTTATAGGAAGAATGTTTACAAAATGACAAACTTTGACTTTTCCTTATTGCTCCATTAATTATCCAGAGGGTTGGGGCTGAAATGCCAAATGGGCTTTTTCAAATATCAAATATCTGGATGATGAAAAATTAGAATTTATACTCAAAAGTCTTGGAGTTGTATTGACAGCTAATGACTCCTAATCTTTATTCCAAATGAGAATCTAGAAATTAAAAATTACTTTTACATACATTTCCCCCCAGAGTTGAAGAGAGTACTACTTACCTTAAGCTACTGTGTCCTTAATTTTGATCAAAATTGGTGATCTGGTGTCAAAGAAGGACCTCTAATGTACAATGGTATTACAGTCCTTTGTCACTTAGGCAAGGACAAAGGAAATAAAAAAAAAATCAAATCAATTGAAACTGTGTTGGTTTTATGTCTAACAGCTCAAGTAAACTATCCATTTCCCATACCTTGATGGACAAGCTGGGAGATAGTGGGCCAACCTAGCTGGCCAGGCTCAAAATCATGGGAAGGGCAAATTTAGAGAGAGCATGGTAGGAGGACATACATCAGAAATTGGGCCAGGTTACTGCTTAGGAACAAGAATCAATAGAAACAATGCAAATTGAGTCATGGAACTAAAAGGAGGGTTGCTGAAGACTAGGAAAGGGAGCTTGAAGCCATATGTGTGGTCAGGTGTGAACTCTGAACAAGTTTCTGAGATAATCATTAGTGGAAGTTTCTAGACTTTCAGCAACAATTTTTCAAAGGTAAAATTGTTTTCTTTAAAGGATTGGGAATTATAGTCATAAACTGCCAGTTCTCATTTGTTTGTTCATCCATTCATCAATTAATAGCTTTACCCACCCATCTAATCTCTCCATCTAATGATCTTCCATCTTTTCATCAATACATCCTTTTATTTTTTAAACATTTATTAAATACCCATTAAATTGTATTAAAGTACAATTTAATGCAGAATTATTGTTTGACATTTTGTAGAGGAGTGAAGAGAGTTAAACACAGCCCATAATATATTATCTATGACCTTTCATAATGGCTATAAAAATTTCAGATTGAGCATGAGGCTGCTCAATGGACTCTGTTATCCATGGATAAGGCTCTTTCTTAGTTGTCCTGATGTAGAGATTTTTTTCTCCTAAGTTTGCTTTCCACCTTCTAAATTTAGGAATGATCTCAAAGATGATTTTCTAAAGTTGATAATGGCATTTTGATGGTTTAGCCTAGAAAAGAGGCCATCAGTGGGCACACAGAACAAAGGTTACAACTCAATGTTATCTCAGTGGACCAATGGATTGAAGAGTGCCTGCACACTTGAGGAGAAAAGGAGCTACATACTAAACCTGACAAGCTCAGAGGAGGCCAGCATGGCAAGTCTTATAAACTCAGAGAATAAAAATAACCACATAGGATGGTCTAACATAAAAGTTCCTAACTATAAGAGGGTCATGGCAGGCAGCCACATCTGAGGCCTGTAGCTTCCTTGGCAAAGGTCAATCTTCAATTTAAATAACCCTGACTATTGTTTTTTTGCATCTAAGATAACATACCTTTGAAATGTCAGAGTAATCTCCTTTTCCAGACCCCTCAGGGCGCAATCTCCCAACAGAGCACAGAACCCCTCATTGTTACTTAGTTCTCTGCATATTTTATGTGCTGTAAAAGTTAATTATTAATTATTTCACCAATGTAAAAGAAGTATATGTCTCTTTGTTTTTCTTTTTATTCAGACTTAGAAATTTCCCCATTTTGCTTTCCCCCACCCCCTAAATCTACCACCAATGAATTTTATGTAATCCTCTGTTGATTCTAATGTATAAAATAACGGCAAAACTGCCTTATTCGGAGCGTTTTCGCAATCTGTTGTGATTTTGCTTCCCAGCAATTGTCAGTTTGGTTCAAATGAACTCATACAAATTCTCTACAGGTTTGGATGTTTCTTACGTCAACACTTTCTAAAAATCTTTGAAAGAAAAGAAAGCAAGACTTTGATCATTTGCAGAAAGAGAAGAGAAGAAGGCAAACATGAAAGCTTGGAAACAAAGCAACAATTTTAATATTGCTCTAGGTGGTTCCTCTGGAGTTGCGATGTATGAACTATCCTTTAAAATCAAATCATGTAACCAGCAGGGGAATCTGAAAGAGCCAAAGTACATGTAAAAGGCTTTTATTCTGTAGAAGACACAGATCTTGAGTAATTTAAAATTTGGTCAAGTGCCTATAAAAGCTCTAGATAACCAATAGCACATTTACCTCTGGGCTTACTGCCCATGTACAAAATGCTACATATACCTAGCTAGCCAGGGTGGAGATGAGGGCTTGTTACAAAAATCACGGGTTCTTGGCTGTAACTATATTTTTCAGAATGAAACTGTAAAAATCAGGGAACACCCAGGTCAAATAATACCACCCTTAGAACCCCCCTCCCCTACACCACTAGAATACAATAAAATACCTTCTCTGGGTATTTTTAAAGCTATTTATCAAAGAAGAGAAAGTCACAGAATTAAAAAAGTAGTAGAAAATCAGTGAAGCAATAAAGATATATGACACTTATGAGATTCAAGGGTCTTATAAACCCACAGTTAACTTATATAGAATTGAAGAAATGCGTAAATCATATAGTTTTGGGAGAAAAAGATGCCCACTAAAAGACAGTGCTTTGTGTTGTTAAGGAGGGTCATAGAAAATAATATTTGGACTTTATCTTTGTTCCAAGTTTGAGCAATGTGTATTGCACTAAACCTCTTAGTGTGATAATACAGCGGTTTTGTTCAAGCCTTAGCCAAGTAGCCTAGTTGGTTTAGAGCATCGTCCTGATATGCCAGGATTGGGGGTTTGATCCTGGGTCAGGGCACAGACAAGAATCAACCAATGAATGCATAAATAAGTGGAACAACAGATTGATGTTTCTTTCTCTCTCCCTCTCTGTCTCTAAAAAGCAATCAATAAAGGAATTTTAATTAAGAATATGTTCACCCTGGCCAGTGTGGCTCAGCTGATTGGAGTGCCATCCAGTATATCAGAAGGTGGCAGATTCAATTCCTGGTCAGGCACATACTTAGGTTGTGAGTTCGACCCCCTATCTGGGCGCCTGTGGGAAGCAACCATGATCCCTCTGAATAAACCATTAAGCATAGGCTTGGCGGCTAGATAGTTCTCTTAATGAATGAGGACTTACAGAGAGACCTCTGAAACAACTACCTCCCTGTGCACTTCTGAAGTCTTCCAGGTATGTGTTTAATAGGCACAAGAGACTCCCCTACCTGTGGTTGCTGCAGAGGGACCTCTGTGAATAGCTGACCTTGAGATGAGAAACTGGCTTCTATAGACAATAAGACAGAGGGATTAAGTGTACAAATTCTGGACTCAGAATGTGATGATTCAGATCCAGGCTTTTCCACATAACATATTTATGAACCTGTGCAAGTTGTTTATCTCCACAGAGCTTTGTTTTCTGAGACATAATGGTAGCCATCTCACAGGGTTTTCATACAGACTAAAGTAAATGAGTAATCTATGTAAAACATTTTGCAAATCACCTAATGAGCTTGTAGATTAGTTTTCTCTTTTTCCTTTACCTTCTTTTTTATCTTCTTCATAAATTTTATGTATTCTAAAACAAACATTTAAAAATATCTGCATTTATGAAAGTGAGATGAATCTTACATCTTAGGAAGATTGGCAGAATTTTTATGTCCTTTTGATGCATAAATTAATAGTACATCTTCCAATCAATGGTGCATAAAATGAGATAAAATTTGGAATTATTTTTATTATTACTGCTCATTTGACTATGTGAAGTATGCAAGGGGTACAAGAGGCTTCAGTGAAAAAGTTGTATGTCATTCTGGAGCATCAATTTCTCTTGAAATTTGGGTGGAAAAAATTGAATAGGTTAACCAATTAGGAATTTTAAATGTTATTTTTTAATATTTAATCAAACATGGATACATTAAAGAGAAGTTGAGATTTACTTGAATTTTTAAGAGAAAATTGTGGCATGCCACAGAAAAGCTGGGTTTCTGCTCTAGGTGTTCCTTATGCTCAGCTGTTTGGGGTAATAGAAAAGCCTGAGAAGCATGTGTGAGGCAGTGGGGAGGAAACCAACAAGGCCCCTGCCCTCATGGACCTTAGAGTCTAGTAGGAAACAGACATGAAAACAAATAGCAGAGGGAGGGTGTTTTAGCTGCTATGATAGCATTTGTTGCAAGGAGCAATTGGGCACAAAGGCAGGAGTGGCCAGTTCTGTTGAGGGCAAAAGGGTGCCAGTCAAGAAATCTTAGAGGAGATGTACTTAAAGTAGATTCTTGAATAAGGACATGGAGTTTGGAGAGATGACAGAGTAAATTCAATAGGATTCTCGTAGCTTTTATCCTTTTTCCTGGGGGGTGAGATGCTCTGCAAAGTATCAGGGCAGATTCTGCTGAACTTTCAGAGGAACTAGAACTGGAATTTGCTGGGATCTCCTCTGCCAAGGTCTTTCAAGGACCTTGTGGGTGGCCTTGCTTCAGCAGAACAAATCTGGGTCAGCTTGGAGCATTTGACCCTTATTTAACCCACATGAAGAACTGTGTAACCTCTTCTGAACTTCAGAATCTATGCTACAAGCAGAGCCTGATTCTCAGATTTTGCTAATAAAATGTAAGTCCAAGCACCATCCTCTTCTTGGATTATAAAACATTTACTTCCAGGCTCCTTTCTGTAGAACTGGTGGGCCATTCATTCTGTGAAACTCTGCCCTTTGAATGGAACTATATATTCTTTTGTAGAGCAACCTGGGCTGAAACTTAGACCTTCATTCTTTTGCCCTAAAGGGAAAGATACACATCCTTTAGGAAGAATGATATAACCTTGCTACCCTTACCCTTTGCAATTTCAGGTTATTCCTGGAACAGCTGGCTTAGTTTAACAGTAATTCATAGTCCTCAACTGGATGGTTGCAGAGAATTCTTCATTACTGAGTTCAGCATGTGCCAGCTGCGTTATTGAAGTAGTAGTTGAATTTGGTGATCCTTCCATGGTCCAGACAGCATAGCACTGCCTGTAAGGACCATGTGGTGTGGTTAAGAGGAATATATCTCCAACAACAATGAATCTTCAGACTAAGCTCAACAGCACACAGCCAAAAGGATGTACTGTTTGACGATTTGACTTAGGATATTGAGCATGTTGGAGTGAAACCCATTCGGAAGCATGACAGTGTGTACCTGCCTACAAGGAAACACAGAGAGAAATCTAATGCTGCCCAGAAATCTCCACAAAATGCTTTATTGAGAGTCTCATCAAGCACAGATAAGAGTGTGATGTATTATTCCCTTGCATCCTTGAAGATGGCCTTGCCGCATTGTTGAATCGAATCCTTGGCTGGTAAAAGAAAAGAAAATTCCCCAAATAATTTTCAATGAAGTGTGCCTTATCTCTAAACCGCAATTAAGTGCTTTCAAGATTTCACATTCACAGAATGATCTCAGCAATCTCACAGCTTTGCAATGCTATTTCTAAAAGAGAACATTTATAGGAAAATGAAAACGGTTGGAATTGTTTTGGTTGCTGAAAATACACTTGGCTGCAGTGCTGTGGCACTGTGGAAAGGAAAGAGCCTTGGCTCTGAGCTCAGGCAGACCCTGGGTTTGAATCCCAGCTCCTTCATTCACTGTGTCCTTAATAGGTCATCAGAGTTTTTTAGTCTCTTGGCCTTTTCCTGTAAAAATGAGGTCAATAATATTGTCTGCCTCTGAGCATGACATGCATAGAAGAAGGGGCATTGCTTGGCCCTACTGGATTCTTATTATATTAATATCTGTCATCTGCAGGCCTAGTATGTGCCTGGCATAGTCAAGTGCTTATGAATATATATTAATTCACAATACTATGTGGTTGATTCTTTAAAAAATATTTTTATTGATTTCAGAGAAGAAGGGAGAGGCAGAGAGAGATAGAAACATCAATGATGAGAGAGAATCATTTATCGGCTGCCTCCTGCACACCCCCTCCTGGGAATCGAGCCTACAACCCAGGCTGGGAATGGAACCGTGACCTCCTGGTTCATAGGTCAACAACACTCAACCACTGAGCCATGCCGGTCAGGCTGTGGTTGATTCTTAAAGTGACCA
Source organism: Plecotus auritus (assembly GCF_963455305.1). Classification (NCBI taxonomy): domain Eukaryota; kingdom Metazoa; phylum Chordata; class Mammalia; order Chiroptera; family Vespertilionidae; genus Plecotus; species Plecotus auritus. The sequence continues at coordinate 26,905,215 of NC_137777.1, read as the reverse complement.
ACTTGCCTCTGGTTGCCTGGAACTATCCTGATTTTACAACTGAAATTCCTGAGTCCCAGAGACACTCACAGGCCAGGACAAACTAGGGAGGGCAGTTGGTCACTCTTTCAATGTTATAGTCTCATTTTACAGGTGTGGAAACCGAGAGGTTGTGTGCAAATTGCCCAGTATCTCACAGTTGGGAAAGAATAGGCCTGGTACTCAAATGCGGGCTTGAAAAGCTCTTTCTGCAGCCCTAACCTCTGCTCAGTAAATGTTGTTATCCTTGCTGTATTACTAGGACATTCCGGAGTTAGCAAATATTGGTAGATCAGATCATATTTTTCAACCATCTTTAATTACAATTTCAGGAATGTGTGTGTGTGTGTGTGTGTGTGTGTGTGTGTGTGTGTGTGTGTGTGTGTGTTAAAGAGTGGGGATTGCTCTACAAGTGATAATGATAATGAAAATCATAGTGATAATGCTAATGATTTCAAAGCTTAACATTTATTTCAAAGAATATTTTGTGTTTTGTCAATGCACAATCCATTCATTCTTCCCTTTATTCATGTATTCATCCATTCAACAGGTACACAGTGGGGTCCTACTGTGTGTCAGGTACTGCGACAGATACAAAGAGGTCCAGAATACTGGCCTCAAGATGCTTAGTGCACTTGGATTTAAAGCATCAATTGTAATCCTGGCCAGTAAGAGGTTGCAGGTTCAATCCCCAGTGGCGGGGGGGGGGGGGGGGGGGTGTGCAGGAGGCAGCAGATGGATGTTTCACTCTCACATCTACTTCTCTCTCTCCCTCTCCCTTCCTTTCTGTCTAAAAATCAATTAAAAATTCTTAAAAAAAAGCATCAATTCTAAAATAGCGTGAGAAGTACAATATAAAAGCAAGACCTATGTGTTTGAGCCCTTTCTCACCACCTCTCATACAAGGCTTCAGCACACAGATCTTTAATGAAGCTACAAACTTATAGTTGACACTTTTCCCCACTAACTGTTACCTCTTCCTGGAAGATTCTTTCTCTTTATGATCTTTCAGATCCAAGATGAAATGTTGCCTCTTCAGAAAGAACCTCCTTGACCACCTTGAGTTAAATTAGTTACCCAGACATTCTCTATTAGATTGCCCCTGTTTTCATGATCTTCCTAGAGTTTATTTATTGCTATTTGATATTTATCTTGTTTGATTTTTTTGTTTACTGCTTTTGCCAACAGTGTAAATTCCAGGGAGAAATGATGACATTGATTTTATTGTGTTTTTTTTTTTTTTCATGGCTATATCCTCAGGACCTAAAACAATGCTAGGCACACAGGAGCTGTCAGTAAGCATGTTTTGAATGAACGAAATGAATGAATTAATAAATGTTTTAGATGCTGGAAGGAGCAGCCAATTTAGCATGAGTAGAAGTGTGAGGAGAACTGTGCTTAAAGGGATATGTGAAGTCAGCCTTACTTCACCCCCCCACCCCCGCCCCAGTTATAAAGGTAGTATATTCTTAGTTTCAAAGTTAGTAAAAAAAAAAAAATCACACTCACACACAAAAGAAATAAGGTCAACTTGACATAATCACAAATGATATTTTGTTGCACTTCTCTTTTTATTCATGCTCACAGATACTTTTGAACAAAACCAAATCACTCTTTTCATAATTCTTACTTTTTTGAGGGTAAAGATTTTCTGACATTTTTTATTTTAAAGGTTGCTTTGTTCTTTATCATAATAGATGTACTAGAATTTATCTAGCCAATCTATATTGCTGCACCTGGGAAAATTTCCATTTTGCCATTACTGACAATATTGAACAGCCTTGCAGATGATAATATTTGTATGAATCCATGTGGTAGCTTAATTAAGCCAAAGTAAATTGATCTGGGTCCTAGATCCACCAGTTTCTTTTAACCATTTATTTTTAAACTTTACAAAGCTTTCTCAGCTGTAATGTGGGAGGAGAACCTACTTCATAAGACTGTTGTGCAAAATAAACAATATAATGAAGGTCAAGTTCTCAGCACAAAGGATGCCATATGTGTTAGATCCCCTTGATAACTTCCTGTGAATTCCAACTGGCTTTCCAAACTATCTTAAAGGACGAAGAAACAAGCTAAAAATATGTGGGGGAAGGAAGCTGAGATAGGGGAAGTGAAGTTGGGAAGAGGAAAACTTTTTTAAAGTTATGGAAGAAGAAGTATACACCCACAGCATCAGCTATAAACTGTAAAACATAAAGCTTATACTACCTCTGACTCTCACACAGCCCTGTTCGCCTTGCTGGTCTGCATCACCCCTGGAAATAGGCTTTTTTGGCCACACAGTAAGAGGAGACTGATCAAATAATGCTGGTGATTTAATCTGCGTAATTGGGAGCATTTAACAGAATGAAAGAAGCCAGAAAGGTGAGTTTTGATTGGTCCAACAAAAAGCTCAATTTTTTTTAATGTGTGTGTGTTTTTGTTTTTTTAAAAAAATATTATTGATTTTAGTGAGAGAGGGAGAGGGAGAAGAGAGAAACACTGATGTGAGAGGGTAACATGGATTGGATGCCTCCTGCACACCCCCTACTGCGGATCCAGCCCACTACCCAGGCATTCTGATGGAGAACTGAACTGGTGACCTCTTAATTCATGGGATGACGCTTAACCAGCTGAGCCACACCCACCAGGGCAAGAAGCTCAGTTTTTAACAGATGGAAGTGTCTAGCAGATTGCCTAGAAGAAAATATCAGTTCCTGAGTTGTTGGTTTGGGTAAACATTGTGGAGAATATCTGAGGCCTGGGCAGTAGAGAACACCCAACTCAGGAAGAGCTATCTTTCATTTCCCTCATGGTGAGAAGTTGTAACTTCATCTAAATACATCCACGTTGTTTTCAGTGCTTGGTATCTGATTTAATGTGTACATTTTAATTTTGATTATATTTCTAATAAACAACTTATAAGCACAAAGTAATAGCAAAGTCACACATTGGTAAGATCATGTTTATTTAGTGCTATCTGACAAGTAGAGAAAGTAAAAAGAATATTTTAAAAATGTATAATTTATATAAATACTTTTAAGGAGAAAAGTTGAACATATCTGGTGACATTAGGCGAATGTATGCATTTAAGTTTGCAGCCTATTTTATAGCCTGACAACTTAGATGCATGTACGTATGCACCCATATCTTGTTTGTGAGTTTGCATAAGTAGGGCCCAAGGATAAGTTATGGGCAGGTCTACAATAAATTCTAAACTCCCATAAAATGTGTGTTCCTGTGCCATCCCACTTATGTCGGCTTTGTTCTTCTGTTTTAAAATTTCACTACAAGCACATTTGAACGTCATCCAAGGTTGTAATCAGGTGCTTTGGGCCTCAGTTTACTCATCAATGAGATGAGAGGATCTCTGCTGACAGGCTCTGCTTCTTCTGAATGAAAACACTATGAGCCCCAGAAGCCTGCAGCATATATAAATGTAGGGGGGCTGGTGAGGTCCAGTCATCGTCATCTCTGATTAGGGGGAGTTTTCTGTTCAGCTTCTTTCTATTGGAAAGGAGTCAATTTGTCTGACATGGAGCAAGTTTATGATACCAGTCCATTTAACTAACTGTAACATTGTATTACTGTAGATACAGCTCGTTTCCTAGTTTACAACTAAACACAAAACTAATAGACTCTGGATTTCAAGTTGAAGAGCTCTATGTTTCCCGGTTCTTGGACTTGGAAGTTCAGAGCTGAGCTACACAAAAAGAGCTCAGCGGAGGCCCCTCAAGTCAAACCTCAATATATGGTGAAATAATTGTATGATGACATGGTCAGTATGATGCTGGACTTCCCTGTGTCATTCCTGACAGGAACATTTTCTTGAAATTGCACTAATATATAACAAAAGAAGATGAGTGTGATGTGACGCAGTCTACACAGTCAAACCTATATCTGATTTCTTAAATTTATAGACAATTTCATTTGCAGTAAACACCGTAGAACAGTAAGTCATCCCTAAGCACTATCCTGAGTTTTCCTTGATTCCAAGTTTACAGTTGATCATATCTTCCATTAAAAACAAAAAAAAGACAGCTAGAACTGACCTCATATGATCACAGAAAATACATAGGACTCAGGGGCGAAATCATAATTCTTGCGATTTTTCTTATATTCTTTTGAAGATGGGTCACGCAATAGCTAAGGTTTGCCTCTGTAGGTGGGCTTCTCCGGGGACCCAGGTTACATTTTCCCTCTGCTGCTGCTTGGCTTTAACTCTTGGAGGAAAGCCTCGTTGTTGTGAGGACAGTTGTTGTGACAGGTGCAGGTCCCAATGACCATCACTGGCTTCTTGATGATCTGCCCCGGGGAGCACTGGAACTCCACCTGGATGGTTTTGGTGTTGTGAGGGGTGCAGCACCGGCCATCGCTGCAGACTCCACAGTACCTGGGCTTGTAGGTATGCAGGCTCGTGCAGTTCTTGAACTGCAGGTGGATGGCTTTGAGGGACTTCGTGGTGCGCAGACACTTTTTTCCTTTCTGAGAAAGAAGAAAGGGAGTGATGCATGGATGGTGACTCTTCCTCCCAGGACCATTTTAGGGGTATGGATTAACTTGCTAGTTGCCTGCTCAATATCCATTGCTCTTTATTCTTTGCTAACAGGACATTAATTCTGTGTGGGCGATGTGGTCAGCTAAAAGTGCTTTCCCAGAATATCTGGGAGCTTAGGACGGCCTTGTGACCAAGTTCTGGCCAATGATACACACGCCACGGGATTCTGGGAAATTCTTTGCCCTTCAGACAGATGCAGTTCTTTATTGCTTCCTGGGTTCATTTTCCTTCCTACCTAGAATGTGGAAACCTTGCCCCATTTTGCACAGTCGTCTTTTGATCTTGATGGTAAACTAAGAGTAAAAGCATATGTATGATAAAGAAACCTATATTATTAAGCCACTATAACAGGATTCGGTGTTGCTTATAGCTAAATGCATTCTTAGGTGTTATAAAGCAAAAGAGAATAAATTCGGCATCATTGCAAGTCCACTAATGTTTCAAACATTTTGCAAATGTTAACTCACATTAACCTTATGATAAACATTTATTCATACAAGGAATAGTTGTTAATGTAACGAACAATTGCCCAAGATTTAGAGATAAATAAAAAAAATATCAAAGAGCTAAAATGATCAGAAAACATCTAGTAGTTGAACTTGTCTGATGCAATGCCCATTTCTTCTACCATATGGCTATTTTCCATGAAGGCAAAGTAAGTGGAGAATTTATTGAATATTTCATTAGTAAAGGTTGATGAAGAATCCCGATATTGATACTTCAGCAAGGAATTGACAATATGTTTATTTCCTACTCAGATTTCTTCACTTACTAATTTGCCACAATTCTCTACTGCTCTTGACCTTCCTGGGCACAGCCCGCAGATTGTGGGGCAATGAGACTTGGGATTCTATCAAATCAGTGGCTCTCACACTTCCGTGTGCATCAAAGTCATCTGGAGGTTTTGCGAAAACACAGATTGTTGGGTTTTACACCCAGAGTTTCTGATGCAGTAGGTCTGATGGGGGCCCCAATAATTTGCATTCTAGCAAGTTCTTAGATGCTGCTGCTGATCTGAGGGCCACACTTTGAGAAGCACTATCTCCCATTTAAGAATCTCTCGATAAGAAAGTAACAATTATGATGCTAGTATTTTCCTAAATTCTAGATACATTCCTAGGATCTTTAAGAAATATATTTACCATAAAATATTTTGAATATAATAAATCCCAATATTAAACTTAGTGCAAAAAACCATAAATTTTGGTTAAAGAAACAGTAAAAAGCATGACATGGAAAAACATTATTTAATAAAGAAGTTAGTGTGTCTGACAATACATAAGGGCTTCTTGTTTCTTTCTTTTTTATATTTAATATTTGGCATATATTCTTGCCATCAACCACAAAAAAAATACAAGGGCAGCAACATCCCTTTGTGTATGTGTGTGTGTGTGTGTGTGTGTGTGTGTGTGTGTGTGAGAGAGAGAGAGAGAGAGAGAGAGAGAGAGAGAGAGAGAGAGAGAGACTGCTTTGTGGGTGAACCTGCATGACCATGTTACATGTATGTTAGAATTTCCTTATGTGTAGGGACATGCATATAATTTTAGGGATAAGGTATCTCTAGGTGTCACTTCTAAATTGATGAAAGAAACAAAGTTAGGATGGACCTCATAAAGTCATATAGCTCAGCAGCCATATAATGAATGCAACTACTAGGGACTCTTATTTTAGCAATACATAGAAATTTTAAAATAATGATGCCTAATGTTAACAGAGTAATCTATGCCCAGAGCTTTGCTAATTCATTCTATTTAATCCTCATGATACCTTTGAAGTAAGTACTATCAATGACCCTATTATATGGGGGAAGGAATGGAGGCTTAGAAGTTAAGAAAATTGCCCAAGATCCCACGGCTAGTTGGTGTGGGAAGCCAGGATTTAAAGCCAGGCTAGTTGGCTCCAGAGATATGTAAATTTTTCATTGCTAGGGACTATTTTATTTTGGCCTTAGGTTTGTCCAAGGGTCCATATAATAATTTAATTTTGGGGTATTGCATTTATCTAGGGTTCTGGTAACAAGGACTGTGAGGTCATCTGAAAGCAATCCAAGCTTCTGATCTGCATGCCTTGTACTCAGCATTAACACACTGAGTTGATATAATACCAGCAAAAAAGGAAAGAAATGTGCTATTTTATTTGGCATATATAGCCTTATGCTGGCAAATGTACTAGTTCCACTAAGCTTTTTAAAATACTGAAAATAATTCCCAGACAGCCATTCATTTCTTCATCAACAGTGTTTTATCAGGCACACACTATGGACCAGGCAGAATGCTGGGAATGGAGTGGTGAATAAGGCAGCTATAATTCCTACTCTGTTGATTGAACTCAAGGAGTGAAATGCCCTCTCTAAAATCTCCTTGGCAATTGAGTAGCCAGTCTTTTCCAGAAATGGAATGAGCTTTGTCATACCCTTCTCAATTGGGGACATTATGATAATTTTTCCGGCCCCTCCTTCTTTACCTGTGAGCCTGCTGTGAGCTGCCTGGGATATTTGAATACATTAAAGAGAAAAAGTAAAAGAAGGTAAACTCACTCACTTCAGGAACTCTCTGCCTTTTCTCTGGAGTTAACTCCCAGCGAGAGCTGGCCTCTAGTCAACCAGTGTCTCAATGATTTTTCCAAAGCCTGGACTCCAATGAGGCCAGGCCGCCGCCTACCTTATCTGTGGGTTGCCTGTGCTCCTGTTCACAGGGCCGCACCATGCAGAGCCGAGTCCGCTTCACCATCTCACACTGCGGATTCCTGTTGGTGACCTGAGTGGAGAAGCCCATGCCACAGCTCTTGGAACATGCGCTCCACTCTGTGGTCTGTTCAATGCAGTTGATACTTGAGTCAGAGACTGCAACTCCTAGAGTGGTTTCTGTCCTGTAGGCTATGAGAAATACAAAAAAAAGACAACCAGGCAGAGTAAAACGTGAGGATCACAAAGTGGTTCTGTCCATCGTCATCAGATAGAAGGTCTCAGCCAATTCTGTGCCTCCTAAACTCAGGTGTTTTCAGGGACAGAATGGATTACTCTATTTATAAACCCCTAACAGGTTGCACAATGCCTGGCACACTGTAGGCATTTAGGAAATCTTTGTGGAATGACTGTTAACTTGTCCTTAAGGCTCAGGGTCCTGGCTGGGTGGCTCCGTTGGTTGGAGCATCTTCATATACACCAAAAGTTTGCGGGTTCGATTCCGGTGAGGGCACATACCCAGGTTGTGGGTTTGATCCCTGGTCAGGGTGTGTACAGCAGGCAACTGATCCATGTTTCTCTCTCACCTCTCTCTCTCTCTCTCTCCCTTCTTCTCTCTCTAAAATCAATAAAAAATATCATTGGGTGAGGATTAAAAAAAACAAAGAAGCTTAGGAATTTTAAGAATATAGAACAGTATAGCATCAAGGACCATTCCATAAATTACAGTGTTTCGATATGTGATTTCTTACAGAAAAAGGATCATGCTAAAATTTTAATTGGATGAGTAAGTAGAACCAACCAACTCAAAATAGTGATGAAAGCAATACTTTGCCTTCGAGTGGTGGAACTGGTGATTTGGATTATGGGCTATAGACACTTGGACTTGGATTATGAAAAGTTCTGTCTCAACACTTCATATCATGACTTGGGGCACATCTTCTCTTCTACATGGAAGAACTATCTCCAGGCATGGCTAATAATGTCTGCATACCACCAGTAGATATAATCTGGCTGATGAATGGCTTCTAAAATATTCTTTACTGGCTCTTGAGTTTCTTTCCCTACCCGAAACTACTTCCTTTATAAGATGAAACAAAAAACAAAGCAAAACCAAGATTCTGAAGTGTCACTTGACCTTTCCTGCAGCATCTGGAAAGGTGACATTTCTCTGTGACACCTGTCCAGTGATGAGTAGCATTCTTTAGGGAGGCTGGTTTTGAGAATGCACAGCTAGTGTGCAGAATTCACAAAAGGGAGTGATTTTTTTTTACTTGTATCGTTGTAATGTGAATAAAGGTCAAGTAGGATGGACTAAAATATACACAGTAGTCATGAAATAAGACCAAATTAGTCCCACTGCTGGCAAGAACCACGGAATTGAGCAGGTTCTCTTTAGGAGAAGCTGTGCATACTTGGCTAGGACTCCAACCCATGGTGTGTTGGTCTCAGTGGGCAATCTGGAATCCAGAGCTGAATGGCCAGGAAAGGAGGCCAGTTTCTCATTGCAAAACCTAGAGGACACTCGTGCTCCTGCCCACCTGTATCCTGTGCTGTAAGCACCTTCAGGTGGCCCGAGTTTCTCACCTGGAAGGGCGTGCAGGTCCCCTAGTGCCTCCGTGTCATTTGCGTCACAGACCCACTTTTCACAGCACTCCCCGGGCACTTCAACTTTTCTTGGAACCGGGCAGTCAGGTTGGGGTAGTAGCAGGTCCTCGTCACAGCGAGGCACACAGCCAATCTGCCCATCTTGGCAGGTGCACTGGTATTTGCAGCTGGGCTGAAAGGTTTCTCCACTTTGGTAAATGACCCCGTCGAACACACAGTTATCTCCCTCTATCGCTAGAATAGTGAGGAGGCGGGGCAGAGAGGGAAGGGGAGAGAGGAAAACAAAATCACAATGTCTTGAGGTCGCCACGTAAGATTTGCGGCTCGTGTTCCAAAGCCCAAGTTGTTCATTGTCTCGTTGAGACAGCCTCTTTTTTGTTTGTTTGTTTGTTTTTTATCCACCTCCAGTAGAGAGCTTTCCTCACGAAGGGCTCCCTGAGCAAGAAAGAGCCTTCAAGACCATCCAGCCCTGCCACTCATTTTATGGATGAGGATGAGAAATGACCCTCCCAAGGTCCCGTAGCCATGTTCCCAACCTAAAGTTATTTTGCAAGAAACTCCTCAGACTCTCCTCATCCCGCAGCTTAGAATTAAAAAGAGAAGGAAGAAGAGGGGGAAAAAAAAAGCACTCATGTTCTCCAAATAGGTTAACTGGACATATTGGGCAGAGAGTTAGAATTCCTTGGCATTCCAGCACAAAAAATCATTATGGGCTCCGGGCTATTCCAAGCCTCTAATCCAGGGAGGCAGGGCCAGCCTCCAACCAGATGGTGCACCACGTGGAAAACTGATGCCCAATTAAGTTTCACCAGCCTGCACCGGCTGGCCACCTGCCTTTGTTATTCACAGCCTAGGAGAGGGGTTACATAGTCTTCCCAGGAGACTGGGCGGGGGGCGGGGCTTTGGCTCAAATAGGACAATTACAGGTGTGAAAACAAACCTGCTGGACTGCAGTGGGGGAGCTGGGAGCCAGTGAGTGAGCCCTAGCGTCCATCACCCGCAAGCGTCCCCCTGGACATGTCCAAAGAAAATGACTTCACTGGCCCTTAACTCTGCGCTGCTCCCCATCCATCTCGATTCTTCTCTAGGGAGGCAAGTGATTGAATGCTGCTCACCTCTGGCTTCGGGCGCTCCCCCAAACCCCAGTCACCCCCCAGCCCATGCCTGGCGCGCAGTAAGTGCTCCATAAACATCACCCACAGCATCCTCATGACTATGATTATTTGCGCATCACTTTCTGGGAAGGGGGAGGGATGGGAAAGAGAGGGCAGCCCCAGCTAGCCTCAGAGAGCGGTCCGAGGTGGAGGGGGCAGGATTACCCATGCAGATTCCAGTCTGGGCGCTGGGGTCCGCTCTGCGGTCACAGAAGAGGCCCCGGCTCTCTTCGCAGGGCTCCAGCTCCGAGCAGCTGTCGCCGCGCTGGCGGGCACACACCAGACAGCAGGAGCAGTCATCCAGCACCGCTCTCACCCCGGGGGCGCAGGTCGGCGGCGTCTGGGGGCACCGTGCCGGGCACGGGTTTGGGCAGCGTTGAGTCGTAGCGACCTCGGGGGCGGCGAGAAAAGGAGAAACCTCTCAGCAGGATCAATAAGGCAGAGTGATCTAGCGGGCCGCCCAGGAAGGCAAAGTAACCAGGGACACCTACAGGGTGCGCCACTTACCTGTCCCAAGAGATGGAGGAGCAGGAAAGCCAGGCAGAGGCACTGCTTGGGCAGACTGAGACTCATGCTTTGCACACTCTGCATGCTCAGGCTTTTTCCTCCCGCTTTTGCAAAACGAGACTTTCCACGCTGTGGATTGGCTCTGCTCACTTCCCTCCAGGTCCCGAGATCGCCTTCCCTCCCCGGCGCCACCAGCACAGGTTTTATAGTGCGCTCCCCGGACGCGCACAAGCCGGTTGGCTGCAGCGCAGGGAGGAGGGGGGATCGGCTGGGTGGGGAATGGAATGAACCCCGGGGTTGCCATGGCAATTGGCCTTGGGTGCTGCTCTCCTTAGGGCGCGGCACCAGGGCCTGCAAGTGCCTGTGTGTGGCGACCGGCTTGTCCCAGAGCGCCGGGAGGGGCTGGGTGGAGTCCCCAGGCCGGGACCCAGGGCTCGCCTAGCGCGTGGGAAGGAAACGCCCGTTTCCTCCTGGAAGCTGCTTTGCCTTCCCCCAGGACTAAGACACCGCCACATCTCTGCCCTGGCGGCCCAGGCTGGGCTGCAAACGTGGGGCTCTCCTAAAGGGGTGCCTGAAGTTTGGGGCCATCTGTGGGGGCTTGGCCAGAGGCCCAGGGATTTAGTCATAAGGGAAGCATGAGCAAGTCTGTCACCGTTTAGGGCACTCTCTGAATGTGTTGTGGGAGAGGGGGAGGGGGAAAAGGAAGAAAAGAGAAAGAGAAGAAAGACAAAGTGGGAGAAACCCAGAAAAAGAAAATAAAATAAGTCAGCAATGATTGGATAGGGGATGCTATTGGCCAAATGGCAAAGTTCATTTGACTACTCATTCCAAGCCCCACTGATTCCTAAACCTCCAATTCCGCAGTTTTTATAGGAATAGAAGCAAGACATAATAAAATAAGAACATAAGAGCTTGAGATAAATACAAACGTTCTGCCTGGTTGAGAAAAACCTTGAAACACCTGTTAGATCATGGCTGATGCCCAACAGCCCATCTCAAAATACAAGAGGCTTTGAGAGTTTATAGGCAGGTTCAGCTAGCCACTGTCAACCCCAACAATCAAGGAAGGAATGTGGAAGGTGTTAGCTTTATTTAGGGAACCAAATATCTCTTCCACCTGGCATCCACTTTCAGAACGTGGCTGCTCTGAACACTGGTCATGAGAAGGATAGCACTTTTAAAAAAATATATACTTTGCCCTAGCTGGTTTGGCTCAGTGGATGGAGCATCGGCCTGTGGACTAAAGGGTCCCGGGTTTGATTCTGGTCAAGGGCACGTGCTTGGGTTGTGTGCTGGATCCCCACTGGGGGGGCATGCAGGAGGCAGCTAATCAATGAGTCACTCTCATCATTGATGTTTCTCTCTCTCCCCCTCTCCCTTCCTTTCTGAAATCAATAAAAATATATTTAAAATAAAAAAATAAAAAATATATACTTTTATTGATTTCAGAGAGGAATGGAGAAAGAGAGATAGAGAGAGATAGAAACATCAACGAAGGGAAAGAATCATTGATCGGCTGCCTCCTGCACGCCCCCTCCTGGGAATCCAGCCTGAAACCCAGACATGTGCCCTGACTGGAATCTACCATGACCTATTAGTTCATAGGTCAATGCTCAACCACTGAGCCACCCTGGCCAGGCAAGGAGAGAACTTTCACTGCTCCAAAGATGACATTGCTTGTTGGATTTTTTAAAAAATTGCTCCCCTGTATTTCAACTTTGCTGCGGCCACTGGGTTAGTTATTTATGCCCAGTTCTTTTGAGGATACCCACATTGAAAAGACACTTTTTAAAAAATTTCTTTATTGATTAATGTATTACATATGTGTCCTCATCCCTCCATTAACCCCCCAGGCCCCCTCCCACTCATGCCCTCACCCCCCTCGTGTTCGTGTCCATTGGTTAGGCTTATATTCATGCATACAAGTCCTTTGGTTGATCTCTCCTCCTTTCCCCCACCCTCCCCTACCTTCCCTCTGAGGTTTGACCGTCTGATCGATGCTTCTCTGTCTCTGGATCTGTCGCTGTTCATCAGTTTATGTTGTTCATTATATTCCACAAATGAGTGAGATCATGTGTTATTTATCTTTCTCTGACTGGCTTATTTCACTTAGCATAATGCTCTCCAGTTCCATCTATGCGGTTGCGAATGGTAAGAATTCCTTCTTTGAAAAGACACTTTATAAGAAAGGTTACACAGACTGGTGATGTAATGCTAGACCTTGAAAAGAAATAAATCCCCTGGACTTCATCGGTCTCCAGTATGAAGTTCAATCAATGGCACCTTGTGTAAGGGGCCAGGCTGCCCCTGAAACTCCTGCCACCTTGGCGATGAAGTCATTTCAAGCCTCTTCAGGAGAGTTCTCTGAGCGGCTTGGAACTTCCGGGACAAACTTCCAGCCGTCACACATTCTGCTTTCTTTGCGGTACACCAAGCACTCAAAGCTTGTCGAGAGACCGAACAGCCCATGTGTGCCGTGTCTAGGTTGCTGATGTGCCCCCAGGTTGACGGGTTGTCGTGAGTCCTCTGGCCTAGTGATGCGTCCACCTGACTGCCCAACAGAATCCACCAGAAGCTGTTGTTTCTAAAATTGTAGTTTCCTAGGCCCCACCCTTGACCCAATCAGTTGGATTCTCTGGTGAGGGACCTTGTAGGCAGGTTTTTAACTTATTTTGATATTTAAGCTGGTTGTGGGAAACCTACATATGGAGCAACTAGAGCTGCAGCTCATGGGGATGCAAGAATATGGGCCAAATATTCCAAGTGTGACTAGACAGAACAAGGAGAAACTGGCAACACTGAGGTTGGTCTGACTCTTCTTGGAAAAGGGGAGGCTGAGCCCGGCCAGTGTGGCTCAGTGGTCTAGCTTCGACCTATGAACCATGAAGTCATGGTTCGATTCCCAGTCTGGGCTCAGGCCCTGGTTGCAGGCTCAATCCCCAGTGTGGGGTGTGCAGGAGGCAGCCAATCAATGATTCTCTCTCATCATTGATGTTTCTCTCTCTCTCTCTCTCTCTCTCTCTCTCTCTCTCTCTCTCTCTTTCTCTCTCCCCCTTCCTTTCTGAAATCAATAATAATATATTTAAAAAATAAAAATACATATTTTTTTTTTTAAAAAGAGAAAGGGGGAGGCTGAGAGGAGAAATGTAAGTTCAAGGTAAGGATGAAAATGTCAAGAAGTCACTGCTAATGTGGGCAGCTACTCGGTCCTCTTGATTGCAAGTGATAGAAACTGGACTACTTTCAGCAAGAAGACTTGATTGGAAAAATGCTGTGGCATTTCACATAGTAACAAATAGGAATGGTGCTGCGAGGCCCCAGAGGCACTAGGGTCTGGGCCTCAGAGCTATCAGGACTTCACCTTTCTATCCATCTTCCGTGCTTCTCTGTGTGTAGACTTTGGTCTCTCTCTGCCAATAAATCCTTCAGTTCTCCACAACCTCTTACTCTATGACCTTATCACCACCAAAAGTAATCCTTCTCCCTTAGGCTTAATTTGGAAAGTTCCAGGAAAGAAGTTGGATGAGCACATCCTGGGTTAATTGAAGGAGGCAAAACAGGTGAGGAGTGGGGAGGAAGGATAGCTCCCCAGGAAAGAAGGAATTATTCTTTAAGAACAAAACAAACTTGTAAAACAGTACTGAAACACTCTTTTGTCAGCTATAAATGCTCCTGGGTAAAGAATTCCTTGATAAAACAATTGGAAATTAGTGAAGCCACCTGAAGATAGCTCTGTCCGGTCATGTTTTGTGGCCTTGAGGATAGATTTTATCTTCTCTGGACACCTGTCACCTCTTGCTTTTCTCCTACATCTCTTGACTCATTGAATAACAATGATGTGTCTGTTTCTGTATCTGTCTTCTTTCCCTGGAGGACAGGGAGCCTATCATATTCTCCATAACACCCTCAGCATTGACTGCAGGGATGGACAAATGGTCAGTTCTTGGACTTTTTGAGATACTTCAAACCTCAGTTTAAGTTTTGCCACTGCTCTGCATATGGTGAGGAAAGAAAGAACTGGAGGCTGTTGGTTCCTCAGCATCAGTAGAGGCTGAACTGGTCCTCTCAGCCATCTGCCTCTGACATGCACCTTCTCTGTGTTTCCTGGTACTGAGAGTCTAAAGGATAGCATGTGGGCTGGTGAGCTTCTGTTTGAAATAGACCAGTGGTCAATTGAGGTCTCTGGGAGGTCCGGGGACACACTGTTAGAGACTTCATGAATTGCTGGCCTTGGCTACCAACTGGGTTATGAGGTGCAAGTACCTTGGTTGGTTCATCTTTTCCCTTTCCTTCCTTTCCTTCACTCCAGGTGTGGCACTCATTTCTCCTTCTCTGTCTCAGAGAGTTTGTTCATTGGTTTATATTCTTATGACTTCTCAGTCAATACTCCTACCCAGAACACATTGAGAGAAATACCTACCTTTTCTAACGGTAAAATTTTATGAAGCTTTCCAATTACTGTTTTTATCTTTTCCATTATATAAAAGGTTAAAAAAATAGGTTGGCACTTCTGTAGCAGGCAAGAGGAACATAAAGCACAGAGCCCCATATTAGATATAAAACAAGTAAAAAGCGGTGACTGTGATATTATCACCTCCAGGACAACTCCATCCCTCTCCTCTCCTCTGTGATTGCATTCTCTGTAAACTCATAGCCATGCATGGCTTCTTCAGTCCTCATTCAGCCAATCCACATGTTCTTAGCTCTCACAATATGCCCCATAGATCAGCCTCATAGCTCCTTAATAATCCTGTGGCTCTTTTCTGAATTTTATTCATATGTCTCTTTTCTGGGACCCCAGGGTGTTGGTAGAAGACAAGGTAATTCCCATTATATGTTGTGCAAGCCAGCCCTACTTGGTGTCCAGTTATATGGCTAATTTCAATCACACCCTCTTGTTTTTCCGACAGATCCCTTGATGTCTTGCTTTCCCCAAAACAACAAAGGGCGGAGAAGAAATAGTATGGGAGGTGAAATGTATAATTTTTAGTGTTATCGCCTTTGGAAATGTCTTCCTATTGCTCACCTTTTTAAACGTTATTTTTAGTACATTTCCTAAAGAAAACAAAAAATCCAGGAGATTGTGTAAAAATAAATTCAAGCTAGAAATTATCTAGACAAGTGAAAAATAAGTTAATTTACCCCCTGCTAAATGATTTTCTTATATGGAAATGGGCTCTTGGGGAATCAAATAATTTCTTTAAAAGTATTTTGAACTGGATGGAGTCTAACAAGCTTATATACATGGGGAGGCAAATAGATTTATAGTTGTTCATATGGAAAATAATACAAAATTATTAAATAACAAGACAAGGATACACTCTGTAAGTGTGAGTGTTTCACGCACTCACAACTGTAAGCCTACTTTTGCTCATCCCTCTATAGGCCCCATTATTCCCAGCCCCCAGGCATCTGAAATGCCCATTTCAACACCCAGCTGAAGAAAGTAGCCCTGATAAGTTTTTTTCTTTGTGGATTCTTTATGGCTCATAACAGCTGGGTTGAGTGAAACCAATTCTGCTCCACTGACCAGGACTCTTTAAACCAGGAATTGGTGTCAGAGACCAAGGCGCATGCACACAGATGGGACACAAAGTTAGCCGCTAGCTTCTCAGGAGTGCACTACCTTGGAGGAGGGTGGACCCGATTCATAAATGCTGGTGGCCACGCATGCTGCTGAAACAAAGGAAGGGAAGTAGGATCACTTGAACACAGCCAACGTCCTACACCAATTCAAAGGATTGTTCCTGCAGGAAGAAAAAAATTTGGATTTTTTTTTTTTGAGAGTCCCTATCCCCAGATGATGCCTCAGAGCCCAAAAAAAGCTTATACAGCCTCTGGCACCCAATTTCTGAGTTCTCAGTAACAAATAACCAAGACTTTTAGGAGAGACATGCCCATAGAACTGAGTTGTATTTGACAGTGTGAGTAATCGTAATGTCCAGGTCATTTATGGATAACTATTTTTTTAAATATATTTTATTGATTTTTTACAGAGAGGAAGGGAGAGGGATAGAGAGTTAGAAATATCGATGAGAGAGAAACATCGATCAGCTGCCTCCTGCACAACCCCTACTGGGGATGTGCCCGCAACCAAGGTACATGCCCTTGACCGGAATCGAACCTGGGACCCTTCAGTCCGCAGGCCGACGTTCTATCCACTGAGCCAAATCGGTCAGGGCTATGGATAACTATTTTATACTTCATGGCATAAATCAAAGATGACTAAGATATTTGCATCCTTATGGATTTTATAACCTAGTAGGAAAATGAAGTGATAACTGTCATGGAAGGCAGAATGTGATGATTCCTGTAAATAAACATAGGCAAAGTAACAGGCGCACAAAAGAGAGTGATGTTAATTTCTTTAACATGGGGTTCATGGTGGCTGCGGGGGGAGTGTTGGGGAAACTATCATGGCATGTTCATTGTTTGTCTTTTCACTAAGCCATATTGCCTCAAAGACTATAGGACATTGAGTTGGATAAAGCCTGGATAGGATTTTGAAACCTGGAGATGTGGGTTGAACAGAGACAGTGGAACAAAGGCAGAAGAGTGGCATCCTTTATTTGGAAGAGGGAAAAGTAATGGGACATACCAACTCTCGGAAGATTCTAAATGCCAAACTTTTCCTCCCAATACTCTCTCTCTCTCTCTCTCTCTCTCTCTCCCTCCCTCCCTCCCTCCCTCTCTCCCTTCCCCCCACTCCCTCCCTCCCTCCTACTCCCCTTCCCCAATCAGCGAATAATTACATGATCAGGGCTGTATGTAGTAACATTATTCTTCAAGAATTTGGTTACAGGAGGAGGTGACTGGAGGTGAGTACTGCAGTTGAGATGTGTTTGCAGCGGTTCGGGGAGAGATAATGAGGAAGACTACAGATTGGCCATGCCAAGGGAAAGAGGAGCTTGCAGGTAGGAGATGGTGTGCCTTTACAGGAGCTCTGGCTGGCTGCCGAAGGCATGGGTAGCACAGATGTAAGATGATACTGGGTTTTGACCCTAGATAACTAAGTGGCTTGTGATAGCATTTTGGCGGAAGCTGAACAGCTTATGTGATGAGTCATGTCTGCCAAAAGACTGCCCGTTTGCCCGTTTTCCAATCTTAGAATATAAGATTGTGTTCTAGATCTTAGAATAGTTTCCTGGCCAGTCTGTGCCTCAGTTTCTTTCTCTGTCTATAAGACAGGAATACCATTAAGTCCTTCTTTTCTAGGATTGCTGTTACGCTAAATAAGATGATGCACAGCTTTCCCTGCAGACCTTCTCAATGGGATTCTGAGAGACCTAAGTCCCAACACCGTGAGGCATCCATTTAGATGAATTAACTTCCATTCTCTGCATCTTGAATAGTGCTAGCATGTAGCACACACCATGGGGAACCACAGGGCATCTCAGACAAAAGTTAGAACCAGCTTATTATAAGATTTGGGCTCAGGTTAGGAGATTTTGAAGACAATTCAAGGAAGTGGGTTTTGTTCCAGATTGGGTGCTGACAGGAAGCAGGGCAATCCCACCGATGGTTACCTTAACAATCTTTATTTCAGAGGTGGGGTGAACAAAGCACACACGGAGTTGTTGTTGGAGAATAAATGATAGTTGTTCATGTCAGCCAGGCCAGGGGGAAGCCCAGCCATTTTTTGTGAATGCACAGTCTTTTTATTTTTACCTCTGTCACATGTGATTATAAAGTGATCTTACCCTGGACAGTCCTCATCAGATGCTGATATTGTGTAAAATTCACAGCAGAAGAAACTCACAACCTAGCTGGTGGCAAGAGATGTCAGGAGACAGGGCTGCCTTTTTCCCTCTCGCTCCTTGCTGTTGCCTATACATAGTTTTGACTCTTTCTTTGAGATGAGTAGAAGCAGACTATCAAAGCAAAGGTTTGAGTAATTTATGGTTGTGGATGCATATTACCAGTTTGCTTTTCAGAAGTGTGTATCAATGTACTCTCTTGCTGGAAGTGTGTGATGCTGGAATAAATGTTGAGCAATTTTTAGAAAGCCTGTATCTTCAATGGTTGGGGTGATTTGTTAGAGAGTGACCCAAGCCTTCTGTGCTTTTAATGGTTCTACCGCTCTGGTTCTCTGTTGTTAGGTCTTACTGCTGAATGGTCATATGAGGAGGTGTCATTCATGTTTACCCTGCCCACATACTTGTCCCTTCTTCCCCCACTAGCAGACCTCTTTCCTTTTTGTTCATTGGGATCAGTAACTCCCACCAACACTGGGACTACATTTTGGCATTATCCCATCCTGCCCATTTTATCCTCCTCATGTCAATAATCATGAATTGGTATAGTTCCTCCCTTCAAGTCATTTTTTCCCAGGTTAAATGGACAACAAGGTGTCATGAATCAAAATGGCCTTTTCCATGCTCTTTTGGATGCTCCTGTGTAGAGCTGGGCTTTCAGAAGCATCCCTTCTTGCTGGTGCTAGCCTGTGTGTACCAGGTCATCGGTAGGCCAGCTAGAACAGTGGCTCTCAGGTAGTTTTGACCATGACACTCAATAAGAAATATTGAAATTTTACATCATGAACAATATGTATAAGTGCATCTTCATATATATACACATTAGTCCCCACATTTATATATATGCATATCGCAAACACATAGGACTACACGATTGGAACAAAAGTTTCACAAACATGTTTTTGCAACATTGTGTTTAAACCTCTTAAGTTAATGTTTTTATGTCTTAGTGATAGAGGAATGTCTCCTTGGTTAGGAGTCAGAAAGTGCTAACATATATTAATTAATTCCTACATTCTTATTTTTCATCTTATATTCTTCGTCTTAGATTTAATTTTTTTGTACCAAGAAATTTTAACTTGTTTGTTACAGCCCAAACCTGA
Organism: Plecotus auritus; assembly: GCF_963455305.1. Lineage (NCBI taxonomy): Eukaryota > Metazoa > Chordata > Mammalia > Chiroptera > Vespertilionidae > Plecotus > Plecotus auritus. The sequence continues at coordinate 26,885,848 of NC_137777.1, read as the reverse complement.
GTCCAGATACTCATTACTCATTCCCAGAATTCAGACTCTGTGGTAAATTCAACCACAACCCAAAATTCACCTTGATGTAAAATGATGCTTGCTTCCTCCTTAATTAGATACCAATAGCATTTATTCTCAGACATATGTTTCCATATTTTAGCCCAAAGCTTGGCAATTATTTTACTAATTGTAAATCTATGCTTATTTTTTCTGACTTCTCACCCCAAATGTGGGATCTGACTCTGAGGAATGGAGGGTTAGGGCAGGAAGAGAATTGGATACTCTGGGCAAGATTAGAATTTTAAGTAAAGGAAGAGGCCTGAGTTAAGTAAAGGAGAAGACACCTTGTTAGACAAGGAAGAGGTGTTCTTTCAGCTGCTAAAGTATTCTCGGAGGGGTCTGTGGCCCCTAAGCTCTCAGGTCTTCCCATTTCCTTTCCACTTATCAGCATCCGGTCCCTTCCTTATCTCCAGGATACTGCTTAGGCTCTGACATCTACTCTACCGATATTTCTCCATTGTGAAAAAAATCATGTCTTGTTTTGTTTATGAGTCTTGCAGCTGATAGAGGTGAGATTCTTTTAGCTCTCACTGTTACGAGGTTGCCCCCTTGATTCTGCTGTCTCCTCAATCCTACACAAAATGGGAACTTTCCCCACAGGTAGACAGGAAGGTTCAATATTGAAATAGACAAATACCCATTGTCTATATATGATGAATAATTTTCTAGTTTGTCATTGGCCTTTAATTTTGATGATTTTTGGTGTACAGAATTTTAAAAAATGTCAACCATTTATAGATACTCCCTTTGTGTTTTTTTTTTCATTAAGGCAATTATTTTAATTATTTTTTTAACAGTTTAAATCTTTCTATGGAAAATATGGTTTTTTGAAGTTAATTATTATGAAGTAAAATTGTACTTAGTCTAAAAATGTCAAGGGCTATATAATTTTAGGAAAAGTAGTCTTCTCCCCTATTCCTCCTCAGCATTAATTTTTATTCTTTTAGCTGTATTTACTTTCCAATATTTGCCCATGTACCTTTCAGTACTATACCTCTTTATGTAGCTTACACTGCTTTGTTTTTTTTCTTTTTCAAATTTGTACATTATCAGCTTACTTCTTTGGAAGATGAGGACTCAGCCTTCTTAAATTATAACCACACATATTTCTAGGCTTCCTTCTCACCCACAGATATGCCCCCCCACCCCAATTTTCCAAATCACCATCACAATTTCTATATAAATAAATACCATTTACAGTATTTTACTAGGTTAATATGAGTTATAGTTGAAAATGTACTACAATTGCATGTCATTTCTTATAAAATTTATTACTTTTTCGGGAGTTACTGACTGTTTCATCTTTTTTATTTGTTAATTACTCATTAGTAATTAGCTTCAAATTGTACAATTAAATTGTAGAAATCCTCAAAAAAGGTCCAAGAACTGCAGATAAACTACTAGTTTCCTTTCCTTTGTTCTTGACCACATCTCACCTGGAGCACTGCAAGCTCTTATTCCAAATTGGAGGTGCTTTTCAAATCTGCTCATTAGTTTTTGTGCTGAGACCTACCTACACCTGGACCCCCCTTTGTTGTATTGCTATGTTGGATATTCTATGTAATAAATATCAGGTATTTTTCTTCTACTCTCCTGTTTTAGTTTACTCCCTACAGTTTTGTCTGTTTCAAAATGTGCCCTGCAGTACATTTCTTTATATATATATCCTATCTAGAAAAGAGTAATATGCAAATTAACCATCACTCCGCTACACCTACAAGCCACGCCCACCAGCCAATCAGGAGCGAGTATGCAAATTAACCCAACCAAGATGGCTGTGGCCACCGAGAGATCAGGAGGCTTGGGTTTCCCCAGCAATGGAGGAAGCCAAGCTATCCACACATCCTGGCAGGCCCAGGCCTCCACTCAAGGCTATAAAGTTTCAATTATAGAACATAAATAAATCCCAACAAAAATGGTGGCAGCCAGGGAGCTGGAGAGAGCAGGAGGCTTGAGTTGCCCCTGGTAATGGGGGAAGCCAAGCTTCTGCAGCCCTGGCCTACCTTGGCCTCCACTTAAGGCTACAAAGTTTCAATTATAGAAGATAAATAAATCCCAACAAAAATGGCTGTGGCCACAGAGTGAGCAGGAGGCTTGGCTCTGTTCAAGGCTAAAAAGTTTCAATTATAGAAGATAAATAAATCCCAGATACCAGGGCCTCCACTTGGGTCGCCGGGGGGCATAGCTGGCCTGCAAACCACCACAGGCCCCTCGCCCAGGCCACCCCATGCCCCAAGGGAACCCCCACCCTGATCCAGGACACCCTTCAGGGCAAACCAGCTGGCCCCCACCTGTGCACCAGGCCTCTATCCTATCTAATAAAAGAATAATATGCAAATTGACCATCACTCCAACACACAAGATGGCTGCCCCATGTGGTCAAAGATGGCTGCCCCCATGTGGACACAAGATGGCCGCCACAAGATGGCCAGCTGGGGAGGGCAGTTGTGAGCGATCAGGCCAGCAGGGGTGGGCAGTTGTGAGCGATCAGGCCAGCAGGGGAGGGCAGGTGGGAGGGACCAGGCCTCAGGGGAGGGCAGTTAGGGGTGACCAGGCCTCCAGGGGAGGGCAGTTAGGAGCAAACAGGCTGGCTGGGGAACAGTTAGGCATCAATCAAGATGGCAGGGGAGTGGTTAGGGGGTGATCAGGCTGCCAGGCAGAAGTGGTTAGAGGCAATCAGGAAGGCAGGCAGGCGAGCAGTTGGGAGCCAGCAGTCCTGGATTGTGAGAGGGATGTCTGGGGTCCCTTGAGGGGTCCCAGATTGGAGAGGGTGCAGGCTGGGCTGAGGGACACATCCCCCCATCCACGATTTTCATGCACTGGGATTCAAACCATGACCTCCTTATTCATAGGTTGACACTCAACTACTGAGAGGAAGGGAGAGAGAGAGATAGGCCTGCAGTACATTTCATATAATGAATGCATACGAAGTAAACTTTATGTGACCATGCATCTTAAAATGTCATTATTTCACTTTTACTCTTGATTGGTAATTTGGCTGGGGATATGATTTGGCTGGGGATACTATGTCTACATTTTGAAGCTATTTCTGCATTGTTTTCCAGGTTTTAGAGTTGCTCTTGAGAAACTCAGTGACATTTTGATTCCCAGTCTTCTGTATGCGATATGTTATTTTTCCTGCAAAAGTTTTTCAAAACTTGTCTTAAACCTTAAGTTGCTAAAATTTAATTAGTATATGGTTTGCTTGTTTTTTCTCTCTCTCTCTCTCTCTCTCTCTCTCTCTCTCTCTCTCTCTCTCTCATATTTATCCTATCTATCATCTAACTTTCTATCAATCTACCTACCTACCTACCTATTCATCTACCTACCTACCTACCTACCTACCTTGTTCCATTTGTTGTTCTTTGGGCATTTTGTATACTTTCAACTTAGGATATTTTCTTATATTATTCAATAATTTAATTTCTTTCATATTATCTGTTTTTTTTTTCCTGGAAACTTTTTAAGCTAAATATGAAATTTCCTAGATTAGTGATCCAATTTTTCAGTATTTTCCATCTTATTTGTCATCTTAGTATTTTTTTCCAGTTTTTAGAAAGCTATACCATGACTTCATATAACAAATCTTTTATTGCAATTTTTAAAGTCAGGTTTATTGAGGTATGATTTGCATGCAGTCAGAGTTACAGCTTCTAGTGCACAATTTCACACCTTTTGAAAAAGTTTTAATGCAATCAAGATATGGACTCATTCATTCATGTTCTAGTAAGCATCTCTTTCCATTCCTAGACCCTGAAAACCAATCTCTGACATAGTTTTGTCTTTACCTGAATATCATAGAAATGTTTTACTTTCAAAATCTTCCGGTAGCTGTTTTTTGTATTCTGTACAAATTTTTTAGTTGCAATCAGTGAAAGAGATAGACTTTTTTTCTGCATTTATTTAAATGATAATATAATTTTTCATCTTTAGTCTGTTGATATGGTGAGCTAAATTGATTGATTTTCCAATGTTGAATCAACCTTGCATTCTGAGATAAACCTCAAATAAAATATATATAATTTTTTTCTGGATTTAATTTTCCAGTTTTTGTAGAGGATTTTTACAACTATATTCATAAGGAATATTGGTCTGTATTTTTTTTATTTCTAATTTAATTCTTTTCATGTTTTTGGTATCAAGATAATCTGACCTCAGAAAATGAGTTGAGAGCATTCTCTCCTTCTCTATTTTCTGAAAGAGTTTGCAAAGAATTGCTATTATTTCTTCCATAAATGTTTGATAGACTTCATCAGTGAAGTTATCTGGGCTTGGAGTTTTCTTTGTGGGAAGATTTTAAATGACAAATTCAGCCCAGCTGGTATGGGTCAGTAATAAAACCAAGAGGTCACTAATTCCTCATCAGGGCACATCTGCAGGTTTTGGGCTGGATCCCCAGTAGGGGCCATGCAAGAAGCAGCCCATTGATGTTTCTATTTCTCTATTCGTCTCCCTTCCTCTCTATAAAATCACTAAAAGATTTTAAAAATTAAACAAACTACAAATTCATTTTTTATTAAATATAGGAATAATAGGTATTTCTTCAGTGAGCTTTGGTAGTTTGTGTCTTTTAAGGAATTTTTCTACTTCGTGTAAGTTGTTGAATTTGTGGGCACAAAGTTGTTCATAATATTCCCTTGAATCCTTTTAATATCTCTAGGTTTTATTGTTTGTAGCCTCACCCAAGTGATTTAGAGAGTAAATAATTCATTTTTATTTTAGTAGTCAGTATCTTTAAGTAAAAATGTCTATTTTACATCAGTTATTTAGCTAAAGAATTAGTATAATTTGTTTTCTCCTAATAAGATTGGGAATATAACTTTTATTTAGTCCTAAATTTTTTCATTGAAATTTTATATTATATATGTTTATTATAAGAGTAAAATTTGACATTTTCATTATGTAATCATATTTAAAATAACTATTTACATAATATTATCTTCAACAACAGCTTCAATGATGATTTCCAATTCTTTTATGTCTTGACTTCCCCCCCCCCTTTTTTTTTTTTTGCATTCTTCACTTCGATTAATTTCTTAGTTTACCAGAAGGATAGGTGAATTGTACACTTGCTGAAAAACCTTTGCACATGAAGTCCTTTGTAGCTGAAGAATAACTAGGTTGGACATAGAATTCTTTGACAACAGAATTTTTATTTTATTTTATTTTTTTCAGAATTTTTATTTTAAATAATAATATATTTAGGTAGAGCTATTATAAGCACTAACCATATATTTACTCATTTAATTCTTCTCTGAGATAGCTCTTATCATTATCCTCATTTTTAAGATGGGATAACCAAAGCACAGAAAGCTTAAGTAACTTGTCACAGGTTAAACAATTGATAAGTGGAGTCAGACTTAGAACCAGCCAGTTTTGTTTCAAAGCCCATGCTCAAAATCACTACACCATGTGATCCATTAGATAGTAGCTCATTGCCTGTTAGATATTTTGATATGTTAATTGTCTTTTATCTTTTAGAGGAGTAATAATAAAACAAGTCACATTTTTCTTCATTGGAAGGTAAATTGGTTGTTGTTTTTTTAAAACATATTTTATTGATATTTTACAGAGAGGAAGGGAGAGGGATAGAGAGCTAGAAACATCGATGAGAGAGAAACATCGATCAGCTGCCTCCTGCACACCCCCCACTGGGGATGTGCCCGCAACCCAGGTACATGCCCTTGACTGGAATCGAACCCGGGACCCCTCAGTCCGCAGGCGGACGCTCTATCCACTGAGCCAAAGCGGTTTTGGCATGGTTGTTTTTTTTTTTCTTCTCTCTGCTTGGATGCAATAACAAACTGTTGGTCTCTGTGCTTTGAATTTTGTAACAACATTTTTGTCTGTTCAGACTTATCTCATCTCTGAAAAGTTTTCTTCTAGTATTTCATTCATTTTATTGTTTCTGCAGCATTGTCTTCTTTTGGAATTCCTATGTATATAGTTGGCATATCCTTATCTGTTATGTTTAGCAATTCTTCAAATTTTGTCCTCTAGATGGCACTCTTCCATAGTTTACAGAGGTGATTCAGGCTTTTGTCTTTTTTTGGTTTTTGTTTTTTTGTTAATCCTCAGGAGGATATTTTCCCATTGATTTTTAGAGAGAGTGGAAGGGAGGGAGGAGACACAAAGAAAAACATCGATGTGAGAGAGCTTTTGTCCTTTTTAATACTGGAAAAATTACTTAAATATTTTGGGTCTCAATTTTCTCATCTGTAAAATGTAGGTATAATAAAACCTACCTCACTGGTAGTTGTGAGGTTTCATTCGAGGAAAACTTGTACAGTGTTTAACTTTTGACTTAGCCAGTCACTACCTATTACCTAATATAATTACTAATTTCATTATTGTTATGGATATTAATTTATCCTATGAGATTACTTGTGTTCATGTCATTGTCTTGCCCAGAAATCTTTCAGTTTATATTGGACATTTCTAATTTTGAGGTGAGGTCATGAGGTCTGTATCTATGGAAACCATTGCTGCTACAAAGGGAGATCCAAAGAAAGGACTTTCAAGGGGAAACTAGGGATCAGGCAGAGAACAGAATGGAGAAATATTAAGAATGAAATTCTGGGTGATATATTTTTGAGACCCTGGATGCAATCCTGCCTGAAACTAGTTATATTTCTATTATCTGAGCTATCATATTTTATTATTATTTAAACTATTTTAAGTTGTTATTTTCTTACAATATTCAATCTTTACTGATAACACAATTTTCATTGAGAATGAAATTTGTTCACCATATGTTAAATATGTACCGACAGAAATAGAATTATTCTTTTACTATCTTACCTAGAAATTTCATTATTAGAATAATCTATGGATGCTATACCATTAACTATACACAGGTTCATTTTTTCAAGTATAAGACAAACTCTGGGACAATGTGGTCTTTTGGAAAATTAGTGACTCTTAATAATTATGCTTTGATTCTCATGGGCTATTACTGGATGAGTTATATTTTTACATACAAATTAGTTTTTATTCTCTGACTTATTTTACTTTTAATGTAAAACAAGGACATTTCAGAACTCTATTATTATCTGACTTGTTATAAAGCTGAGCTAAACTTTTTGTTATTTAATATCTATTATTTCATTTCTACATATCTATGATATCCAAAAATTTAAAGATCATGGATTACACACAGAGGAACATTTGAAGTGGAAGGAATTTTGGAATCAAACAAAACTGGGTTCCACTCTCAGCTCTGCTATTTGCTAGCTCAGTGAACTTGGGCTAGTTATTGAACTCTGAGACTGTTATTTTTGTTTGTTTGTTTGTTTGAAAATTGTGAGTGATTATAGAACCCTCCAGAAAGAGATAGTGGGGAATACTGAGATAGCATATGTAAAACTTTTAGTGTATTTTAAGATTCCTAAAGGCTCATAACAAGTATTTTTTTTTCTTTTTTCCAATTAGTATGCTTAGATTTGTTTCCAAAAATGTTCACAAAGAAGGCATGACAAGCAGATATATTGCTCTTTGAATTAAAAAATATTAAATGTTTTTCTTTATTTACTAATTTCTACATACTCAATGAGAAGGAGCTAATGTGTATTTAGATGAAATCTTCTTCAATGCTAATTTGATGTCAGGGTAAAGAATTATTTGAACTGGCATATCTATGGATGCTGATAGAAATGCCCATATTTCTTAACACACTATACATTTAGAATTACAGGGAGCTTAGACATGCTTTGAATCCCTCTTCTGTTATAATATCCATATATCAGTTTTTCTGTATATTATTCCCATTCCACTGGAGAATTTTGTCCTCATGTTTTTTCATTTATTTTTAAACTTGATATTATTGTGTGTTGCTAACTGTGTAGCCCATAAAAAGGAAATTAAAAAAATATGTGTGTACTCATGCTGCAAACTGTGACCTACCCATTTAATAGGAGCTGAGAGAGAAGTAGTGTCCCCTCCCCCCTTTATTTTATTCTTATTATTGAAGCATTCTCTATATTTGGATCCCAAATTTCAAAGAAGAGTATTGTTGTTCACAATGTTTTTGTACAAATCTTTTGAATGGCTTTCACATGAAATAAATTGTCTTTCTTCTGGATCTCAGCTCTAACTTTGACAATCAGAAACCATTTTTAAATCTTCCAAGTACATACCCCTGCCCAGTGGCTGGATGGCCTTGACCTTTTCATGCCGGTTGGATCCTTCCTCAGTTCCCAGCTGAAGAATAAAACCAAGTAGCTAAGGAACCTTCTTAAACAGAGGGATAAACATACCGAAGTTTGAATTTGTCTGATTACTGGTATAATTACATGAATGACTTAGCTGTTCTCTTTTATTGTGTAAGTTGAAGTCAGGAGGAAGACATAAGCTCCTGAAACTCAGTGAAGACAGAAGTAAGATAACAAGACACTGTAGTCTTGAGATGTTCTCTTGATCTATAATAATAGGTACAATTTATGACTAAGAGGCAAAATGGCACAGTGGTTAGGAGCATGGGCCCTGATGCTGCCTGGGTTGGAACGCAGATCTGCTATGTATTAAGCGTGTGATGTTGGGAAGGGAGTATCCCTGTGAGTTCCTGTGAAATGGAAATAAAAACAGGGCCTATCTCATGGATTCTTGGGAGGAGAAATAAAGGTAAATAAAATACACACACTCAGGATAGTGCCCGGCATAGTGTAAATGCCCCCAAATGTTAGTTTTGGATATTTAATTTAACAATACTCTGAACAGAAATTTCATATAAATAAATAAATACAAAATATGCTGGCTAAATACAGATAAACACAATTTTAGGATTCTAGTAAAGATAGTCATTTGGAAATCAGTGAGAAGTTATTTCATATTAATTTACATTAATTGAAATGATGGTTGTTGGGGCTCATGGAAATTTTACAGAAATCTTTACTTCAGAAATTCCTTCATATGCACAGTAAAAAGCACTTCCCAAACAGAGCCTAAAGGAATAAAGGACAAAAGCATTTTGACTTCCCAGCAGCATTTCTGTTATTCTCCTGTAAATTGAATCCTGTGCCCGCCTTCTAGCTACTTCAATTCTCTCCTTACCTCCTTTCTTGAACAAAATTTATGAAAGAATAGTCTCTACTTGAGATTACAATTTATTACCTGCTTCTTCTCCTGGGCCCACGGTAACCACTTTTCACTGTCCCCTGCAGGGGTTCTTAGGAAGCCAGTGGGAATTCTGGAACTGCTAAAACCCAACAGACCCTGCCTCACAGCATCAGGCAGTGCTCGCTTCTCCTTCCTCCTTGAATCTCCTTGGCATTCTTAGTCCTATTTTTTCCCTACCTCTCTCTGCAATTTTAATCTTCGCAGATATGTCTTTTTGCAGTGATTTTGTCCATTATTGTATTTGTTAGAATTTGTATCTCACTCCCTGTTAAATTCTACTTGGTTGATTTGATCCAAGCCAATAAGTCCAATTTATGTTTTAGTTGTTTATATTTCTGTCTCCTAGATACCATGGTGCCCCACAATTATCTCAGGGTCACTCTGACCTCAACTGAAATAGTATTTTTCTTCCCACTCCAAAGTTGCTTCTACATTAATCTTTACTTAGATGAATGACTCTACCATCAACATGCTCAACCAAGTTAGAAATCTTTAAAAAAAAGTTTTTTAAATTCATTTGAGAGGGAGCGGGGGAGAAACATTGATGCATCAACATCAATTAGCTGCCTCCTGCACACACCTTGCTGGGGATTGAGCCAGCAACCTGGGCATGTGCCCTGCCCAGAACTGATCAAACCCGGGACCTCTTGGTGCATGGGTTAACACCCAACCACTGAGCACACTGGTAGGGCCAAGTTAGAAATCTTGAAAGCACACTAAACCGTTTGCTCCAATTTTCCTAGTTTTTCCTGTTGATTCTCCTGGCCAATTGAACCTTTTAAATTACGTGACTCCATCCTTTTCTTTATATCCACAGTCCTACTGCTTAGTTTTATTTACCTTTTCATCTTTTGTTTACCTTATTACAACAACCCCTGTATTGTAGGGCAAGGAAAGACTATAAGGTAAACTGAAGAATATTGAATTCTCAGAGAAAAAGAAACCTAGGTAAGTGAAACCTTAATGTGAAACTTTGGCAAGCTGGAATTTGATTGTTTAAGAAATCTTGCAATAAGATGAAATCTTGAGTTGCTATCCCCAAAATGTGTTATTCTAAAGGTCAGATAATAATTCAGAGGTGATAGTGGTGTTTGAATATTTCTGAGGGATTGTCTACTCTAGTGAACAGCCATGCCATTCCGTTTAATTTAAAAAGTATTTGTCAATTGTGTACTAAAGATTTGGCAGGCACAAATACAGAGCTAAACCTATCATCTTACCTTCAAACCATTCTTCTTTCTGTTTTCCCTCTCTTATTAAGTGGTACTTAGAGATGGCCATTCTCCCACCTAGAAACCACAAAAATTTCCCTGTCCTCCCATCCCAGATGCTCACCTTGATTCCCCATTCATTCCCACAGATTAATTCAAACCTTACCATTTATTTTCTTAAGAAGTGTAGTTAATATTGGATCTTTAGCACTCTACTGAAAACTTACTTTTTAAAATCAATGTTTGTTGATTTGCATTTCAGAATTCTAGATGTTGTCATCTATGGTCTGGACCAGTGATTTCCAACCTTTTTCAGCTCATGGCACACACTAACTAATTACCAAAATTCTGCAGCACACCAAAAAATACATTATATATTTTGCTGATCTGACCAAAAAAATAGGTATAATTTTGATTCATTCACACAGCACAGCTATTATCGTGTTGGCTGTTGCCATTTCTTTCTTTCGTTTTTTTTTTTATTTGACAATCTAAGGGAAAAGAGGTCAGGAGCCCTGACTAAATAGTCAGGCATGTTTTACAAATTCTTGCGGCACCCCAGTAGGAAATTTCTGGTCTAGACTATTTCGATAAATTTCTAACTTGACTGAGTATCACTAACACTTTCCCTCTAGTTCAACGCATCTTCCATGTTGCCAGCACAGCTATCTACTTGTCAACTGAATTAAGTCTGCCAGTCCTTTTTTTCTACTGGCTTTCCTGGGCCTCAAGCCCAAAGCTCAATACCCTTTGTATGCCATCAGGCCTTTCCCACGCTGGCTCCATTTTTCCCTTCCAGTGACATTTCTTGCCACTTTCCTTTCTACATCCTATGCCCCAGTGATCATTATTCCTCAAATAAGCCAGGACTTCCTTTCTGTCTTTTTCTAATGTTGTTCCCTTCGCAAGGAAGCCCATCTCCCTGCATTCATCTAGCAAGTTTCTCTTGTGCTCACAGGTAACGCAGGCAGGTCATCTCTCCGCCACCATCCTCACAGACCCTCACAACCCTTTGTTATGCCTTTTGGTATTTTAATAACTCATTTCTGTCTACTTATCCCACATTTTGTGAGCACCCTGAAGGCATGAATTTTGATTTAGATACCTCAGGATTTTAGACCTTCTTATATAGTGAGTCTGTAGTTGTTGTCCCAGTAAAGATTTATTAAATGAATAACCAAATTCTAAGATGGCATTGTATTTTCAATTATATACATATTTTAATATCTTACACACCATGCATAATAGATTTTTAAAGTTTTGTGCTTAGCTTTGATCAGAAAAATATTTGTATGTATGTTTAACAGGAAAAAAAAATAAAGAAATATTGTAATTGTGGATTTCAATTGTGGTGTTTAAGGCCATGTTAGTTAGCCACTCTAGGCTCTTGGAAGGAAGGAAGGAAGGAAGGAAGGAAGGAAGGAAGGAAGGAAGGAAGGAAGGAAGGAAGGAAAATGGTAGGAAAATGATAGACTAGCATGGACCTAAATATGACCTGACACCAGTAAATGAGACCTTTATCATCAAAGTTCTGAGTTATTTTTTTCTGGCAATCACTCCAAATAATCCAACCCACTTTTTCATGCATATCTTCAACTTTCTCCAATAAACAGCATGCTAAATTCATTGCTAAGGATATGTCTTGCGTTCTACTCTATTTTTTACTCCACTGTTTCCTTTGTCAGTATGTCTTTAACTCTCTATCACTGTCACCTATCGAGATCCTACTGAGCACTCAAGAGACTTCGAGATGTCACCTCCTTCAGGAAGACCTTCCTGATCTTTCTGCTGAATGAAAATTTCTTTACTCTGAACTTCTCTAGTACTTTGTACCTCTTTTATGGCACTTATCACAACCTGCTCTCTACTATGATTTTTTAAAATGTACTTGCCTCATCTTACCTATTAGAATTTAAGCCTCTTAAGGTCCAGAAAGTTCTCTTATTTTTTATCTCTTCACCATCCCCAAGCAATGATTGGTACAATGTAGCATTCAATAAGTATTTGCAGCACGAAATTGAAATGGGTTATGGACCTGAATTTTGCCATTGGTAAGTTTCTTGAGGGTATACATGTCTATGCCTTAATCTATGCTAAATTGTATGGAAGTTCCTGTCTACTTCCTACTCTATATTTTTCAGAGCTGTTGAACAATAGATTGTTAAAACAACAATAAGAATAATTGTAAAGATCTTTAAAGTAGCAATCTCTAGATTTCTTAGCGCTAAAATACCATCATGCTGAGAGGAGCAATAAAGTATATTGTCAGGAGCACAGACTATGAATTTAGAGCTTCTTGGGTATGAATCCTGACTCTGCCACTTACGATCTGTGTGACCTGTGTGCTTCACTTATAAGATCTATAAAATAGGTATTATAACAGTTCTTACCTCATGGAGTTGGCATGAGAATGTAATGAGTTAAAATCTACAAAGTGCTTTAGAGCAGTATCTGGCACATGGTTAGTACTCAATTAGTTTTAGCTATTACATTATTATTATTTGCACTCGGTTGTATATGTCTGCTCCTCCCTTGAAAGCACATGCTTTTAAACAGTTAATGTGTTTTCTTAGCCTTTGTATTTCAAGTGACCAGCACAGTGCCTGGTACAGAGTGAAAACACTGAAAGACAAGAACCTGGAAGAAAACCTCTCCTTGCTCTAGAGGTGAACCTGAACTTGCTTGCTCCCTGTCATGGATACCCATAGAACTTTCTTTTCCCACTCTGATCAACTACATTTTTATAGCTGCTGGTTTTCATTTATTTTATAATTCAATCATGATGAATTTTGAAATCCATTTTAACTTCCAAGCATCTCTGGAGACTTGCTTCATCAGTCTGACATCACACTAATTTACATTTCTTATTTTTTTTCATCCTCATGTAGAGGTCTAAGAATTATTCCAATAAAAAGATTGCATTACACATACTGTGTGCTATTTATTCCTGGCTACATGTTCAAATTAACAAGCAAGAAATTGCTTATGCCTTGATCAACTATTACAAACTGTGATGCTATCTCAGTTATAATTGGGATAAAATTGCACCTAGACATTTTTTTGTAACCATCTAAGCTAATAGTGTAAGTGGAAAATATTTATACAAAAGGCATAGCAAATTCAAAATCATGGAGGTGTTAGAGGGCATCCAGCTTGATCACTGTCCCAAGAGGGTAAATTCTTCAGTAGCCCCCATGATAAACAACCATTTGTTTTTGCCTGGATTATTCCAAGAAGAGAGAACACATTATGTCTAAGGTCATCTTTCTTTGGTGGGCAATTTTAGTTACTGGAAAATTGTTTTTCATATTGAATTATTTTTCATTACTCTCAAAACCAACAAAGGTTGGAGCAGACCACCACCTTCCTTGATGGCCTTCAAATATTGCAAAGCAGGTACTTTATTTTCTGATATGTTCTAAATCAAAAGATTATACTGATGGAGCTCAGGAGTTTTTAGACATGGAAGGCACATGAATATAATTTAATCCTACTGTACAGATGAAGAAATTTCAAAAAAGAGGTTGAATAATTTGCCCAATGTCACACTTTTGTTCATCCAATCCTTGTGTCTCCAGGAACCAACTTCATAACTTTACAATTTTATAAAACATACAGTTTTATAAAACAAAAAGGATTTATAATTTACTATAACAAATACAATTCTTACAAATGTATAACTCGTTATATAAATAACATTGAAGACCTTGGTGAACTCCAATCAATTCACTCTCCTTCCTCCCTCCACAGAGACTACCACTAACATTATTTATTCCTTGTTATTTAACATTAAGATATACTGCACTAGTGTTCCAGCAGAGAAGCAGAAGCACTGTGAGGGATATGGAATAAGGGATTAATGACAGGGATTATTCAATTTTACATGGCTGTAGGTACTATCAAAGAAGTGGAAGTCTATGGCCTCTGCATCTGGGTCTGAGGTCATTGTAGGTTAGTAGGACTGGTGGTTAAGAGGCCAGACATGAAGTGGCATGTTTCTGAGCCTACACATTTAGGAATTTAAATGCTAGCACATGGTAAATTCTCTAGGGTAAGAAATCCCACTGAGAGAGGCCTTTTGGAAGATAATCTGATTACTTCGGAAGACAGATTCCTCTGCTTTTCCCTCTGGGCATCAAGGATAAATCAAGGAAGTTTATTTTATTTTATTGGAACTTCTAGAATAAATTAGTTTTCTATTTCTGCCAAAACATGTTACCAAAAAGTTAGCAGCTTAAAACTACACTCACTTGTTAGCTCCAGTTCTGTAGGTTAAAATCCAGGGAAGCTCAATTGGGTTCCCTGCAGAGGGTCTCATGAGGCAGAAATCAACATATCTGGGTTTGTTCTTATCTGGAGGTTGTGGGGAAGGACCCATTTCCAAGGTCATTCAGGTTGTTGGCAGAACTGAGCTCCTTGCAGCCATAGGGCTCCGGTGCCTGTGCTTTGCTGACTCCCAGCTGGGTCACTCGCAGCTCCTGCTCTCTGGTTTTTGCAGGTGCTCCTCTCCATCTTCAAGGCCAACAACAGCACATCAAATCTGTTTTCTGCTCAGAATCTTTTCACTTTCCCTTCTGCTACCAGCCAGAGAAAAGCTCTCTGGTTTTATGTATTTCAGAGGGAAGTGGGGAGGAGGGCAGGGCGAGCAGGAAGAGATTAACCAATGTATAGCTCAAGCATGTCAAACTTGCAGCCCGCGGGCCGCATGCAGCCCACAATGAATATTTTTGTGGCCCAGCCAATATAACAGTATGTCAGAAATGTTTTAATCAAAATTTCGCAACTCAGTTTTTACAATATCCTGTTATACATAATTATTAATAACGAACTGCAACGTTCGCTAATGACTGATTACTGTAATCATGTTGCATTTATTTCCCTTACGCGCCTTACGCACAGGCGCACCATTTCTCTCCACTAATACTAGCAGTGAATATTTTAGTAGCCGATGGCCACGTCATTGGTCTTGTACTGACTTGTTTGGTGTGCGCAACAGGAAATATTTGGCTTTCGGAAAATAAGAAAACTAGGTTTATTTGCGTTATGCTTATTAATTTGTGCAGTTATTCAGTGTCTGTTAAGTTAATGTTCAAGAAAAAATACTAATTTTTATTAAAATGTTCTATTATTTTATGTTAACGATTACTCATTTATTTCAGCCCTTTGTATTCAGCATGTCTCTATCGAAATAAACCTACGTTTCTATGAAAATTGAAGCTTTTGTTTTGTTGCAGCCCACATAAACTTAAACCTTGTTTATTTGGCTCATGTTAGCCTTTGAGTTTGACATGCTTGGTGTAGCTCATGGACAGACAATAGTATAGGAAAGGCCTGGGGAGGGGAAGTGAACCGGGTGGTGGGGTTCAATGGGAGGAAAAAAAGGGGACATCTGTAATACTTTCAATAGTAAAGATAAATTTTAAAAAAAGGCTGCTGATTAGATTTGGCCCATTGGGATAATTTCCCATTTGACCAATTCAAACAACTGATTAGTGACCTCTAAATACATCTAAAATCCCCTTTGCCACATAATGGTAGGCATGATATCTCATCAGTCACAGTGCTAAGAATTGGGGTGGAAAATCTTGGTGGGTTATTTTGGAATTCTGCCTACTACAACAGAGTATCTTCATATGAGTTGCATTACTTTACCATCTCTGACTGTTGATATGAATCACCCCGTTCAGAGGTTGGAAGCACAAATTCCCACAATTTGGAATTGTAGGGTCAGAATAGGTAGCAAAACTGCGTGAGGCTGGATAGGTGGGAACTGTGGCAAACTGGAAAGTCCATGCCCCATCGGAGGGGCAGTGTTGAGATTTAGCACTGGCATTGTTGCCATGAGGGATATGGCTCAGTTTTGCCAGATCTTTCACATTTCCAAGTGATGCTGGTTTTAAATATAAAATACCATGATTTAAAAATAATTTTTTTTGACTAGTCAATACTTTTAAACACTTCGCAGGAAAACACACCTACCAGGCACATCCAAATGATGATCACCAATTTTTAAGCTCTGCTTTAATCTCTCCACCTCCCATCCTGCCCATTATATTTCTGAGAAAACCCAGTACAGAGAGATTAGATGATTTATCCAAGCTCACATAATTAACTGGGTGACAAAGCTGAAACTAGAAGACAGTTGTATTGACTTTCAATAAGGATTTTCCCCCAGGTGTGCCAGTTTCCTGTTGCTGCTGTAGCAGGTAACCACAAACTCAGTGGTTTAAAACGACACAAATGTACTCTCTTATAGTTTTGGAGGCCAGAAATGTGAAAGGAGTCTAATGAGGTTAAAATTTAGGTGTCAGCTGGGCAGGTTAGCTATTTTGCTGTTGTTAATTCTCACCTGAGGATATTTTTTCCATTGATGTTTAGAGGGAATGGAAGGGAGAGAGAGAGAGAGAGAGAGAGAGAGAGAGAGAGAGACAGAGAGACAGAGAGAGAGAAACATCGATGTGAGAGAGACACATTGATTGATTACCTCCCGCATGCACCTCGGGGATTGACCCTGCAACCAGACCCTTCAATGCAGGGGATGACACTCTTACCAACCAGGGCGTGGGCAGGTTAGTTTCAAGAGCTCTAGGGCCGTGGTCGGCAAACTGTGGCTCGCGAGCCACATGTGGCTCTTTGGCCCCTTGAGTGTGACTCTTCCACAAAATACCACGTGCAGACGCGCACGTACAGTGTGATTGAAACCGGTTTGGCTCAGTGGATAGAGCATCGGCCTGCGGACTGAAGGGTCCCAGGTTCGATTCCGGTCAAGGGTATGTACCTTGGTTGCGAGCACATCCCCGGTGGGAGGTGTGCAGGAGGCAGCTGATCGATGTTTCTCTCTCTATCCCTCTCCCTTTGTCTCTGTAAAATATCAATAAAATATATTTAAAAAAAAAAAAAAAAAAGAAACTTCGTGGCCCATGCGCAGAAGTCGGTTTTCGGCTCTCAAAAGAAATTTCAGTCGTTGTACTGTTGATATTTGGCTCTGTTGACTAATGAGTTTGCCGACCACTGCTCTAGGGAGAATCCATTCTTTACCTCTTCCAGCTTCCAGAGGCTGCTAGCATTCCTTGACTCATGTCCACATCAGTTCAATCTCTGTTTCTGTTGTCATATCACCTACCTTTAATCTTCCTGCCTCCTTTTTATAAGGACCTTTTTGATTATATTGGGCCTATGGCAGGGGTGGGCAAACTTTTTGACTCGAGGGCCACAATGGGTTTTTAAACTGGACCGGAGGGCCAGAACAAAAGCATGGATGGAGTGTTTGTGTGAACTAATATAAATTCAAAGTAAACATCATTACATAAAAGGGTACGGTCTTTTTTTTTTTATTTCAATAGTTTTATTCATTTCAAACATTTTAACAAGAAGAATGTAAACACTAATTATTGTAATTTGAAACTTCAAAAAATGGAGAGATCATAGCACAATAACATACCTTATATTGAAGATGGCAAAGGCAAAATAAAATTGCCTAACAAAGGAAAGGTACAAAAGCCTTTCAAATTAAACTTAAATATAATAAAATAATTTAAAACTAAAACAAATAGAAAAGAACAAAATGTGTAAAGAGTAAATTAAACATTTTCTTTAGTGCAACTTCCAAATTATGCCCGGGATGTAGATGCAGATGGCAATGTAGACTGGGTTGAAAGGTTTTTGGTCTTTAAAACATCAACTTCAGTGGGAACAGTGTTGTTGGTCTCCTTTTTTAGCTAATGCATCAAAGTCTGGAGTTAGTTTTGTTGTGGCTATTCTCAGGATAGATCTGAGGTGTTCGTCAGTTAAGCTGGATCTGTGAGGGGCTTTGTTGATGTTCATGACGCTAAATGTCTGCTCACAAACATAGGTTGACCCAAACAGCACCAGTATCTTCTGTGCCATCCTCCGGATGTTTGGAAAAGTGGCTTCATTAAGTGAAGCATAAAAGTCTCTTAGTTCAAGAAAGCTGAATTTCTCCTTTAGGACAAAGTCAGACTGAAGATCGATGAGTTCTAGTTGCACCTCTTCTGGTGCTGTTTCAGGGTTTTGTGACAAAGGACAGGCCACCAGTTGAAGTGACTAAAAGCTGAAAGTCTTTGTTGTTTTATTAACAAGTCATTGTGATGTACAGAATGTGGGAAGAGGAAAAAATTGTGTTTGAGTAGAGCTCTTAATCTTACCTCAGAAAGGCTCTGATACTGTGCTCTCCAGGGGCGTGTCTCCCTACATCACCACGATAACGTGTCTACGCATTCCCAGGGTGATGTCGGGGGACCCGTCCGCGGGCATTACAAGGAGCCTCTGGAAGATTGAGAGGTTGTTCCTTCTACTGAATGGGCGGATATAAATCCGCCCACTCAGAAGAAGGAGCTGTGGCCGTGTTTCCCGACGTTGCCATGTTAACACTGCTGCTGGTGAAGGAGCGGAGGGGAGAGCAAGAGAACCAACCCTCCGCTCTTTCGGCTCCGCGGGCCGGATAGAACAGCCGAATGGGCCGGATCCGGCCCGCGGGCCGTAGTTTGCCCACGGCTGGCCTATGGTATAATCCAACATAATCTCCCCATCTCAAGATCCTGAATTTAAAAATATCTCCCAAGTCCCTTTTGTTAAAATAAAATAAAATGTTCACCGGTGCTGGGGATTATGATGTAGACACCTTTTGGAGGCCATTACTGAGCCTGCCACAGCAGGTAAAAAATCATGGACTGTTATGTAGATTTCTCTTACTCCTCTGCTCTGGGTGAGAACACCAATCACAACTTGCTGTGTCTCTTTGCCTAGCATTTGAGTAGCTTGGGCATGGCCACACCACCCCAAGATTTTCCATTGATTTTCTGTAATGAAACAGAAGTCAGTCTTTCAAAATATTGGTTCTGAATTTTTAAAAACATCTATTAAGTAACCATAAATATTAATTTTGCTTGCCTCCTCTTCTCTCATCCCTCAGCTTTATGGTGTGTTGAATATGATTTTATATCCAAAACCATTTTTTGGGGGATAAGTATTAAATTTGAAGTTTGAAACAAAGGAAAACACCTCATTGAGGAGTAATGAATTTACCTTTCAGTCAGGGTGAAACATTCTCTCTGACCCAGACTTGCAGTAGTCTCCATCCTTCTTAATCGATTTTACACTTATGCCTCACTTGCAGACACAAAAATACTTTGTCGCAAAATAGAAATGAGAAATCACAATGGCTTCACTTCGAGTTTTTGAGTGAATCAGCATAAAGTTATTCCACGGATGTTTCAGTCATTTTTAAGAGGCAATAAAATTAAGTGGAAAAAGCTCAGTCAAATCACTACTGCATTCTGCCTCGTGTTTCCCATCCACAGACGGGGAAGGGCTCTATTTCCCCTTATTTTACTATTTATTTTTAAAATGTGAAACGTATAGGCTAATGGGTCTTTATAGCATCAGGTTTCACTCAGGTATTTATTTTGCATGTGCTGAGGATTGCAAGTTCAATTTTATATACACATGTCCAAGTTTTGTGGTCATGTCCTCTGCACTCTCAGCATTCAGCCAATCTCTCACTCAACTGACTGAATATCTAGCAAGTATCTATTCCTTCAATAAACATTCAAGGAAATGTCTGTTTTGTGCTCCAAAAGAGACAAACTAGAAATTTCTATACAACATAATTATAAAATGTAGATAGGGAATAAAACTTTGGATGTGGCACAAACTGTAAACATAAATGCTGAAGAATGGGCTTGGATAAAGTACTGGAAAGGAATTGGCAGGAAGACAATGGAAGGATGGAAAAGCTACAGGGAGTCTAAAACCTTCAGTGAATTATTTTGTATTGATTCCACTATCTTTGATACAATAAGTGGAAACCAAACACAGGTAGCCATTTCAAATTATTCACATTATATTCATATGGACAAAAACATTCAATATAATATTAATTCAGTCTATCTAAGCTGAATTTTCCTCATCATCCACATATTTACACACATATGTACTCTTTTTGGGCAGGAGTAAAAAGCCTCAGTGCTTAAAGCTCTAGATGGTTTACTGTGATGGTTCATTAATGGTCTTGTAGGTATAATGTACTTGGCTTCCTTCTTCAGAGACTGGCTAGATAGGCACTCTCAATAGAACCAAGAGTGAGAGATATAAATTGCTTTGAGATCCAGAGCTTCCAGCCAGAGGTTAAACCTTCAAGTGTTAGGAGAGTGTAAGGACAGCATGGATCACTGCAGTGAGCCCAAGTACCGTTGATCCTGAGAGTTCATGGTTCTTATCTTTTATCACTGGGATCTACATTTCTGTGCTTGATTGCTTAGGGTTGTTGCTATTCACTTCCTTCCTAAAAGAGGCTGCATGCAAGCTAGCTGAACTCATGTGCTGATCTAGATGGGATTAGTGTACATGTTGACTATGATAACCCACCCACCTAGCTGTCTAAATGTGTCAATGTGCATATTAACCCACCCTCACACAGCCAGTAATGGACTTACCAATCATAATTCACATAGCCATATACTCTATGAAGGGGGTGCTCTAGGCTGTTGGAAAGGTGGGATGAAAGACGTAGAGCTGAGATGATGAGTTCAGTAGGACTGCCTGAAAACATTGTTGGCTCATTGGAACAGAGCAAGAGATGAAATAACCGGATGAGGCACTTACCTTTGGTTCAGTTACTCTGTCTCATCTAAACTTTTTTCTTCTAACAACAAGGAATAGTCAATTCATAGCCAGAGGAGTGGGCTGCAGAAGGTTGGGAAAGAAAGACTCAAAGTGGCCCGCAGTAAGACTACGACATATTTGAAATCTCTTATTTTGTTATTAGAATTTTTTTAATCTGAAGTTTTGGTTCTGTTCATTTAAAAAAATGTAATTTTAACTTAGCCATAATGTTTCAAATTAGCTAGCATCTACAGTAATTGATACTGCATATATATATATATATATATATATATATATATATATATATATAGCCTGGTGCGTGAAAATTCATGCACTGAAGCAGGGGTCCCTCAGCCTGGCCTGCCCCCTCTCACAGTCTGGGAGCCCTCAGGGGCAGGAGGCAACACGGTGATCAGGGGAAGGCGACGCCCCCATCACACCTCTGCTGCTGTCACTGCCAGCAGCGCAAGCCTCTGCCGGTCCTGGTTACCTGAGCCTCGGGCAGCCCTGGGCAGCTGGGAAGCTGCCATCCAAGGCTTGCTTGCACCTCGGACTGGCCCTGGGTGGCTGGGGGGCTGAGGGGACTGGCGGACTCCCGAGGCAGGCATGCAGAGTGGTCAGGCCTGCCTGGGGGTGGGCCTGGCCTTGCTGCATGCCTGCCACCCTGGTGGGGCTAAGGGGACTGGGCACTGCCATCTTGTGGCTGTGGGCACTGCCATCTTTGAGGGTGGGGCAGTCAATTAGCATATTCCCTCCTTATTGGCTGTGGGCGTCACCATCTTTGTGATGGCATGAGGGTCAATTAGCATATTCTCTCTTTATTAGATAGGAGATATATATATATATATTATATATTATATATATATAATATATATAATATATATATATATACTTTGAGACAATCTAGCTTAGCAGGTAAACATTTGGGTTATGAGCACATGGACTGCCATTTAAAATCTCACATTACCACTTACTAGCTGGGTGGCATAGGACACATTTTTTAACCTCTCTTTATGCCTCAGTTTCTTATCTGTAAAATGAGGGTGATTATGTTAGTACCTACCTCATAAAGATGTTGGGAGAATTAAAGGAGAAGAGATACTTAACTAAAAACCATGTTTGTACCTAGTAAATGCTCAGTAAATGTTAATTATATTCCTATTGTTATCCTGAGGTTTAGCATACCTTCTGGCTCTGTGCTGTAGTTAAAGAATGAAGGCAACTAGAAAGCATTATAAAGTGAAATGCAAATTCTATAATATCAATGTATAAACAACCTCCTTTCCAAATTACCTACAGAGATAATAACATCACACAGCTCAGTGGTGCCAGGAGACACTGCGCCAGCTGGTGGGAAGGAAAACATGGTGTGGCTCCCAGTCTCTCTGCTCCTGCTGGGAGCTGGACCACCAAGCTAAGGAGCTCCTCTCAATTTGTCAGGAATTTCCACTATGGAAAGGCATGAATCTACCCGAGCAAGACTTCAAGATTTGGGATGAGAAGAGCAGGCAGTAGCTTTTCAGCAAAGCTCTGTTGTACAGCTCTTGCAAAACCTGGATAGAATTTGGGCCATTGGCCTCAGACTTTAAAATGAGACTATAAGGTCTTGGACTCATCCAAACATGGCCAGCTTCTTCAAAGACTCCCTTGTACCATGAAGGGGAAATCACCACTCCCACCTCCCTATCTTGAACCCTTCTTACAATTCTCATAAAGCACATTGCTGGATTAAGTCTCTTATAGGCTTGAGTACTGAAAATACTGGTGATGCCATTGCAGACTCATTGACCCCTAATATATCATTCAAAATAGCCATAAAGTCTGCAAAAGCAAATTTAGCAGTTATTACTTTGAACTTAGTTGCATGCCAGGAAACCAAGTTTTCTGAGGGCATTGATTAATGCTTTACCCCTTTCTAGGCCTCCAGCACATAACACAATGCCTGGCACATAGTAATTTCTGGAAAAACACACACAGCACATTTGTTAAATATCTAAATGAATGACATCATCTTATGGCAGCCCGTTGATAGAGTGGCCCTTGACATAGGTAAGAATGATTATTATGTAATTTTAGTACTCTCAATTTAAGCAGGGAGCGGAATACTTTAGGAAAAAGTGTTGATTCTTCTTGGATGTTTAAGTATATATTTGATTGCCATTGGCAGTGGAAGAACAGACTTCAGGGCTCCAGAAAGGTTTCTCAGGCATTTTCCAGAAATATTCAGAAATTGCAATTCCTGGGGAGAAAGGCCGAGTGTGTGCTGAGGCTGTCTGTTGGGTCATCAATCCTCATGACATCAAGTATTTTCTTGCTTAAGGCATCACCTCGAGGAGGCTGGAGCGGATTAGTGAAAAGGAATTTGTTGAAGTGATTTGGATTTTGAGATGAGATTCTTTAAGTTTAGGATCTTAGCATTCTAAGCAAGAATGCTAAGATTCTAAGGGTTCCTAAGATTTTTAGGAATCCTAGGATTCCTGAAGGAGCTCACTCTATAAAGGAAGAAAACAAACAAGATATGAAGTGCAAGTGAGGCAGATGAGATGAATTGATCTTAGGGAGCTATGTTTTATTTTATGTGTAGAAATTAGAACCGCAGAAGGTTAGAGCCAGCTGGCAACTTTGGAAAGGTTTGCCTCTTCATTCTTCATTTTACAAATCAAGGGACCATGGCCAGGGTGTTTAAGCAAATTGTCCAGAGTGACACGGAATTAGTAGCAGAGCCAGGGTTGTAAAGTGGGGCGCCCGGTTTCTAACCCCGGCTTTTTCCACTCTCTGAGCTGGCTGCCTACCTCCGGGGCAGAAGGAGAAACCACTCCTGGGGTTATTTGGAAGAGCATTTGTCATCTGGCTGCCACACTCAGGGGAGAGCCAGACCACTTGACGGTGGAAAAAGAGGATGGAAATGCAAAATGCGAAGATGAAACTGCAGATTTTATATGGAAAACATGAACCAACTACGGTTTGAAATATTAAAAGTAGGTTATATTCAATTTAAATTTTATTGGACAGTGACTTTAGGGCTATAAACAAAACGTCTGGAAAAATTTTGCTGCTATATTCTTTTTGCTGCATTAAGCAAATATAAAGGACTGTCCCCATCCTCTAGGAACTTGTTTAAAGGTTGAAAACATTAAGCGTAATAAAGAAAAATAAATGAAACACAGAACAAAGGTCACTCCCATGATCTCTTGGCCTTGCCTTCTGTACTGCAGAACCAACACCCTGGGCTGGAAATGAAAGAAACGGATTCTAGCTCCGTTTAAGCTACGATTTAATTCATTTCATCCCCAACTCTCTGGGTTTAGTTCACTCATCTGTAAACTGAGGGGATCAGATTAAAACTAGCAGTCTTTATTAAATCTAACATTCTAAGACTTACCTTTTAAAAAATTAAATGAGCACATGTTTATTGGCTGACTGCCCATTACGTTAGCAGGCAGTATGCAAGGTGTTGTGCATACAATGGTGAACAAGATAGAAATGATGCCTGACCTCATGGAACTTAAAGAGAGAAGAAGTAAATAAAAAACAATAAGTCCATAACTTATTAAGTTTTATCTATAATAAGTAGATACTCTAGGAACAGGGGCTAAGCTACATGACTGAATATA
This sequence comes from Plecotus auritus, assembly GCF_963455305.1. NCBI lineage: Eukaryota > Metazoa > Chordata > Mammalia > Chiroptera > Vespertilionidae > Plecotus > Plecotus auritus. Next base: position 26,861,235 of record NC_137777.1, on the reverse strand, counting down.
TATTGGGCGCCTCTGGGTTGGGTCCATGGAAGGTCTCAAGACACACATTTAAATACTCATAGGAAGAATGTCCCTAGCAGAGAAGAAAGGCCCTGCAATGTGGACAGCAGGTCTTGCAAGATTTTGCAGACCATGGGAGGCAGTTTGGATTTAATCTCAAAGGCAATGGGAAGCCAAAGGAGGCTTTATAGCACATGTGTGGTATGATTTAATTTATGTGTCAAAAGTATTGCTTTTAATTCTGTGTAGAGAGAATATAGGGGAGCAGAAGGGAGACTGGTAAGAGGTCTTTTTAGTAATTTAAATAAGCAAGGTGGTGGCTGGGAAATGAAAAGGAAGTAGATTTAAAATAATTTAAGAGGCTGAATTGATAGGACTTACTAATTATTAGCATGTGGTAGAGAGGGGGAAAGGGAAATAAGGTAAAAAATGATTTGAGTATCTCAATAGGTGTTAGCGCCATTAACTGGGGAAGGCTGGGGGAAGAATAGGATTCAGGTGGAGACAGAAATCAGTAGTTCTGTTTGGCCGTATCAACTTTGAGATGCCTCGTAGACATGTGCAGGGACATACCAACTAGATAATCAGTTACATGAGTCTGGAACTCAGAGGAATGGTCTGGGCAGAAGAGGAATACACTTTTGGCATTGCCAGACTACAGATTATAGCTCAGGCTATGAGGATGCTTGGAGAGAAAGAAAATAGGGTAGAATGCCCAGGAATTGTGGCATAAGTGGAGGAGTCTTCTGCAAAGGCTGAGAAGGAATGACCATTGAGGCAGATGGACTAAATGTCACATAAGCAAGAGGAGAATGTTTCAAGGAGGAGTAGTCAGCTGTGCTGAAACTGCTGGGAAGTTGGATAAAATGTAGACCGAAACTGTCATTAGATTTAGAAACAGAAAGGTAATTAGTGACCTTTATACGAGAAGATTTTTTTCCCCAAAGTGGTGGGATGAAAACTACATTAAAATTATATGAAAAATAATTAGATAAATACATGGGATAAATGTTTAGAAAATTTTAAGATCAACAGAGAAACAATAGTAGCTAAAAACACTTGAAGAATTAAGAGAAGATAAAAATTTAATGTAAGACACTAGAACATACAAAATACCTGATTGTCAATATTCTGATAAGTAAGGAGAAGTATATAATATATGCAGGAATTGGCAAAGTATGGCCCATGGACCAAATCTGACCTACCTGTTGTCTGTTTTTGTGGACTACTGATGGCCCATGACCTAAGAATAGTTTCTACATTTGTTTAAAAAAAATTTTTTTTTAAATAGTAATACTTAGTGAGTTTTGAAAATTATACAAAATTCAAATTTTAGTGTCCATAAATAAACTTTTGTTGGAACTCAGCTTCACCGATTGATTTATATAATGTCTATTGCTAAAATGGCAGAATTCAGAGATTGTATGGCCAGCAAATCTGAAGTGTTTACTATTGGGCCTTTAAAGGAAAGGTTTGCTGAATGCTGTTTTAAAAGCAAAAAGAACTACTTGGTGAGGAGACCTTGAGAAAGACCTTGAGACCTTGGGTCCCAGAGGATTAGGGGCTGGTCTCTCATAGAATAAGAGAAACTTACTCAGTAGAGTCAGAAAAAAAAAAAGATGCTAAGCATGGGTGCAGATGCATGAAGTCTCTTGAGTTGGTGACCATGGGACAATGTCATTCTTCGTTTATGCCTCTGTTTTCTCAGTGACAGAGAAGTTACTTGATATAGACATAGCGTTACCATAAAAGTCTGACCTAAGCTTTTTTTCTTCTTAAGAAAAAAATTTCACAATAAAACAGAGATCAAGGTATAAAATTTATGACTTTCAAATTTCAAAAGTGAGTATGTACTAATATCTTTAAACTTCAGGAATTGCATCAGGTGGGGGAGGAAAGAGAGACTCTGAAAGGAAGCAAATTAATTTGATGCTAATGGTTCTCAGAGGGGCTCTTCCCTTCTCCTGGGATTACTCATAATCCCCCAAGAGGGGAAAAATAGACGTCCCAATTAATTTGAGGCATCTTCAAATAAAGGGGACAGTGCCTAGGTTTTCCCCTGTGAACCCTGGGAATCAGAAGACTTGCAGAAAATTTCCCAAGTGATTCTGACATAGAAACAGTAGAGGACTTTGGTTCCATGGGGAGCAGGGCAGAGAGAGATCAGGCAGTTCTGCTGAGTTCTCTGTAGCGACAGCACATGTTGAGAGAAAATCCAGCTGAGCCATGAGGCTATTGTGGTCATCATGACAGTAGCAATGGATGGAAGACAAGGACCAGACATGAGTGACAGCAGTGAGAACAAAGGACAGCCAAGGAAGCCTAGCAGAGCCCCGAGAGCCATTTATTCCCTCTGGGAAGGTGAAAAAAGTTTTACCATGTGAATATTTTTTTCTTCCTGCACTGTTTACTTCTTTAATTGTAATTATCATGTATAAGGGCTTATTATGTGCAGAATGCAATGTAAAATATTTTATGTGCTTCATTTCCCACATGGTTCTATGAGGTATAAGGTGTTATGATCATTTTATTGGTGAAAACACGAAGGTATAGTATATGTTAATTTGCCAGATGTCACAGAGCAGAATCCAATGATCCCAAAGTTGTTCTTTCTAGTCTCTCTTTCTAGCTGCCAGTTGGCCCTGTCAATAGCTTACACTAATAACTTCCATTTAGTATTACTGCTTTTTTGCCAGGCAGTGGACTAATTGCTTTAAATATTTAATTTCCCTCAGTCCTTACAAAAATTAAAAAATCCATGTTTTATTATTATTCCCATTTTACAGATGAACAAATTGACACTCAGAGATGTTAAGTAATTGATTCCAAGTCACCCAACTAGAAAGCACCAGAGCCAAGATTTGAACTTGTATGTCTTAGAAACCCATGTTCTTAATTATTCTCTGATTACCTTTCTGCTACTCAGACACCTGGGCATCTATTGCACTTAGGAAATAGTTTCTAACAAACAGAAAGAGGGAGGAAGACTAGTTGTCTCTCTCTGTTAACTTAAAGGATATATACTGGCCATCCACAAAAACCCAGACCCCCTTTCTTAGGCACTCAGCTAGCCTCCTTTGCAGCTGGGCGCGGCCATGTATGATATGAGTTGAAATCTTATGTGTCATTTCCAGCCTTGGCCCATTAACCCTCCCATGCCATCCCCACGCTCCTTCCCCCTGATCTGGTTGGATGCAGATGCTGAGTTGACCTGGTGGCAAAGCCACACGTGGCTGTACCTGGGGTCCCTGAATAACAGCTTGGAGTAGAATCATCCCCAGAGAACTGACACCAACTCAGGACTATTATAGAGGAGAGGGGAGAAAGCTCATATTGTGTTGAATTATTATATTTTGGTCTATTTAATAGTTGCTACAGTATCTTAGCTTATTCTAAAAAGTACAAATGGCAAAGGACATAACAGGAAAATGGAATCAAAAGATATTAGGGGAGTTAACCTATTTTTAACTTATTGTTGTACCAATTTATATGCCCTTGGCCATCAAGGGTCAGGAAGCATGTGGGGAGGGCTGCCTACTGCTCCTCTATGTCCTGCCAGCCCTTGTCTCATGAACTGAGGGCTGTGGAGCAAGACAGTGGAGGAAAGGTGGGCTGTTAACTCCCCAGTTCATACAAGACAGGTGCCCCACCCCCTGGGGAGGGGATTTGGGCTACATTGCCTCCTTGAGGGCCTCTTATTGTCAGCCCCACCCCTGGGGGCTATTTCCCCATGAACCACCCTCAGCCCAAGGAAGGGTGAGGAGAAAGGGCTGTCAGTTAAAATTAAGGTGATTGTTGTTTTAACCAAATGCAGAAGCATAAATAAAAAAAAAGGGTTTATCTCAGTTCAAAAAAAAGAAAAGAAAGTAAGAGAACTATATTAACCTCAGACAAAAAGTATTATGGTGGAATTACAATAGACACACTGCAATAATTTACATTTTAGAGAGAGCATTCTGGCTCTAGTGTGGTTTGGATGGGAGCAAGCCCAGAACAACACTGGGAGTAGGAAAATCAATTAAGAAGCAATAGTGGCAACCCAAGAAATAAATGATGGTGGATTGCCCTGGACTGGTAGAAGAGAAGTGAACAGACATACGTTATTTGAAGACTATGAAATCAATAGGCTCTGGTATTGATTATATGTGGACTGAGAAAGTAGGAGAACTCAATGATGATACCTATGTTTCTTGCTGGATGGCGGTGATGTATGTAACCAGGAGAAAGGGCAGGTTGGTGGGGTGGAGTAGAGATAATGAGCTTGGCTTTGATGTGAGGAGCCTGGGGAAGGGTTGAACATACAGATCTGGAACTCTGGAGAGATAAAGAGATTGGAGGTCTAGCTTTAGAAACAATTGGTGTTTAATTTGTAATTAATACCAAGGGAATAGATGATATTTCCCCCAGATTTCACATAAAGAATGAATTGTTGTCATTGTCCCTTCCCTTCCCCCAACAAACTCAACATTGCAATGGACTCACCAGAAAATAAAATGAGAGCATCCTCTTCTCTATCCTCATTTATTCCAGGGAAACTCAGCAGGGCTGAGCTCTCTTTATTTCCAAGGGCCAGTGAATTATGCGCGTGCACATGCGCACGTGTGTTCACACAGGCAAGTGCTTGTGCATGCAAAAGGTGTTTAATAGGATGAGGTTGTGTTGCCAGAGATAAAATGTGGATGCAGTCCGTGGTTCTCCTGAATTGAAACAGAGTTTGGTCTGAGCCATGGAGGCAGTTTTGGCCGACTGCAGTGTGGATGGAGGACGAAGGACTGGAAGGTTCCTGCACATCCTAATACTATGAAGGTGGGAAGATCTTTGATGGAGGGAGGGGATTATGTTGGTACCAGGAGAGACTGGGCACAGAGCTGCGGGCATTCAGAGCCTAGGTAAAGACCTCTGATCTGAAGGGGGCCTGAGGAATGTGACCCTGCCAGCAAGCGGCACACATGTGTGTGGATGACAGGCTTAGGACAGAAGCAGTCACGGGGTTGCCACTTTGAACTGAGGACCAGAGTCTTCTGTCACATTCTTCCTGTGCTACATAAGCCTGGGTTCTGGAACCAACCAAAAATGGGGTAAAGAACTTCCAAAAATAATACTGAAGCTTTTGCTAATCTTAGTGAATGGAAACTCAAATTGGATTTATTTTGAGTATAGTGACATTTTTTCCACCTGTATTTTTGAGTAGAACATGTTACATATAGATAAGGAATCTAGTTATGAAGAGGATTAGTATCTTTTGTGTGTGTGTGTGTGTGTGTGTGTGTGTGTGTGTGTATGTGTGTGTGTATGTGTTTTAATCCTCACCCAAGGATATTTTTCCCATTGATTTTTAGGGAGTGGAAGGGAGGGGGAGAGTCAAAGAGAAACATCGATGTGAGAGAGACACATCGATTGGTTGCTTCCTGCACGGGCCCAGCTGGGCTGGGGATGGAGCCTGCAAACAAGGTACATGCCTGCCCTTGACTGGAATTAAACTGGGACCCATCAGTCTGTGGGCCTAACCACTGAGCAAACTGGCTGGGGTGAGGCTTAGTATCTTTTTCAAATCACACAAGCCATCTTTCTGCCTCTACACCCAGGCTCTTTTGACTAAGACAGGTTGAAAGAAAATTCCGAGCTTCTAACCTCTGGCACGTTCTCTTTATTCAGCTCTACACTGCTTTCTTATAAACGTGAGTTACCTTGGACTTTAACAGCTCTGGTCACTGGAGGGTTGAGGAGAGTTATGCACAAACATGACATTTCTGTGGCCAGAAGAAATGCCCACACTAAGGCAGTATGATTCCTTTCTATAGGGTTATATTTCCGATCTGCAATAGGGACGAGTGCCAAAATTAGCTTTCCCTCACTCTGGTTACCTTTAATGCCTAGTTTATTTCAGCTCACCACGCCATGTCTGTACCAATGAGAGTGATTCATGAAGCTGAAAGCTAGGCTGAATTCAAAGGTGACCCAGGTGACCTGCCTCTCACCGGCTGCAACCTCGGAGCTGAGCATGGCTCCCTGGGTTTCTGGGATGCTCTTGCCTGCCAGGGACAGAGGAATGTGCAGTCAGCCGCTCACAGTGCGAGCGGAAACATGCTTCTCATTCAGCAAGAATGCGGTTCCATCCACAGAGTTTACAGCACGGTTGCATTTGAAGTTCAGCCCCAGAACTTTGTGGCCGTAAAAATGGTCGTGATTTATAGGAAAATGTCACTCGGCTGTCTCCTCTATAAAAGCTTTTTACAAGTCTCATTGAATATAAATCAGAACCTAAGCCGCCAACAAAATGATGGTTTTGGCATAACGTTTTCAAGACGAAAAGAAAAGGGCTAGAATTGTCTTGGCTTTTCACCGAGGACAGATATTACAGGAATTCATGGCTGATCCAAAATCAATATTCTTGTCTTTAAAAATAGGTCTGAGTAAATTTACGTCTTGGTGAAATTCCAAATTAATGAAAGGGTTCATTAAGGAATTTACCCACAGATACTGAGGGTGCCAGGCTTTTGTAGTTTGAAATTCAGCTCAGAGTGTTTTTCTTTCCGTTCTTGTCTTCCTGAACCATATTCTAAGATACATATCTCAAGCTTTAAGCTGTATTTAATTCATTCATCACATACTTGACCCTTGTGTGTGCCCTGACCAGAGATCGAACCCGCAAGCTTGGCGTATCGGGACAATGCTCTAACCAACTGACCTACCCGGCCAGGGTCTGTATTTCATTCTAATGGGGAGAACCAGGGTGGGTTTCCAAAGAACTGATTTGCTAAATTCACTTTGGGGGATGCATCTGGAAGGATGATGCTATAAAAGACTATCAGAAGGTTCTAAGAAAGCATGTCAGACAAATGGTAGAAAAATTTGGCTTCTTTTCCTGGCAACTCCTCTCCCCTTCACCTCTGACTACCCTCCTGAAAATCAGCCTTCTGAGTGCCACATACTGGAGGGAGGGGCAATAAGAGGGGCCAATAAAATATATTATTTTAGGAACTATTGAAGGAATGAGAAAAAGCTCATCCTGGACAAGAGACATCATCAGAGGACATGGTTTCTGTTGTGTGAAAGAGGAAATACACCTCTTAGGTGAAATCTCAGTGGTCTGATATAATATTGATAGGAAGATCGTACATGCATCCACTCCACAAAATGTTTATTGAGTGTTATGTGCAAGGTAGAGTTTCAGGCACTGGAAATGCAGTGAGATAGAATTTTGGTTTACTAGTAAGAGTGCCATTTTCTTTCCTCCATAATCAACATCTTTGATTCTAAATAGAATTCTTAAATATTATTTCACATATGGTCCCACCATTCTTTTCACTGGTCCCTGTTCTCACTTAGTTTGTGTTCATATGGACATGCATCTTCTAAGGTAGGTATAAGGACCAGACACAATTCTATATTTTACTTTTAAATTTAACAATGAACCAATAGCTTTCTAAGACTATTTCAGTGACTTAAAATCTGTGAGTTTCCTACCATGGAGTTTTTAAAGCAGAATCTAGATGATGACTTGGAAGAGATATAGTAGAAGTTATTTTAACATTTATTTCAGCGAGGTGGGGCTTGTTTTGAGATAATATAAAACGAAGCATAGTGTTAATGGAAAGAGGTCTAATGACTCAGAGATCTGGAATCAGTGTTTATAAAGAGGTTTAAAATTCAAGCAGTTTTAGAAGCAAACTCAGAGAAGCTCACATTTCTTATTTCTCCCACTGGCTAATACTATGTTCTAGTTCTGTTTCAACATTTCGGGATAATAGTGGTTTCTATTTTTCCTCCTGATTTTCCTAATAGTACTATAGCTTTTTCTCCCTAATAGCCCTCTGATTAGAAATCACTCTTTTCATATAGAAAATTTAGTAAATTTGGGAACTTCCAGACATGTTTTAGACTAATAATCTCCAGGGAAGAGACCAAGTTTCTGGATAAGACAATGCTAGGTTCCTATTTCCCTGCCCTTCTATTAAGTGCATAATCATGTTAAATAAGAGAGTAAAATAGAATCAGCAATATATTATACTAATTACAAAATTATATATGCAAACATGTATCTCTCTGAGTTGAGCTTGAACCCTGTGACCTCCATGACATGGTTGAAGCCATAAAACTAAAAATGATACCATAATAAAATTTACATAATAAATGATACCATTATAAAATTCTACTAGCTACACAATCTTTGACTCTTCTTCATTACCCCAGTATTATGAAGTGTTATGACATAGGTCCAGTTGCCCATATTATCAAATGGGACATATTATCTGGTGACATATTAAGCTTTTTAAATGGGTAAAAAAATGTATATAGGAAATAGGATCTAAGAAATCAGAAAAAAATCTGCTTGAATAATAAGGCAATGGCAACCTCAGTATCATTTGAGTTTGATATAATGTCCCGAAAAGCAAAAGTCAGCTAAGTTTGCTTTATCAAAGGACCCATTTGCAGAAGAGGGACATACAAGTACCACTGAATTTTGCTCATTTGAGAACACATCTGGAACATAGGTTTCCCTTTTGCATACCACACATTTATGAGTAACATTGGTAGATGGAGTGTGCCCGGAAGTGGTTCCTGGTATGGAAAAACATCTACAAATAATTAAAAGAAATGAATACATTTAGAATGACATAAAGTAGTGACACGAGAGTTGTTATCAAATAACTGAAGGACAGATGGAAAAAGAATACCGCCTATGCTGTTCCAGATAACTGACTTAATCTAGGACCAGAAGTATAATATAGGCTCAATGTAAAAAGATGTTTTCTCAATATAAGTACATGTTATCCAAAGATAGAATTTCCTCGTCATTGGATGTGTTCAAAAGGATGAATAACAATCCCACTGAGGCTATTGGAGAAAGAATTCTTGAAATTGTTGAAAGATCAAACTAGATATTTCTCTTTCAAATCTATTATTATTATTGTTATTATAGGGGTTCTATAAGTAAGCTAGGTGCCCAGAAATTCTTGCAGTATTTAGAGGAGAAATACTCTGCAGAGATTATACTGTAAGGCTATCTGGCACAAGGAGTGATTTGAATGGCCCTTTGCAAAGGGGCTGTAACTTAAGCAATCATAGTACTATTTATGGTAGACAGCACAACATTGGACTGAACTCCAAATTTCCTAGAGCATAGATCCCAGTTTTTTATCTAAGAAGATTCTCTTAATTTCCTTATGGTTCTTTGAAGTAAAAGGCAGATGGTGACATCAATGGGAATAGCAAGTGTGTGGGAAAGGAATTTTGCTACCATTTTTCAATCACAACTATGTGTCAGAAGTTATTGGAAAGGGGTGATGTCAATCACTTTCTAGGCATTTCCTTTACTAACACACACCTGGTGGGCAGACAATGCTAGCTGATCAAGCCTAACTCAGGGTGTGTGATTTCCCTGACATTTATATAAATTAACTCATTACCTCTTCTATATCCATGGAATGCGCAGTGGGCATCTCTATTTCTAATTTCCTGTGCTTTCTCAGTTCTTAGTTTTACTCCTCTTACTACCCTTTTCTGATGCAGATGTGGAATAGCATTCCCCTTTCTTTTCATACAAGAGTTTCAGTAAATTTTACCAAAAGTTTGGGAGGATAAAGGACACTTTCATAGAGATACATAGCAAATCACCTGACCACTGAATTTAGGCAATTCCTTGTTACAAAACACAAAATCTAGAAAATTTGCTACTGGAGATTTCTCATGGGCAGCACTTCTTTGCTGGTGCAGACCACTGTAATATTATCCAGCTTCTCTCTTCTTTTTTAAAAAATTTTATTTTTATTGATTTCAGAGAGGAAGGGAGAGATAGAAACATCAATGATGAGAGAGAATCATTGATTGGCTGCCTCCTGCACGCCCCACAATGGGGATCGAGCCTGCAACTCAGGACTGGGAATTGAACCATGGCCTCCTGGTTCATAGGTCGAAGTTCAACCACTAGGCAACACTGACCAGGCTCCTTCTCTCTTCTAGGTTCTTCTTTCATTTTCATTGTTTATTCCAACTCCAGATTCTTGTTTTCTTAAGCAGAGCAGTTAAGCTTCTCCTTCTCTCAATCAAACCATCTTGTTCTCACCTTCCCTGGCTTGAGGGGCCAGTTGTAGTACCTTTCTAACAAGGAAAACTCTCCACGTGGATTCAAGGTGTCAATGGTTAAAATATTTTTTCATACCAATTTCTCTTTTTGTTTGTTTGAATGGGGACTTCTGATTACTATACTATTGAATCTGGACAATTGGTCATTGAAGGTAGATGAAAGGAATATGATACTAGAATTAAAAAGGCATGTTTTCGTACCTGCTTTGTTGACACAGCCTCTCTGAGTCCCTTTTGTATTCAGAAAACAGGGATGATTTCTACCTTAGAGAATGATTATGAGGAATTCTTTGAGCATATGGAGATAAATTGTCCAATTAAGTACTTGGCATGTGCTAATCTTTCAATAAATGTTTATCTTCATCGTCTTGAAATCCATTTCTATTCTTTCCAACTTTTTTCTCAATATATTATAACTATGTTCTGATCTATAACTTGGAATATTGGGAAATATTTGTGCTATTGAATAAGCAGACAGTGATAGAAAACCAAGTATTGTTTATAGTCAAATTCTAACCATTATATAGTCCCAAACCAAACTCCTATATTATTGTACACCTAAATAATGGAGTTGAGGAGCGAAATTCTAACAAAACTGAAAGCAGAATAACCATTGACAGATTTTGGAAGGACCCTGGAAGCTTTTAAATGTTGGGGTTATGTAGAAATATTCCACGCACTGTTATTCACATATGTCCCTTAATTATGGCAGCTAATGAAAGTTTCTGGATGGTGGGGGTGTGGGGCAGAATATATGTTAAGAGAATGATGTCAAGCAGGTGAAAGGTTGGAATTTAAGCAGGACACAGGCCTGTCTTCAGCAGCTCTTTAGAAATTCTAATGACAATCTGATAGTGGAAAAAGAGTGCTGTTTACAGCTAAGTCTCACAAATTATGTCCATCTCCTCTTTGTTAATTTTTATCTTTAACAGACCTTTTCTGTTCTCTACTCATAGAATGGCTGGTCATGAACATTGGATTAAATTGGATTTTCATGTGTATAAAATACACTAACATAATGGGATGTGAAAGAGCTGGCTTCAAGGCACTTGCATTGCATTTGAAATGGAAGTGAAACAAAGTTCAGTTTTATAGCATTGGCTTACAGGCACTGTCCTTTACTATTCACAAATTGACACAAATAAGGTGGAGAACACCAGAGTCAACCAACCCCACTATATGCATTTCAACTGTTTGATAACATAGGTTGATTCTTCTTTTTAATATATGTGTTTTAATTTGTATTTATTTTTTCAATAAGAAATCCCCCTCAAAATACTAACAAGAATGAATATTTAAATATGAAACTATGAATTTAAATATAGAACTGTGCTGTAATAGATACAATATAAAATTTTCTAACCATTACTATTCTGTTTCATTTAATTTACCATTGTAAGAGTTCCTTGCAGTTTGCAAATCTGTCTTCTAGATTCTCATTTGCTTGAATTGTCAATCCAGTATTGATAAGGTACTATCCCTAAACTACAGTTGAAGATAATGTGACTCAGAGAGGTGAAGAGATTCACCCAATGCATATATTCAAAAGCAATATAGGTGCTTTCTTCTAGATCTAATTTCCTGGCCAACCTAGTTTTGATGGTGGTAATAAACACACACATGGTTTTGGTACTAAAGAGTAGATCTTAATCTATGGTGAGCTGTATTATCTCCTCAAGACTCCAGTCTCATGATAACCTTCATGCTATTGTCAGATGTAGCACTAATGGGTGCCATTTCTACTTCCTTTCTAGAATAGCCCCTGAGTCTTCATGTTTCCATGGTAACTACTGGTGATGAAATTATGGGAACTTTTATCTTCTTTTGTTTAGACTAGATTTTACAAGGGATCTCATTTATGAAAGGGAGATTGTGCTTTCTCTCTACTAACGGAGACATGCAGAAAATTAATGCCTACAGGGTCCCAATTCTTATGACTATAGAAAACCACCAAAATCCGAGCATGATAGAATAAGACACACTCTCAAGGTCTATGATGCTCACTTAACTCTTAAGCAGCTGGATTCTCTTCTCTTCTTTCCTTCACCTCATGTTGGTATGGGCAGGGAGAACCTAGCTTGACTTTTGAAGGAGATTTTGGAGGGTAGGGGAAAGATTTCTCTATCAACAAAAAATAGCTACTGTAGTATTGTGTTTAGCTGCAGTAACTATGCAGAAGCCTCAGGACCCAGCTCTCAAAGAGATGTGTTTCGGGAGGTTTGAATAGGTAGAACTTACAAACTATACAATATATGAATTGTCTTTGGCTATATACTAAACAATTTAAAAGTAAGTAATTTTCATACTCATGGATCTGCAAGATGACTGTGGTTTGATGATTCAGAGAAGCACTAAGGAAACTCAGAGAAGAAAGTGAAGAATCCTAGGTGTAGCATGCTCCTTGGTATCTTCTCTTGGGGCTCAAGGAGTATGGAAAGATTTGTGTCTTTTAAAAACAGAATCTGGGACCCAATGGGTGCTACATGTCTCTCTCTTTGGATACCAGAAGACTGAATCTAAATATCAGAATATCAGTGAAGTTTAGGATTATATACATAGCAATACATTAAAAGATTTCTAGGTAAAGGTTTTATAAAGATGACATAAAACATTTGTTGATATGCCTTACCCAATACCCAATAAAGACAGAAGTATATGGTGTGCACACAAAATATATAAGAAACTATAAAGGACACATACTAAGTAATAAATTCAGTTTCCTATTCCTCTTTACTTAGAAGCTAAGGCACACAGAGGCAAGTAGGTGACCACCTCCCAAGATAACCAATTACATTGATGTCAAGTTCTGAGGTTTATAGATCCACCAAGGGAGAGCTTTCTGTTCTAGTCCACATTCTTCGACTTGGATATCCTAACACTTCTATAGGGGGCCCCACACCGCTGGGAGGAAGTGACATTTTGTTGGGTAAATCTGCATGTAAATTTCAGTGATGTAGCTATTCATTGTGTGTGGTTTTATTTCAGTTCCAGCCTTATTCCCTTTTATTTTGGATCTCGTACCAGCTGTGTGTTTGGTTTGAGTGTAGTAAAATAGAATCAGCAAATCACATTTATTTTTCATCTTTTTCTAGTATTTTAGTTTGCTTCTGTAGCAGTAGTGTACAGCAACTCTACTTGTACATTATCTTTTTGCTGGGAAATATTGTATGTGGACTAAAATTTTTTAATAAAAATTTTAAAACAAAACCCTCCAGAGCTTTATAGAGCTGGAAAGAGCTCCATAAAGATGAAAGTTATCACTTAATTCACCATCTTACTGCTTATCACCTCACCTCCATGCTCTATGGTCTCTGAGTGTATGTGTGTGCATGTGCACAAACATGTAACACACATGATGGAACCATGTAATACCCATGATAGAAAGGGGACTCTAAAGAGACTTGTAGCTCAGAAAGCTTTACCCAGCAATAAATACTCTTCACACCATCTCTAACTCTTCATGACATCTGATTCTACCAGAAAGTTGCACAGGAATAAGAACCTAATTATATCCTGTGTTTGAAATTTTCATTTTTGCTCATTCCAGTTGCTAAGGATATTTTGTTTTCATCATTTTGAGCAGGATTTCATCTACCCACAAACTCCTCTCTGGGGGTCCTAATTAAACTCTATTGGATTAAAATCAGCTATAAAAAGTTGGGTTTTTGTTTTGTTTTGTGTTTTTTGTATCTTTTTGCACACCACACTGGATTCCTGGGACAAAACCTTTGCTCAGGGACTCCATGTTTTTAACCTACCTGTATATCCTTTTGGTTCTCTCTAAACTAAACTTGAAACACCAATAGGCCTCCAGGGTAGACTATGGAGCTCTAAACAATTAACAGATGCTGAGGGTTATAAGAACACTCAGACTTTCTATGATTGGTGTTTGGGGAGTTGTCGCCAGGGCTCGCAGCCCAGAGACATGTGATTTTGATTTCCCACCTCTCTTTGATGTCTGTGTTGACAGATGATGTGAAACCAGCTCCCCTGAGCCTAGTTGGTCTGAATTTACTGGATTTGCAGGTGTTTGGCTTCATCCCACTAATGGAAAACGATACAAATGGTCTCTCAAGGCTTACTCAGTGCAGAAGGAGCTCATGGGTCATAGAAAACCAGAATGTGAGAGGAAGAAGTAACTTTAAAGATGAATTAGTCTTCTTCCTGATTTTATCTATTTTTTTATTTAAATTTATTTTTTTCTTTCTTCTAGACCTCAAGTATAAAGCATTGAGTTAATCACGTGTCCTATAGGTTCAATGGTATCATTAATGGCAATTCCCTACTCTTATTTTATTTCCTTTTATTATTTTCTCCATTATCACTGATCTCTCTCCATTTTCTTCATGGGCACTTACGTTCTTAAAGATGTATGGTTCTTTAAAAAATGAATGTTATGTTGTATATATATGTATTTTACATTTACCTAAATACAAGGTACTTTATATCACATTATTCTTAGTTCTTTTTCCATCAACATTTGTTTTATATGTTTGTATTCAGTGTTACTTCTGACAGCTACTTACTAACTCATTGAATACGCTCATCACTTTCTACTTACCTATCCATCCATAGATGCATACCTAGGTTGTCATCAATTCCCTACTTCCATACACAATGCTGCAATCATTTTGCTTAGATATGCCACTTTATGGACCTGTGGACAATCCTCTCTGGGATATATTATAAGGAGAGTATTACTAGGGTTTACTAATATTTAATTACATTAAATACATTAAATACTTCAACTTGTTCTGTTTGGATGAAGCCAAACACCTACAGATCCAGGTGACTGCATTAGCCTACACTTCTATCTGCAGGTGAATTTCCTTTCCCCATATTCATGTCAAATATGGTTTGTGGAAAGCCCCCTACCCCCCCCCCCCCACACACACACACACATTTTCCAGACCAGAACCACTCTTATGACTGGACCACTCCTTGTTGTTCTTACTATGATTGCAACACACACCTCAGCAACAACTATCAGGAACTTTGATAAAAATAAAAAGGTTTATTACTCACAAGTCCTGGAGGTGCTCCGAGAGAGAGAGAGAGAGAGAGAGAGAGAGAGAGAGAGAGAGAGAGAGAGAGAGAGAGAGAGAGAAAGGGAGAGAGAGACTGACTCTGACAGGCAGCATATGATGGGTCTTCTTTTTCATCCATTCAGTCACCCTATGTGTTTTGATTGGAGCACTTAGTCCACTTATATTTAAAGCAATTACTGAATGGTATGTAATCATTGCCATGATATTGTTTTCTGATTATTTTGTACTTTTTCTCTTACTCTCTTCTCTTATACATTGATTACTTTCTCTAGTGGTTTGTTTGGATTCCTTTATCGTTGTTTTTTGTTGTTATATTTAAAATTAATGGTTACTTAAGTTTGAATGCATCCTAAAAGCACTACATTTTTTTTTACTAACCCTCCCCACACATTTATATCTTTGTTATCATATTTTACATTTTATGTATGTATGTACCCCTTAATTTATTATTGTATTTATACATGACCTTGCTACCTTTGTCTTTTAACATTCATATTATCTTTATAATTGGTTGATCCACTACCTTTACTAAATGTTTGCTTTACCAGTGAGATTTTTTAATTTCCTAAATTTCCTTAGTTTTTAGTTTTGGCCTTTTCTTTTTCATTTAAAGAAGCCCGTTGAACACTCATTGTAATGCTGGTTCAGTAGTGATGAACTCCTTTAGTTTTTGCTTATCTGGGAAATGATCTTTCTTTCAATTCTGAACAACAACCTTTCTGGGTAGAGTATTACTGGTTGTAGTTTTACATTTCATCACTTTGAATACATTGTACTATTCCCATTTGGCTGCAAAGTTTCTGTTGGAAAATTAGCTGAGAGTCTTATGGGGACTCCTTTGTACATAACCAGTTGCTTTTTTTTCCATTGAATTTTTTAGGTTTTCTATGTTAATTATATTATCAACAAATAAAAGAAGTTTCTCATTCTTTTATATCTTTATTCCTCTTTTTTTTTTTTTTTAGAGTAACCCTCAGCTCAAAACCCTATAATGGCTGCCTATCTTACTCAAATCAAAGCCACCATCCTTGCAATGCCTAGGAGGCCTTATAGTGACCCCCAACCTCAGTGAGATGCTTCCCACATTGGTCCCTTTGGTCCAGGCACAAGGAACACCTTACAAATACTGAAACTTGCAGACAGTTTGCCTCAAGGCCTTACCAGGATTCATCGCATTTGCTCCAGGTGAGAGTGGGTGCTTCCTTACATTTTTCAACTTAACTTGCCTCCCTCTAGTCAAAGCTTTGTTTTATAGTTAATCTCCTGTCTTCCTGCATAGCTCTTATCTCAAATCTCTTCAGGGCTTACTCCCTTACTTCTTTCAAGTCTTTGCTTAGATATCCACTTCTCAGGACATGCAAAATGGACACTGCACTTTCTTGCTTTATATTTAAACTCTCTGTGACATATATCAATTATTTATTTACTTCACTCTCTCCCCCACTATAATATGATGTCTATAAGGGCAGGCATTTTTGTTATTGCTTGCTGCTTTGCTTATTCCACGTCCTCAATGCGTATAACTATTTCTGGCATATAGAACGGGCTCTGTAACTACTTGTTGAAAAGCAAACAAATGGATGAATGAGTAAATGAATATTATTGACATTATTGTCTTGTTTTAGATAAAATGAAGAGATTTTATCTGATATTTGTCCAATTATAGGAGACTCACAGGTTTTTGACATTTAGCCTTTATCAAATTAAAGATGTTAGTTCTGATGTAACCAATATTATTTGTTAAAGTAAATAATAGAAAGTAAATTTAGTTAAAGAAACCCTCTAGGCATACAAAAAAGATATAAATATGTAAGTAAAAATGTATCAAAATATTATAATAAAATGCAAAAAGTGAAAACAGTGGCTATCTCTGAATTGTGATATTATAATAGTCATACTTAAATTTTTTTCTATATTGAAACATAATAAATATTATTCAAATAAAAAAAATAACCTCAGAAAATAACATCATTGCTAGGCAATTAAACTATTCATGAGTTTCCAAGAACATTAAGTTCCATTTTATTTTATTTATTTCCATTTACCAATCCCTTATTGAGCAAAATATTGTGCCAGATACTAGGAAAGATACAAAGATGAGTAAAACACAGGCCGTGTCCTTAAAAGAGGTTAAATCTGATGTGCACATGTAATGCAAGGGAGCAAAGTGCTGAGTGTACACCAGCTACGGAACTCCTGACCCTCTGGGTTCCAAACTGGAAAGCTGGCATTATGTTTGAGCCTTTGAAATTCCCATCCCAGAAGTATGCTTGACTTGAAGTTACTCTTCCCTGGACCCAACCAGAGCTGATGTCTAGGAAGAAGACCAAAGAAAGAATCCCCAAATCCAGAAGAGACATGAGTTTTTATTTTTATTTTTATTTTGAAATGGAAGAAAGAGAAAAGAATAAGGTAGATTGATTAGACAGTGACTTGAGCAGATTGATGATGAAGGAGGACAGAGTAATGGTGACAGAGGAGAGCATGAGTCAGTGATGGTGCCCATATATTTCTCTGTGTGTGTATGTGTGTGTTTTAATCCTCACCTGAGAATATTTTTCCATTGATTTTTAGAGTGGAAGGGAGAGAGAGAGAGAGAGAGAGAGAGAGAGAGAGAGAGAGAGAGAGAGAGAGAAACATCGATTGGTTGCCTCCCGCACTCACCCCGACCAGGGCCAGGGATCTAGCCTGCAACTGAGGTATAGGCCCTTGACTGGAATCAAACTCAGGACCCTTCAGTCCAGTCTGTAGGCTGATGCTCTACCCACTGAGCCAAACTGGCTTGGGCAGTGCCCATATATTTCTAAGAGTATTCTGATTATGAAGAGGTCAGTGAGGATGACAATGAGGTGGAATGGGTGAGGAAACTTTTAGGACTGGGCAATTTCAGCAACTGTTAAATCACAACATCTCCGAAACTCTGCACTGAGAGACATTATGAGAGGTCATTTGGACATTCTTTTTCCTGTAAGCACAAATACAAACTATTTAGATAGGAATAATCACAGCCAAACCAATGGAGTATATGGCAGGCACTACTCTAGGTGTTTTACATTCTTGAACATTGTATTATTTCAATGACCATTTGAAACAGGTGCTGTTATAATTTTCATTTTTATATGAGAGAGTGAGGCACTAAGAGGTTAAATAACTCACCCGATGTCACAAGCGATAAGGAGAAGAGATAAGATTAAACTCAAACAATCTGGCTTCTGTGTCCATGCTTTCAACTACTATGTTCTCCTGCCTCTTCTAAAGATGTCCAATTTATTTAAACACGACAAAGAAAGAACATCTATAACTCTGTCATCAATTATTTATTTTTGCCTGGGTCAAATTTCTTCTCGCTCCTCTTCATTAACACTCATGCCATACTTTAAGATTGTTATAAAGTCAATCATCAGCATTCTCATTTTTGTATATTATTGTTTTAACTTAGAAGTTTAATTATAACCAATAAGGGTATTGTATAAATGCCAGATTGACAAGGGATGGATGATACATGAGTATCTGTTGTTAATTTGGCCTCATCACCATCACCTTCCAAGATCTCCTCTACATCATGGAAGATAAGGTGAGAACTACATTCCCTACATTCCTTTTTTCAGTTGGATTCCTGGTTACAGTTTTCCAGTGAAAGGCATCCATCTGAGATTTGCAGAAAGAAAGAGAAATAAAGCCATTGTTCTCTTGAGGCAGGTGCAGAGCAGACATGAGATTCACAGTGGTCTAATATAGTCCTGCCACAAAGTGGCTAGTCAGTTTCTTTAAGGAATAGTGCCATATTGAATGCATGCTTTCAGGCTCTGTTGCTCAAGATTAGACATTCAGAAGCATTGGTAAGAGGGAGTCCATGCATAGTCTTCATGTTTTTTGTTGTAGCCACTCTATTCATGGAACCATCATGCCAGTTCAAGGGTGGCTGGTGACAATACTGCCTAATATCAACTGGCCAACCCGGTTTTTGTACTTGGTAATTTAGTGTCTCTTCCATGGTGGGTGCCCTCTGGAAGGTGTTAAAATGTGATGTGAATATCTTTAGACATGGTGCTCACTCCCATACATACATTCTCATACACCTGAATTTTTTTTTTTTGTCTCCAATCTTTCAGTCTTTTTTAATTTTCAGGCCCCTGACCTGCTCACCAGGCCATACGTCACTGCCATCAATGTCACATATTTCACCTTAAGCCACTTACATTTCCACTAAAAGTAGATAAATAAGTTGTATTATTGGAGATTCTGCTCATTAGGAAATTTTGTTTTCCTTTCCACTGTCTTTCAAGGTCATTTTGGAGTGTAGCTGTCATACAGCACCATTCAATCTTGGCTTGGACCCATATACTAAACTATTCATAAATTAAGTACAGGCTCTTTCTTCCTCCTTCTGATAGTTTTTGAACACTCCCACCTCTCAATATGTCCACTGGTGTGAGCTGATTGAGGAGTGTGCAACCATCATGTGACATGGGGTTCTGTGATGCTTGATTATGCAGCTTACTTGTGCCCTTTTGTCTTTCTAGTGCTTAATAATGGGTGTACCTACCACTTTAATTTTAGCATGGATTGCTGCTGGACCTGTTTGATTTTATGACTTGATGTTTCCAACATAACTCAGCTCTTGATGACAAGTTTTGGCACAGTTACTTGATATCCCATGGTCAAGTATTCCATCTCTACCAGGGCTCAGTGTTAACTCCCTAGAAGCTGTCCTCAAAAGGGAAATAAATCTCCCCTGAATATGGCATGGCCTTGCATCAAACTTTAGGAGCCTGCTTTGTAGTACTCCCAATGGTCCACCATAAACTCCATACTGTACCCCTTTCCACTACTGACTCCTTCAATAATATAGGGTCTGCTAGAATGGATGCCCCAAGAGGTAGGCCTGCTTATACCAGACTGTACCTGATGCACAGCCCTTTAATGCTCTGGGTCAACCAATGTGTAAGTGAGAAAATATTCCTAGGTATAAAATGTTCTTTTTCAGAACCCAAAGAAGTTGCTTCTTTTGTGTAGAAGATGCATATTGCAACAATCTGTTTTTTACTTCACTGATGATATCCTGGCCAAGCTCTGACAACTGATGTCCTTATTGGCAGCTGGGTGGTGAGGGACTCAGTTCTCAAATCTGGTTCTCAAAGCATTCTGAGTATCTGGTAGTTCTGGTCCTGCAGGAAGCAGATGACTAGATGAAATGAGAATCTCAAGAGCTTCCTTTTAAGAAATGTCAGGAAAATACAGGGGGAAGAAATAAGGTAATAGAAGGGAATGGGAGCAAGATTGAGTAGGGAGAGCTTCAGATAAAGCAAGATGAAATTCTGGAGCAAAGACTTCCTATTGAAGGAGTCCCATATTTTGGGAGGAAATGCATAGATCCTACTAGCTTCTTAGTGGTCTGTCATTAGCTGGGGACTATGTAGGAAGCCAGAATCTTACCTTGAAAGCTAAGATAGATCCAAAGACTTAAGTTGAAGGCTATCATCTAACTGTCCTCCTTGTAATTGAACAGCAAGGTTTTTCTTGAAGGGATATCTCAATGGAGTTGACCTTGAGTCAACAAAAATGTATGGGGCTGGCCTTGTATAGAAGCATGGACAGTTTCTCTATAGTAACACGAAGGCAGGGTTTATAGGCACAGATGCTAAGGGGCATATAGTTATGGTGATGAGAGTTTGTGTATGTCCTCTTCTGATGACTTCAACTTTGTTAGTGCAGTAGAAAGCAAAGTTAGCTGCCGAGTGTGAGGATGAGAGAGAAAGCATTAGAGGCTTTAGAAAAGTGAAAGGAAGTATAGTACCAGTTGGACAAGGACATTCCAAACAGAGGAACCAGTATGTGTGGATGAGAAGTAGCTTTGTTGGTATAGAGCAGCCTTGGGCAAACTACGGCCCGCGGGCCGGATCCGGCTGTTCTATCCGGTTCTCTTGCTCTCCCCTCCACTCCTTTACTTTGAATTTATATTAGTTCACACAAACACTCCATCCATGCTTTTGTTCCAGCCCTCCGGTCCAGTTTAAGAACCCATTGTGGCCCTCGAGTCAAAAAGTTTGCCCACCCCTGGTATAGAGTATAATGGAAGGAGGATAGGATGAAGCTGAAGAGGTAGGTTGAGATCATGTTATGAATGGCCTTGAATGCTACATCAATGATTCAATAAGTTTTTCCATGAATTGTGGGAATTATTCATAATTTTAAAGTGGGAATTTTAATTAGAATAGCATTTATGTTGGGAACACAAGTCTTTGGCAGCAGTAAACTGGAGAGAGAAGTACAGGTATTCCTCACTATTGAATGCTCCCTATCCAAATATTCACTATAACTACTTGTAAACTATTTACCCTAAACTTAGTACTTTTCTTGAAATCTGTGCTAATAGATCTGCAACCATGTGTTGGCAAAAATCATTTGGATTGGAATCTGGACTACAAGAATCTATTCTCCAATATCTTCTCTGTTCTGTTAGGATGATGTCTCATGCTCCTGTTTTCAACCGTTTTGTGTATCCTTGCTATCATCTTCCCCACATTATTAAGTAAAAATATTTTTAAAGATAGTTAGAAAAAGCTATGAAGAAATTGTCTAGTGAAACTCATGTGCTTAACAAAAATGCTGGAGGTGATATTGAGTAAAGTGAATGCATTAAATATATAAAGCTTGGCCATCCACATGTCTATATCTATTGTGCATATGATAAGAAAATAAATATTGTGAAAGCATTGTTGATGCTGGAAAGCTTCATGCTGTTGAGTACAGCATAATATTTTTAATAACTAGAGAAATGTCTTATGTAATGGATTGAGAACTATACTCAGCATGAGATGTCATTTAGCACCATGTTGAAAGAGCAGAAAGCACTAGACATCTCTAAAGATCTGAAGAAGGCAATAAAGAAAGGGGGTGATTAGATGGGGGAGTTGAATTTCAAAGCCAAGAATGGTTTAAGAAATTTGAGAAACTGTAAGATTTTATAATTTGAGGATCTTTGGCAGGTCCAACCCAAACACTTGCAGAGCCTGGGGTAAAGTCATATGGAGGGTCCAGCCCACAGCCCACTGAAACTTCCCATGACCAGCTCCATTGCAGCTGTGAGGGGCTTCACACACAGGAGTGTGAACATTCCAACCCATACTTCAAAGCTCCATTCATTGACTCTTTCCCAAACTCAGGCTTAGCAAAGAGCTATGGCATGGCCACCCCTCATGTGCCAACCAACTTTTGCAGGATCAATTTGGAGAAAGGCCTGTGCAGACCCTGGAAGTGGGCTTGTGTCCATTAGGGCAAGAAATTCCAAGGCCTTAGGTACCTATATTTTGGTCTAAGAGAGGGGCAGAGACACTGGTGGTCACATCCGCCTAGTCTATAGGACTATTTGCTTTGTGAAGAGGAGTCTGGCAGGAGGAGGGCCAGAGATAAGCTCAGGGTATGTGTGCTGATGTCTAAGGGCAAAGTTGATTATGGTCAAAGCAGCTTTTAATAACAGTAAGGCTGAATCAGTCTTTCTCAGTGGAATAGTGGATAACAAACCTTTCAAAGAAATTTTAGGTAATGCAGACAAATGTATTGCTGTTGCTGATGAATGTGATGATGATTTGAATAGGCACATCCTACTTTTATTTTTTATTTATTTATTTATTTTTAAAAATATATTTTATTGATTTTTTTTTACAGAGAGGAAGGGAGAGGGATAGAGAGTTAGAAACATCGATGAGAGAGAAACATCGATCAGCTGCCTCCTGCACGCCCCCCACTGGGGATGTACCCGCAACCAAGGTACATGCCCTTGACTGGAATCGAACCTGGGACCCTTCAGTCTGCAGGCCGACGCTCTATCCACTGAGCCAAACCTGTTTTGGCGGCACATCCTACTTTTAAAAGGTGATGTCATGCATCAGCTAGTGCTATCGAAAGCTCCACTCAGAGACCACATGTTTAGCTAATGCTCTGTGGCTATGTTCTAAGTCAGGGGTGGGATATTTATAACATCATTCAAGGGCCATACAATATTATCAACTTAAAAATTAGCGTGCATTATAAGGACACATATGTAATACTGTAATCAATAAAGAAAAAAAAATTAGCCTGCTATATTTGGTCAAACATTTAATAAACTCACCCCTAATGCCTTGGCAGAATCAGGCCAATTAATTTTGTGGGCCTTACACGGCCCGCAGGCTGGACATTCTCCACCCCTGTCCAAGGCTAAGCTATTGAAAGTTTGTTTTGGCAGGTGTGGTATCCTTCCAGGTAGGAGGGAGTTAAAGGGCATATGCCCTACAGGTGTCCTAGCTTCTCTTCCCACCTCAGAAGAGCTTCTAACCCCAGGATTTGCCTAGTGGGACATTCACAAGTTCTGGGAGTGGCATAGCTCCAAAGACAGTGACAATATTCCGGCTGCCCAAGACTCAACCTATTTCATGCATGACAGGCTCTGACCCAAAGTCAGTGGAACTGACCGCAGTTCAGCTTTGTGCAGGTTTCTGAGCAGCCCTTTAAGAATGACGTTAAACAGCTGAGCTTTCTCCCTGAGCTTCCTCAGGGAATTAGTTAGGAAGCAGGTGCACGCTTTTATATGCTTGAAAGATACGGGTCCTGGAGAGTTGTAGCCCTCCCAGAAAGCATTGCAGCAGAGGAAGCCGGGAGCCATGTTTGCATGCACTGGAGAGGCGCCTGCAATTAGTCTACTTAGAGTCCAGCTAATTTTGCAGGTAGGGCAGTGGGCTAACGGATGCAGAATCCCAGGGATTGTGGGTTGGTTGTAATCTAGGCAGCATGCAGGGTCGGTTTCTCCAAGTCATGTTGTGGTTCAAGGGCTCCAGCCGGAGAGAGAGGCTGGACACCAAGGGAACGAGCTGCCTAGGACTCGGTAAATGACTTTTATGTTCGGCTCTGGGCCTGCTTCCCACTTTGCGTTTTCCAGGCAATTGGCCTGAAAAGAATGGGGCCTCATGCCCTAGTTGGTTTGGCTAAGTGGTTAGAGCATTGGCCTGCAGACTTGAGGGATCGCGAGTTCGATTCCGGTCAAGGGCACATACCTCAGTTGTAGGCTCCATTCCCTGCCCCAGTCAGGGTGTGTACAAGAGGCAACCAGTCAATGTCTATCTCACACCGATGTTTCTCTCCCCCTTCCTTCCACTCTCTCTAAAAATCAATGGGAAAAATATCCTCTGACAACAACAACAAAACAACCTGTAACCCTGTGCCCTTGATGGGGAATCGAATCTGAGACCCTTCCCTTCGGTGTGTGGGCGGATAAACTACTGAGCCACATCAGCAGGGCTTTTTACTTTATTTTTAATGTGTTTCTAGACTGGTTAGACATATGATGAAAATAAATGGCCTTGACAGAGTATGTCTAGACTTTGATAAAGAGTGTAATGAAGCCTCCATGTTCCTTATAGACTTGGTGGAAAATGTAAACTAAATGGAGGTCTGGTTATCTATGCTCAACATTTTTTTTTAAATATATTTTATTGATATTTCACAGAGAGGAAGGGAGAGGGATAGAGAGTTAGAAACATCGATGAGAGAGAAACATCGATCAGCTGCCTCTTGCACACCTCCCACTGAGGATGTGCCCGCAACCAAGGTACATGCCCTTGACCGGAATCGAACCCGGGACCTTTCAGTCCGCAGGCCGACGCTCTATCCAGTGAGCCAAACTGGTTTCGGCTATGCTCAACATTTTACACAGGATTAGTTATAGGTTGGCCCTTAATAGATGATCAGGAAACAGCAAAGGTGGCTCTAATACTTAAAAGGTTTTCTGTTAAGAGTTGTTATATTGTGAGTGGCAAGAACAGGTTAAGGAGCTAATATTCAGGTTAAAGCACATAATGTAGCTTACATTTATTTTGTGCATTATGAGTTGCAAATGTTTTGTGTGCATTATCGCATTTTAATCATCACAGCAACCCTTGGAGATAAGTGTTGTTACTATGCTAGTTTCATAACTAAGGGAACCAAACTCAGAGAAGTTAAGTAACTGGCAAGGTTATTCAGTAGTTCACAAACTTAATGCCTTTCCTGCAGTTTCCTAGGGGCCACGGTAAGAGGCAATCTAGCAAAATGGTGATGAGTGTGGAGTGTCGGAATCAGGCCTGGCCTGAATTTGAGTTTCAGAGCCATTCACTAACCCATGGCTTTGGGCAGTAAATCTAATTCTCAAAAACCTTATTAAAAACCTTACTAAAAGCACCTGGTTTTATATGGTTTTTGTGATGAGAAATGAGATAAGGCTTGTAAAGCTCTTATATGCACAAGACCTTGTATCATTGAATATTAGCTAGGGCAGTGGTCGGCAGACTCATTAGTCAACAGAGCCAAATATCAACAGTACAACGATTGAAATTTCTTTTGAGAGCCAAATTTATTAAACTTAAACTTCTTCTAACGCCACTTCTTCAAAATAGACTCGCCCAGGCCGTGGTATTTTGTGGAAGAGCCACACTCAAGAGGCCAAAGAGCCGCATGTGGCTCGCGAGCTGCAGTTTGCCGACCACGGAGCTAGGGGATACTTTAGGATAATACAACGGCATGACTAATATGAATGATAAGCTAGTGGAAGGTATTTTTGCCTGGTATCCTTGGGTTTAAATCATCCAGTTGGCTCCCCTGTATAGACTGACTTCCAGGTTAATACACACTATAAATAATATGCATGTGAAACATTTTAGAATGAGCTCTTTTCTACAATAATGACAAAGCAGAGAACTGCTTCTTGGACTTCTTTCTCTTGTTCTGTAGGCTACAGTCCAAGTTCATTTCTACTTCGAGAGATGAGAAAGAGCAGTCCTGCTGATGGTGAGGTTGTCACATGTTTTTGAGCTTGGGACAAGCAATTATCTCACGGTGATGTCCTGTCACTGTGAAGCAGGACGTGGTGGAGCAGCTTCAGATGACACCTTGGTGATAAATGGCTCCCCTCTGTCAACTTGCCAAACTCACTCAGACCCCATAGGAGCTGTTAGCAAGGAGCCAAGGGGGGCAGCTCAAAGGTTGTAAAGGTTGTAAAGGTTGTTAATGTTCCTTTTCTTATTATAAATCTAAAATGTTTATTGTAGAAAATTGGGAAACAGAGATGTTCTATGTATATTATGAAAGTAAAGACATTTTCTAGAAATACAATCTTAGTTACAATCATGTCCTCCATTTTCTGAGATATGCAGTTTTATGAAAAAAAAAAAGAAAAAGATTATTTTGAAAGAAAATTTCACAGATATTTTTCATGGCTGCTTTGCTTTCTGTGTCATTCTGTGAAATTTAAGTCAACATGGCAGAGTTGTTTTTTCCCTCGGAAAACAGGCTCACCTCCTTGGACGTAGTCATTGGCTAATTTAAACCTTAAGGAAAGGGTGTATAGTGATCACCTATCATCTAAGGTTTCACTCCAGGGGGTGGTAGTTTGCACACTAACCATGAGCTGAACTGAGTCCTCCAAAACAGCACAGCTTTTCAGAGGAATGATTGATTTGCTTTGCTATGTTCTTAGCTTCTTGGCACTGGCAAGAAATCACCAGTTCAGGAGAGTGTATTTATTTTTGATACGTTTCAAGGGGATTTTTTTCAATGTTTAAAAACACACCCTATTTTCTAATAATTCTTCTTTTGTTGTTACTCTGAAAAATTTTGGGAAACTAGAAATGGCCATCTTGATCTTTGAGATGAAAGGCTTATTTTTCTATTGGGTAACTGGCTGTTTGGCCTCTTCCTGAGGCCACGTTCTTCCATTTAGAACAATTGATAGACACATTCAGAGTCACCTGTCAGGTGCCATGGAGAACAGGGCGCTTGCAGATTCAGTGATGCCTGGGAACGTGTTTATGCAAATCCAAGAATATCTGTTTTTTAGCAAACACCCGAGGCAAGGAAGTCGATGTATCAATTATGTGGGGAAATGGGAAACTTCTCTTGGAGATTTTTGGAAAAAGGAAAGAATAAATTGTTTAATGAAAAAATTCTCCTGCATTTTAGAGGCTGTTTTAAAGCCTGGTTTTACCTGGAAATAATTACGCTCAGGTGGCAAGTGTGATTCACAAGTGTGTGAGTCTAAAGAGAAGGCCACAGTCCTTGAGAAGTTTAACGGCTGTGAAGATTATTCGTTAAGCTTCTGCCAATGGCTGATTTTTCAGTCTGATTCTTGCAAAGAGTCTGTGAACCTGGGACTATGAATGGAGGAGGATGGAGATGGGGAGTGGTGTCATTTATCTCCCATGGGGTTTTTTAAAACTACACACGGTCCATCCAAGTTGTAAATGACGCTATTTCATCCTTTCTTATGGCTGAGTAGTATTTCATTGTGTATATGTACCACACCTTCTTTATCCAGTCCTCTATTGCAGGGCACTTTGGTTGTTTCCATGTTTTGGCCACCGTGAATAATGCTGCAGTGAACAAAGGGATGCATATATCTTTGTGTATAAATGATTTCAAGTTTTTCGGGTATATACCCAGGAGTGGGGTTGCTGGGTCATATGGTAACTCTATTCTTAATTTTTTGAGGAATTGCCAGACTGCTTTCCATATTGGTTGTACCAGTCTACATTCCCACCAGCAGTGAATGAGGGTTCCCTTTTATCTACAACCTCTCCAACACTTGTTGTTGCTTGTCTTGTTGATAATGGCCACTCTAACAGGTGTAAGGTGGTATCTCACTGTAGTTTTAATTTGCAGTTCCCTAATTGCCAGTGAGGTTGAACATCTCTTCATATGTCTGTTGGCTATTTGTATGTTGTCTTGGGAGAGATGTATCTTCAGGTCCTCTGCCCACTTTTTGATTGGATTGTTTATTTGCTTGGTGTTGAGTTTTACGAGTTCTTTATATATTTTGGAAATTAAACCTTTGTCACAACTACTGTTTGCAAATATCATCTCCCATCTGGTTGGCTGCCTGTTTGTTTTGTTGTCTGTTTCTTTTGCTGTGCAGCTCTTCAAGTCAGACAGAAAAAGCTAAGAACCATATTACTTCACTCATATGTGGGATATAAAACTGAAACTTATGAACACAAACAGCAGTGTGGTGGTTGCCAGAGGGTGGGGTTTGTGTGTGGGGGTTGGGGGGGTCCTAATATGAGGTGACAGGAGAAGACTTGACTTTAGGTTGTGGGCACAGGTGCTAAATACAGATTTTGTAACTTAGAAATTCATACATGAAACTTATATGTTCATGTTGACTAATGTCACCCCAATAAAATTTAATAAAAAAAAAAAAACTACACATGGTCCAAATCAGAATCTTTAGATACTGAGAATAGGAGTGCATGTAGAGAACTATATGCAATATTGGTGAAAAAATACAGTTACACTTCCATGAATAGCTGTATCAGGTCAAACCTCTCCTCTAGAACAACCAAAATAGCTGAAAAAAGGAAAAGAAAGAAAGAAAAAAGACATTTGAAGATATCTGAGAGCTACAAAGGCAGCAGGGATTTGTGGACCCAGATCCCAGGGATAAAGGAAGGGCAGAAAGCACCACATCAAGTGTTGCTTCTCCCTTGGGGCAGTGGTAAATTTGAAAGCAGCAGAGAGGTTGAGGAGCTGAGCAAAAATTTGGTGAAACAGAGGCTGGAAGGATAATACCTGGATTTTGGAGCCTTTCAAGGCTATTCCTAGATGTGAGGGTGAACTGGAAATGGACTAGTTCTCAAAGATAGAAACCCAGCTTCTGATTTGTTCAATCTCAAAATGGAAACAAAACAAGATAAAAGGCACAGCTATCCCATCTCCCTGTCCGACCATGACTGGAAGGAAGTGGCCTCTCTCTACCCCAGGCCAGTCCTCCTCTAGGGCTCTCTATCAGTTATTCATCTCCACCTGTCTTCCGTAGTTATTGTCATTCTCTTCATTGTACCCACAGCCACTCCATATTGCCTTTTCATAATCTGATATTCTTTATTCCTTTGCCATGCACCATGCCATGAACACAGAGGATTTTTTTATTGTCATTGAACTTCACAAAAGTGCTTCTCTAATAAAATAGACTGGGACTACAACTAGACACAGGGCCTTTCCTCGGGCTTCCTCCCTCTACCCCCCAATAATTGTATTTTAATCTTAAACATATTTCAATCTTTTTTGGAAAAATCAATAAACATTTATTTGATACAGTAATTTTTAATATATACAGTTGATGGCCCACCCCAATGACACTTGGGGTTTAGGGGTGAGGATTTTAATCTTGAACATAATAAATCTGAAACATATTTCAGGATATCATAGAATACTTAGTATGTTAATTAGGCACATTAACTTTCTTGTCAAGAATCTTGCTCTTTTCTGGTTAGCACACTGCAGGTCCTCCCAGAGAAGCTCATCAAATACATGGGACGGGGCCACCAAACACACATTTGGACTGAATGTTAAGTGACCAAGGGTTTAAATCAACATTCAGCCAAAGCTGAAGCTGAAGGCTAATCTCACCCAATGGGAAGAATTTCCAAATATTAAAACTTCCAAATTTTAACTTTATCATTGAAAATGCTGGTCATTAAGTTTTAAAAGTTTAACATTATTGTACAAGGCCTCTCAGCTGAGGTCAATGCACTTACCTTTGCGATATTAAATAGAGTCTCACTTTGAATTCAGGTCAAGGGAGGAGTGAACTATTCCCTTCTGAGCTTTGCCATTGCTGTGGATGGTGAAATGACCCCCAAGTCATTAAGCTTTCCTTCTGGACAGAACTGCCACATATACAGCACATAGGAGATTATTTTTTTACTCTGAGTCACATTTTAAATGTCTATCTATATTTGAAAGTGAATATTTAGATATTCATATTAAATCTGATAATTCATAACTAATATTGCTCATATTACATGAGTATATGGGTATTCTTATGTATTGTATACCCATATAGGTATATGGTCCCTTTCACTGGCTGAGTCATGTCTAAGCCATTCCTGCTCTTGTAGGAAATAGAAAACCAGTAGCAATTATCACTCAACATATTCATATTCAACATGTACTATTCTCTGAGTCAGGACACTCTTTAATCCCTCTCACCCCTTCACTAACCTGCTCACACCAATTTTCTTAGTTGAACATCGTATTTCTGAGATAAATTTAGATGACTCTTTATATTGGTTTCCTAGGGCTGCTGCAACTAATTACTGTACCATGAATGTGGTGGTTTAAAAGAACAAAAACATACTCTCATGCAGTCCGGAGGTCAGAAGTTTGAAACTATGGTGTTAGCAGGGGTGGACTCCTTCCAGAGACTCTAGAGGGGAATGCTTCCTTGCTCTTTCCAGCTTCTGGTGGCTCCTGGCAACATCACTCCAAATTCTTCATCTTCTCATGGTTTTTTTTCCTGTGTCCTCAACACAGTTACATCTTGATATCCTCAACTTAATTACATTTACAAAGACCTATTTCCTAATGCCACATTCACAGGTACTAGGCGTTAGGACTTGTTTTTTGTTTTTTTTGTTTTTTTTTTTTTGGGGGGGGGTGTCACAATTCAACCCAGTAATCCTTCCAAATTTATTTCACCCTAAACACTGTACTCAGCTCCAGAAGAGCAATTATTATAACACTAGTGACCCGGTGCACGAAATTCATGCACATTAAAAGGGGATTAATTAGAGGAAATAATTTAATATTGCTATTTGCCCTTTCTCTATAATAGAAGTGTCAGGGATGAAAGAAAATTAGTAAAATGTATATGAAAACCTTCCTCCTGTCAGAGTCTGGGGCTCACCATGGGACCCAGAGTCAAGTCACGTGTCCACCCACATGCGCCTCAAAATCGCATGAGACCCAGACCCGGCCACACACCTCCCCCCCCCCCCCCCATTGGGCTAGATCCAGACCCGGCCCACCCTGCCAGGCAAAGGGCATAGCCTCAGGTCCCCTGGCCTGGTGCCAGGGTGGGGGATGTGGCCTGAGGTCCCCCACCCCAGACTGGGGCAGGGGGTGTGCCTTGAGGTACTCCATCAAGCCCTGCCAGGTGGGGGACACGGCCTGAGATCCCCTGTCAAGCCCCACTGGGTGGGGGGCATGGCCTGAGGTCCCCCTTAAAGCTCCGACAGGCGGGGGTGGGGCTCAGCCTCAGATCCCCCGGCCCAGCACTGGGAGGAGGGTACAGCCTCAGGTCTCCTGTCAAGCCCCAATGGGTGGGGGGCATAGCCTGAGGTTCCCTGTCAAGCCCACCCAGGCAGGGGGGGTGCAGCCTCAGGTCCCCTGGCCCAGCACCAGGACGGGAAGCACACCTTGAGGTCCCCTGTCAAGCCCTGCCGGGTGGGGGACACAGCCTGAGGTCCTCTGTCAAGCCCCACAGAGGTGGGGGGGAGCGTAGCCTCAGGTCCCTGCTGATTGCTCGTTAAGGCTCTTATGGGAACTTGGCCTCAGCTGTGGGTGCAGCCATCTTTGTGATGGAGTGATGGTCAATTAGCATATTCCCTCTTTATTAGATAGGATATTTTCATTGCCTTTGCATTGTCTCTATATGACTGAGGGCAGGAATTGGGTCTTCACATCCTTCAATACCTAGTATGGTAGCTGGCACATAGAAAAAAAATAAAAATGATCATTGAATGGATGAATTTAAATCGGTACATAGAAACATTAAGATGACACATTTCAGATCAGTATAAGGATTTAGGGAAGAAATTTGTGTTACTTTAGCAGTAGTTACAATTTGAGCTGGGTACCCTAGGAACCAAGAAAAGGGAGTTCATCTAAGTGAGAAAATTGTTCTTTTGCAAACAAAACAATACCCTGTAACACAATCTTATTGTATAAATATAATCTCCCACCCCAAATTAGACTGGGTAGGAGAAGCAAGAGAGTGAATTGCTCTCTGTAATAAAAATAAGAGAGAATTGAGTGTTTTTAGACAGCAGCTCTGGACATTCTAGGTGGAAGAAGGAGAAAGAGGAAGAATGGTCTGATAGAGTGGGTGAGACAGATCATGGTAGACCAGAGACTAAGGAGCAGGATGGCAGTGAGAAATTAAATTCCTGTGTTGAAGGTGACCAAGTGTTTTATGACTGTAATATCTAATAATTACTTGACCTCTGTGACGCCACCAATTGGCAATAAAAAGTTTCATAAACAGCTTTTAGTACTTGGTGCTTTGGAGAGTGAACTATGGGCAAGGCCATTGGCACCTCGGGGACAAAATGTGACAGGTGGATAGCCACCTCTGGAAATAAAGGATCCTGGATGGTGCATTCAATGTGCGCAGAAATCCAGAATGAGAGAGTTCAGACCACCACTGGATCCACAAAGATCCCTGGGGGGATATTGGAGAAAAACTAAACCTTCCAAGTTTATAATATGAAGGCTTGAGTCATTTTGCGTTTGCATTAATTAAAATTGAGACTTGATGAATATTAGGGACTTAGAGACACTTGAATATCACAAATAAGAACTTTTTAACAGATTGAGGTATATCTTTAGATGAAAAGGCAATGAGTGTTTTGGCACCAAAGGTATGTAAACATGATCTAGAGGACAGCGTGGCGGGCACATTGTATGAGGAATTCATGCTTTTAATTTTTGGATTTCTATCATCCATGATGCTCTATGCTGCAGTGATTCTAAGATTCTAAGGTTCAGTACGACATGTCATTTTTTATCTTTTAGATAGATTTTTGTATATAGGTTGTCTATGTAAACAGATAATTTGTGGTGAATAGCTTCATAATATTAGAAAGTCTGTCCTTCCATCTATTTCAACAAGATGTGAGTTTCTATCTCATACATGGCCCTAGGCTGTGTTCTGTTCATGGTGTGTCCACTCTTAGTGCATTTCTCATCCGTCCTCTGGAGCCTTCAGTGGGTTCCACATGCATGGAAGCTTGGATAGCTATTCCTCCGGATCCCAGCCACCATTCTCTATGAGCTTGCTGTAAAAGAGACAGAGTGTTCTGCAAATTCTGGCTGGCATTCAAAGCAGATTTAAAATAAAGCTCCAGATGGAGACACCTACGTGAATGTACAGGAAAAATGACTAAAGAATACAAGTAAATGTCACCACCACTTTATAAGTTAAAAGCAGCATCAAAGATGTAAACATGCCCACAGAAGTTCAGTGTCTCCACACTGATGATTCTCTGCCCCCGAGAGCCCCTTTGATTATTGTTGAAATTTACATTACAGTGATTTATCACAGAATCTTAGTAATATAAGCAAGATGGACAATTTCTCTTAAGATTCAGGCCCTGTTTGTTTCATTTGGAATTAAACAAAACTGAATTGTCCTTGTTACACTCTGGTATGGGTTGACTGGCTATGTAAATCAAATGTCATCTCCAAGAGGGCAGGAGAGTGACCACTGCTATAGTCTAGCACCCAGAAAAATATCAGCAACATAGTGCAGACTTTGAACATATTTGTGGAACTGACAAATGGTGCTTACATTTTATAAATAAGAAAATAGATTCTCAAATAGGAACTAATTGAAAGCTGAGATTAATCATGCTAAGCAGGAAACACAAAGAGTAACGTGAGAGTATATTTAGGGTTTTGGAGGAAGTGACATCTGAAGATGACTAAAGGAAGTGCAAAGGAAGAGAAAGAACATCACAGTCAGGAAATAAACTCTGGAAACCCAGAGGAAAGAAAGACCTTCAGGTGTTCTAAGAATTTAAAAGAGGGGTGGTGTGGTTGGAGTGGCATGAGAGGAAGAATCATATCAATTTAAAGAAGTAGACAGGAGTCAGATGTCTGGAGTCTTGTAGGCTGGGGTAAGCAATTTTAAATTATTCTAGGTAGAGTAGAATATCATTGAAGGGTGTTAAGCAGGGTTTTCCAGGATCTGGTTAAGGCTTTTGAAGTTTATTCTGGCTGGTTTATAAAGAAAGAATCAGGTGAGGGGTGATTATCACTTAGATTACGGTGGTAGCAGTTGACTTGGAGAAAGTGGGTGACTTTGCAATGTAGTTTGGAGGTAAGATAGAACCAGCTTGTTTAAGAATTGAAATCAGTGAAGGGCAGGGTGTAGGGAAGAGAACAATGAAAAATGACTTCTCTCTCTTTAGCTTGAACAACTAGTGGTGCCTTCTTTAAATACTTCATTTTGGAATGTGGAAAATTAAGAGCTTTGATTGAGGTTATCCCTTAGATGGAGATGATAAGTGCACAGGTGGATAAATGCATTGAAACTCAGTAGGGTATATGTTGGAGGTTCCGTTTAGGAGCCACCAGCATATGGATGGTATTTTAAAGCATGGCCCTCGATGAGACAGCAAGGACAGATGTATATAGGGAATTAAAGATGAGCTGGGAATAAGTCCTGAGTCACTGTCTCTAGGAGCCCATCCTGAGAGAGGTCTGGGCCACATCACATGAACAGGTAAATCAATTAGGGTTGAGCCGGGAGACAGAAACCACACCAGTTATTTGAGCAGGGAAACTATACTGTAAGTAATTGCTATCTAGTTGAAGTGGTTAACTACCAAGAGAGGGAAATATGGATTTTAAGAGGTCCAGAAGTAGCAGGTGCAAACTACCACCTATAGGTTCAGAGAAGGAATTTAGGATGAGGAGAGAGTCCCTTCCCCCAGTGCTGAGATTTGGACTTTTTTAAAGAGGTGGTGACAACCACAGAAAAATACAGCCTGTAAGTAACCAAAAGGTGAGGGAGTTGGGTTGTGGAGGGAGCCGTAGCTGCTCAGAAGAGGCCCTGGTGGGCAGTGTGTAGCCTGTGGTTACAGCCAGAGCTACCACAGAATGTGCCTGCTCTAAGTACTCAAATGGTTGTCAGTGGGCCGAGTGTGGTCTGAGGGTGCAGCTGGAGCTTGTCCACAGGGACCACCAGTCTCCCACACTCAATGCTAACAATGGAGAATGCAGCCCTGAAGGAAATATCTTCCTGTTGCTATCATCCCAGTGATACCAGTGTCACCCCAGAACCCAGGGGTACCCCACTTCCATCTATGAAAAGCCCAACATTTCACCAGTTGGCGTTGGAGAACTGACTTCAGGTTCCAGTGGCATTATCCCAAAGCAGGGCAAAGAAGGACAAATTTGGAGCTGAAAACAATAAATTAGTACTCGGCACAAGAGACCACATGTAGATGCTCCAGCAGATAGCCCCAGCTGAACTTCAGCCGCCAGGCAGCACAAACCACCAACCATGTAAATTACCCATCTGGTTTGTTCTTCCCAGTTAAGGCTTCAGAGATTGCAGCCCCAGCTGACATCTGACTGTGTCTGCATAAGAGACTGTAAGCAAGAAACATCTAGCTCAGGGGTGGGCAAACTTTTTGACTCGAGGGCCACAATGGGTTCTTAAACTGGACCGGAGGGCCAGAACAAAAGCATGGATGGAGTGTTTGTGTGTACTAATATAAATTCAAACTAAACATCATTACATAAAAGGGTACGGTCTTTTTTTTTTATTTCAATAGTTTTATTCATTTCAAACATTTTAACAAGAAGAATGTAAACACTAATTATTATAATTTGAAACTTCAAAAAATGGAGGAATCATAGCACAATAACATGCCTTATATTGAAGATGGCAAAGGCAAAATAAAATTGCCTAACAAAGGAAAGGTACAAAAGCCTTTCAAATTAAACTTAAATATAATAAAATAATTTAAAACTAAAACAAATAGAAAAGAACAAAATGTGTAAACAGTAAATTAAACATTTTCTTTAGTGCAACTTCCAAATTATGCCCGGGACGTAGATGTAGATGGCAATGTAGACTGGGTTGAAAGGTTTTTGGTCTTTAAAACATCAACTTCAGTGGGAACAGTGTTGTTGGTCTCCTTTTTAGCTAATGCTCTGATACTGTGCTCTCCAGGGGCGTGTCTCCCTACATCACCACGATAACGTGTCTACGCATTCCCAGGGTGATGTCGGGGGACGCGTCCACGGGCATTACAAGGAGCCTCTGGAAGATTGAGAGGTTGTTCCTTCTACTGAATTTATATCTGCCCACTCAGAAGAAGGAGCTGCGGCCGTGTTTCCCGACGTTGCCATGTTAACACTGCTGCTGGTGAAGGAGCGGAGGGGAGAGCAAGAGAACCTACCCTCCGCTCTTTGGGCTCCGCGGGCCAGATAGAACAGCCGAACAGGCTGGATCCGGCCTGTGGGCCGTAGTTTGCCCACGGCTGATCTAGCTAAATCCAGTCATTCTAGAACAGCCGTGGGCAAACTACGGCCCGCGGGCCGGATCCGGCCCGTTTGGCTGTTCTATCCGGCCCGCGGAGCCGAAAGACCGTACCCTTTTATGTAATGATGTTTACTTTGAATTTATATTAGTTCACACAAACACTCCATCCATGCTTTTGTTCCGGCCCTCCGGTCCAGTTTAAGAACCCATTGTGGCCCTCGAGTCAAAAAGTTTGCCCACCCCTGTTCTAGAACCATGAGAGACAATAGTGAGCTGTTGCTTTAAGATGGTAAGCTTTGGGCTAGTTCATTATACAGCAATACATAACTGGAACTGAGGGAGTTGCTAAATTTCTAGAAGGCCATTTAGATGAAGACTGAGCAGAAGTGTCACTTCAGCTTCTCAACGTGACATAACGAAATGGAGAAACAGAAGCAGACTGATGTGGAAAGAGCAGTGGGAGCAGAAGCTACCCTGGTGGGAGAGAAGAGTGAAACTCTCTCTTCTTTATGACATCACCTCCTCTGGATTTTGTCCCTACTTTTCTAACACTCCTCATTCTCCTTTGCTACCCATCTTGCCTTATTTGCACACAGCTGACCAGTGTAATCTTTAGAAATCACAAACATGAATATGCCGAACCCCTGTTGAAATCCATTGTTCACCTGGTCAGCAATTCTAATATGTCCCAAGAGGCCCAAAAGAGTTTCCCCTTCATGTTTTCTTCAAACTTATGTGATTTCTCAATTTTTCATACACTGTATTTATCTTTATACAATAGCATGCTTTCATTTTTTACTTCCACGAGACACCCTTGTAGATCAGACCAGTTACCCAATCCAGACTAGCTTAGGTACCTTTATTCATCTACAGAGAGTTCTATTCTTCTCCATTTATGAACTCATTGCTATTCAATTGATGATATTATCATTTGCCTTCTCTGTTAGACTGAAAACTCCAGGAGGGCTGGGAACTTGTCTGTATTAGTACCTACCATATCTCCAGTGCTTAATATAGTACCTAGCATGGAATTCAAGATATTTGCTCAATTTTTAAATAAACAAGGACCTAAAATTATGAGAATTAAATTTTATCAGGTTGCTATTTCAGATTGTGTGGCATGTGCCCATTTAGATAAAAATTTTACTAATCTCCACAATGGGTATGATGACTTCTATTTATATCAAGTATTAGGAAAGCTTGAAAACACCTTTTCATCTTCAGTGAAAAGAACACATATGTATGTGAAGCTTTTTCCCGTGGGGTAAGAATAAGGTTCTCCTTACTATAAAGCACAGCCTGTTTGTCTCAGAAAGTCATTTTATTAAGCTTCACTGAAATAATATTATATTCTTCCTCAGGTATAGTACCAATGATTAAACATGGAAGAAATAAGGAAACAAAAATTATCAATAAGGCAAAACTGATATCAATAATTTTGCAGATAAGAACCCTTGATAAATTCTAAAATTGGTGGTCAAAAGTATGTAATGAAAAGGATATTTGCATGAAAAGATCTGTGTCATGTCATGAGGAAAATTAAAATGAAAACAGTCATAAGGCTACACACCTATTAGTATGGAAAAATCTGGAACAACTCTGACAACATTAAATGCTGGTGAGGATGTGGAGCAAAAGGAACTCTCATCATTGTTGGTGGAAATGCAAGTGGTACAGCCAATTTGGAAGACAGTTTGGCAGTTTCTTCCAAAACTAAACATATTTTTAATATATGATCATACAATCATGCTCCTTGGTGTTTACCCAAAGAAGCTGAAAACTGTGTCCACACAAAAACCTCCACACAGATATTTTATAACAGCTTTATTTTTATAATTGTCAAAGCTTGGGAGCAACTAAGATGCCCTTCAGTAGATGAATGGATAATTAAACTGTGGTACATCCAGACAATGGAATATTTTTCAGTGCTAAAAAGAAATGAGCTATCAAGCCATAAAAAGACATGGAGGAAACTTAAGTGCATATTAGTAAGTGAAAGAAGCTAATATAAAATGGCTACATGTTGTATGATTCCGATTACACGACATTCTGGAAAAAGCAAAACTGTGGAGTCAGTAAAAAGATCAGTTGTTGCTAGGGCTTGGGTGAGGGGATGAATAGTAGATTACTGGGGATTT
This sequence comes from Plecotus auritus, assembly GCF_963455305.1. Taxonomy (NCBI): domain Eukaryota; kingdom Metazoa; phylum Chordata; class Mammalia; order Chiroptera; family Vespertilionidae; genus Plecotus; species Plecotus auritus. Next base: position 26,822,899 of record NC_137777.1, on the reverse strand, counting down.
TTAGGGCAGTGAAATACTTTTATGATTCTATAATGGTAAATGCATGCCATTCTAGTTTTGTCCAAACCCATAAACTGTACAACACCAAGACTGAGCCATAATGTAAACTATAGACCTTGGGTAATAATGATGTGTCAATGTAGGTTCACTGATTGTAACAAATGTACCACTCTGGTGGGGGATGTAGGGACAGGGGTATACAGAAACCTCTGTACCTTCTCATTTTTCTGTGACCCTAAAACGCCTCTAAAAACATAGTTCTTCTTTTTTTAAAGAAAAGGATATTTGCATTATCTCAGTCTTTCTTCATAATCTACTCATTCATTACAATGAGAGGAAAAAAAGTAACTTTACAGTGAAGAATGCTGTTAGACACTACAGTAAGCATTTGAGGTAAGTTTAAATCACCCCTAATCAGACATATCAACATAAGCTACCCCTGATCTGATGCACTGAGGATACAGCATCACTTATGTGATATACTTTTAAAAATTTTTATTGAATTTATTGGGGTGACATTAGTTAATAAAATTACATAGGTTTCAGGTGTACAATTCTACAATACATCATCTGTATATTTTATTGTGTGTTTACCACCCAAAGTCAAGTCTCCTTCCATCACCATTTATCACCTCTTGACTCTCTTCTACCTTCTCCCCCACCCCTCTCCCTCTGGTATTCTTGTCCAAAATAAATATTCTTATTAATCTCTCATATCTAACATGAGGAAATATCAAACTCACATGGAAGGATATTCTAAAAATAAATGGCAAGTGCTCTTTGAAAGTGACATGGTCATAAAAGAAAAAAAAAAAGATGAGAACTGTCACATATTTTAGGAGATTTCGACATGACAATAATATTCACTGTAGGATTCTAAATTGGGTCCTGCAGCAGAAAGAGGACAACGTGGGAAAATCAGTGCAATCTGAATAAAAACTGTAGGCTAGTTAATAGTATTGTAGCAATGTTAACTTCCTGGTTTAAGCGATTATATTATTATTATGTAAGATATTAACATTCAGGGAAGATGGGTGAACGGGTATCTGAAAACTTGTTCCACTATTTTTGCAACTATATTTTAAGTCTGAAATGATTTCAAAATAAAAAGTTAAAATAACATGCACTTAAATCTTTTTAAGTGGACTGAACAAGATTTTTTTTTTTTGCCTGACATCTTCAAATACCTAGAATCTCTTTCAGATTTTCTGCATTAGTTTTTCCCTTTTGTAGTCTAGATTTTCTACTTAAATACAGTGATCCTCTTTTTCTGACTTTCATCTATGCTTATTCCTGCCTTGATGCACAGCTATTTATTTTTCAATTGCCCTCTGATTTCTACTCTACAGAGAGACCCTCCTGGTTTATATTCGACCAATTTCCTGCTAGATGGAGACACAAAACCTGTCATTATCCTCATTCATAACACACACAAGTGCCTGCTGGTGAAATCATCAAAGCATTAGATGGGAATTTATCTATCTTTAGCCTATATGAGAGATTAAAAAAAATTAATGTCATTTAATCTCAACATTTTAATCCCAAGAACAAAACAAGCTCAGGCTGGTATCTTGACCTTTCAGATAAGAGTTTCACTAAGGAATGCAAAACATTTTATGGCGTCAAATTGTGGTAATTAGACCTGGCATGTTGGGCAAGTACTGTAAGACTTACTTTTATGAAGGGATAAAATACTCAGCTCAGAACTTGAGTGTTTCATCCAACACTTACAATAACCTGGTGGAGTCTGTCTTTTGACCTTCACTTTCCTGCCTTCACTAAGAGTTTCAAATACTCTCCCTTTTCAGAGATTTCTTATCTGCTGGTAGATAGACGGGAGGCTATTGATTCTGAGAAGTCAGCAGAGAGGTCTTTGCCCATCTTGTCTCCCAGCTGCGGGTGAATGAGGTACGGAGGTAGGTTATGGATTTGTTGGTCACTCGTTATGAACAGCTCAGATCCACTACTCAAAAATAGGCTTTCCATTTATGTTTGCAAGACATTTGTTCTTGTTCTCAAGGGGACAGGCTATTTTTCTTTTCTCGTCTTTGATGAAGTATATTATACCATAAGCACCACTTCAAAGGAAATAGTTGGATCAGGCCACACTGAAAAATCCCCAGTAACCTGCCATAACTTTAAAACTTTTCAGTACAGTCAATCTTTTGCAAATGCTAAAGATAGGAAATCTGGCGATTAAAAAAAAAATAAAAAAATCAGCAATGTATCTCCTGAGGAGAACTCTTGCCTTCTTCTCACTCCTAGTTGCTGGCTTATTCTAAGAAATCTTTCTTATCTTAAAAATGTTGACCGAAGGAGTGAGCCAGCAGGAGCTAGCTCCAGATCGAAGAGATGACTATCCAAAGTGTGGGCTTTGTACATAACTGAATAGCCCTACCTCTGAACATTTCATATCATACTGAACTCCTCTGAGAATCCTTGGGTAGTGTAACTACAGCTATTGCAACCTAGTAACTCCAAGGCAAATACCATCTAGTTTTCAAATAGAAGGTTATTTTTCTCCACCAGAACAAAGTGTTTAGCAATGAATAAAATCTGTAAGATGATCATTGCAGATGCAGTTCCTTACATTGTATGGTTGGCCCATCTATAGTCAATGCTAAGGAGTTGGGCCTTTTGGTGAGAAGAAAACATGCTATCTTTGAAGGGTTTCAGCAGGGGTGTGAATGATCTGATTTCTGGTTTGATAATCTCACTCTGGTTGCAGGATAGAGAATAGATTCTAGGGGGATAGGATTGGAGTCGGGAATAACGTTTGGCGGACAGTTGTAGAAATCCTGGCAAGAGCTGATAGTGGGTTGAACAAGATGATGCAGTGGGAGGGGAGCAGAAAGGAAGAGATTCTTTAAGTACCAAGTATCAGACTGGGCTTGCCATTTAACATGTGATCTTTTGTTTAACATGTGACAATTTAACGGGATGTTTCATTCCTTTGTAAAATAGTGGTTATAAAAGTTCTTCATTGGATTCTTTTAAGACATTAGAGAACAAATTGTTTAGAGCACCGAGCATCCACACTATGAGGCCCTCAGTGGTGGTTTTCCCTCTTCCTAAAGCCAAGCCCTCATCTCCATGAGAGGACTGGCCAGGCCCACCTCCCATGATCAGTTCTCCAGTCTGCCAGTTAAGGTAGCATTAATCTTATTCCCCACTTCCTGGTCCCTCTACCATCACTTCTCATTCCCTTATCACCCAGATATCAGATGGATGTCTCCAAGAATATCATCATTTATTGGAAACTGCTGAAGATTAATAGTTGCTTTAAGGATACATGGATCCTTTAAAACAACGTTAACAAAAAACCCCACCAGGTTTCAATCTAAAAACACATGCCTTAAAACTATACATGTAAGCAGTGTGATCTATGGACAGAGTAGTTGGCTGTGCACCCAGGATTTCCTAAAAGAGTTCAGTCACCTGTTCTGCTATTTTTGGGTTAGAAAATATAGTGTCTTTGAAGAAAGCTCTTCCTTTTCTCCCTCTCCTTTTCTTCCCCTCCTTCATTTCTTGTCAACATCTTATCCTTTTTCTTACTTTCCCCTCCCTTTGTTGTATACACCTCACCCTCTGTAATTTGGCTTTAAGGTCCTTTGTAACCAAGTTCTGCTCCACCAATGTAGAGCCTTTGTTCAAGCAAGTTCCTTTCCTGAAACATGGCATAATGTCCCCTCGTCATGCATGTCTACACTGAGACTTGACCTATCAAGCCTTTGTTTCTGTGCTGACTCTGCTGAGCTAAATCTCCATCTTTTCCAAGAAGCACTTTCATTTCTACCCACCTCCCCCCAGTTACTTTAGCACTAGTGATCTGAATCTCCTTTTACAGTATGCGATTGTGTTCTGCACTGTTAGAAAAACACCCTATGTGTGCACGCTTGATTCTACCAACTAGATTGATACCTCCTGGTGAGGAGATTTTTGTCTTGCATACTCATAATCACCAAACCTGGCATAAATTTTATACACAAGAAGTTACTGATTTATATACTTTTATTTAAAGAAAAGTCCCTGTTATCCTTTTCTTCTATCTAGACCAGTGGTTCTCAACCTTTCTAATGCCGCGGAAAACACAGATATTTACATTATGATTCATTAACAGTAGCAAAATTACAGTTATGAAGTAGCAACGAAAATAATTTTATGGTTGGAGGTCACCACAACATGAGGAGCTGTATTAAAGGGTCTCGGCATTAGAAAGGTTGAGAACCACTGATCTAGACTTTTCACTTGGCTTCCGGATATCATTAGTATTCTAGTCTTTAAGTAGCGCCTTTGGGTTCTTCTTGGAATTCCTGGTTTGGGACTTTGGGGATTCAAACTACTTATTATGCCTATCTTCTGAGTTGTCATAAAGTCAAATGAAATGATGCATTATGGTTTATGGTGAACTTATTTTGTTAGTACACATAGATATAAGGTCAGTTAATATGGTTTATTTAACTAATTGATCTCAACCTGGATAACATGTAGCCTGATCTCTTTCCTGTTTTCCATCGCTACTGAGGTATTTCTCTTCTGGGCCATTGGTGTTTGTCCTTAAACCCACAAGTAACCTGTGCTACTGGTTCATCTCTAAATGAAAGTCTAGGAAGGTAAAATAACATAGAATTCATTCTAGTAGCCTAGAATTCTGGATTGGAGCTTTCTTAATTAGTAGATATAATTAAACAGTATGTGGTCATCCTATCTAATAAAGAGGGAATATGCTAATTAACCATCACTCCATCACAAAGATGGCTGCACCCACAGCTGAGGCCAAGTTCCCATAAGGAGCCTTAATGAGCAATCAGCAGGGACCTGAGGCTACACCCTCCCCTGCCCCCGTGGGGCTTGACAGGGGACCTCAGACCGCGCCCCACACCCAGCAGGGCTGGACAGGGGACCTCAAGGTGTGCTTCCCGTCATGGTGCTCGGCTAGGGGACTTCAGGCCGCAACCCCCACCCAGTGGGGCTTGACAGGGACCTCAGGCCATGCCCCCACTCTGGCACCAGGCCGGGGGACCTCAGGCTGCACCCCCTGCCCCAGCACTGGGCCAGGGGACCTGAGGCTACACCCCCCTGCCTGGCAGGGCTTGACAGGGGACCTCAGGCCATGCTCCCCACCCAGTGGGGGTTGATGGGAGACCTCAAGGTGCACCCCCAGTGCTGGGTCAGGGGAACTCAGGCCGCACCCCCTGCCCATCGGGGCTTGACGGGGGACCTGAGGCTGTACCCCTTGCCAGTGGGGCTTGATGGGGGACCTGAGGCTGCACCCCCCCACACACCTGGCGGGGCTTGACGGGGGACCTCAGGCCATGTCCCACACCTGGCGGGGCTTGACGGGGGACCTCAAGGCATGCCCCCTGTCCTGGCACCAGGCCAGGCGACCTGAGGCTATGTCCCCTGCCCAGCGGGACTTGACAAGGTTGGGACTGGCCAGGTCTGGATCTAGCCCAATGCGGGGGGCAGGGGGGGTAGAGAGGGCGGCAGCCAAGTCTGGGTCTCACGCAATTTTGAGGCACATGTGGGTGGGCAGGGACTTGACTCTGGGTCCCGTGGTGTGCCCCAAACTCTGACAGGAGGAAAGTTTTTATATACATTTTACTAATTTTCTTTCATCTCTGACACTTCTATCATAGAGAAAGGGCAAATAGCAATATTAAATTATTTCCTCTAATTAATCCCCTTTTAATGTGCACAAATTTTGTGCACCAGGCCACTAGTTGATGAAATAATTCACTATGATGGGTTCATTTTTCTAGGTTAGGCAATGGGTCAAGATGTCATGGGGCATGCTGCTTTTCTTCATGAAAGTTAATGGAAGCTAAACAGAGAAAGAAAAGCCTTCTTCCCCCTTTAGGTAGCTAATATTTAAGCACACTAACAATCCCTTTAAGAAATAATTCTTTAGGCAGAGAAATAATCTTAGTGAAAAGGATGGAAAGGAGCATATTTGTATAATTTTACCATTACCGTCTCATTCATTTCACAAATACTGGTATTTATTGTTTGTACAATATAGTGCGAATACTATTCAAGGCTCTGGAGATATGACAGCAAACAAAAAAAGAAAATTATCTTTGCACTGTAGGTGCCTATACTCTATAAGGCAGACAGACAAAAAACACAAGATGCATTCAATCACAACAGCTATGTAGCAAAGTAATGGGGTGAAACTTTAATGGGGTGTAGCTGTGTGAAATAGAATGAGCAGGGAAGGTCCCTCTGAGAATATCACACAGACCAGTTTGTAAAGACCCATGAAAAGAGTCTTTTAGGTAGAGGGAATGGCTAGTGCAAAGGCCCTGGGGTACTAAAGAGCTTGACAAGTTCAAAATCTAGAAAGGGATATGATATTTAGCTGAATAGGAGGACAAACGAGGAGAGTGGCATGGAGCAAATCTGGAGAAGCAGCTCGTCAACACCAGGAATGGGAATAGAAATGGGAATAGAAATGAGTAGGAATGTGGTTTGGAAACTGAATGAATGGAATGGAGTCTTCTTTCATAAGAAGATGGACCTAATCAATTACTGTTGATACTTTAAGCCACACATATACTTTCCTCCTAAACTTGAAGCTGCCCTGTAAGAAAGAACATTTTTTTAAAATTTAATTTTATTGTTTAAGGTATTACAAATACTAGTACATATGTCTCCCTTTCCCCCCTCCACTGACACCCCCCCCAGCCTCCCCTAAACCCCCGGCACTTGCCCTCATCCCCCTTCCCCCCAGTATCTTGTGTCTGGTCTCTTACCACCCCCCAAACCTCCCCTACCTTCCCACTGTAGTTTGACAGTCTGTTCGATGCTTCTTTGCCTCTGTCTATTTTTGTTCAACAGTTTGTAATGTTCTTTATTATCCATAAATGAGTGAGATCATGTGGTATTTATCTTTCACTGACTGGCTTATTTCACTTAGCATAATGCTCTCCAGATCCATCCATGCTGTTGCAAATGTAAGAATTCCTTCTTTTTTACAGCAGCATAGTATTCCATGGTGTAGATGTACCACAGTTTTATAATCCACTCATCTGCTGATGGGCTCTTAGGCTGTTTCCAAATCTGAGCTATGGTGAATTGTGCTGCAATGAACATAGGGGTGCATATATCCTTTCTGATTGGTGTTTCTGTTTTCTTGGGATATATTCCTAGAAGTGGTATTACTGGGTCAAATGGCAGTTCCATTTTTCATTCTTTGAGGAAACTCCATACTGTTTTCCATAGTGGCTGCACCAGTCTGCATAGAAGGGTTCCTTTTTCTCCACATCCTCTCCAGCACTTGTCATTTGTTAATTTGTTGATGATAGCCGTTCTGACAGGTGTGAGATGGTACCGCATTGTCATTTTCATTTGCATCTCTCAGATGATTAGTGACTTTGAGCATGTTTTCATATGTCTCTTGGCTTTCTGAATGTCCTCTTTTGAAAAGTGTCTATTTAGGTCCTTTGCCCATTTTTTTGATTGGATTTATTATCTTCCTTTTGTTAAGTTGTATGAGTTCCTTGTAAATGTTGGAGATTAAACCCTTATCGGAGATAACATTGGCAAATATATTCTCCCATGCAGTGGGCTTTCTTGTTGTTTTGCTGCTGGTTTCTTTTGCTGTGCAGAAGCTTTTTATTTTGATGTAGTCCCATTTGTTTATTTTCTCTTTAGTTTCCATTGCCCTAGGAGCTGTATCAGTAAAGATATTGCTACAACAAATGTCTATTTCGTTGCCTATGGCTTCTTCTAAGATTTTTATGGTTTCCCATCTTACATTTAAGTCCTTTATTCATTTTGAGTTTATTTTTGTGTATGGTGTAAGTTGGTGATATAGTTTCATTTTTTTGCATGTATCTGTCCAGTTTTCCCAACACCATTTATTGAAGAGACTGTCTTGTCTCCATTGTATGCTCTTGCTTCTTTGTCAAATATTAATTGAGCATACTGGCTTGTGTCTATTTCTGGGTTCTCTGTTCTGTTCCACTGGTCTATATGTCTGTTCTTGTGCCAGTACCAGGCAATTTTGAGAACAGTGGCTTTGTAGTACAGCTTGATATCTGGTACTGTGATCCCTCCAACATTGTTCTTCTTTCTCAAGATTGCTGCAGCTATTCAGGGTCTTTTTTTATTCCAGATGAATTTCTGGAGGATTTGTTCTAGGTCTTTGAAGTATGCCATTGGTATTTTAATGGGGATTGCGTTGAATTTATAGATTGCTTTGGGTAATATGAACATTTTAATGATGTTGATTCTACCAATCCATGAACATGGTATATTCTTCCATTTGTTCATGTCTTCCTCTCTTTTTTTAGTGTCCTGAAATTTTCTGAGTACAGGTCCTTTGTCTCCTTGGTTAAGTTTATTCCTAGGTATCTTCATTTTTTTGTTGCAATGGTAAATGAGATTGCTTTTTAAATTTCTCTTTCTGTGAGTTCATTATTGGTGTATAGAAAGCCATAGACTTCTGGGTGTTAATTTTGTATCCTGCTACATCGCCGAATTCATTTATTAAGTCTAGTAGTTTTTTGACAGAGTATTTGGGGTTTTCTATGTACAATATCATGTCATCTGTGAATAAGGACAGTTTTACTTCTTCTTTTCCAATTTGGATGCCTTTTATTTCTTCTTCTTGTCTGATTGCAATGGCTAGTACTTCCAGTACTATGTAGAACAGGAGTGGTGAGAGTGGGCATCCCTGTCTTGTTCCTGTTCTTAGAAGAAATGGTTTTAGTTTTTGACCATTGAGTATGATGTTGGCTGTGGGTTTGTCATATATGGCTTTTATTATGCTGAGGTCTGATCCTTCTATTCCCACCTTGCTGAGAGTTTTTATCAAGAAAGGGTGTTGGACTTTGTCAAATGCTTTTTCTGCATCAATGGATATGATTATATGGTTTTTATCTCTCAGTTTGTTTATGTGGTGTATCACATTTATTGATTTATGGATGTTGTACCATCCTTGCATCCCCAGAATAAATCCCACTTGGTCATGGTATATGATCTTTCTAATGTAATGATGGATTCGATTTGCTAGAATTTTGTTGAGGATTTTGGCGTCTATGTTCATGAGGAATATTGGCCTCTAATTCTCTTTCTTTGCATTGTCTTTATCTGGTTTTGGGATTAGGGTAATGCTGGCTTCATAGAATGAGCTTGGAAGTGCTCCTTCCTCTTGAAGTTTTTGGAATAGTCTGAGGATAGGTTTTAGTTCTTCCTTGAACGTTTGATAAAATTCTGCTGTGAAGCCATCTGGTCCAGGGCTTTTGTTTGTTGGAAGTTTTTTATTTTTTATTTTTTTTATTTTTTATTACTGCTTCAGTTTCCTCCATAGTTTTTGGCCTATTCAGATTTTTTGATTCCTCCTGGTTGAGTTTTGGAAGGTCGCATTTTTTTAGGAATATGTCCATTTCTTCTAGGTTGACCATTTTGTTGGGGTAAATTTGCTCATAGTATTTTTTTTTAAATGATTCTTCATATTTCTGTGGGGTCTATTGTTATTTCACCTCTTTCATTTCTGATTTTGTTTATTTGGGTCCTCTCTCTTTGCTTCTTGGTGAGCCTGGCTAGAGGTTCATCAATCTTGTTTATCCTTTCAAAGAACCAGCTCTTGGTTTCCTTGATCTTTTGTATTGTTTTTTTTTTTTTTTTTTTTTTTTTTTTTGGTCTCTATGTCATTTATTTTCACTCTGATCTTTATTATTTCCTTCCTTCTGATCACACTGGGCTTTTCCTGTTGCTCTCTTTCTAATTCTTCAATTTGCAGTTAGATGGTTTATTACCAGTTTTTCTTGTTTTTGTTTTGTTTTGTTTTTTTTGTTTTGTTTTGTTTTGTTTTTGAGGTAGGCATGTAATGCTATGAACTTCCCTCTCAGGACTGCTTTCACTGTGTCCCAAAGATTTTGGATTGTGTGTTTTCATTGTCATTTGTTTCCAGGATGTGTTTTATTTCTTTTTTGATCTCTTTGGTAACCCACTCATTGTTTAAATGTGTGCTATTCAGCCTCCAAGTGTTTGAATTTTTGTGATTGTTTTTATTGTAGTTGATTTCTAACTTTATGCCATTGTGATCTGAGAAGATGCTTGATATTTCAATCCTCCTGAATTTGGAGAGACTTTGCCTGTGTCCCAATATGTGGTCTATCTTTGAAAATGTCCCATGTGTGCTTGAGAAGAATGTATATTCTGTAGTTTTGGGGTGGAATGTTCTAAAGATGTCAATTAAGTCTATCTGATCTAGTGAGTCATTTAGGATTGATGTTTCTTTGCTAATTTTTTGTCTAGAGGAGTTATCCAGTGATGTTAATGGGGTATTAAAGTCCTCTACTATGATTGTGTTGCTGTCAATCTCTCTCCTGATATCCTCCAGAAGTTTTTTTTTAATGTATCTGGGTGCTCCTGCATTGGGTGCATAAATGTTTACCAGAGTTATATCCTCTTGTTGTATTGATCCCTTTAGAATTATGAAGTGGCCTTTATTGTCTCTTGTTATGATCTTCACTTTGAGGTCTATTTTGTCAGATATAAGTATTGCTACCCCAGCTTTTTTTTTTTTTTTCATTTTCATTTGCCTGATGTTTTTCCATCCCTTCACGTTCAGCCTGTGTGAGTCCCTTGTTCTGAGGTGGGTCCCCTGTAGAGAGCATATATATGGGTCATGTTTTCTTATCCATTCACTCACTTGATGTCTTTTGATTGGAGCATTTAATCCATTTACGTTTAATGTTATTATTGATAGATACTTGTTTGTAGCCATTTCTGTACTACTTTATACCCGTGTTCCTTCCTTCCTCCCTCCCTTTCTATTTCTTCTTTTTACAGCATTCCCTTTAGCATTTCTTGCATTGCTGGCTTGGTAGTAATAAACTCCCTTAGCCTTTTTTTTTTGTCTGCAAAGCTCCTGATTTCCCCTTCAGTTTTGATTGATAGTCTTGCTGGATAGAGTATTCTTGGATTCAGTCCTTTGCTTTGCATCACTTTGTATACCTCCTTCCATTCCCTTCTAGCTTGATGTGTTTCTGTTGAAAAATCATTTGATAATCTGATGGGGGATCCTTTGTAGGTAACTCTCTGTCTCTCTCTTGCAGCCTTTAAGATTTCTCTCTTTGTTGTTAACATTTGCCATTGTAATTATGACGTGTCTTGGTGTGGGTCTTTTGGGATTCATCTTGCTTGAAACTCTCTGTACTTGTGTAACTTTTTCTTCCCCATATCTGGGAAGTTTTCTGTCATTATTTCTTCAAATAGGTTTTCTAATCCTTGCTGCTCTTCTTATCCTTCTCTCAGCCCTATTATATGTATGTTACTTCGTTTCATGTTGTCCCAAAGCTCCCTTAGGCTCTCCTCCTGCTTTTTAATTTTTTTCTCCAGTTGCTGTTCAGATTGGGCTTATTTCTCTACCTTATCTTGTAACTCACTAATTTGGTCCTCTGCTTCTTCTAGCCTACTGTTGAAACCTTCCATGGTGTTTTTGATTGTAGCTATATCATTTTTGATTTCTTCCTGATTTTTGCATAGGTTGTTCATTTTCTCATCCATCCCGTGTATGAACTGTATGACCATTACTCTGAATTCTTTTTCTGTCATGTTGCATGCTTCTGTTTCACTTATTTCCTTTCTTGGCAATTCCTCATTTTCTTTCCTTTGGGCATTGTGTCGTTGCCTCCCCATTCTGACCATCACCAAAAGGTTCAAATGTCGAGTTGCATGGGCCTGGGCCATGTGCAGTGGGAGCTTTCCACCACCCAATAATCACTGAAGAGCTCTGACACCAAGACGTGTGGCTGCCATAGGTTGGTGGGAGCCATGCTCGCCCAGGATCAGAGTCACTGGTGCTCAGTGTGGCCTTGTGTGCGCATCTAGAATCAGGGACCCCACCTGTGCTGAGCTGAAAAAGAGGCCCCACTGGCGTGTGTTGAATATAAGAGTCCCCTAGTGCGTGCCAGGAGTCAGAGTCCCCCTGTGCCCGCACCAAGAATAGAGTATCAGAATCTCTGTTGCTTGGTGTAGCCTCACACCGAGACTCAGGGTCCCTGTGTGTGCATGCGCCAAGAATTGGAGTCACTGCTTTTATTGTGAATGTACTGGGAATCAGGGATCCCAGGCACACGCAATGAGAAACAGAGTCAAGTCACTGGTGCTCAGTGCTGCCTCTCACGTGGAGAATCAGGGTCCCCGGTCTGCTTAGGGGACTGGGTTGCACATTCGCATTGTGTCCACAGGAGGTCCACTCCTGCGCTGTGGAAAACAGACTTCTGTGTGCGCTTGCCCAGAATTGAAGTCAGGTGGCACTGGGGTTTGTTCATCCGATTGCGTCATGGGGAACAGATTCCCAGGGTCCGTGTGCTTCCAGGCTCAAATTCCTGTAGCGGAGCTGCAGCCCTGTGTGAGGGGCGGGTCTAGCAGTTCCTATGGAGCTGCAGCAAGCCTGTGGGAAGGGGGATGGGCACTGTGACTCACAGAAATCTGCGGCCGTGATGTCTGGATTCTTGGTGTCTGTGGGTCTGCAGCTGTGGTCACTGGTCTCTGTTCCCAGTGGCTACAGGGTCCCGGTTTCCGTCTGAGACCAGACTGGGTGGTGCTGAGGCCAGGATCCTAGTCTCAAGAAGCTCTGTTTATCAAGATGGCGTGGTCTCTGTGCCTTCGCTGGCCGCCCCCGGAGTGTCCGCGGTGGCAGCGCGGCTTCACCATCTAAGACTGCCTGGTTTGGCAGCCCCGTGGAAGACCTGCAGGATCTAGCTGTCCCTAGCTCATACACACACACACACCACACACGTCTACACACTCCTCTATCGCTCCCTCACTCTCTCACACTCTCCCTCCCTACCTTCCTGCTGGTCGCCATCTTCAGAATCTCGAACAATTAATATTTTAATCTATAAATATTAAACGTGTATACATGTGTACCTCTTAATGATACCTCAACCTCTGTAGTTTGGTGCCGTGGTGTAAGAGTTGTGTTTTCTACCTCAAACTTATCTCCACTGACTTTACACAGAAAAACCTCCTGTTTGGGAGGCCCTGGGAAGACACTTTTCATATGCAAACAGGGTAATTATTCAATAAAAATGGCCCAATTTAGCATAGACCAACATGTTAAGTATTATCCATTCTCCCATGGGGTTTTGTACACATCAAAAAATTTCCCTTTAGTTTATTAATTCATGTGGATTTGAAGGCAAATTTAATCTGGAAGGTTCTGTTTCATTTACATTTAGCTCATTACCATGTCATTTTTGTATAGTGGTTTGAAGTTTAAGAAACCTCTTGAGACTTATTTGTTTAAAAAACACACACAATTATTTAATTTTAAAACCCTTTAAACTCACTTTTTTCGTAAGAACAGGAAATTATGATCTTATAAACATAAACAAACAGGAAAGCTCGATGCTAAGCATTCAGTTTGTAACATAAGAAGCTATTATGCTAGTGTAAGTTTCAAATTAAACTAATAGATTCACACATCTATGATATAATGAGCAATGGTGTTTTTATGTAGATATAAAATGATTTTAAGACATAAGAATTTCACAATGCATATTTCCTCACTTCACCTCATTTCAGCAAGGTGAAGTGAAGAAATTCTTAAGAGATTCTAGGAAAAAAAACAAAAAAACAGACCTTTAAGAAAAAGTCATCACATTGAAAACTGACTGACTGAAGAGGCTTTATAAAAGTTCATTTTACTGGGTAAGGCACATTAGCAAGTGACAGATAATACACCCAGAGTGGGCTAAAACAAAGGAAGAAATTCATTGATATGGGACTGCAAAAGTCAAAGGTAAAGAGTCTATCAGGGATGGGAGAATTTAGAGACCCATGTCATCAGAATTCTGTGTCTTTGCCTCTCCAAGCTTTGACTTCCTCTCTTGGTTTCATGCAATGACAAGTTAGCTTTAAGTAACTTGAAGCCAAGGGCATCTAGTTCTGCTGAAGTCCCAGGGGAGGTTAAAGACATGTGCATATGCCCCATCTTGATAATTGTACCAAAACTCCCAAATGACTGAGTCAGGAGTTCATTTCTGAGCTAATCACGGTGTTTGAAAGATATGATTATCTGATTGGCGTGGCCTCAGTTATGTTCTACCCATGGAACTAGGGATTTGAGTGCATTTTGCTTGAACCTCAGGGATAAAAATGGGGAAGTGATATTCCAGAGAAAAATTGGAGAGTCAAGCAAGTGATCTATCAAATAAACAAAGCCAAATATGTCCGCCATATAACCTACTGCACCCATTCATCTAATGTTGGAATCCTTGGCTTGGGAAAGGGAAGTGGTCTGGATCTATGTCCCAGTTTTGTCATAAATTACCTAGGTGATGTGGCCAAGTCCCTTCACTTCTCTGCGCCCCATTATCCCCATTTCTAAAAGGAGGGGACTGAACTCAATGCTCTCTCTCAGTTTGCTTCCAAGTCCAAAATGGTAATGACCTCAAGCTTGCCAAATGAGAATGGGAAGATTCTCCTGGCCTAAGATTTCATGGAAAAGAAAACGGAAGCAGGCCCAGGTGCAAGGCAGAAAAGGGAGCCAGCGGACCCTGGGCCACAGAGCGAAGGAAGCAGAGAGAAGGCTCAGGGGAGCGAGGTCAACTCCAGGACAGGCCCTCTCTCTGAAGGCCCAGGAGGGCCCTCTGGTCTCTCTGCTCAGCACTCTGACAGAGTGCTCTGGAGCACTGGTGATAGTTGCCATAGAGAGCGATAAATAGACTGTTGTTTGGTGCAATAATGTGGTTTCTGCCAGAGAGTTCACACTCAAAATAAATGTTATATATGGCTCCCATCAGCAGGGCCTAATCCAGAGGAAAAAAAATGTGTGTTTTCTGAGGTGTTCTAAGAAAGTGCTCTAATTCTAGATGTCTGTAATCTCTCATCTAAAATCCTTAAACTGTTTTGGAATTCAATTTTTTATTTTAAAAAGAAATGCAGAACATGTATCAGATATTACCTGAAGTGGGGTACAAAGTGGCACCCTGTAATCATCTCTATCAATATTTCTGCTGGAAAACATATGAATGTTTACATTGAGAGAGAAAGATTAAAAAGACTCTCCTATTCTAGCCAGATTTTTGAAAAACAAAACAAAATAAAACAACAGAAGCACTCAACTCAGTCTCCAGAGCTCAAGACAGAATTAAGTTCTATCAATTATACCCTTTTTATCTTCTTTGTACATTTCTTTTTCTCCATCGTGTACTCTGCCACTACCTTAATTCTGAACTTCACCATCTCTTGCTGGGATTCCTCGATGGTCGTATCACTTCCCGGTCACCACTCCCTACAAGCCATTCTTTCCATCAGCATCAGAGAAATCTTTCTCAAGCAAAAATCTTACCACATCATGACTCTTCTTCCAACACATGGCTTGCCTCACCCTCAAGATCAAGTTCAACACTTAATAGAAATACTATACTGCACGTCACCTCACCTCTAATTTCTAGGCTCGATCGCAGGTCCCATGCGGAGACCTAATCAGAGTAACTAGTTATAGTTCTTCCAGCAATCTCAAGTCATTTTGTTCCTTTGCACATAGCATCATGTCACTTTCTAAAACTGCTCCAGCCCTCCAGTGCCTAAATAATTCATATTCATGGTTCAGATCAGTTTAGACATCTGCTCGTCCAAGAATTGTTCTGACCATGGCTGGTTGGGATCAACGTCCTCCTCGGCACATCTATAGCACTGTATTCACAATCCGATTATAACATACCTATGATATCTTTCTTTCACAGGATTGTGAGCTTTTTGTGAGCAGAGGTCAAGATATTTATATTCTCACTGCCTTACACAAACACACACACACACACACACACACCGCCCCCTCTAGTTTGCTGACTATCCTCAGTCTCTCCTCCTTCAATTTGTCCCTGCACATTGCAGCTAGAATAACCCTATGAAAGCACATAGTGTTCCTTA
Source organism: Plecotus auritus (assembly GCF_963455305.1). Taxonomy (NCBI): domain Eukaryota; kingdom Metazoa; phylum Chordata; class Mammalia; order Chiroptera; family Vespertilionidae; genus Plecotus; species Plecotus auritus. The sequence continues at coordinate 26,807,005 of NC_137777.1, read as the reverse complement.
CAGATTAAAATATTAAACACACAGCTTATCATCCAAGGCCTGCTATAATTTGTTTCATCAGCTCCACTGTGACCTCATTTGCTCATTATCTCCCTGTGAAAAGCCTTTGGCTCATGATCCAGGGCCCTCCTTGAGCCGTCTTTTTCTTATCTGCACTGGTTTAATGATGACAGTGCTTATATCACAGGGCTGTCATAAAGGCTGGTGGATGAAACAATATACAAAATACAAAAACTCCTAGCACACCACCCCGACCTACAGTCGCTCTTGGTATTATTGTGGCACGTGTTTAAAAACACATATTACACCTTTCTGACACTTGCATTAATAGTTATCCGTGCCTATGTAGTATGCCAGCATTATCCTTCATTCTTTAGTACTCCCTGAGAATAAAAGAGTTTATTAACTGCCGCAGCCGAGTGGCTCATTTGGTTGGAGCACTGTCTGGTGCACGGAAAGGTTGCCAGTTCGATTCCCAGTCAGGACACGTAAATGGGGTTGCGTGTTCTATCCCGTCAGGGTGTATATGGAAGGCAACTGATCAATGTTTCTCTCTCATCTCTGTCTGCCCCCCCGCTTCTCTCTAAGCATGTCCTCAGCTGAGGATTTTTTTTAAAAAAAGAGTATACCAACCAACACATAAATGCCAATCTTCCATATAGGAAAACTAGATCAATAGTTATAATTCAGTTCTTTGCAATGACTAATCCCAGGTCTTACCAACCAAGTGGTGTCATACACATATATAGTCCTTAGTCTTGCTGCGTTCCACTGCGATTTCCAATAATGAAGCAGCCACTCAAAGGCATTAACTTGAAGGTCAAAAAATTTCCTTTGTTCTTTAGCTGCTGGGGTTTCCTCAGAGGTTAACTCCGTCCCACCTTGGATGTAAGAATTTGCAAAGCTCTTTGATTACCCCTGGGGTTGGATGTATATAGTGTTAAAGGGGATGACCCCAGACTCTGGGGCACTCGCTGAGAGAGGTGGTTCACCTGGTAATCCATTATAAATGCACTGTTGTTTAAATTGCTTGAAATTGGGCTATAAAAACAATGCTGTCCTCTAGAAAGATACTGGAGTCTGGAAACCTGTTTCATAAGATCTATGTAGAGTTAATGGTGCGGTCTGGTAGCATCAGTTTATTTCTCAGTAGAATGTTAATATCTGCCTTCTTAGAAGCTTGTCGTAAATAACAAATTATGTTTGTGAAAGTGTTTAAATTGACAGTTTGATTTCTGCATGCAATTTGCATATATAAAACAGTGAAATATGCAGAGCACCTAAGATAGATTTGTGGTATTTCCTGCAAACATTATTTCTTTAAGACCAAATTAGGTTCCTTTCTAGGAGGTAACTATCACATACACCCAGTTAACTAGAAATATTAAGAGAGTTGCTATTTCTTACTTTTTTTGGTGTTGGTATTCCCAAAGGGGAAAAAAAAAGGCATATAGAAGAAAGGGGTTTTATATAAAAGAGAAATTTGAGGTATATGACTTTTTGCGAATGAAAACAAAATTTGAATTTTCCTCCTTAACATTGAAAACTGGGTGGTTCAATAAAACCAGGTTTATTGGGGCTAATGTCTGTGTTACCAGAGCAAAGCGAAGGCTCCACTACCCTTTGGAGGGGAGTCATTGGTTAATTCTTGGGTAATTTGGTCAAAATAACAGTAACAAAAACAATGGCAGGAGCAGTTCCTGCTTCAATTCTTATTACTCAGTAAAACCAGAGCCCTTTCTTCCAGACTGGAGGAAAAAAACTGACCTAGAAATGAAGAAACTTGCCTCAAATCTCATGATTGAATCAAAATATGAAACAAATTCCACCTGGCTCCAAACTGTCTTCTTTCCATGGCACCACCCGACCAAGCCAGGTGTGAGAATGTGACTTTCATCAAATAGAAAGTTCACTAAAATATGCAGCACTTTAAGACATTTTTGATCATTGCATGAAATGCACAATGATCTTAAGTATGTGTTGTTGTAATAATTCACTCACCGCCAAGGTTTGAAGTGAAAGCACAGTGCCCAACCTCAGAAGGGACAGCCAAAGTTTGCAAAGGGAGCCCAGTGAGTATTTTCCAAAATTGCATTTATGATTAACAGTGAAATATATTGAAAGGTGTTGAAAAGATGACTTTTAATTGTAATAGAGTGTCTCAAGGACATGAAAGGCTCCGATGTTTTTAGGGTCTCCCTCTCACCCTAACGGAAACAGGTTTTGTGATTACAATTATTGCTACCTAGGCTTTTAATAGTCAGGTGTTGGCTAGTGCCTTAAAAGGGGCCATCACTCTCAGCTTAGAACAGCATGCTACATGTGGCCTTAAGCGTGTGTTACATGTTACCCTGAGGAAAGAGACTCAAGAGTACATCATATTGAAATGGAAAATCTTTCTGAAGTCTCCCACGCTTGAGCAGCTGCTTCCCAAGTATGTAAAATGTACTTAGACTGCCCTCTCCTGGTTGAATGGAAGAACAGCTAAAAGTAATGAACATGGGTTTTACATTGCATGCTCTTTGGCCATTCTGAATTTAATAAAAATGGAAATTATCAAGTGACCAAAACAGAAAAACAGCTGAATTCATGTTATGTCTGATAAAGAGATTATATCCCAAAGCAGCTGCAAAATGTAACTAGCACATATTTTTAGCAGGAGCCAGGGGAGTACCAATGGGATTGGATTCTAAGGACGCCTGATCAAGCAAAGAACATAAGACTGGATGAGAAAGAATTTCTTACCCTGAGCCAGATGGTGCATACTCCTAGTTGAACTGCGAAGGAACACAGTGGAAGAAGGTGAGTTCTTGGTTATGATTTTAAAAAAAGGCCTAAAAGATGACATCTACCATACATGATTGTTACTAAACATTCTTTGGGCGGGGGGAGAGAAGGGTCATATGTGAAATCTGGGAAAACTGAGGACTACACAGTCATTAAGCCTGGACTTTGGAGCCAGGATGCTGGGGTTTAAAATCCAGCTTTCCCCCTTGCTAGGTACATGACCCTGGGTGTTCCTTAAGGTCTGTGTTTTACTTCTGCCATCTTTAAAATGAGACAGTACAGACCCCATAGAGTTGCCATGATGGGGATTAAATGAGCTAATATTAGGAAAAGATTGCTTAGAACACTGCCAGGCATACATTAAGCATTATATAAATGCTTTTAAAATAAAATAGAGTACAAATAGAAACTTCCTTTATATTACTTCCAAAGACATACCTCTTTGACCTTTATTAAAGAAAAAAGATTAACTGAATTTCAAAGTGAATTGAATAAAAAAATAGAAGACCAAAAGAGATTATCAAATGAATACTTTATTAGCATAACACTTATAAAATAAATTTATTTTCATCATGGAGTTACCAGATTTTAAAACCAACCAGCACTTTCTCATTTTTAGAGCTAAGCTCTAGAAAGAAATTCTCAAATGCCATAATTTTTGTTCAAGTGCTTTGCCACACAAGTCACAAATCTAGAACACAATTAATCTGCAAATCTACGTTTTCACAGTTAGATGAGTTTTAGGCTTGGTTCTTCATGATCGAGAAGCAATCCATTTACAAAGTGCCATCAAGCAGTTTCGTGAAATCATTTAAGTTAATGCCACCAAGCACGGACCTGTTATACTCTGGAAGATAAAATCTCACGACTAAACCTAGTAGACTAATTAAACAATTCAGACCAGAATGGACTATATATTCTTATGGCACATTTATGACTTAGTAATATACAATTCATAATACAGGTGTCAGTGTGTGGTATGGCGCTAGAAAAACCAAGGAAGTCAGATATTATAGAACAGATACAGCATGAGTATAAAGTCCTACAACTGATATCCTTTTGCCACATATTGAAACATGTCTTTTATCATGTCTTTTATCATTAGAAAAACCATCACAAAAGGACTCTAATAAGATTCCTCCTTCTAGGGGATTAGGACAGACTGTTTGATCATTGATCATGCTACTCATTCAGGATTGTTCTATGCTCCATGAAATCTAATAGCCCAATTTATCCATGGCACTCGTACGGGGTGATTCAGCCACAAAAAGCAAAGGGTTGAAAGTGCAGAACAATCACAAAGTCCTCTTTTCCCAGAGGTAGCCCTCTCTGGGCAAGAGATGAGTACCTTGTTTGAATAGGTGGGGGTTGGGGGGGGGGGCCTGACTTCTCCCACTCAAGCCATTGGCACCTTTCCACAAGCAGGGGCTCTGCAGGTGGGCTACACCACTTTCCTGTGCATTTCCACCAGACACAGGTTTTGTGACGGCGGCTGTTTTAAAATGGATTTTGTGTATCTGTTACCAATGCAGAAACAACACAGATCTCAGGGCTATTTTCAAAACATGTCAGAATCTACAACTTTAAGTTATAATCTACTCAGATTTAACTCAGAAAGTAATGTAAAACATATAAAAAGTTAACTCTTTGGAGAGCTCTATTTGGTAAAGCCTCACATGCCCACACACAAATATTCGTATATTCATGCACAGGGAAAACAGCTGTACTTCGAAGCATAAATAAATCCAAAGTAAGACACAGGTAGCTGGAAACCAGTCCCAGTAGTGGTTAATGGTCTGTCTGGAGAGTTTTGCTCAGGTGTTAGGAGACCCTAAGTTTGATTAAGCAACTACTGTTCACTTCATAAATTACTTTTTCCTATACTCAGGAAGCTACTTGAATTAGCTGGAGAAACCATTTGCCCCCTTCAAGGGTAAGTATTTGACCATTAACACTAAGGCAGTGTGATTACTGCATAAGGAGACTAAATAGTATGTGGTTTCTCTAATTAGCTTTATACTTTTGGGATCAGTTCAATAACATACAGGACACGTAAATAAGGTTTTACACCAGAGGTCAGCGAACTATAGCGGGTAGTCCACAGGCCTACTCCAGCCTGCTGCCTGCTTTTGTAAATAAAGTTTTATGGGAACACTCATTCATTTACATATTATCTATGGCTGCTTTCATGTAGCAACAACAGAGAGTAGTAGTTGTGACAGAGACTATAATGGGCCACAAAAAGCCTAAAATATTTACCATTTGGGCTAAGATCTAAAAAGAAATTCTCAAATGCCATAATTTTTGTTCAAATGCTTTGGGCCATGATAGAAAAAGGATGCCAATCTGTTTTACACTGAAAGATAGAGTTCAGTGGGAAGCCTATTTGAAATGTGGGGTTTTTTTTAGGGATTTCTAGTTACCTATCGAAATTAAGGTTCACATGACTTAGCAACTAAACAAAAGAGATACCCTTTTTTTCATAAACAGTATCTTTAAAGACAAACTTTTTATATCCATAAAAAATACAGAAATAGACTTATGTAAAATTAAAGGCCATTTCTCTGTTTAATATCATAATGAAATTAAAATTCTATCTTTGAAATAAACCAAAACCATACTTAGAATCTCTCCACTTACTAAACACACAGCTTTTGGACTGTTATCATATCTGAACAAAATGGCATCCAAACTGATCAGAGGAATGAAGTAACAAATGACACTAACACACAGTGCGCTTCTGAGGAGTGTCATGGTCGCCATCTTCGTAAGGCCAGACCCAGACTGCAACCATAACAAGCTGTCGTCACAAAGGCAAAAATCTGAGAGAAGAGAAACAAAAATTCTCATTAAAGTTAGAACATTGACTTGAAGAAAACACTCATTCTTACAATCATCTGAAGACTGACCAACCTAAAGATACTTCCACACTTGTGAAAGCCATTCCTATTCATCTCTCTCTTATTTTAATCCTCACCTGAGGATATTTTTTCCATTGATCCTTCCAAGAGAGAGTAGAGGGGTGGGAGAGGAGGGAGAGAGAAACATTGATTGGTTGCCTCCTGCATGCATCCCAACCAGGGCTGGGGATTGAGCCTACAACCCAGATATGTGCCCTTGACCAGGAATTGAACCCCTGACCCTTCAGTCCATTGGCCGATGCTCTAACCACTGAGAAATACCAACTAGGGCCATATTCATCTCTCTTTTTGTTGATTTGTACAACTGTTTTATCTCCTTACACCATTAACCCTTCTTTTAAAGATTCTAGCCCAGGGGTGGGCAAACTTTTTGATTCGAGGGCCACAATGGGTTCTTAAACTGGACCGGAGGGCGGAACAAAAGCATGGATGGAGTGTGTGTGTGAACTAATATAAATTCAAAGTAAAGGAGCGGAGGGGAGAGCAAGAGAACCGGATAGAACAGCCGGATCCAGCCCCCGGGCCGTAGTTTGCCCAAGGCTGTTCTAGCCTCTAATAATTTTTTCATTTGTAGACAGCCTTAGGCTGAGCATTTTTGCTCACATACTAGAATCAAATATTTGTGATACCCCCAATATGGTATTCAAAAATTCATTATGAGGTGTCTATTCATATAGTGATCTCACAGGCAAGGAAAGTGCAACTGTCAGGACCTGGGGATGGAGCCGGTTATATCTCTAATCCAGACATTGCTGAATGAGAATGACCACTTTTGATTTCTATTATTAGGGAACTGGAATTTTTCTCTCTTTAAATATAATGTCATAAATGAGTAGATCATACATTTAAGTATTAAAACTCAGAATACACTGGGACTTAATGTGGCACTTCAAGCACTTAGAGGTTTGCTAAGGCAGCTTCACGTAGGAAGACAAAGGGAAGGATAACAGGGACAAAGTCACAGAACAGATTCACACTATGAAGAACATTGAAAACTGAGCTCTTAGGGCAAAGGAATATTAGTGAAAAGTTAGTGATATCCACCGCCAATCATCAAGTACTTGAGTGCCTATTATTCTTATGAAAGTAGGATCTTAGAGCAACTACAAAAAAAAAAAATATGTGGTGACTTCACAGATCCAAGGATATAATGAGAATTAGCCTGCACCATTGAAAAGGAGGGGATGGAAGTAGTAAAGGAAAATCTACTGGGAATAGATGACTAATAGATGTCAATTCTGAGTCCCTGAACTTTGTGAAATTGTTAAAAATAGTGGTTTCCTAACTGTGATCTTTGGATCACATGGGTTCTATGAAAGTATCTCAGAGATGATGAGGTGGATAGAGGTGGCTCTATGAGAAGGAAAGATGGGCATCATACAAGACCCTCTTTCCACACTTCAGCTAGGGCAGTGGTCGGCAAACGGCGGCTCGCGAGCCACATGCGGTTCTTTGGCCCCTTGAGTGTGGCTCTTCCACAAAATACCACGGCCTGGGTGAGTCTATTTTGAAGAAGTGGCATTAGAAGAAGTTTAAGTTTAAAAAATTTGGCTCTCAAAAGAAATTTCAATCATTGTACTGTTGATATTTGGCTCTGTTGACTAATGAGTTTGCCGACCACTGAGCTAGGGCATGTATGCTTTTACCTTCCACACTTATTGGGTTTTAAGTAAGATTTCATTAAGTAAAACAGTTACATTTCTTATAAAAGAAAGGATAATCATCACTGACCTATAAGCCTTTCACAGCCACCTTCAGTCTAGTTCATTGTACACCATGAACAAACTCTGGCAATCCTAACAGAAACTTGGGGCAGTAGGTCTTGGAATCATCAGTCCTCTACCCTTTGAAACCCAGACTCTAGACCTGTGCTGTCCAATAGCTCCTAGCTGCACGTGGCTATTTAAATGTAAATTGTGTATTTGTCATCAAGCACAACCTCTTTGCACTTTTTATTATTATTTTTAATTATTAATAAGTAGCAACCATATTAGATAGTGCATATATAGATCATTTTAGAAAGTTTTATTGGACAGCATAGCTCCAGACATATTTTAAATGGCTACATGGGGAATCTGAACTGTTTATAATCAACCACTTGCTATATAGTCATATTATCAAGAGATTTCAGGGAATAATTTAGATGCCTGTCACCTTAAAATGACCAATGTCAATACAAAATGATAAACTCATTTAAGTATATGAATTTAGAAGGATAAAACAATTCAAAAAATGTCCCCATGGATGGCATTTCACCTCTATACCATCTACGTGATGTCTAGCATATTTACCTCCCCACTCACCTGAACTTTCCTCACTGGCAGGAACTGTGCCTAATGCATCCCTGTCCCATCACCTGCCAGCAAATCACCTGCCTCGTGGTAGGCTCTCAGTGAATTCAAATGAATTACAAATAGGTATTGAACACTGAAGAACAAATCTCCCTTACCAGGTCTGAAGTTACAAGAAGTAAAAGGCACAGTAATTCTTTCCACAAAGTAGACTTTGTTGTGTAAAGCCAACCACTGCCACTGACTGCTCTAATCTTACATGAATGTCAAACTCTTTGTACTTCAGTTTCATCATCCACAACACCGAGGTACTTTGCTCATAGTATTGTACAGATAAATGGCTATTATATGTTTAATGCTAAGAGATATTTAAAAAAAAAAAAAAAAAACTGTTGCCTGAAGAGCTACTTGGAGACCTTGACAGTGGAAGGGAAGTGCGGGTAAGGTGTAGTCATCAAACACTTACTGTAGCTGCTACGTTTATGTTATACTGGTTATTACTCAAGAGCGGCTGCACGGCCATGGTTGTATTGCAATGCAGATCGTGCAGGGAGGTGGCTGCTGCTTCCAGTAAAAAGGCTCCAAAGTAGAAGACGAACACTGTAAAATGGTAAGCAAAATCCTGAAAGAGGAGGGAAAGGAGAGATGTCTACAATTAAAATAATAATCTATATTTTTTCTGTTCCTTGTTTCAATGATGAAGCTTAGGTTCAGGAAGATTAGAACACTGAATCAATCTTGAACTACATTAGCCATTTCTTTTGGTTGCGTTAGCAATGTCAAGCTATTAGAATCCAAATGAAAATCAACTGCCCCAATGTAACTGGTGCAGTGGCAAACCTTCTGGCCTACTGAGTTTAATAATAAAGTCTATAATTTTTGTTTATATTAAGGTGCCATAGAGATCAATTTTAATTAACGTAACATAAAAAGGAATAACATATGCTGTCCTTAAAATGTAAGTAAAATGGCATTTAAGTTATAGCTATTATATAATAACTATATAAGATCTATTGCTGCAATATATTATAGTTATATACACATTTTATAATTAAGCATTTTATATTTTTTAGCAATTATTATTTTTATTAGATTGTCACACTATACATTAAAAGATACAGAAGACCTGTGAAATCACAGAATTCAATAAGATATCTCCAAACATTCTAAAAAAAACAAAATCATATACTTCTACAAAAATTACAAGAAATTTTCATATAAAACTCAACTGTTATTAAGCTATTGCTGGCACTAATGTAAAGCACTATTGTACTAAAATTCACATCATCTTACCTGAATTAATAGATCAACACATTGCTTTGTATTTCTGTTGAGTTCCCAACACCAGATATTTTACATTCATTATCATTCATCCTTACAACCTCTATTTATTATCTTCAGTTTACTCATAAGAAATTTTTTTTTTTTTTTTTTTTTTTTAGTTAAGTGACTGTCTCAAAGCCACACAAAGATGAACCTTGGGAGGGAGAACTCAAGCCCAAATAGGTCTGTTTCCAGAGTCCACTTTTTATTTATTTATTACATATTATATTTTTATTTCACCATTTCTACCAACACTAGAAATCTTGAGAAAAAGTTCTAGAGACATCTACCAAGCATACTAATTTAATCTCAAGATCAATAAAAGCTAGAGGCTATCAGTATTTTAGTTGATATGCTAAACAAATACTTCTAGAAAATTCTTTATCAAAATGCACTCTTCTTTCATGACTGGTATATAGGCAACATTAAACCATTATCACAGGGGGAAACAATTATTTTTTCAGCAATTAATGTCTAACAATTCTAGAATGTAGCAATTTAAAATTGTTACCGTCTGGTGACAACACTATAATATGCATGGCTCAAAAATTTTCCTGGCTGAGAGAGTACAAGGTAGTCAAAAAGGCAGAGTATGTTGAAAATCTCAAAAGAGGAGGAAAAAAAAAAAGGAGCCATTTCTAAACAGGGCAAGCATATAAGTATGGACTAATCAGCTAAAAACAAATCACAGGATAACCTTTGTAGGTGACTTATAGAACAGACTGGTAGGTCTAATTTCTTAGGAAACCTAATAAATTAAAAAGGGTATGAATGATTGTATTCAATATCAATGATAAAGCAATATGAACAAAAAGGAAAAGGATGGTATAGACATATGTCTAATAAAATCAGGAGTGTTACTGGAAAAATATTTAAACATTGATGAGGAATGTGCTTTGACCATTTAGAAAGAATGCTGGGCCCTGCAGGATCCTGGAGACTCAGTACTTATCCAATAATTAACACATTAGTTGCTGGGCTGGTAGCAGGTCCAGGAAGGTCCCAGAGGACGGGCTAGGGCAGTGGTCGGCAAACTGTGGTTTGCGAGCCACATGCGGCTCTTTGGCCCTTTGAGGGTGGCTCTTCCACAAAATACCACAGCCTGGGCGAGTCTATTTTGAAGAAGTGGCGTTAAAAAAAGTTTAAAAAATTTGGCTCTCAAAAGAAATTTCAATTGTTGTACTGTTGATATTTGGCTCTGTTGACTAATGAGTTTGCCGACCACTGGGCTAGGGTGATGAAGGTCACAACCATTGGGAAAAGGCAGTAGGTTGTGGCAATGACTGTATTAACTAGTACCAAAGCAGCAATAGGACTATTCTGGTACACACTGGTCTAATACCATCCTTGAGCCTGATACTACAATAGCCTGGTGGTGCTTACCAATATTAGGGACTACGGATTCATTCATACATATTATGGGAAAGCCAGGCATTTAGAAAGAGGAGATTAAGCATCTACCTGTAACTTAAATAGGGACCTTTGATCTTCATCACTTGACCAATTACTAGAAATATTTTCTCATTAATGAGAAATTAAAGCAAAAAGGTCAGAGCACACTGCACCAGCAACCCAAGAAACTCAAGGAATCTCAGAGATTTCTGGTGCAAGCCTCAGCATGTCTGAGGAATGATGATTACTGATCTCTTCCTATGAACCAGACACAAAGCTGACCACTTTATAATATAGTACATTAATTCCGTGATTCCTGCATAGCATCTGGTGAGGTAGGTACGATTATTACCATTTTACAGAGGAAGAAAATGAAATTTATAGAGGTTCACTATTTTGCCTAAGGCTACACACTTATCAAGTGAACCAGATCTAACCTCGAACTGTCACTGCTGCCACACTTGCCCCTTAGCTTTACCCTAACTCCTGCCATTTGGTTTAAGGCAGGCAGCCACATTCACTAGACTTCGCTGTTGATAACACTTGGGATGACAGCCCTCCTCATGCTCCACAAGTAAGACAAGAACAAATAATTTTCCTCTAACAGCTGTCCTAAAGCTGCTGAGTAAAACGTTGCTATACTTGAAAGGGACACACATACAACACCAGACTAAAAAGGCCTGACTTACGTTTCTAAACACCCTTGTGGGATGGAAACCAAAGGGGGGTTCGTCATGAACTTTCTGAGAGCATGTCCACCACGGATTGAAATTCATGCTCCACTGGGCCATTCTGAGATATGAGAGAATGAATAACCACAAGCATGAAAGAGGCCCCCCTGTGTTACAAGAAAAAAGGGAAATACGTTGATCCAATTTAATGGTGTCGTAATGTTAAGAATTGTGCTGGTTGCAAATTCATTTCTTAAAACTTACCAATTCTTGATCTTTAACACAGGAATCGAAAATGCAGACAATATTTCATTTTGTTGTGCTCTTGTTTTATCGCGCTTCTCAGGTACCGTGCTTTTTACAAACTGAAGATTGTGGCAACCCTGAGTTGAGTATTTTTGCACTATTTGGCACTGCATTTGTTCACTTCATGTCTCTCTGTCACAGTTTGGTAATTCTCACAATATTTCAAACTCTTTCATTATGCAGAGAGAGAAACATTGATTGGCTGCCTCCTGCACGCCCCCTACCAGCAATCTAGCCTGCAACAGAGATATGTGTCCTGACTGAGAACTGAACCAGCAACCTTTCTGTGCACTGGACGATGCCCAACCAGCTGAGCCACATCCACCAGGGCAAGATCAGTGATTTTGGATATTACTAGTACCATTGTATTCGTTTTGGGGTGCCATAAACTGCATCCATGCAAGATGGCAGACTTAATAAATGTTGTATGCTCTGCTCTGGCTGAATCTCACTCTCTCCCTATCCTCTGGCCTCCCTTTTCCATGAGACACAAGAATATTAAAAGTAGGCCAATTAAAAACCCTCACATTTTTAATCAATAAAGTACTTTTTCAATTAAGGGCACATACATTCTTTTATTAGCCATAATGCTATTGCACACTAAGTAGTGCGAATATAACTTTTATATGCACTGGGAAACTCCAAAGTTTGTGTGAATGGCTTTGTTGCGATATTCATTTTATGGCAGTGGTCTGGACCTGAACCTGCAACATCTCTCAGCTATGCCTGTAAATACAAAACATCACCCCCCTTTTTCCCCCTAAATATTCAGAGAGTAGGATATATAGCTGCTTGTTTTCTGAAAAGAATATATGTATTTAATATCTGAAACAGAAATCAGTGGAAAATTTCAAGCTATATGTCACAGAACCTGTCAAAGGCATCTGTTCAATAACTACAATCCAATTTATTTGTTGTGTGAACTGTGAGCAAAGGTCATCTAACTCATAATGGAGCAACAGAAAGATTGCTCCGCTCTATCAGCACAGGGATCTCTCAAGCTGGGCAAAGCAGACGCTGCTGCCTGACCTTTTCTCTCCCACTAGCGGCAACAGCTAGAACAGAGATCAGGCATTTTGGGACAGAATGAGAGAGTTATGTTTCCCACATTTCCCTGAAAAAGACTTAAAAATCCCTTACCAGGAAATTCCAGTTGGCATCGATCTGAGTCACCATGCCAGAGAGGAACACCCCCAGGAAGAGGAGGGAAAGGGTAAAAGCCGTCACGGATACGAACATGACCCATCCTTGGAGCAGAGGTAGAGGAACATTGGAGGAAGCAACCAAAATCCAGACAAGTCCCCCGAACAGCTAAGGGGAAAAAGGAAAATGGCAGTAAGTTTGGGCAACAGAATAGAATGCACGTTCATCATTCTTACCATGACTCTTGTTTCTCCCCAGGCCCCCACACACACTCCACATCCCCGCCCCATCCTCTTTTCTTTATCATGATGTGAGATGCCTTCTTCCCTCAGGTGCCAGCCCAGCGCTTTTACTCGCAAGCCCGATCCGACTGCACACCTGTTTCTGCACCTGCCTGCATGGACTCTCGTCCTCAGCCCGCGAACAGGCCCCTAAACAGATTTCACCAGCTAAACAGATTTCCTTTGACCTGCTGCCTTTCTAACTACTGCCCTCCTAAGTATTTTCCTTTTCAGTAACCATTTTTATAAATTCATCTTTGTTTGGTCTCCACCTCTTCTTGGTGTTACTCTTCAAACCACTGGACAGTGGCTCTGCTCTCGCCACGTCTCAGAGTTTTATCAGTAAAGATCAGCCATAACTTTCTAGCTCGTCACTTTTAATGGCCATGTTTCAGCTCTTATCAGGAAATTGTTGTTCATGTGAAATTATTGCCTATGTAGAGAGTAAAAGTTTCAGCTGTCGTACATAATGGTAACCAATAAAATACATCATCACCTATTGATACTCTCCTATGTGCTGGGCATGGAAATAGGTACTTTAGATCAGTGGTCGCCAACCAGTGGTCCGCGGACCACTGATGGTCCGTGAGGTCCGAAAGGTTGGCGACAGCTGCTTTAGATAGTCACAGACCTAATTTAATACATGCCTATTGCCCATCAGGTGCTGTGCCAGGTTCTAGGAATAAATGGTAAACAAGCTACACTTGGTCTTCACCATCACAGAATTCACAGTCTCTTATAGCAAAAAGCCAATTAAGCAAGTGATTAAAATGCTGCTTCATACACGTCAGAACGGGGCAAAATCTGAGCGTTGCAGGTACATATAAGGAGGGCTCTAAATCCAGATTTGAAAAGTCAGAAAATACTCGATGGAAGCAACAATCCAAAGAACAGGGCTGGGGGAAGAAGGAGGGCGAAGAGAAGGCTAATCCAGGGCAGGAGGTGAGTCTTGAGAGGACCTGGTGGGAGCTGAGAGCGAGCCCGGGGAGCTGGAGACCCAGCTGAAGGTCCTGAAGGTCAGGTGAAGGCGTGAACCTCACCCACGGGCAATGGGAGGCCACAGGTCATCTTGAACAGGAACTAGCATGACCAGATTTGCCTTTAGAAGTTTCTCTGCTAGGCTCTACAGCAGCGGTTCTCAACCTGTGGGCCGCGACCCACAGGTTGAGAACCGCTAGCAGGGTCGCCTAAGATCATCGGAAAACACAGATATTTACATTACGATTCACAACAGTAGCAAAATTAGTTATGAAGTAGCAGCGAAAATAATTTTATGGTTGGGGGTCACCACAACATGAGGAGCTGTATTAAAGGGTCGCAGCATTAAAAAGGTTGAGAACCACTGGTCTAGAGTGTGACACAGACTGGAGAGGAAGGGATGGAGCTGGAGACCGCACAAGAGACTGTTATAACAACAGAGTATAAACCAGACTCGGGGCACTGATTGCAGAGAGACGTGAATAGATGAGACAAAATTTTAAAAAGTAGACAGGATGCTTAGTGGATCAGATGTGGGCATGACAGCAAAAGATCAGACACGGAAGATACTCAGCTTTCTGACTTGGGCAACTAGGAGTGAGAGAGAGAACACAGGGGAGAAATGGTTAGGGGGTGAAGGCGGTACGTTTCCTGAATCTAACAGCGGCAGTCTCCTCCACACTATCACGAAAACCATTACGGCCAGGCATCCTTGGCAGGGCATGCCAGGCCCCTTAAGGATCTAACCTGTCTTTTACATCCTTGTCTCTTGTCACTAAGCCTCTCACATTTTACACCATAGAAAAAACAAAATCCACAGTCCAAAGATAACGCTCTTTCATGTCTGAGTGGCCTGACCTACGCTGGCCAAGAATGCCACTCCCTCCCCCTCGTGTACTTGAGAAACTCCCATTCACAGCTCATCTGGGATAGCTCATGATCCAAAAAGGCATTCGTTCCAGAGTCCCACCCATGCTCAGGAACCTCTGTCCTCTGGGCACGCTGGTTACTGTGAACGTGTTACATTGATGAGAAACACTGTAACTGAATGTCCTGGCTTCCAGTCCAGTCACATTATCAGACCTGCTTGGCAGCCATGTGTCTCCACATCTGAAGCCATTTATTAGTCTGCGGGATAATCCTTTCCTAACTGTCAGGCCTCATGCTAGATTTGTAAACACAAAAATCTAGGCTATATACCTGCCCTGAACACGGACAGGCCACTGGGAATCAACCTCAACCCCACCTGTCGCCTCCCACACCCACAGATGACATCACAGAAGCATGAGTACCTGGCAGGCACAAGGCTCTTCACATATTTGCTCAGTGAACAAATAAATGCCTAGTGCCCATAGAAGAACAGTGGGAGTTCTAGATATTAAAAACCAACAATCATCTATGTCTCACTTCTTAAGTATATCCCAATTGCACAAGCCATTGAAAGTTAAAAACACAAGCTTTAAGTTTCTAAAAAAAAAAAAAGGCCCAGTTATATAATTCATTACTACTTTGAAAAACATTTTGAAAAGCATAATAACATCACTTGAACAATGATAAAGCACCAGCCTAATAAATTTCTAATTGTGGTGATATATCTTAAGTCCTACTATCAAATCAAGCACGAACAACCAGCCCAGACAGTTTTATGAAGTAAATCTAAGTCATGAATATTAATGCATATTAAAAAATTTAACCACAACTTTATTAGTAAGCTATGAAAGATACAGTGATCCCGGTAAAATATTTTCTACTCTTCATACTGTTTAATAAATATTTAATGGTGATAAGATCTTCAAATTTCTTGTTTGGTTTTTTTTCTCAACCTTTTCTTCCTGGTAGCCTTCTCTTCCTCTTCCACTACAAATAACTCATGTTACTTTAAATACTATTTAAGGAATGCATCATTATTAACTATCTATTAATTCATTTATTGAGAAGGTACAAGTACCAAGGGTAATCAAGAACAATGGGCCATTGTTTATTAGGCACAGGCAGACTCAAACAGATGGGCATAATTATATGATATAGGAACTGTGATAAATTGACACTTCTGAAGAAGAGGGTATCTGATCCCTTGGAACTAAACATAATATTTCGTAAAACTGGACAGGACCTCAAACAGGGCAGCCTCAAATCTACTACCAGGCACTACAGAAGGATATTCCAGAAAAAAAAAAAAAGAAGAAAAAGAAAAAAAAGGGCAAGGTTCTATCTACAGCAGCTCCAAACAAGGGAGAAACAGACACCAGTAAATCTGATTCAGAAGCAGATTGTGGAGCGAGCTATAAAAAGAGCTCCACACAGCGTGCTCCGGAGGCTGGAGAGGAATATGCTGGGAGGACTCTGGGTGGCAGGCGGGGAGGCAGGATTAGAAGCAGGCTTTCCAGGCAGAGCAGGGCTTTGATGGGATGCTAATGTGACACAAGGTACATGAATTGTTCTTGTCATACTCAAAATTATAGCCCTTCCCACACCTCAAAGGCTTGGAAAGGAAGTGAAGTGCTTATGTGAAAAGAACAGATTTAGCTACCCATCTGTGGTGTGTGTGCTGATGGGCAGGTAGGGAGGAAGGCATATAAATAAGCATAGACTGCATCCCTCGGTCAGAGATCCTGGGAAGTTCAGATTTAAGTCCTGCTCACCACGGTAGCTTTGGAAGGGGGAGGAGGGGCCAGAGAACATAATTAAGCCTGCTCTGGAGATCCCTGCCTCGCTGTAACACTATCACACGGGCGTCACTAGGGCCTTGACACAATTCTTTCTTCCCTTCCTCCTGGTGTCCTTTTGCCAAAAGCTACCTTTGCTCCCGAGCTTCCCAACCTGGTTCCCCCTTAAAAAATTCTTTCAAGCCCTATTCGGTTTGGCTCAGTGGGTAGAGCGTGGGCCTGTGAACTGAAGGGTCCCAGGTTCAATTCCAATCAAGGGCACATGCCTGGGCTGTGGGCTCAATCCCCAGTGGGGAGCGTGCAGGAGGCAGCCAATCCGTGATTCTCTCTCATCATTGATGTTTTGGTCTCTCCCTCTCCCTGAAATCAATAAAAATGTATTTTAAAAAAATAAACAAATTCTTTCAATGACATTACTAATGAACGACATATTCTCCTCACCTAATTCTGGGCATTGCCAAGCTCAGAGTATTTACCAAACACACGGTCACCGTCAGTATCCTGTTCAGTAGATGTCACTCGGGAGGAGCCTTGTTTTCAGAGATGAACAGCAGAGCACAAAAATGGTTCCAATCAGAGGGAGACCAGCTGATAAGAGTTGTGGCAACTGCAGGGAACACCCACTGCAAAGGGTGGGAGGCCAGTCACCTATGCTGTTCTCATCTTGGATACAGAACCACGTGCTGACTTCTTGTCTGTCACTGCCTTTCATTGCTCTTTGGTGTCCAAAATTGTCTGACTATGTATAAAATTCCCAAGTGTATCACATTTTTCAAAACTTGTTTTTTCCAGGTTTACTGAGGTATAACTGAATGCAGCACTCAATACAGGTTAAAGTGTCTGGCATAATGATTTGACTTACATTGTGAAAGATCACCACAGCAAGTGATCATCCATCCTCTCACACCAAATGTATCACATTCTGAAATTTCTCTCAAGAACTAAGTTGGGGCTCATGACCCTGTGCCTCAAGCTCTAACTAAAAGACACCCGGACTCGCAGGTCATGCAAAGGCAAACATTTCCTAGAAGTAGCTGTCAGCCTTCTCTGTGGCTGTTTCCCTAAGCTTCCCAGCTCCACTGTAAGTGCACCTGGACACACCTTCAGTGCTCAATTACATTCTGAGTGCAGTTATTAAATTGCTACACATACCAAAAAGAATGCTCTCCTTTGTGGCTTAGCATATACTTCTCACTTTAGTTTGGTGCCTGCAGGCCAGAAGGGTGAGACTTGGCTGCCGCCTTCCCACAGGAAAACTGTGCAAGCACTCATCCCCACATCACACTGACCTGAGCCCTCAGAGTTGAAGTTAAAATGTGTTTCCCCTAGAAACTCTGGGCTGATAAAACACATGAGCCCCGGGGAAACTAAGAAATTGAGCAAACAGCGACTCTTGTAATTCTGGCTGGAAGGACTACAGACTTCTCAATTTGTCTCCTATTTGGATGGCATTCTTATGTCCCCAAAGGATTCTCTTTGCAAATACCCCCTTTCCTTTCAAAGGTAACTTATTTCCTAATAGCCTGCATTCATTCATTCATTCATTCATTCATTCATTGTTAATCCTCATCCGAGGACATTTTTTTCCATTAATGTTTCAGAGAGAATGGAAGGGAGGAGAAAAGACAGAGAGAGAAACATCAGTGCTAGATAGACACATCCATTGGATGCCTCCCACACAGGGTCAGGAATCCTCGAGCTGCAATCAAGGTATATGCCCTTGACTGGATTCGAACCCATGACCCTTCAGTCTGCAGGCCAACACTCAACCACTCAGCAAAACCGGCTAGGGCTCTAATAGCCTGCTTTTAAACATGCCCTCCGACATCTTAGCTAATAATTTTCAGACCAATTTGACACCTTCATCTTAGTATACTCTTATTATTCATCAAGTAAACAGGCCAATTCTGACTCTGACCTATTTTCAGTCAATGTTTGGAATGAGAACAGGGCAAGGTAAGTGAATGCGAAGGTATAAAGGACTGTTCAACTGCCCTGAAGGAAAAATACTTCATTATTTAGAATGTTCTGTATATAACATATAACCCTCTCTTTCCAATTCTCCTACTACTTACATATTGGGTAGTTCATCACTTTATAGCAGTGAAAAATCAACAAACCAGCAAGCCTAGAGGGAAAAAAATATTATCTCCCAGACTGGCTTATAGAGTTAGTTTGAGTAAGAGGGTGAAGCTAATGAGGATAACAAAAATATTAGCTAGCATTTATGGAGCTCTTATGTTCCAAGCAATGCTGTGTTTTATTTGTACCAATCTAATTCTCACAAACACTGACAGATAATTCCCATTCCCATTTTATAGATAAGTTAATTGAGGTAGGGAGCCATTAATAACTTGCCCTAACTTACACAGTTAATAAATGTTAGACCTGGATTTGAACCTGGCAATTGGCTTCCAGAGCTTATGGACTCAATATTATGCTATTCTGCCTCTCCCAAAGCTTAGCATTCATTCTAGAGCAGGGCTTCTATCCTTTTGCCATAGATTGGCTTGGTTGGGGGAGGAGGGGAGAAGGTTGATTCCCTGAAATGATATCAAAATGGGTAGATAAGTGCAGAGTAATTTTTCTGAGGACACAATCCACAACTTCTATCAGAATCACAAAGGGATCTGTGGTGCCCTCCAAAAGTTCAGAAGACCTTATAGACTCAATAACCCCTCCTATTTTAATGGGTGCTTATTTACTGGGTACCTATAATGAAACAACATGGTTAAGGAACTGGTTAATATGTTCAACAATCGATCCCCTGGTAAACAGAGGACCTACAATAAATTCCATTTATACACAAATTGTAATCCAAAAGTTTTTTTTTTTGTTTGTTTGTTTTTTTTTTTTACAAACTGGGAACATACACTGAGTGGCCAGATTATTATGATCTCTGAATGCATAATAATCTGGCCACTCTGTGTGTTTGTGTGTGTGTGTGTGTGTGTGTGTGTGTGTGTGTGTGTGTGTGTATTAGAGGCCCGGTGCATGAATTTGTGCATGGGTGGGGTCCAGCCAGCCTGGCCGGGGGAGGGGAGATGGGCGGTTGGCTGGCCTGCCTGCTGGTTGAATTCCTGGTCGAGGGGACAATTTGCATATTAGCCTTTTATTATATAGGATATATACCGAGTGGCCAGATTATTGATCTCTGAATGCATAATAATCTGGCCACTCAGTGTGAGTGTGTGTGTGTGTGTATTAGAGGCCCGGTGCATGAATTTGTGCATGGGTGGGGTCCAGCCAGCCTGGCCAGGGGGAGGGGAGATGGGCGGTTGGCTGGCCTGCCTGCTGGTTGAACTCCTGGTCAAGGGGACAATTTGCATATTAGCCTTTTATTATATAGGATATACAATGAGTGGCCAAATTATTATGCATTCAGAGATCATAATCATCTGGCCACTCAGTGTATTTTAGTCAACAGATAAGATACAATAACTGACAGATGTATTTACAAGGTGGCCCATGAAAGTAAATTCATTCACAATGTGACTGCAGTCAAGTGGTGACAGAACTAGAGAACACAGCGGCCTACCTCTCTCTCCAAGTTCACCTGGTCCTTGCAATGCTCCTTTTCCTACCACCCTTTGTTGTTTTTTTGCACTCTGGCCTATATCTTATCCCCTGAACACAGAGTCCATTACACTGGTCATGCTGCCATCAACATGTTGCTGGATAACTAAATTCCATGTATTCTAGAAAGATACAATGTCTTCCAGAAAAATTTCCGTGGCTCGGTGCCATCCCTTGGTGCTGCCATGGTTACTGATGTGTATATCCTCCAAGCTTACAACCACTGGTTTGAAATCCTGGGCACACGTGTTTCACTCACTGGATTGTGCAGCCAGAGTGGGTGGCCTCGCCTTAAGCATCTCGGAACCTAGGGCAGTGCTTTCTACAGAAGATGCTCCATTGCACTCAACTTGAAATGAATGGAAACCAACCAGCGTGTGTAACGAGTGGTTCCAGAAGTAAATGCTCCAGAAGTGCAGGTGGGGATGCTAGGAACACATTGCGGTCTGAAGCCTAGCTCACCACCTGACACACGGTGGGTATTCGAAAATAGGCATAAATCTACTGAAGCAGAAACATGTACTTCTCAATTTTCAAGTTATCATTGGCAACGCCTATCACCTGGTATAAGATCTCAGACGACTAGAGTGGAAAATTATGGAGAAGTTGGCACCTTTTGCTAGTTGAGCTCATGACACCTCCTTTTCAATCTTCTTCAGGCCCCAAATTTGTTCAGTTTACCTATTCTGTTGCAATTGCCATTGGAACTTGTGCCTTACCACCCCCCCCACCCCCACCTCCTCCTGCTCTCCTCCATTAATCCCCATCTGTTCTCCCACCATGCTGACTTTCATCCAAACTGGTCCTGACTAGCCCTGGTACAGTTCTGAATTAGAGGTACAAGTGAGCAGGGTTTTTTTAATCAGGGAAAGAAAAACAATATAAGTCTTGGGAAGCAACGAGAAATCACATATATAGAAGAGGCCTACGAATAAAATAGCCTAATGCAAAAGAGGTGTTGCTTTTCAGATTTACATTTGAAAGCTTTAGAAATATGTTTGAGGATGCTATAAAGGATTATACTTTCATCCTCCCCATGTGACCCAAACTTTCATTTTGGTTTCTCAAATAGCTGAGGCTCACCTTGTAATGGAAAGCACATACTATATGGGAGAAATATGCTCTGGCTCCTTTTTATTCTTATTTAAAAATTCCCTTGATTTTTAAAATCCTCTTTTGGTGTTTGTTGGTAACTAGTTATCCCCAAGGTTTAAAATGTTCATGCCAGGGCCCTGATGTCAGCAAGAACTGTGCAAAGCATACCTCTTTCCTGCCTTTTTATTTCTCTCCTTTCTGAAAACTATTATACAAAAGTTAAGAATGTCATATATGGTGCCTATGAAAGGACATGGCCCTTTTCATATAAAATAGGACACAGGAAACCAGGTCAAACTCCAAATTCCTGGAGAAGAATCAAGACATTTAAAGAATCGGACAGGACTGAAGAGGGCTGCCCTTCTCCGCTCCAGCCAATTTCCCTAGAATATTTCCACACACTGTGCACTCTGCCCTACAGAACAATCAAGGCGTGTCTGTTAAGTCCTGCAGGTGCTCGGTATTGGTACGCCAGCCTGGTCCTTTATCATTCCAGTCTTTTCTATTCATCCATATCAGTAAGCAGATAAGCCATGTCCATGGCGCCTACTACCGGGTACAACATTTCTATAGAGCTCCACAGAACAAATCTCCTCTCCTTGACCTTTTACTCGGGAGCTCAAGGTCAAGGTTTTCGGTAACTTGGTTTAAAGTTTTCCATACTTCAGTTCCTCACATTTCTTACCGGGGTGCCAGTCAGGGCCAATGACTGCTGAAAGTAATCCCTGGCAGGGCCACTGGTTTATTTCCGTATGAAGTTTTAAAGCCTCTTTTCACAGGGATGAAGATGTGTAACTCAGAGGCAAAGGAAAAGTCTTACCTATAGAATGAAATCCCTTTTAGAGAGGGACTGTACCTAGGGCTAGCCCCTCTTCACTCCTGCAAACATACAATTTCCCTTTGCTAAAAATCTATTTTCTAGGCAAGAAAAGAAAAGTGTATGGATCTAAACACTCATGTGTTAGTCCATCTAAAGTCAAAGCTTTAGGTTGAAGAGAACCTGAAATCCCTTCCATGGATTTATCTGCATGACTACACATGTCTGCTCCACAGCTCCTCCCTCCCATCATCCTTTCATTAACATTTGCTTCTCCCCCACCCCCAATAATTCCTCTGAGTGACAGTTTACAGTTTGGTGTAATATCACTTCAAGACATGTCAAACTTCACATACTTGCTAGACCTCCTAAACCTCAAACCTCTCTCTTCTCTGCTTCTTTCCATTGTCCTACTTCAGGGTCTCTTCATCCTTCATCCAAATCACTGCAATCAGCCCCTTTCCTGACCTCACAGCCTTCAATCTGTCCTCTAACCAAACTTCACCACACAAAGATGTCTAAAACACAGGCTTGATCAGGTCTACCCCTATTGCCAGAACCTTCATACCATGGCTTTTCTTACCTCTGGAGTTTGCTCATGCCCTCTTTCTCCCTGGAATTCTCTTTCCTGCTTTTTCTATCGAAGGTCTACACTTCATTTAAGGCTAAACTCAAATGACACCATTCCATGAAAGCTGCCTCTGCAGTGGCCAGATGTTCTCTACCCTGTTTACCAAGTGTGCTTTTCATAACCCACTTTTATCACTTCAAACACAGCACTGTATTTCTTCCTTGACTTTATACTTCACTGTACAGGAATTTCTTTTCTGGGCAGGAGCTATGTTAATCATCCTATCCCCAGAGCATGAAATAAGGCCTGATGCATACCAGATCCTCAATTATTTGTTGAATAAATACAAACTATTGTGGCATCCAAAAACACTACAGTTAGAAGCATGTGAATAAGAGTCCTAAAGTATTTCCCATAAAGAGAAACGTTAATGAATATCTCAGGGAATGTAGCTGGTTCTCTAAACACGGAAACTGTAAAACACTGAGTTCAATAAGGACTTTTGTTCTTTTCCTGTTTAAAACTGTTATGTCTGATCTTTCTTGTACATTATACAAGGTAAGCTATTTGAGTACAGAGACCTGAAATATCTCGTTCAGCCTAATATTACAGATGCTCTAGTGTCATTTTCTTATAAAGAGACCAGCCAGGAAAATATTTCACTGTACTTCACTTCCCATGCTCACACCTTTCTTCCCTGAATGGTAGATATTTCTGTACATATCCTCTTAGCCAGGTTGTAAGCTCTTTGAGGTGAGGAAGGCAGTATAAACACCTGTGCTCCCGGAAAAGTGCATTGCACACAGCAGTTAACCAATAAACGCCTGATGAGAAACACCTAACTCAGGAAACGCGGAGAGATTTAAAAGTGATAACTTTTGAAGGTGTTTTTCGTTCTAAACTAAAAGGCTTCACTTTGCTAAACCAACTTAGTATAAAACACTTTATGGCAAGCATGCATTGGTCAATGTAGCTGAGTACAAAAACGAGGGGCTGACCACCCCATGCATGTGAGGTTGCAGTATTCTCTGCCCATGAAGTTAGCACTATAAGTTGCTTTACTTGGTGGTGTTATGCAGGCACTATTTTTATTTTATTTTATTGATTTTTAGAGAGAGGGGATGGGAGGGAAAGAGAAACATGAATGCAAGAGGGAAACATCTATCAGCTGCCTCCTACATGCCCCCCTACCAGGGATCAAACCAGCAATCTGGGCATGTGCCCTGACCAGAAATCGAATTGACAACCTTTCAGTGCGTGGGATGGCACCCAGCCAACTGAGCCACACAGGCCAGGGCAGGTGGGCACTCTTTGTATCTTCTGAAATATCTCCCAACAGATGTCTTCCACCTGAGAGATTGTGAATAGAGTGCAGCAAGGGAGATTGGGATTGAATTCTTTGAACAAAGTTACTGGTTAGTGTGAGGACTGAACTCCAAGATTGTGGTTTCATTAGCTTAGTGATGCTGTTTTCACGTGTGAAGTTTCAGACAGCAACAGGACATAGAGAAATTACCATAGACAAATGAATTCGAAAAGAAGGTTAAAATTAAGAAGAGATGTGGAGACATCCAGAAACACCGAAAGAGGCTAAAACAATCAGTCCCCAGAAAGGAGATTACCTTCCTTGAGTTTAGAGCTGCTCCTGGCAAATCTCACATTTAACTAACAGGGTGAGGAATTTGTGACGAGGAGCCTCCTCAGGTGGAGCCCCTGAAAGGAATCAGAGAACCGAGAGGGAAATGAAGAAAGCAGGGCCCAAGGGTGCTTCAAAGGTTGTTTATTTAGCTCCTATCTGTGCATCTGCTCAGGGTGGGCATTTGAGACAGAGGAGTACCCAGACGGCCTCTGTCCCTGCTCTCTGAAAGCATGTAAGCTAGCATCTCCAAATGGTGCGGGTGGATGAGCATCCAGGAGCCAAAGTTTGGCTCCAGTGCAGTCTCTTGTTTCTCTAAGGTCACTAGTTTCATTGGACTATTATGGTCCTTTTACTTTTGAGGGGCGTAGGATGGGGAGGAGAGAGGTTGATAATTCAAGCAAAAGAGGTAATGGAGACCTAAGATTTAAAACAATGAAGATGTTTGGCCATAGTGAAAGTAAACTGAAATGGCTTTTGGAAGGGATTCTGTTCTAGCTAGGTAAGGGTCCTAGGTGTGTTTTTGGGGAAGAAGCCAGTGGAAATGAAGAGATTAGAGGAATGAACTGAATACTTCTGAGTCTGGGGTCCCTCCTAGGATGGTGAGTGGTAGAAATTCTAGCAGAGAGAACGCTCATCTGCAAGAGGGAGCTGACTTGCCCATAGAACCCTCCTAAAGGCCCCCTTCAGTGGTTCCAGCTAGGACCTTACATCAGAACCTCTGGGAGCTTTCAAAAAAATCTAGCGGACTGCAGGTGCTCCCCCGGAGATTCTGATTTAATTAATCTGGGCTGGCAACAGTATTTTAGAAGCTGCCCAAGTAATTAAGTGCAACAAGAGTTGAGAACTAACCACTGGGCTAGATAAAGAGAGATGAGGGTAAGGGAGAGAAAATAGATGCACTTTCCCCACTCTTTTCTCCCTCCTCTCAGAATTAGGCAGTGCTTCTGAAAGTGTCACATGTCCACAGGTGATCCTTGAGCTGGAATTTGATTTGATGGCACATGGATGAGCCTTCTTTGCATATATACACATATATAGTTCCTTATATGCATGTTTCTTTACATACTTTACATATATACATATATGTGTAAATACATAACTATATATTTGAATAAATATTAGAAAAAAAACATAACCAGCATAACAAATTTGAGAATTCACATATATTATTGCTTAGGATGAGGCTAAGGTAGGCACTTAAGTTTAGAGTGTGAATCTATTTAAGTGAACATTCTGTAAATTCTAGTACAGTACATGCGGCATGTGGATAGGGCGCAAAGTTCTAAAAGAGGTACGCTGTCAACTGGAGTTTGGGGAACATGGAATTAAAAGTAGCCCAGAACCTGCGCAACCTTCCTCCCCAGATCTTCACTGTTCTCAACGGGTCTCCCTCCGCACAGCGGTGCCGGCTGCACAGCTCCATCCACTGCCCACGCTTCTCACATGGATGCCTGTGCCTCCTCCAAAGCATTTCGATGCTTCTGAACTGGGCTCAGACGCAAACCAGCCTCCCCTAGCCTCGCAGTCACGATCCGATGACGATGTCATATAACTCACTCATCTCCTTTTTCTGATTCAAATCTGAGCTAAACTTAGCCACCTTCACATAATAGGGCAGAAAACCAATGCTCACAAGATGTTCCAGCCCCAGCAGCACAAAAGGGAAACCGAAGCGACCCAAATCCAGGTTATGCAAACTCAAAAGGAGAGGGAGAGGGGAGAGCTAGGAAAAGCCCAAACTGAGCAAACAAAACTAGCCCGCAAGAGAGGCGCTGACATTTCACTCTATTTGTAGTTCTCAGGGCATGATGCAACTCTGGGTTACCCAATTTATGTTCGCAAAATTTCCTCTGGTCCACGACAAGCTTCAAAAGCTCCAAACTCCATAACATTCCTTTACAAATGTTCCAGTCTCCAGCCCAGGAAGGCTGCACTCCGAGCCAGGTGACCTCCCCTTCACTTAGGCCCGGCAAAGTGTGCCAGGGAGGCTTGGGTTTGTACAGGTGAAACAGGAAGAAAGAAAGCGCAAAGGGCAAAGGCAGGCAGACAGGAACTTGACAGCTCCGTTGGTACCTTCCGCTCACGTGCTCACGCCCACCTGATTGGAAACTGCCCAGGGCACCTTCCACACTTCACTTTCCTCCCCGCCCTGCCTCCTGAGCCCCGCTCCTCTCGCCATTGCATAGGGCACGCAGAATGGCAAGCAGGGGATGTGCCCAGGTTTTCAGCCTTCCTCCTCTTTTTCCTGTTACCTCCAGCCTCCCGCCCCTTCCACAGCGTGGCAGCCTACTCCTGGTCACCAGCCATCGCTACACCTTTGCACCACCCAACAAAATGGCAGGTTAGCAACAGGCAAGGCCGAGAGCGCCTGCTCTGGCTCTAGCCAAGCGCGGCCGCTGGCCAAGCCGTACGGGGTCTCTGACGGCCCACCCCTCAAACGCAAACACCCTTTTCCTCTCAAAGTCCCTAAACCTCGGTCCCACCGGGCTACCTGCTCGCCCTCTCTGGGCCATTTCTATCGCCACCGGCGCGCAGGTGCCCGCGTTAACAGGTGCCAGGCGAGCGGGCCCGGGCGACAGCGCCGCCGCCCAGCTTCAGGCGGCGCTGGGATCGTAAGGGACTCCGAAGGGCGCGCAGGAAAGGTCAGGGGAAGGGAGCTGGGGCGCGCGCAGAGGAGGCAGCACGGGGGCCAGGGATGCCACGGTCAGTCCCCGCTCCCCAGGCGCGACCAGCGCGGAGGCTGCCCCACTTACAATCTCCAGGCAGACGAAGGCGCCCGAGTAGGTCCGCAGGATGTCGGGGCCAGCGGGCAGGGTGATCCGCGGCGCCGGGAAGGACACGGCGGGGTTCGGGGGCGGCACGCCTGGCGCTCCGCCGGCCGACATGCTGCTGCTGCCGCTGCTGCGTCTCCGCGCGCCGCCGCTGCCGCCCTCCGCCCGCCTCCACTTCCCGGGCTCCCGCCGCCGCCGCCGCTCCGGTCGGCGTGGTCCGCGCGCCGCGCGGGAGGGGGCGTGGCTGCGCTACCCTGGGCCTCGCGAGCCCCACCCCGTCACGTGGGTCCAGGTGAGCACGCCACCACCTGGCGCCCGCGCGGGTCACGTGCACAGGTGCAGCTTCCACCTGGCGGGGTTTACCTGCTCCGCTCTCCTTTCTCCTCCGCGTACCAGTGCCTTGCGCTCCTGGAGCCTCTCAACACCCCGCCCCAACGCAGTGCTCCTTAATTTGTTCTTTCCATCCCTTTTCATGGTTTCCACCTGTTCTCTTCCACTGGTCCTCCCCCAACACTCACAGCTCCCCTACCCATGACTCGGAAGGTAAAATCAAGGTTACCAGTCACGCCTAAAAATTGGAGCGGATCTGCTTTAACTGGGACTCTTTTTAGGTGGGAAGTTTCAAACACCATTAGCACAGCATTGCGTTGGAGTCAGATGGCTCAGCTCCATCACCTATTCGCATAGGATGTACCGCAGGTAACTGCGGCTTGGCGCGCCAGTAGGGCGATGTGCTCACCTGTGAAATGGGGATGAGGGTGTCTACCTGGTATGGATGCCCAAATTACATGATATAACATGAAAGGAGTTTAGCATATAGTAACACTTCTTAAATGATAGTTGATACGATGACTGCTAGTTTTTGAATTTTTACACACACACACACACACACACACACACACACACACACACACATATCACGGTCTTGTGTACCTATGATATTGTAGAGGTTATATCTTGCATATCAAACTTTAATCATTAATTTTACTTAAAAAGTCTGTGCAACCGAATTGGTAATTGCCAGAGGGAAGGGAGGTTGGGGCACTGGGTGGAAAAGGTGAAGGGATTAAGAAGTATAAATTGGTAGTTACAAAATAGTCATGGGTATGTAAAGTACAGCACAGGGAATATAGCCAATAATATTGCGATAACTGTGTGGTGCTAGGTGGGTATTTAAAATATTGGTGGAACACTTTGTAAAGTATATGATTGTCTAGCCACTGTACTGTACACCTGAAACCAATACAAAATAATACTGAAAGTAAACTGTAATTGAAAAATTTTAAAAATAAATTTTTAAAAAGTCTTTGTGTACTTTGAATTCCCTGTCCCAGTTTATTCCAATTTTTATCTTTAATGTCAATGTTTTGTAAGTGAAATAAAGAAGCTGAAATTAATATTCTTAAAGATCAGCTGAAAATAAAACAACACACACCAGCACACACACGTAGACAAGGTTGGAAAAATATTAGTTAACATCGTCAGACATTCTCCAAATGGAATACTGATCTTGTCTGTCAGGTTTAGCCTTTGAGGGACTGTGTTTACCACTATGCACTATTCAGCAGATTTTAGTCATTCTACCTCTTTATTATCTTAATAAGCGAAACTCATAGGTGTGGTGGCAGCATCAGGGTAAAAAGCCACAGGACAGGGTGTGGGTGAAACCTTTTGAAAATACACCTCCTATCTTCACCTCTTAGTCATCCCTTTCTGATTTTTAATGTGTGGTATTAATAGCACATTTGAAGTTTTCTGAACTGATTTGTTTCATTAGTAAACCCTCTCTGTGTTCAGACCCCAACTGGTAGGGAATAATCTCCCTGTCTGTTTTATTTTATTTTCTGCCTAACATTGCTCAATAAGTACCTAAAGAATCTTCAAAGGGAAGAATTCTACAAAGAATTCATTATGGAGATGGACAGTAGCTATAATGTCCCCCCTCCCCCCAATTTTAGTGAACAACTCACAGTGACTTTGGAGTTCCTAGAAGTGCTAATGACCCAGAAGAGCCTCAATTATGCATGTTTTAAAATTGCCACTAAGGGGACAAATTTTCACTGTGTCCCTTCCAGCATGCTCCTTGCTATACCAGGTGTCCCTGACCATCCCCAACCATCCTGCTTTTCCTCTTCTGCATGCTTCCACAATGACCAGTGGAATGAAAACAACTGTCATTGAGCCCCTTCTATTATTGTAATGTATTATTTGCTTGTAAACTAATTCCTTCCTGGTATAGTTTCCCTGTTAAGATCACTACCCAAACCTGTTTTCTCTTAATAATACCAGTTTCATTCTAATAAAGGCCCTGGCGGGATAGCTCAGTTGTTTAGAGAGCCACCCTAATATGCCAAGGTACAGGGTTTGATCCCCAGTCAGGACACATGCATATAAAAATCAACCAATGAATGCATAAATAAGTGGAATAACAAACTGATGTTTCCCTCTCTCTTTCTCTCTTTCAAATTAAAAAGAAAAAAAATTCATCGACACTCCATTCCTCATTCTATCTCTTCCTCCCATAATTGAGCATGCGCTCTTAATAATTTCACCTTTTTTCTCTTCCTTTATTCATCTTGTTTCTATGCTTTACTGACCTCCAGTATGACTCTTACCTTGCTCACAGATGTCCTTTGGATTCCATTGTTTGGAATGTCAATGTCCATATCCGTGACACTTTCAACAATCTTGCGGGAACAACCAAGATGGCGGCATAAGGTAAACACCTGTATATGCTGCCTCTCACAACCACACCAAAACTACAACTAAAAGACAAAATGTCTATCACCCAGAACCATGGGAAAGCTGGCTGAGTATAAGTTCTACAACTAGAAGGAAAGAGAAAAGCTCATTGAGACTGGTAGGACATGCACAGGCGCGGAAAAGCAGAGGTACGGAGGCGTGCAAATTGGGCTGGTGACTGGGTGCGCTGTTTTTTTTTCAATCTGAAGGGAGATACAAGCTCCCAACTGCTCTGAACTCCAGTTTCTGGCGAGATCTGGGGACCCAGACTCCTACAGAGAGAAGCTGGACTGTCTGCCATCGGGTCAGAAAGTGAGGGTAGCTTTCTTGCAGAGGTGCTCACGGGAATCATTGTTTACTGCGCTGGGGCGCGGGACATGGGGCACAGAAACTTGGAGACACAGAGACAGCTGACTGGCAGCCATCGCTGTTTGCTACACCCTGAGACCCTGTCCCACCCAATTTGCAAACCCACCCAAACTGTGCACAGCGGCTTTTGCATATGAATGGCCTGCCCTTTCACAGCTTAACCTAACAAACTGCAGCTGGGTCAGATAGCTCCAAAACTTCCAAACCCCAAGCAAAGAGGAGAAATCTGCAGATCTTGCTGTAGCTCCTGCTGGGTGGTCTCAGACAGTAGCTGACTTGCACCTCCTTGGAGATCCAGGAGTCAGTGTACCTAGTGGTCAGTGTGAGATGACACCAGATTTCAACTCCTCACATCCATAAGTGACACACTCAAGAGGCAGACTCAGTGAGCACCAAAGCCCCATAAGGGTGTCTCCAGCACAGCAGTTCTTCCATTATAGACACAGCGGGTCCTCACAGCCAATTGGCCTGTGAGGTCAATTCCTCCCAGTGTACCAACAGCAATCAAGGCTTAACTACAACAAGATTGTGAACTCAGCCCACCAAGGGGTGCACCAAGAGTGTCCACCTCAGGTAACTGGGGAGGCTGAACCACTGGGCCCTATAGGTCACTTACCACACAAAGCCACTCATCAACACAGGGAAGCAGCTAAAATGCAGAGAAAAAGAAACATGTCATGAATGAAAGAAATGGAGGAAAGCAAACTACTGGATATAGAGTTCAAAACCACAGTTATAAGGTTACTGAAGAATCTTCTAGAAACCTCCAAGGAACTTAGTGAGACCTTTAAGGATCTTAATGATAATGCCAAAAAAAAATGGAAAAGAACCAGTCAGAAATTAAGCATACACTGACTGAAATAAAGAATAATATACAGAAATTCAACAGTAGACCAAAGGACCCCAAGAATCAAACCAAATATTTGAAATATGAGGAAGCAAAAAACACCCAACCAGAAAAACAAAAAGAAAAAAGAACCCAAAAATATGAAGATAGCATAAGGAGCCTCTGGGACAACTTCAAGTATACCAACATCCGAATTATGGGAGTGCCAGAAGAAGAAAGAGAGCAAAATATTGAAAATCTATTACCAGTAGAAGAAATAATGACAGAACACTTTACCTACCTGGTGAAAGAAATAGACTTACAAATCCAGGAAGCACAGAGAACCCCAAACAAAAGGAATCCAAAGAGGACCACACCAAGACACATCATAATTAAAATGCCAAGGGCAAAAGACAAAGGGAGAATCTTGAAAGCAGCAAGAGAAAAACAGTTACCTACAAGGGAGTACCCATACGAATGTCAGCTGATTTCTCAACAGAAACTATGCAGGTCAGAAGGGAGTGGCAAGAAATATTCAAAGTGATGAATAGGAAGAACCTACAACCAAGATTACTCTACCCAGCAAAGCTATCACTTAGAATTGAAGATCAGATAAAGAGCTTCACAGACAAGAAAAAGCTAAAGGAGTTCATCACCACCAAACCAGGATTATATGAAATGCTGAAGGGTATTCTTTAAGAAGAGGAAGAAGAAGAAAAAGGTAAAGATAAAAATTATGAACAACAAAGTGACAACAAATACATATCTATCAACAAGTGAATCTAAAAATCAAGTGAATAAAAAATCTGATGAACAGAATAAACTGGTGAATATAATAGAATCAGTGGCATAGAAAGGGAGTGCACTGACAATTATCAGGGGGAAGAGGGTGTGAGGGGTGTAGGAAGAGATTGGACAAAAATCTTACACCTATGGATGAGGACAGTGGTGGGGGGTAAGGGCATTGGGGGGGTGGAATCGGGTGGAGAGGAGCTATGGGGGGGGGAAAGAGGAACATCTGTAATAATCTGAACAAAAAAGACTTATTTATTAAAAAAATAAATTAAAATAAAGTAAAAAAACAAAACAATCAAGCTGCACAACATCTAGATCCACCTTATGACTTGGGATTTCACTACTGCCATTCTCTTAGATGCTGACATTCTCTCTGATGACTACATCCTATTCATCTAACCCCTTCATTCTCAGTCCCTGGGTCTCCAGTCTTTTTGTCTTTCCTTATTTTCACATTGGCCCCATTCTGACTTTTCTGACTTCCCTATTCACCCCGTGCTCATGGAAAGGTATTTTAGAGATGCTTATATTAGTCCCAGGGATTGCCTCCCATATTGTACTTTACTATAAACTTACCCACACTGTTCCATATATTCCTCAGCTTGGGTTCAACCCACCATCTATGTGTGTCCTCTTTAATTCTGCTCATACATTGCCCAGGGTTCCTATAAGAATGTTATCATTAGGACTAATTAACATAATTCCCAGTTGTCACTTTCTTCTACCACCCCTTCCTCTATTTCTCTCCCCTATTATTTCATAGTTTCTTTCACTTCTCCCGTCTTTATGCCTGGCACAAGTAAAAATATGCATGATAAATGAAAGTAAATCCAAATCATTCCAATTTTCCCTGCTTTCTTTTGCTTTACAAGAAGTTTGAGGACATCTAACCTGTAATACTTGTTTCACTGAAAACAGGACCATCAATCCAGTTATTCAAAACAAACATGTGGGCGTTGCCCTTGGTAACTCCTCTCATGCCACATATTTCATCAGCTATATTGTCTGGCAGTTCTACCATCTTATTGTCTAGGACAGTGGTCGGCAAACTCATTCGTCAACAGAGCCAAATATCAACAGTACAACGATTGAAATTTCTTTTGAGAGCCAAATTTTTAAAACTTAAACTTCTTCTAATGCCACTTCTTCAAAATAGACTCGCCCAGGCCGAGGTATTTTGTGGAAGAGCCACACTCAAGGGGCCAAAGATCCGCATGTGGCTCGTGAGCCGTAGTTTGCCAACCATGGGTCGAGGATATATCCACTTCTCTTCACTGTTCTCACTCTATTCCTTCTCACAATGAATACTCCAAGTCTTGTTTCCCATCCTTGTATTCTCTAGGCTGCCAATCAGGATGATTTCAAAACACAAAATTGATCACAGTCACCCTTCTAATGAAAGTTCCTCTGAAATTCCCCACTATTTTCAGCATCAATTCCAAACACATCAGAAATGCATTGAAGGGATTTCTGGGGTGTGGCTGCCAATGAGCTCTCTGGCCCCACAAGTCCTACTGACCCATCTATAATTCCAGTAACTCTCCTGCCTCCAGACCTTTACACATTCTCCTCCCTCTAATGGGACATTCTTTCTTCTTACTACTCTGGATCCCACATCTGTTTCCTGGCTAATTCCTTTGGGTCATAAGGGCATTTCTGTATGGCAGCTTTTCTCTGATCATTGAAGATTATGCAGGGTCCCCTCCCACCCAATGTGTTTCCATAACCTGATGTTCATACTCCACACAGAACATCTATTTTACTAAATTGAAATTGTATTTGCACTTGTCTCATATCCCTTATGCAACAGGATATTAATTTGAAAAGTTCAGTGGAGGTATCAAGAGATGATAAATAGCAGATACCAATGTGAGCTGTGAATAAAAAGTTTTAAAATGGGCTGATTCAGAACTGATCAGATAATCGAGAAACCCTTCACTTCTATCAAGATATGAAAAGCAACGTGGCAGGTTGCTCAGTGGTTAGAGCATTGGCCTGTGGATTGAAGGGTCTTGGGTTGGATACCCAGTCAAGGGCATGTACCTAGGTTACAGATTCGATCCCTGGCTCCAATCAGAGCATGTGTGGGAGTCAATCAGCCAATATGTCTCTCTCACATGGATATTTCTGTCTCTTTCTTTCTACCCCTCTACCCTCTTCCTTGCAATCTCTCTAAAAATCAATGAAAAAATATATTCTCGATGAGGCTTAAAAAAAAAAAAAGAATATGAAAGCTCAGGAATGAGGATTATGAAAGAAGGCGATTTTGGGGAGAGCTGTGCTGGGAATCACTTTACTCTCCCCTCCTGCATTCCTTCCCCCACAATTTAGGGAGCAGCTGAGATTTATTTGAATTACATAATAGGAGCTCGAATAATATCAGCTGCCCATATAAACTCTATATTTACATTTCTCTGTTTCAGCACCATTACTCTCCTCCCTTTCTTCCTGTTTCATAAGAAGAATCTCTTCCCTTATTCAAAGTTGAGCTGCATCCCAGCTTTTCATTATTTCCCCTTTGTACTCTCCTTAGGAAATTAATCCATTAATTTTCTCTTCTCTCTGTTCAATATTTAATGTTCCACTTTACACTTAATCTTCCCCCCTCTATGAACATATTCAAGATTCCCTTATCATCAAAAACAGTGGGGATAAAAAAAGAAATGTTTTATTCTTGTACCAGATGTTCATAAAAGGGGTATTAATTTGTTAATAATTGTTCTATTAGGGGGATGAGGTATTCTAGAAGACTGGGAAACAGGCAAAAGAAGACCTTTCTGCTTAAAAGAAAATCCTTGAACTTTCTATCCAGTAGAGGCTAATCAGAATTCATCTGTTAGACTCCCTGAATCTCTTGGAGAAGCCAGGCTATAAGTCAATGAGAAATAAGGATAAATGTGGCTGAGAGTGATGGCCTCTTCAAGTCCCATGGTAGCTGGCCATACCCCAGTCCTCACGATGAGCCAGCCTAGTCAAATGCAAGGGTTGGTCTCTAACCTTTGATGAAGGACTGATGCATCTTCAGGTGTAAACCCTGATGTTGCAATTCCTACTGCTAGTTTGGTTTATTATATAACTGGAACTATAAGGTCTGGACCCTAGTGCCTAGGGTAGAGACAATATCCCACCACTTATGACCACTAAATGGGCAGGATACAGTTGAAGGCAAGTTTCTAACACATCACAGTAGGGGATCACACCAGGGAGGAGTCAGTGCTTCTTTAATCATGGAGCTTAAGTTCACAGCTCAAGGTTTAGGGTCAACTGAATCTTATGACTGGCTCTGCTATAATGAATAAGCAACTGGGAACCTGTGTATTTGCCATTAATTCTATCTCTGATAGTTTTCCCCCAATCAATGCTATTCTAGCTGACCTGTATGTGGAGGGTGTGTATGAGCATGAACATTTGTTCTAGAATTAAATCATACCTTTGTTTAAATTGTTTTAATCTGGCTTCTTTCATTTTTATTATTACTATTTTTTAATCCTCACCCGAGGATATGCTTTTATTGACTACTAGAGGCCTGGTGCACCGAACTCGTGCACGGGGGAGGGGGGGTGTCCCTCAGCCCAGCCTGCATCCTCCCCAATCTGGGACCCCTTGAGGGATGTCCGACTGCCTGTTTAGGCTCGATCCCACCAGGCAGTTGGACATCCCTATCACAATTCAGGACTGCTGGCTCCCAACTGCTTGCCTGCCTGCCTTCCTGATTGCCCCTAACCCCTTCTGCCTGCCAGCCTGATCATCCCCTAACCACTCCCCTGCCAGCCTGATTGATGCCTAACTGCTCCCCTGCCAGCCTGTTTTCCCCTAACTGCCCTCCCCTGCAGGCCTGGTCACCCCTAACTGCCCTCCCCTGCAGGCCTGGTCACCCCTAACTGCCCTCCCCTGCAGGCCTGGTCACCCCTAACTGCCCTCCCCTGCAGGCCTGGGTCCCTCCCAACTGCCTTTCCCTGCAGGCCTGGTTGCCCCAACTTCCCTCCTCTGCCAGCTTGGTCACCCCTAACTGCCCTCCCCTGCAGGCTTGATCACCCCCAACTGCCCTCACTTGCAGGCCTGGTCCCTCCCAACTGCCCTCCCTTGCTGGCCATCTTGTGGTGGCCATCTTGTGTCCACATGGGGGCAGGATCTTTGACCACATGGGGCAGCCATCTTGTGTGTTGGAGTGATGGTCAATCTGCATATTACTCTTTTATTAGATAGGATAGAGGCCTGGTGCGCGGGTAAGGGCCAGCTGGTTTGCCTTGAAGGGTATCCCGGATCAGGGTGGGGGTTCCCTTGGGGCGTGGGGCGGCCTGGGTGAGGGGCCTGTGGTGGTTTGCAGGCCGGCCACACCCCCTGGCGACCCAAGTGGAGGTCCTGGTATCTGGGGTTTATTTATCTTCTACAATTGAAACTTTGTAGCCTGGAGTGGAGCCAAGCCTTCTGCTTGCTCTGAGGTGGCAGCCATTTCTGTTGGGATTTATGTATCTTCTATAATTGAAACTTTGTAGCCTTAAGCAGA
The DNA here is from genome assembly GCF_963455305.1 of Plecotus auritus. NCBI lineage: Eukaryota > Metazoa > Chordata > Mammalia > Chiroptera > Vespertilionidae > Plecotus > Plecotus auritus. Next base: position 26,770,538 of record NC_137777.1, on the reverse strand, counting down.
GGCCTGGGCTGGCCAGGGCTGCAGAAGCTTGGCTTCCTCCATCGACAGGGGCAACCCTAGCCTCCTGCTCTTTCCAGCTCCATGGCTGCCGCCATTTCTGTTTGGATTTATGTATCTTCTATCATTGAAACTTTGTAGCCTTGAGTGGAGGCCTAGGCCGGCAAGGGCAGGCGGAAAGCTTGGCTTCCTCCATTGCCAGGGAAACCCAAGCCTCCCTCCTGCTCTCTGTGGCCGTAGCCATCTTGGTTGGGTTTATTTGCATATTCACTCCTGATTGGCTGGTGGGTGTGGCTTGTGGGTGTAGCAGAGGTACGGTAAATTTGCATATTACTCTTTTATTAGATAGGATTAGAGAGAGAGGAAGGGAGAGAGAGAAAGAGAGAGAGAGAGAGGGAGAAACATCAATGAGAGAGTAAAACATCCATTAGTTGACTCTGATACATGCCCAGGCATTGAACCTGTAACCTAGGTACTATGTACCCTGACCGGGAATCAAACTCACAACCTTTTTTGTTATATGGGATGATGCTCCAACCAACTGAGCCACCCAGCCAGGGCTGGTTTCTTTCCTTCTTAATGTGAGATCAGACATTGCATATTTAAGAGCTCTGAATTGAGGGAAAAGAAATAATTTCAAAAATTAAGGTTTTATTTGAAGTGATGTAGGGTAAACGTGGAAATCAGTGTCCCTGTCTTTAAATGCTTCTTCCCTGTCCATGCCTCCCACCTTATAAAACCTGCTAATCTACTTAGTTCAATAACTTTTTTATGGTTTCACCACCCACCTAATTCTTTAGACCTTCTTGCTTTTGTTTGCTTTTCTAAGATCTTATCTCAACTGCTTCTAGCCGGAATCTCAATTTCTGTCAGCCTTGCTTCCCCAGAATGACAACTTATTTGTATCACATCTGTGTGGTTTCTTCTGCAGACTCACCTGTTATCATTGCCCTCCATATCGAGGACCCTGACTCAGTTCCCACCATGGCCTCTATCCAGGTGTGTGCTGGTAAATGGTTAACAACCATCTAGGGCACAGGTGAGCTCTCATTTGTAGCACACGCTGATTTCAGTGAGCAAACATTTCCACCGTGGTCAATTTCGAACGATCCACGTGAAGTCCCTGAAAGTGGAGGCATGAAGAGGTGTACAGCAATACACAGATATGACAGATTAGATCACCTCAAGAGCACAGATGACAAGAAAGCAGGGAAACAATTAGGAATTATCCAATAGTTGTTACCTTTATCATGGTATACTTTACCTACTTATAAGTTTATATAATTTAATTTTAAAAAATGGCTGTGTTTAATAAGCAGCCTGAGGGTTTCTCAGAAATCTGACAGTCAGTCTCATGAGCTGGTACAGGCGGGCCCCAGGACACCACTGCCTCCTTCCACCATTTGTCCAGGAAGAGGCAAGCGAAGTAGCTGGTTCAAGGGCAGAATACGCCCAGAAAATGAATCATTATGGGTTCTCCCCAGATTGAAATTTTCTTGAAGATATGCCTGATAACATTTGACACACACACACACACACACACACACACACACACACACACTATTATACACTCATAAGAATCAGAGGCAGAAAGGGTCACGTGTTTGCAGCTCTGGGTTGAAACTCCCAATATGACTCTCTACAGTTGTTCCCTGTCCACTGAACCACCAATGATTGTGTGACTGTAGTAGAGCATGAAAATATGCTTTATATGTCATTCCTCAGTCCCTCTACAAACCGGGACTGAGTGGGCTTGTTTGATATTTTGATGATATGAATGAGTTTAGTCTGAATAGACTTGTTATAATTTCACATTTTTTTCTGCAAATGTATGTTAAAATGTATTTTTCTTTCCAAAATTATATTTAAATATATTTAAACGGTTCTCTTAAGACTTTTTAAAATTTATTTCCAAATACTTCTCTCTTTGCCTGGGCATTGCCTTAAGAAATTAGGGAACATTTTATTAAGAGTCTAGGGTTGCTAGAATGCTAACTCTAAACACATTAGTAAACACATATTTATCCTCATTGCATAGACTTTCCCTGCAGCCTTTCTACATATTGTCTTTAGTTATCTTTGGGGTTTTCCAAACTGATTTACAGTCAGTACAATCATTAGAAAGCAGACTTCCCTTTAATTAAACATATTTTATTACAATAATTAGTGTGTTGTGCACTCATTAACTGGAATTATCTATCATTTTCTTCTAAGCATTGATTTTTTTCACAGCCTTAAACTCTTCTCAGGAACCCTCCCACACAGAGAACTTATCAACCTTCTCTGTTCAAATGCATCCTCATTCAAACATTAATGAGCTCACTCTTTTTCCTTTTTTGAGTCACCAATATTATCCAAAGAAACAATTTCACCCATTCTTTCTTGTTTATATGACAGTTTACTTCCAGGATTTTAAATAAACTGGTTTTTCAACTGTTGTCCCTAATAAATACCGAATGTATGCAGTTGAGAATGTGTATTTATATTTTCAATTTTACAATGGTGGCATTTTGATACCCACTAGTGAGTACAGTTGAAAAATTAATATCTATGAAATACTGAAGCTAAAGTTTATATATAAGGTGAATATCTATACCTATAATCAGTTACATAGTCCATATGCATATGTCATATATGTCACATATATAATTCTACATAATGTATTTATATATGATATATACTAGATATACATAATATATGGTACCTCTTTCTATGTGTACTGTTATGACAATTATATAATACTTCTCTCTTTATTCTTTTATGGCAATGTATTATGGTAGTTAACCAGTAAGCCAGCTATTTAAGCAAAATCCTGTGTTTAAATCCTATTTGTCAGACGTGTGATTCTGGGCAAGCAACTTTACCTCTTTGTGTCAAAGTTTATTTTTCAGTGAAATAGAAATAGTAATAGCACCTTCCTCCTAAAGTCAGAATGAGTCTTAGCATTTAATCAGGGAGTAGAAATCTGTGAGTGTCATGGAATGAAGAATGCACTATAGGAATGCAACCTTACACAACCCTGGGAGAAATCTGGAGAAATAAATATTTGCAAGGAGGAGAAAAAAAGTTGTTAGTCAGCAGTCCTGACACGAGTGAAGAAGTAGGGTTTACAGATTCTGGGTATTCCAGCTGCTGTAGAAGTCTATGGAAGGCTCTTTGTGGCTGCTGGCTCTGTGAATTCTCAGTAAAAACGCTTGAGTTAGTTCTATGCAGATTACCAGATAAACTGCAGGATGCCAACTTCATTTGAACTTAAAATAAACAACTAATAATTTTGGGGTATAAGTATGTGCCAAATATTACATGGGAGATACTTACACTTTTTAGAGAATGATGCTTATCTGAAATCTAAATTTAGCTCAATGTCGCTATATTTTTACTTGCTGAATCTGGCAACCCTAGTCTGTGGTCACATTTGGTCAGCAGGCCCAGAAGTTGGGATGGAGAGCTGGGTATGGAGCAAGGGAATTCAAGAATAGACTGAAACCCACCGGCACCTCTGTAGCTGCCCCTCATCACCTCTAGACAATGATAACCAGAACATGTTAGCTACTTCACTTCCACCTCTCAGATCTCAACCAAATCTTTCCTGTGGCCAAATGTAACCTGGAACTACACAGGTCAGGGACTCCAGGAAATGGGATTCCAGCTGAGGTACACTGACCAGTACAACCCCCCAATTTTGCAGTAAGTGGGACAATACATGTGAAGTCTTAGAACAGCTCCTACATATGATGCACATTCATACAATGGTCATGCTTTAACGTTGCTGTTATTTTGCTGTTTGTGTTGTTTTAGCAATTCTGCGAAACAGAACCTTGGGCTGAGAGGGTCATGGGATTTGATGGAGAGTTGTGAGTCAGTGGTAGGAAGTGTAGCATAGGATTGAAGGCAGAAAGAGTTTCTTTACTGGAACAAAGGGTAACTTTGCCTGTGAGAATAAAAGACAGATCTCTTGGGACAGAAAACCGTTTCTCCCAGACAAGCACCAAGGCCTGAAGTGAATGATGTGCTAACAATGGACTCTTGTGTGGGTTGATACCTTTGGTCATGTTGTAGTGACTGTGTTGTAATGATTGCTGCCTACTTTAACATTGGTTTGTGCCTTCCATCTTTTCAATGCAGACAGAAGTGTTTGAAAATGGGCTGTGAACAGATTGCATGGCACTATTTTAGATACATCATTCTAGGTATGGTATTCCTAAGCTGCTGTGGAAGAGACCTGATTTGGAGATCTATTTTTAGCTTTCAGAGGGGTGCCTTACTACCTATGTCCCTGCAGGACCATATGGCATGTATTGCTCTTTCTCATGGTAGCAGCAGTCTAATTTTGCTTTTGGGGAACTTCTTTCTGCCAGCAATGCTAAGGTTAGTGTTCCTTGGTTTAGGGGTGACCATGTGATCTAAGCTTGACCAATTAGATGTATGCTCCTTGGCATGGAGACCAAAACCAGCCAACAACGAAAAGCAGGATTTGATTTACACTACCTGTGAACTGTGCCTATTCCATTGTACATTTCTGCATCCTAGATCCTTGCTACCAGCATGGGCCAGCAGCCTCAGTATTGCCTGGGAGCTTGTAAGAAATGCAGGGTCTCTGGCCTCACCTCAACTCTACAGACTCAGAATGCACATTTAACCAAGATCACAAGATCTCTCATAAATGTTTGCCTGGTCCATATGTTTTATTTCTGACTTCTCAAGTGTCTACCCATTTAACTGCATTAAGGTAGGCTCTTAAATATGCATCATGGCCCTAACCGGTTTGGCTCAGTGGATAGAGCGTCGGCCTGCGGACTCAAGGGTCCCAGGTTTGATTCCGGTCAAGGGCATGTACCTTGGTTGCGGGCACGTACCTTGGTTGCAGGCACATACCCAGTAGGGAGTGTGCAGGAGGCAGCTGATGGATGTTTCTCTCCCATCGATGTTTCTAACTCTCTATCCCTCTCCCTTCCTCTCTGTAAAAAATCAATAAAATATATTAAAAAAATATGCATCATGGAATGAGTGGTACCTTGGCCTCTGTTACAGAGATATTGGAATGTTCACCAAGTCAGTGTTTTCTGGCTTTCTCAGGGCTTTATATTTCCTTTAATAAGCCACAACTCCCCCATCTCAATCCATGTAGCCTGGGTGGGGATAATTCAATTCTTGCCTCCAACGGCAAGAACATGGCAAGGCCAGAGATGATTTTCATATTCCATTCACAACTCAAACCAGTCCCGTGAAAGTCAGTCCTGTGATTCATGTTGGGGTGTTTGGGAAGAGAACCTGTGGTTCCACTGGATAGTTAGTTCTAAGGATTTTGTGAACCTGGTCATTCCAGGGGCCATCTATGGAGCTAGCCAGTCTAAAAGCAAAGCCAAACAGAGAGTAAAACTGAGTCTATAATGAGAAGAAAGACTGCATCATGATCATTTCATTTGAACTGATCATGTTCAACTGGGCCCCATTTTCAGTTACATGAATCAGTACATTTCCTTCTGTTTGAGCAGGTAGGTTAGACACACATGTAAGACAGGGAAAGGCCAAGGCCAAAGCCTAACTGACTTGACTGGTAAACATACAGTGGGCCCGTTTGAGATTCAGACAGTTTATTACTTACACAGAGAGCAATCGGGAGAGTAAGAAAAAGGTGCCAGCTCCCCAGGTCTGTGTCCCATGCACCAAAGAGGATGACACTAAAACAAAAGGAGCCAGATGAAGGGAACACAAGACCCCCTGTTGCTGAGGAGCCCACTCTAAATGGCAGATAAGATGTTTTCTATTCTGCATCTCTGTTTTGAGGAGGGTGGACTAAAAGCCCCATGTTCAACAGAAGTCCAGGAGGCAAGGAGGGGAGATAGGAAGGTAAGTGGTAGATGGCCTCATAGTTGTTTCTTAGAGACCTTTCTTTTCTTGTGTTTCTGGTGAATCACAAGTTCTTTTGTCAGGACTCAGAAAAGACTTTGCTAGTCCAGATATATGCGAGCTCTCTGGTCACACGATGGAGCAGTTCGCTCGAAAGTCCTGAGCGATACACCATTTTTAGTGAACATTTGTCCCTATTTTTGTGGGTAGTACAAGTTTCCTGTTTGGGGACTCCTCCCCACCTTGAGGGAAAGCCCACCTTCCAGTGCAGAAGGTAAAAATGCTAGCTACTCACTCTCTGAGCTCCCTTGTAGTCTGGATTGAGCATGTTATATAGGATCTCCTGATCAGATGCGCCCACTTCAGGCTTTGACATAGAAGTCAATGTTGACATGAAGCTGAGACCACACAGAATCTATCATGATGAGAATGACCATCTATGTAGCATAAATACCAACGAATTCCCGTGGTTGTGGTGACAGCTGTTCTCGTAACAACTTCCATTATCTGTGGGATAAAATGCAGTGGCCCAGCCCAGTGGAGGCAGCCATGGTGTTTTCCTCAGGCATTTAGGAAGACTTTCAGTATTGTTTGGGGGGGGTGGGGGAGGGGAAGCAATGTTTCCCACCTTTATTCTTGGGCTCTTCAAGAGATTCCCTGAGCAACTCAATAGCTTTTAAGAATACCTTTTTATGTGTAAAATGAGAGTTTCTCTCAATTTCAAATAGGATCTTTAATGGATATATATATCCATTAAATAATCTTCTAAGACAAACTTTCTATCATCTACCTGCCACCTACCTATTACCTTCCACTTACCATCTACGTTACTCAGGCATCAATCCATTGATCAAAAAGCCATCTCTCTAGAAGTCTTTATGATCAAATTCTTCAAGATCTAAGGAAATGCATTTCTAATGATGGCATTTCTGGTTTCATGATAGAAAATGTGTATGATTAAAAAGGTTACATGTCTGTTAGAAAAAATAGGGAAAACACATTAGAGTAGAAGAAAATTATCCATAATCATATCAGCCAATACTTGTATTTTCATTTTCCAATAATTTTTCTATGCATATTTGCACAGTGGTGATAATAGCATATAAACAACTTACTGCTTTCTTCTTTTATGATATATCATAAACATTTCCCACACTATTAAAAAATTCACAAGTGATTATCTTTTGTGTGTTTGTAGGCTGTTTTTAGTATTGCACTATTATAAATATCTCTTATTTTTAATATATTTGTTCATAGAACTTTTTTTCTATCTTTCAGGTGAATTTCTTAGCATATATTCATAAAAGTATTATTATTAAGTAAAAATATGTGAAACTGTCTTGATACATATATCAAATTGCTTTCCAAAAATTGCTAATAGTCAAAATCATATTTTAAATGGATACATGGCAAAGGGTAAGGAGATTATTCACAAAATAAGGACAAAATGCTCTAATGAACACATGAAAAAATTCAACCTTTAATATTAAAAAATTAAAATTATACTGACTTTTTAAAAACATTTTGCATTTAAATATATATATATATATTTAAATATATTTTTATTGATTTCAGAGAGGAAGAGAGAGAGATAAAAAGATCAATGATGAGAGAGAATCATTGACCTGCTGCCTCCTGCACGTCCCACCCTAGGGATCAAGCCCTCAATCGGGCATGTACCCTGACCGGGAAACCAACTGTGACTTCCTGGTTCATAGGTTGACGCTCAACCACTGAGTCATGCCAGCCAGGCAAATTATACTAACTTTTAAACTATTTTGAGGTGAGGGTTTGGGGAACTGTTTACATTTTATGACTGTATCTCCCTAAGAAAAAATCTGGCATATTTTTAAGTAATTATTTTAAGGGGTGTATTTAGGCCTATACCTATTTGTATCAGGTACATCAGGCCCACACATATCTGCTCTTTTTTTCTTTCTTTCTTACAATGATCTTGTGAGGTAGTGATGGATTTGCCCTTGTTTGTTTATATCTTATTGAGTACAATATGCCTGATGTAAGTGGGACAGGATTTTTACAGCAATTGTCCTTGTCAATGACAGTAGCCCAGCATTTTTTTTTTTATAGTTGTTGTCTGTTATTCTGAAATAATAGAATGCCTGCCTTCTTCTCTTCTTTGCATTTGGGCTGTTATGACCTGATTTTATTCTTGATGCATATTTGTGTGATTGCTTATTTTTTTTAAATATATTTTATTGATTTTTTAGAGAGGAAGGGAGAGGGATAGAGAGTTAGAAACATCGATGAGAGAGAAACATAGATCAGCTGCCTCCTGCACACCCCCTACTGGGGATGTGCCCGCAACCCAGGTACATGCCCTTGACCAGAATCGAACCTGGGACCTTTCAGTCCGCAGGCCGACGCTCTATCCACTGAGCCAAACCGGTTAGGGCTGTTTGCTTATTTCTTAATGTGTTTACATTTCCCCTTTACACTGTACATGTAAAATACCATTTGTAGACATATAGAACTTCTAAAGTTCTAAAGTTATCAAACTTAATATTTTATATGCATATCTCTCTTTCTGTTGGACACATTAGAAATCTATAGGTCTCTTTAAAGCAGAGGACACATACTGGCTCATCATGAACCATAATTGTCCTATAAGCATGTTTGCCATAAAATATATAAACTTTTAAAAGTAAATTGCCCATGTTTAAAAATTGTTAGATTTTATTTACAAGTTCAGATTTTACCTTCTGCTTCAAAAAAGTCTTATGATCTGGGAACACTGAGCCCACATTTTTGCATGTTAGAAATGGGTTGGACATAAGGCTGTTCCCTTCAGTGTGGTCATGTGCTCTTCTGTCCCCAGAAGCCCACCCCATTTTGTTGTTCATATCTCTTTAAGAAAGACAGTGTAACTTCATGGTTCAGAGCATGTGCTCTTGGTCAGACCACCTAGCTGCAAAAGCTAGCTCTACCAGCTTCCTAACTGCGTCCTTGGCAAGTTCCTTTACCTTCGTGTGCCTCAGTGTTCTTTCTACCTGTCAAGTAGGGTTAAGAATACCTACCTCATTAGGTTGTTGTAAGAATTAAGTAAGTTGATTAATGTATAATGTTTAGACTGGTGCCTGCATATAATATGTGCTCAATAAACATTGGGTGTTATTATTAACTTCCTGGACGTTGTAGACAGTTCAGTTTGCAGCTCTTGTTTTAGAATCTCTGCATTTGGCTTGATCATCCCCCATAGATGCTGCGCCTTCAAAATTATCAGGTTTCCTTGTGGGAATTGTCACTTCCTCATTGAGAAGGATGGTCTCCCTCTTCCCCGACATGCACACACATCACCACTACTACCACCACCAGTATCACCCCAGGTGTCAGGAGGGATAGTACTAAAACGTTGGAGATACTTAGAGATCTCTGAGCAATATCTTCTCAGTCAGACAGACAAGTTGCTGCCCCAAGTGAGAAACTCAAGGGCAGAACATTTGTTCTTTATTTCTTCCTTCCTTTATCAATTGAAGAGTAATCTCATATGAAAGATAAGTCCCTTTTATCTCTCTAGGTTAGATCTCTTCTCACACCTTGCTCAGTCAGTTCTCTTTCCCACCCCCACTCTCTGTATCTTTCTTTTTGTCCCACTTCCTATTATCTCATTCCCTTTCACACAAAGTCCTCGAAATTACATTGTGTTTTCTTCCCTTTACAGCTAAACTTAAGAGGGAGGTCTATTATCATGGTTTGCATATTACCACTTCCTCTATCCCATACACCTTTATTTTACAACACACAACATAAATTTGGCTTCTGTTTACTCTCTCATCTCAGACTGAAATTGTTCAAGCCAAGGTCACTAATGATCTCCTAGGTGTGAGAACCAGTGCTAACTTTTTTCTTTTCTATCTTTTAATATAACAACTTTATTAAGAAATAATTCATATATCACACATTTGACCTACTTAAAGTATACAAAGCAATGGCTCTTAGTATATTCAAAGAGTCCAACCATTGCCACAATTACTTTTAAACCATTTTCATGGCACCAAAAAGAAATTCCATATCCACTAGCAAACATTCTTCATTTCCCCCCCAAGCTTCTCTGCCAGCTCCAAAAAAATCACTATTCTATTTATGTCTCTATAGATTCATCTATTCTGGACATTTAATAAAAATGGAATCATATAACATAGCCTTTGTGACTGGCTTTTTACATTTACCACACTGTTTTAAAGGTTCAATCATGGGTAGCATATTATAGCAATACTTTGTTTATTTGACTGAATACTATTCATTGAATGGACATACCACCTTTTGTTTATCTGTTCATTAGTTGATAGTCATCTGAGTTGTTGCTATTTTTTGAGTATAATGTTCTTATGGAAATTTGTATACAGGTTTTTATGTGTATATTTATTAAAATTTTTTAAAATTATTTTTTTATTGATTTTAGAGAGAGAGGAAAGGAGAAGAATATAGAGATAGAAACATCAATGAGAGAGAAACATCAACTTGTTACTTCCTGCACATCCCCTACTGGGGATTGTGCTCAAAACTGGGACATGTGCCCTGACCAGGAATTGAACTTGTGACCTCTTGGTTTGTGGTTCAGTGCTTAACCACTGGGTCACAATGGCCAGGCTGTATGGATATATTTTTAATTCTCTTGGATATATATGTGCTGCTAATTCATTCAGTCATTTTTTTAAGTTTAGCTTTCATCTCTAGAAATTTCATTTAGTTTCTTTAATATATTTTTCATTTTCCTTTTTTTATGTTTATGTTTTTCTTTAAATCCTTGAGCATATTGAAATATATACATACAATAGCTGTTGTAACACTCTTCTCTGCCAAATCCATCATTTCTTTCATTTCTATGTTTGTTTCTATTGATTGACTCTTGCTTAGGGTTACATTTTTCTGCTTCTTGGGATGGCTAGTAATTTTTGATTAGATGGTCAACATTTTGAATGTTATATTGTTGACTGTTTGGATTTTGTTATTTTTCTTTAAGGAGCGTTGAGCTTTTTTTGTGGCAGGTAGTTTTGTTGCTTACAGATTGATTCGATACTTTCAAGGCTTATTCTTAAACCTTATTATAGTAGGTCTAGAGTGGGTCTTTACTCTAAGCCTAGTTAGTCTTAGTACTCAAGTATAACCCTTCCAGAGTCTCTACTGAATGCCCTAGCCATTATCAAAGTGTGGTCCCTGGACTAGCAACATCACATCATCTTGTTAGTAATGCAAAATCTTAGGCCTACTCCAAAATTACTAAACTAGAAACTCTGGGGTTGGGTCCAACTATCTGCATTTTAACCAATTCTCCAGGTACATGCTAAATTCAAACAATACTTCTCAAACTTTCATGTGCATATGAATCACCTGAAGATTTTGTTTAAATGCATTTTCTGATTCAGTAGTCTAGAAAATCCTGAGATTATAAATTGGTTGTCTGAACTTGCTTTGAGTAATAAGAACTTAGAAACCGTACTTTCAGCCACGGAGTCTGATTTCAATGGCATAAGAAGGTTTAATTATTAAGTAACGATATAATGATAAGTGGACCCAGTCTGGAATTTCTGGCTCCTATTTACTGAAACTGCTACTCACAAAAATATATATTTTAGGTGAAAGCAGTATAGGAATTTCTCTTAATTTCTAAACCCAAGTACAAGCATGAGAACTTTATATTAGTTATAAGAATATAAGATCATTTGCTAATCATTTTATTATATACTGGACACTGCCTTTTATTTCTTTAAATCCTCCCAATAACACTATGTAGTTAGTATCATTATTTGTGATTTTTTAATATTTCTTATTGTAATCTCTGCTGCAGAATTTCAGATTAAATTTCTTGCTTTATGCTATCCAACTAGTAATTGGTTAGCATTAACTTAAAATCTGGGCCTGTCAAATGAAAATCCCCAAACTAAAGTTTTTGTGCTTATTGTTTTGCTTTATCATTTTAGTTTGAATACGATCTTAAGAAATAAAAAAATAAACAAACAGATGAACTTACTATGTGTTGGATTACCATGATGGATATAACAAATCGGATTTAAACGTGAGTTACAAGTCAGTGCCACCTGGCACAGTGCCTGCACTGCCGTGAAGTCGTTATAACCCATTTTAAACAGGAGCCTCCGTACCAGGCTTCCACTACTTAAAAACATCCTGTACTGACATGGGCATTCAGTTACTGTCTTTATATTAACTAGCAAAACAATACTTTTGTTTTACTTAGAGGGAGGGGTTTACCTTGGCAAGTAAAGGGAAGACTTTGAAAGGTCTGGCAAAAATCAGACTTTATATATTGTGGCTAAAGCTATATTACCCCTGTGTCAAAGTCAGGGCAGTTTGGTTACAAAATTGGAATGGCTCAGGCTTCCAGGAAGGAAGATGGGTTTGCTCAGTGTGCATCTCGGTTCTCATTCTCTCTCTCTTCCCCCGACCCCCACAACACAAGCAAAGGAACTGTGTTCTCTGGAGTAATTACGTTATAGCCTGAAGCATGAGATTTGATCATTCATATCTTGCCTTGGATCAGAAAACACATTATTATTAGTTAAAAATTTATCTATATATTTTTAAAGTATCAAACCAGTACTATGCCCTGAGTTTTGGCCATTACATACTAAATTTTACAAGTTGGGTAACTGCCACTGGAAAGACTCCCTTTATGAAAATTATTCAAACCCTGCTTTTTATGGAGCTAAGACTCTTTCTTAAATCTGCTGAGCTCCAGTATGAATGGTCCTAGATGAAAAATACCCTAAACAGATCATCCCCTGAAGTTAATATATATATAAAATTCTTATTTTCTCTCTCATATTTCTTTCTCAAGGTTAAAGGTAAGCCAAATGGACCTTCAAAGATTTTATAGCCTTGTGATTCTCTAGCTATATTCTTTTTATTTTATTATTTATTATTGTTATTTTTTAATCCTCACCCGAGGACAGATATATATGTATATATGTATACATGTACACATGTATATATGTGGGCATGTATACTAATATATATATACATATATAATACGCTTTCAAATTGTTTTTTAGAGAGAAAGGAAGGGAGAGAGAGAGAAAACATTGATCTAAGAGAGAAGCATTGATCAGTTGCTTCCCTTATATACTCTGACTGGGAATTGAACCCTTAACTTTTTGGTGCATGGGACAGCACTCAACCTACCAGACCCCCAGGCCAGAGTTGTAGCTATATTCTTTGACCAAATTTACTCATAAGCCAGGTTGTATTGTTTGCATTAAGTTTGTAAGAAATAACTGGGTTTAATTAGATCAAAACAGAGAGCATTACTAATTAATTGTAAAGCTTTTTATGACTTAATTTGGAAAAAGAACTAAACATTTTTTAAATGCTCAATGGTAGAAGATGCAGGAAACAGACCGTAGTTTCTAAAGCTCTTTTGCTAAAGAATAGGATACAACAGACCTGCAGGCTTCGAGTTGGAGAGTTCTACAGGTGCTTGGAAACTAGGAAGATATTGGGCTTGGCAGATAGGGGTTTTGGTGTGCAGAGTGGAGCTCAGACACGGAAACCAAGTAAGTAGCTCAGAGCTGGGAACAGACCGAAGAGGAAATGGGGTGTACCCAGGTGAGCAGCCAGCAATCAGGAGGCTACAGGCACCCAAGGGCAAAGTAATATGAAGTTTCCAAAGTCTGAGAGGGCAGGTAATAAACTGAGAACACCACAGGGAGGGAAAACCAGGGAACCAGAAACTCAGCAAGCTGTGTGAGCACTGGCACCAACAACAAAGACCTCGATAACAGGGGCCAAGCCCTGTTTATGATGTAGTTGGAAAGGCATGAGCCAAAAGAATCTGACCTCAAATTCCTCCCCAACCACGCCTTGTGACCCCGAACTTCTAGCCCAGTGTCCCAGTGCCAGGCACAGAGAAAGGAGAAATGAAATCACCAGGAGATTCAATTTCTCATGTACAGAACAGGGGTTTTACCTGCCTCCACAGGGTTGACATAAGGACACAATAAATGAATGTAGTAAAGATATCAGGAAATACCTAACATGCCTTGAACCAGTGCTCCGTAAATACTGGCTTCTCTTTCTTCTTTTCGATAAGGATCTTCCATATTTACTTTCAGCTGGGGCAGGAGACCAGGAAGGATGAGAACCAGTAAAGGTCAGTGGTTTATGTAGGCTGAAAGGAAAGCGAGGAGCAGGAGAAAAAGGCTAAAATACTGACACAGGGCTGGGAATTTGCCAGGTGCAGGGAGGTGTATGTTTAAGTTGTTGGTACCTTTCAGAAGTAGCTTTCAGCTGGAAATTTCTGTCAGGACAGGATTGTGGGATACTTTCTATTTTGAACTAAAATAACTTACTGCTTAAAAAAAAAAAATCCTGGTCAGTTTCTGTTTGCAATCCCTTGGCCTTATTTTCATTGTCAATGAAGTTTCTTCTAGGAGCAACTGAGAGGAGTGTATCCGTGTGCAATGGCTGGTATGGAGAGACAGGAGAGCCATTTAGAAGCTGTGTTTGCAAAGCAAGTGTACTGTCTTTACTTACATAATGTGTTATTTAGGGTGGGCTTACAAGGGACGGGAATTGATAAAAATAATTTTCCACAATAAAAAGTTGATCTAAAATTAAATTCTGTGGTGTCATTTCCTTGGTTATAACCCTGTGTTCCACATCCCTCCTCCACATGCCAGCATCCTGAGGCTAAACTCCAAATTCTTTAATATGTCAGATAAACATTTATGATCTCCCTTTAGCATAGTGTGTGGCCTCATCTTTTACTGCTCTATCTCTCCCGTACTAGCCTGAGGCCTAACTAAACTATTTAAAATTCCGATAGTATCCCATGTTCTCTTTGGATTTTTGTAAATTATTTTCACCCTACCTGCAATAGTTTTCTTCTTCCACACTGTTTGTCTTCAAACTCCTACTTATGCTTTAATCCTACTTCGGAAGTCACTTCTTCCAGGAAGTCTTCCTCAAATCTCTTAAGACTGGGCCAACTGTCTTCTTCACCATGTGCTTCTATAGTTTCCAGTACTTGCTTCTATTGTGGGAAAAAAAAAAATCACATTGTGCAGTAATTATCTATATACTATCCCCTCCCCCCAAAAAACAAACAAACAAAACACAAACAAACAACAACAACCACAAAAAACTGTGGATGTTGAGGGGACAAGAACTATCTGGTCAACCCTGTATCCCAAGTACCTGAAAGAGAGTATATATTCAATAAATATTTGTTAATAAACTGACCCTGAGCAAAAAATTTTCCAGCAACAAAAACAATCCAGAGCAATTTTGGTGGTAATAGAGCACATATTGGAGCATCAGTAACTCTTGAATAAAACTAATTTAAAATTGTGTAGATGCCAAAAAAAAAGCCTTTATAAGGCCATGAAGTACCATTATAGAATCAAACTTATAGTTTATGTACACATGTGTGTATCTGCTTTCATAAAAGCCTATTGAAATTATGAAAAAATGTTAAAATTAGTTAGGATATTAGAGGTTTTCCTGAAGCTCAAATGGATAATACAGTGAAATATTAACATTGTGCTGACACATAATAAGCAGTAAATAAGTGGTGGTAACCACTTAATGTTGTTATTATTAATGTCAGTGAAATGTTCAGTTTCCTGGGTTCTGTGAAGACCATCCACCTGGGCAATATCCTTCCTTGTTCTGCATGTGACTGATCTCAGTTTAGGTTGCTGTGTCCCCCAAGATCTCTCCTGCAATTAATTAGCTTTTAACTCCTGGGTAATAGACTGAATAGTGTTCCCAAAGATATCCAGGTCCTAATGCCTAGATCCTGTGAACATTGCCTTATATGGCACAAGAGGCTTTGAAAATGTTATTAAATAAAGAATCGTGAGGTAAGGAGATTATTCTGGATTATCCAGGTGAGTCCCAATGCAATCACATGCATCCTTACACGAGGGAGATTTGACAAACAGAAGAGGCAAGTGACCACTGAGGCAAGATGCTGTGCTGCTGGCCTTGATGTTGGAGGAACAGGTCCATGAGCCAAGACATGCAAGGACTGCAGCCCTTGAGGATGGAAAAACTAAGGAAACAAATTCCTCTCTAGAGACTCCAGAGGGAGCTTGACCCTCCCTATACCTTGATTTTGCCAATAAATCTGATTTGGGGCTTCTTACCTCCAGAATTGTAAGGGAATAAATAGGTAATGTTTTAATACACTAAGTTTGTGGTAATTTGTTACAGCAATACACCCTCCAAACCATGGCGACCCATTCACTTGGTTTCCATAAGGAGAGATGTTTTTCTGAATATTCCTGGCCTCTTGCCCCTTGGGTATGTTTCATGGGTAAATGCTATTTGCTGCCATAACCCCCTTCACTTCTTTTTTCCCCCATTAGTATGTTGTTTGTCTTCCTCACCATCTGTATCATCAGTTCTGTGAAGACAGAGTCCAGGTTTGTTTTGTTAATCTTGGCTTCCTTAACCTTTTGCCTGGGGTATGATATTCAAATGTGTGAAATTACCCAATGTAGACCATTGGCAGTTTCATATGATTCAATCTAAGGTTCTTAATTAAGGTGTGTTGAATAAAAACATCTAAGGAGAAGAGTTATTTAAGTTATTTAAGTGTCAGGGACTGGTTCTGAACCCCACCCCCATCTCTTCAGTTCCCTAATCATGGAAGCCAGGAAGATCACGTGGATGAGGGAGTCCCATGGCTAGAAGCCACGTCTCCAGTCATTTCTTGCCCTGTAAATACAATAGCTACATCTAATTACTGAATGCAAGCAAACTCAGAGTTATAAGACAAAAAAGGGGACTCTGGATTTCATCATGTAGAGTGTTTTGCTGGAATTAGCTCATTAATCTTGGCAATAGCCCTACACATCAATGCTGTTTATCCTCACTTTACAGACAAAGAAATTGAGACACAGAGAGTGTAAGTAGCTTGTCCAGGGCCATGTTACTTGCTAGTGGCAGTGCTGGGATTTAAGCTCTATATGATTCCAAACCCCACCCTCCATTGCCTTGAGAAGCATCACTGAGGCAGAGGCATTAGCAGCACAAGGTAACATATGAGACACTTGTGTGTGTCTGTCTCTGGGAGGGTTAATCTCTCAAATTTCATGAAAGGATTTTCTAGTACATCTGAGTACAATGAGCCCCAGTGTGAAAAGGATGCAGTTCTGCTGTTAACTCTGTCCTGCAAATTAGTAAGTTGTTTTCTGCAAGCATAGGAGCTAATATTTATCACCAGAAAACTGACATTTTACAAGACCTGTAAGTTTAAACAGTTCAGAAAGGTCACAGGAAACAAGAGGCAAAGAGAATGGGTCTCTTTGGAAATAAAAACAACTGTATGCAAAGCTTTCTTTGGAGAACTAATTATATTTGGGTAAAGTAACAAATTTAGATTATTGTGTCATTATCAATAAGATTTTTTAGGATAATTTCCGCTGATAGGTTTATTTTCCTCTCAGGCTTAAGGTATAATTGACAATTAAAATTGTATATATGTAAGGTATACAGTGTAATAATTTGGTATATGTATAGCTGTGAAATGAATGCCACAGTCAAAATAAGACACCCATCACTTTACATACTTTTCTATTATTTTTGGGGTAAGAACACTTAGGATGTACTCTCTTAGCAAATTTTAAGTGTACAATACAGTATTATTAACTACTAGAGGCCCGGTGCATGAAATTTGTGCATGGGTAGGGCCCCTACCCCTGGCTGGCAATCAGGACCCATCAGGGCCTCCTGGCTGCCGGCCGGGGCCTTCATTTGTTCCATGCCATCCCCTGGTGGTCAGCATACATCATAGTGAGTGGTGGAACTCCCCGTCAGTCGAACTCCCGAGGGGACAATTTGCATATTAGCCTTTTATTATATAGGAAAGTTAACATAGTGTACATTTATAGAACATATTCATCTTATAGCTGGAAACTTGTATCCTTTGACTAACATTTCTTCATTTCCCCTACACCCTAGCTCATGGCAACTACAATTCTACTCTCTGTTTCTATAACTATGACTTTTAAAATTCCACAAACAAGTCTTACCACCCAGTATTTGCTTTTTTACATCTGACTTATCATAAATAAGTTTTTATATATATTTTTATATGGCAGACAATTTCCTAAGACCTACTATTTTATAAAATTAAACAAGGTTTAGCAAAAATATGTTAGGTGGGTTTTGAGTAATAATGATAATAGATATATCACTGCCTTACTTGCAATGCACTAATTGAGACCTGGGGGTTGTATTATAGTGGACGCTATTGGTCTAGTCTACTGAGACTAAACTCATGATACCAGTACATTTCTTATTGTTAACATTTGAAGACACAAATGTCTAAGGTGTTTTATTCTGATGTATTTAGTTGAGCCTATTCTAAGCATCAAGAGACCAAGTTTACATGAAAAATGAAAAATGCCAAAGGTGAGGGAGTGTGCTGTGTCTTATCTCCTGCAGCGTGCGTTCCCACAGAGTAATATCCTTTTTACTATCTAGGGAAGCACTGATGTTCAGACTCCCACTGCAATGCCCACTTGCAATTTCCTTCCTTTTCACTCCAGAAATGAGACAGATGGTGAGGGGCACTTGGGATCCACATTTACTATATGCGTAACACCATCTAAGTTAAATGGAACTTTCAACTCAGTTTTGTCAAAGCCAGCAGTATTTGTTGAAAGCCAGCGATTTACAAGACACATTGATAGTCACTGCAAAGAACTAAAGCTGTTGATTGATTGCTATTAAGCAACCTCCTTTTCTGGAGCACATCGGAAGTCGAGAGGACTGCCTCTGAGCATTTATTATACTGGGATTGTGAATGGAGTTTAGTCAGAGGTGTGCTTCTCTAGGCCTGAGTCTATGCTCAGGAAGTCACTCAAATGAGAGAATTTGATAAATATTTACTGTGTAGGTGCTCTGTGCCTTTCTCTAAACACAAGCTCCAAAAAAAAAAAAAAAAAAAAAAAAAAAAAAAGAACTGAATGGGCATTTAATGGGTATTTATAGAGCTCCTGTCATGTACCAGGCACTGTCTTGAGTGTAGCGGATTCACTGTAGAGCTAGATTCTCAGTCCCTGCCTCAAAGAACATGCACAGGATTACATGTGCAACAGAGAGGCAGCAGCAAGATGGTCAACAAAAGGTCAGGTACAAGACAGCAGAGCCCTGGTCAACTCAGTTTCCGCCACTATTTTCATTTGCTTCTCCAAATGTTCTTTCCCCCACCTTGTCCATCTTGCTCTACACCCAAGAGGCTGGTCTGTTATTGCTACTTGATGTAATTGCTGCCACTTCCCTCTGGCTTCATGCCATGCTTGCAGAGCACCCCTAGGGAACTGAAGAGGGGAAAACAGTGAGGTCATAACATTTACCCCTCACTCCTTCCCAGGGAAAGCCATTAAGAATTAATATCTTTGAAACTGCTGAAAGTTATACAGACCCACTTTTATATGTAAGATAAATAATCAAAATAGGTAGTACATGTTGTCGATCGAGCATAAATTAATCAGGAGGCTTTGCTAAAATAAAAAATGGCAAAGTTCTATTCAAGGGTTTTAGAATTTGCACATCAAAAACACTGCCAGGTAACACCAGAATGTCCTGAAAAAAACAGAAAAAGTTGAGAGTTCATACAGTAAAGGGTCATTTGAGAAGTTCCTGGGAAACTCAGAGTCCTTATGTCTTTGATTAAATTTAGTTTTAAATCCTAGCTCTAGAAATCATCTCTCTCTCTGTCTCTGTCTCTCTCTCTCTTTTACTGTCTATACCCCTCCTAGACCTAGCCTTTCCCCTTAACTAGCAACCCCCAGATGCAGCAGAAGACAGTAGCTGGCCCTGACAATGGTGACACTGTCCGAACCTCTGGCAGGCTAAAGATAACGTCTTGACCTAAGTTATGTTTCGGCTCCTGAGCACTAAGGTGGAAGGACCCCTGGCTACTTTCCCATGAGACTGGACAGGGGGACGCCAGACAAGACCTCAGAGCTGTCCCCAAGACCTGAAAAAATGATTCTTTACCCTTACCTCACCTCCAGCAAAATAGCTCCCAGCAGACCCCGGGCCCTCTAACCCACAATCTTGTGATTTTGCTCTATGTAATCTGTAACCTACACGCCACTGGGGAGTTTGGCCTTTTGAGCATTCGCTTCCCATTCTGGGTGGCGCCATTCGTAATAAAATAACCAATATTTCTCCACTGTAATTCTTAGTGTCTAGTGTTTGGCTCTGCTAGTGCTGGGTGGACGAACTCTCTCTATTCTGTAACACTTGTTAAAATAGAATGTACCAAGAATAAAAGGCTAAAGTCAAGAAGTTATTCTTACATCAGAGCCATTTCTTTGCATATTACTGTTCAATTGAGCAATATTTTTCTATCTCAGAACTCTTTTAATAACTAAATTGACTTTTTAGATTTGGTTGTAATTCCAGGCTTGAAAATTAGGTAGGGGAAACATTTCTAACTTTATCTCAATTTTCCAGGCCATGCTCTTTTACAGGTTTATCATAAATTAAATATAAGCTCAAACAAATATGAAGTGAAATGTCAAAAGCAAATTAATTCTATTGGGTGTCAGCGCTTGGGTCAATCAACACATGCCCAGATTTATTTCCCAGGTCTCTGCCAAATGTGTAAGGGGAGAAGAGGAAGAGAAAGATAAGACTTCATTTCCAACTTGCAGTTTGAACATGGAAGCGTGGAGGAATGGGATAAGTAGGTGAGCTCCAAAGCGGGGCAGATAGACTCAAATCCTGCCTTGGTCAGGTACTCACTGTCTCTATCTTTGTCTCTCAGATGATTCCTTCACCTATAACATGGGAGTAATGTTAGTTACTTTATAAACCTGTTGTCAGAGTGGCCTGTGATCCATGCCTAGCACTCTGCATACTTGGTACTCACATCACAAAATTATCTCGAGAATTCATTTAAAGTTTTGAACTCAGGGGTGCATCAACATACATCCACTTGACTGTGAGTTGAGAGAACAGACACGTATTTGTATGCCTAGAGCCAAGAACAAGGTCTGTACAATATAAGGAAGGGCTTCGACTGTATTCTGTGGATACAGAGTGAATATCTTCTCATCTTTCATATGTATGATCATCTTTTATCACTTGCTGTTGGGGTTGCAATTGTATTTGACAAGAACTCAAGGCCCAGGAATTTTCCAATAGCGGGCTAACACCTTCATTAATTCAGAATGCATTATATCAAGAGAATATTCTAGGAAAAATCATTCTGTTTATTTTTTTAAAAGACTTTCCACCACGTCCTGATATAGTCTTCTTATCATATAATGCTATGAGAAAGTCTTTTTAGCATGGGCTATAGTCAGTAGGACAACTTGTCTCCTCGGCCTCATTTCTTTAGATCTACATACTAATCTCAACTTTCCTTCTTAATACTATGATGGTGAGTAAAATAGATTCCCCCCAAAAGAAAGGAGAGCAATCATTTATTTAAATTTCTTGTACTAACAACGGAATAAGATGGCCTGAGTTTGTTCTTGGACTTGATCCCTGCAAAGCAGCAAGTCTAGTTTGTGGGGTTGATGTGTAAAAATAAGCCCCAGACACCAAACACTATTTCCTCACAATTGGCATCATGAATTAAACTGGACCTAGCCCCATTGCATTTCCCTCTTTCCAATGGGATAGATACAGCTCTTCAGTTCTAGCATAGCCCTCGCTAATTTTATCATCTTGAAGTAGTTATTTATTATTCCCAAGTATTAATGTTTTTATCTGGAAATTAAGATATCTAATTTCAGGGCTGTTTGGGGGAGGAAAGAAAAGACTATTGAAGACATTTCTGGAATGTAGCCAGTACTAAAAAACTGTTAATTCTCCTACAAAGCTTTTTCAGGTTAGTTTGCTTTTACTAACTATTAGTCACCTTGACCTTAAAAATTTTTTGATACAAACCAGAAGCAGAGGTTAATGGGGAAAATAGGAAAACAAAAAAGGGAAAGGATAATATGCCAACTGGATATATACCCCAATGAACAGTCATTGCCCGTCTGTCCGGTCATTTTTCCCTCCTCCTGGAAATTGTTTCTCCACTCTCACTCCCTCCTTCTGGGAAATGGTCTTTCTCCCATTTTGGCCATCTAGTCTGAATGGGAGCTGGCGCTTCTTTTTTTTTTAAAATATATTTTATTGATATTTTTACAGAGAGGAAGGAAGAGGGATAGATAGTCAGAAACATCGATGAGAGAGAAACATCGATCAGCTGCCTCTTGCACACCCCCCACTGGGGATGTGCCCGCAACCAAGTTACATGCCCTTGACCGGAATCGAACCTGGGACCCTTCAGTCCGCAGGCTGACGCTCTATCCACTGAGCCAAACCGGTTTTGGCTAGCTGGCGCTTCTTGTAAGTCCCAGCCACACGTAAGGATCTGAGATGAGTAAATAAATCCAGAGTGACAAGACTCGCTGCCTGACCTTAGCTGATGGGTCTGGGAATGAACCCTTCACTCAAACTGGACAAACTAGTTTTTTAACTTGAAAAGAAGAGACAGCAGGATTCAATCATTTTCTGGTGATGACAATGAAAGATTGAAGATGGAGTTGCTGCCAGATTCTATAGTTTCTGTTAGTGGGAAAACCTTTCCTAAGAAAATAAAGCCAACATGTGGATAGAAGACATGTAGTGTTTTCTGGAGACATTGAAGTTTCTATTCCCAGTTGGCCCCTGGGCCATATTTGCTTTTTTGTGTGGTTACAAGTCTTCCAATAAATTCCTTTTTTTTTTTTTTTCCTCAACTAGTTTTCTGTTGGCTTGCTGTCACTTTTAACTAGAAGTAAACCTGACTTAGAAAATCCTTTACAAAAAATCAAGACCCCATAAATCCTCACTCCAGGGCCAACAGGAGGTTCTAGAATGTGAGTGAATAAGAGAGCCTGAAGTCAGGGCTGTTGAGGAGTGGATGTTGCCCTTATCTAGCTCTAAACATGGACCTAAATTGTCAGGGATTGAAGATAGGGGCAAAGAAAATGCTGGGAGGTAAGAACCCATCCACATGAATCTTCTAGCCATTAGGGGCACAATCAGAGAGTAAACAATAAAAATAACAAACATTCAGACAAATAAAAGGAGTCAGGAGCCAGAGTCTGTGACTGGACATAATTAAAAGAGCAGGCAGGCTAGCGTGGGTGGTTGTATCAGTGCCTGAGCATCAGCATCTGTATCACAGATCCTGCCATGATACAAAGAAGCCAGTGCTCTGAGTCAAGGGTGGCTGGGACACCACGTGCAGAAGGGAAAGGCGCTGTTAAATGGGTGTTTGGAAATGAACAGAATATCATCTCACCCAAGACAATGATTTCAAGAAGATAATTTTCAAATGATGTTTTCATTCTTTATTTGTTTCGTCTCTTGATCTGATGTATGCACTTCTAGCTCATGAGTGAGGCTCTAAAAAAAAAAATCCTAAAGAAGTTATATTCCCACTTTTAGAATACTTGGCATATAAAAATTCAAATTTGCAAGCTTATTATTTTTTACCTGAAGGATTATTTATTTTTCAAAAGATTTACTATAGCATTTCTTTAATCTCGGTAACAACCTTTCCCCAAAATAGTTAAATATGAGTCACTTTGTATTTAACATTTCAGGATACATCACTTATATAAAGAAAGCAAACTTGTAAGCACAAATAAATTGTCCAATGAATTTAATATTGCATGGTTTTGTCTGCTGTAATGATATGTAAGAGTTCAAAATTTGGACATAAACTCATCTCATTCCAGATTACTATTTTAACAGTTCTCAGATGGGCTGTATATGTTGATTCATTCATACCATCAAGAGGAAGAAATTATAGGTCTTTCAGTGGATCTTCAAAACTCAACATTCAAGGTTATAAATTCACTAATATTATGGCAAGCACTATCATATGGAGAATAATAACCATCATCTCTTATATGAGTAGTCCTTTGGAATAGAGAACTCTTTCCCACTTATAATCTTATATGCCTTATTGCAATCCTTTGAAGTGGGTACTCTAGCCCCCCCCCTTACCCCCCATTTTTTTTTAAAATTGAGGCTGGAACATTAAATGACTTACCCAAGATTATACATGGGAATAGGAGAGCCAAGATCCATTTCCATTTCTTGTGACTATGTTGCTTTCCAGTACAATACAGCTGCTTCACAACAAAATACCTTATCTGTCCTTAAATGAGCTGTCTGAGATAGCTTACAAATGACAGTAACAACTTCCTCTTAAGGCAGTTTCCTGTTTTCCAAGCATGATACTGTGTAATTGGCCCAGGACTGAACTTCTGGATAATTGCTCTGAAATCAAAGCCTGAAATGCATTAAGCAATTTCTCAATTACTTGGCACCAAACTTCTCTTGGATATGATTCTGCCGTCTGATATCTGATAGATATGCCCCAATTTCTATCTGATAATTTGACTCATGCTATTTGTCTATGTTAAACTGATTTAGCAAAATATGTTTATTCTACAGAGTAGAACTTTTGTTTGTTAAATTTGCATGAATATATTGGAGAAGAATTTTAAAAACTTGAATCTGTATTTAAATACTTGGATATTTTATTATATGTTAAGAGATTTTATTACATTTTTAGATGCTTATGTATGCACCATGAATATATATTTATGTGAGGCTGAGAAATATATAATCATTGTGTTTATAGCAATGTGTTTGCTTTATTGAGCAAATCCCAGGCTAAAAATTCATTAGAGGCTAAGAATAATCATATGAGACAACGAGCTTGCTTTGGTTTAATAGCTGGATAGATTTAGGAAAGAACAACATTAATTACATTGTTAGAAATAAAACACTTTTTTGGTATTAATAAAAAGTATTGGGAAATTTAGAATGAGCTTATAATTTCAGGCAAGAAAACAATTGGGAAATAGAAAAATAGTTGATTATCTAGGTTGCTTAATAAATAGCTAGGAAAAAATGACTTTTCTGTGTTCATCCAGCTCCACCATATCACTGCAATTCACCAGTTGGGAATTTTTAATTATGTATTAAAACACTGTTTGTACTAGGGCATGGATATCATTAGGCTTACCACTTTCTCATTACAGTTTTACATATACATTTACAAATTAAAAAAAAAAATAAAAGTAAGAACTTGTCACTTCACACTAGATAATTTAGAGGGTCCAGAGCATTAAGTAGCCATTATTCATCTTTAAAATCTATGATAACTCAATCATATTACTGTTGGTGACATTCAGAGAGTCCCTTAGTGAATATGTTCAATCTCCAGCTAACTTGTGAAAAGATAAAGGTTTGTCTGAAATAAGCCTGCTGCAATAGTTGCCTCTACTTTAAAATCATTATGTGGTCAGGTTATTTGCTGAGGCACGTTTCTTCAGTCAAAGTGTGTATGCACAAGACATTTGATTTATTTCATTTAACTTTGTTATTTATAGGACAAATCTTACAACAAGGATTTTATGCTTGGCAAAGTTCTCTTGAAATAACTGCTTGTTTTGCTAAATTTACAGTGTTGCCATATACAGCCAGTTTTTTTTTTCAGATAAATGCTATATTAACAGGATAATTATTTACATATGGACTTCATTTTATAGTAGGAAAATCCAAGTCTTTCACGTATTGTATGAGTCACACTATGCCACATAATTAAGTCAATACAATGTACCCATGCACGCTTAAAATATATGCAATTATAAACATTTCTTCACAGACATTTGGCCCATATTTATAGCCTTAGGAGAGTATCTCTCAAGGGAAACCAACTATCTTGGCATTTTATTCCATCTTGGAGTGAGTGAGATATTTGTGGGTTGGATTCCAAATGTTATTGAAGTTGCCTAGCTACCACATCTCAGCAGAAGAAGGAACTGAGAATTTTGACAGCAATTGGCCATGTCGCAAATTAACATGGGCCTTTTCTGACAGCTGGGTGGTAGGGAGTTCTCCATTTCCAACTACAGTAGCTCTTGCGCGTATGACTGACAATGGGCACCTGCTAGGGTGGACAGTCTTCACTTGCTCCTGATTCACATCAAGTTTTAGTAGCTGTCAGGTCTCGAGGAGCTGAGAGTGAATTAAAAAGTCAGTGAACAAATATTTCTGAACCCTGACCATGCACCAGGATATGATACAGAGATACTTACGTCCTAATCTGAGGGAGTGGGGATAACAAGGGAAACTTCCCTGAGCTGGAGATCATTAATTTGTAACATGTAGAGGATGTTGGCACAGAAAAGAGGAGCAAATGCCTATATGTTGACTCAGGGAAATAAGCATTGTGTGTGCAAAGGTCTCAAGAAAGCTTCGTAGGGCTGAAGAGACAACCATTTGAAAGCAGCAAGAAGCAATTCTGGGCTGATTCTTAAAAGGTCTTAAAAGGAGTATTAAGTATTTTGGACTTAATCTTAATAAGAAGTTATCAAAGGGCCATAACAGGAGTTTCATTAATCATGATTATGGTTTTAAAGAGATCCTGCTGGCTACTATGAGGAGAGTGGGTCAGTGGTGGCATGAGAGTGACAATATTAGATGTAGGAGACCAATTAGAAGGATATTATATTGTCACTAGAGGCCCGGGCACAAAATTCGTGCATTGTGGGGTGTGTGTGTGTCTCTCAGCCCGGCCTGTACCCTCTCACAGTCTGGGAGCCCTCCGATTGATCGCCCCAAAGAGGTAGGCACTGCCCACCTAGCCGGGGCTCTGTGATGGATCGCCCCTTCAGAGGAGGCCCCGCTCACCCGCCACAGCCCGCTGGTCGGTGGCCTGGGCCTCCCTCTGCAGGGCAATCATGGGGCGATGGCCAGGCCCCCGACCAATCACATTGCACCAGCCTTGGCTGGCCTGGTGCCAGTGGGTATCATAGCGTGGTCATCCGGATAGTCATCCAGATGGTCATTTTGCTGTTCAGTCATTTGGTTGATTTGCATATTACACTTTTATTATTATAGATTATATAATTGCACCCAGAAGACAGCAGAGCCATGTATTAGATTGGTGCCACCAGGGACTAGATGACTACCTGTGCAAAGTGATGAAAGGGAGGTGGGGATCGAGGAGGAATATGTGTTCTCATGGATGCCCATGAGCAACAGGAAAAGCAGGAATCTTTGGGAAAGCAGAGTTCTAGGTATTCATGAGAAACCCAAATGGAAAGGCTGCATAAACAGATAGATCGATAATTCATGGACTCAGACATAGATTTGAATGGGAGTTATACATAGTAATGGAAGTTTTGAAAATGTTAGTGATTACCTAGGAAGACTTCACTGGACAAAGTCCCAGGGAATTCCAATATCTCATTGCCACTAGGAGGGGTGTGGATAATGGAGACTAGAGTGGCCAGAGAAATAGAAGAAAAAAATCGAAAGTAGAGGCATCAGGAAAGCCAAATGAAATAATTGTTTCAAAAAAAGAAAAATCCTTATTGGATGAGGCTAAGAGACAGGATGAAATGCAGACTGAAAAGTATACTTTAGTGAGGTTTACTTTTAAAGGTATACTGTTTAAATTATTAGTGACCTGGCGGGAACAATTTTAGTGGAACGGTAGAAGTAGAAAGTTAAGAGGTGAATGAGATGTGAATATAGACAACACGGTGAAATTTTATTGTTGAAAAGAAGTTAGAATAGTAACTGGAATGGTAGTTAGCCTTTTAAATACAAAAATACATGTACTAGTATACATACATGCACACATTTATACATATATACATACATGTATGCATACATACATATAAAGAACAGGTACACACATTGGACTGATGATAGAGAAGAGAGATAACTAATAATGCTAACTTCCTAAGAACATCAACAAAATGATGAAAACAGTAAAATTTGGGAGAAGATTTGACTATGTATGTAGGTTTCAAGACCAGAAGTTGAGGCAAATTTCATCTAATAGCTTCTATATTTCTGAAAATTTGGGGAATTGCTTGAGGTCCTCTACTGAGAAGGAGTAGAGATAAGAAGACATAAAATGCTTGAGAAATGTAGAAAAAAATTATTGTAAGAAGGAAATGTGTACAATGACTATAATGATAGGGTAGGCCTTGTAACCATACTGAGGGCTAAGTTAAGAAAGCTGAACACACACTCACAGTGTTAGCCATTTGCCCAATAATGTAACCTTCCCTCTGAAGCACTCATCAACCCAGGTATAAAACAGAAGGGTAGCTGGATTCTTAGCTGTTGGTTAGCTATTTGTCACAGTAGAGCAATGAAAGGCAAGAGAGCAAGGGAGTTTAGGATATTAGTGTGTCATACTATGAAATCAAAATGAACAGAAATAAAACTTTCAAAAAAGGTAACACTGGAAAGGTGGAAGTCTTAATTTCTTTCCCATCAGAATACATACACACACCCACCCCTCTATCTTATTTATTCTCCCTTAATGCTTGCCTTCAGTGCACTTCTGTGGGATATGAAATATTGACAAAATTTTCAAGGTTTAAAAAAACATACATATAGAAAAAAAATGAATATGAAATCCCTAGTGGCCACATTGAAATGGAGACCTCATTTCATCCTGTCAATAAAGTTGTGTAAATTTGAAAAGCAAATGATAGCACATGAGCTTTTATGTTAGTTAACATATACCACACTTGGGTTGAGTCAATGTGTTTGTGTTAGGTTCCAAATTACCTTAACAGCAGCATTTTTGAAAAAGCAAGTGATATAATACCTTTCCCTCATGTTCTGAAACATTTCATATAAATCAGTATGGAAGCAGATTCCTTCATTCATACTGTCGCCTAAAAAACAGACAAAGGCCCCAAAGTGAAATAATTCAAAGTAACTATTTCCTCAGCAATTATAAATTGCGTGTGTTCAGCTGACGTTTGTGGCCTGAGTAGACCAAAAGTGGTACTAAAAGTGAAATTGAGGGATTTTAATGGAGAACGAGATGATTTGAAGGTTTGCATTTCTTTATTATATGAATAGTATAAGGCGTTGAATTTTCTTCTTACTTTTTCAAATAAAGAAGTAAATGTACACATATAATACCTTAATAAAAATTTGAAAAAAAAAAAAAAAAGAAGTAAATAAACGGAAACATGCCATTTCACTATATATGTTATTTTGTCAAAAGGCCAAACTCTTGGTTTGAACCATAATGACCTTATACATGATTCCCTACAAAGTGCTAGGCATACATGAAAAAACCAATGAGTATTTTCAGATTACACATACTTGAATCTGGTCACGTATAAGTTGGGTGATCATCTGTCCCAGCTTGCTTGGGACTGAGGGGCCTTGAAATTTTAATCTTAGAACTGGAACTTTTGGGCAAATCTGAAAGATTTATTCACCCTTTAAGGAGCCTGGCTAATGATGACCCTTGATGGGGGGGAAGTGTTGTCTTTACATATGTGTATTTTTAAAATTTGTAAGTAACCTCCCCCAAATCATTCACAACTGATTCTGTTGATTATTTATTTATTTCTAGCTTTATTGTGCTACTAGAGGCCCAGCGCACAAAATTCGTGCATGGGTAGGGTCCCTAGGCCTGGCCTGTGACCAGGGTCTTTTTCCTTAGCTGCCAACAGCCAGCCCTGCCCCCAACCCCGGTTCCCCATTCACCATCGGGTGATCAGAGCCTGCTGGTCAGGGAAGGGACCAAGAGATTGGCTGTTCCTACCCGCTCGCCAGCCCTGCCCCCCACTGCCAGTCACCCTCTGTATGTGGGGTGACTGGTGGGGCAGGGGCCTTGGCCTGGCAACTGCTTGCGTCTGCCGCCACCCATCCCCAGTTCCTCATTAGCCATTGGGCGATTGGGGCCTGCAGGCTGGGAGCAGCTCCTGCATTAAGCGTCTGCCCCTTGGTGGTCAGTGCGCACCATAGCAACTGGTCATTCTGCCATTCAGACGATTTGTGTATTATCCTTTTACTAGTGATTGAAATTGTGCGAGGAGACGCCCCGCCTCCCGCTGTGTGAGGAGGCACCCTGCGGGGGGCCAGGACCCATGCCTGACCCATGTAGTGCTGGCCGCCACGTTGTGTCCGCTGGGGTGGGGGTGTGCTCCGAGCCACGCGGCGGCCACTTGGAGCATGCCCCTGGCCGCCGCATTGTGTCTGCTGGGGTGGGGGCAGGCGCTCCTGTGTGTTGTGTCTCCGCTCCAGCCCGCCCCCAGCCCCAGCCTCCCCATGGCCGCTGGGGCTGGGGGTGGCACGCAGTCCCCTCCCGCCCATCTGCATGTGCAGCTCCTCCTGAGTGGTCATGATGCAGCCTCCTCCTGAGCAGTAGTGATGCCTGGCTAATTAGCATATTCCGTTTATATATATATATATATAATCATATATATATGATTATTGACATATCACATTGTGTAAGTTTAAGGTGTACAGCGTGATGATTTGATATATGTATATATTGCAAAATGATTACCACAATAATGCTAGTTAATACATCCATGACCTCACATAATTACAATTTTTTGTGTGTTTAGAACTTTTAAAATCTACTCTCTTAACAACTTTCAAATATATAATACTAGAGGCCCAGTGCACAAATTCATGCATGGGTGGGGTCCCTTGGGGTGGCCTGTGGAGATTAGGCCCCAGCTCGTGCCCCCAGTCTCACAGCCCTGCAGCCCTGCCTGGCACCCTGCCTTGACCTGGCACCGCCCCCTCACCTGCTCCACCATCCCACCTATGGGGCGATTGATCAGGGCTGGGCCCCCCGCCAGGCTCCCTCAGTGCCTAGGAGGTGGGTGGTGGGCCCAGCCGCTGCCACTGGTTGCTGTCTGCAGGGCTATAGGTTGGGGCCAGGGCCACCGCTGGTCGCCATCTGCAGGGCGATCAGCAGAGCAATCGGGCCTCCGCTCACACCCGCCTTGGCCTGGCACTGCCCGCTCACCTGCTCCAACATCCCGCCATGTTCCCGCTCTCATCAGGGCCCATTCAGGCCGGCAGTGCCTCCACTGCTGCCCGCTGCCAGCACCACGTCACCGACACCCACCATGTTCCGCATGGTCCCCTGGTGGTCAGCGCACATCATAGCGAGCGGTCAAATGACTCCCCGAGGGGACAATTTGCATATTAGGCTTTTATTATATAGGATAGTCTTGTTAACTATAGTTAGTATGCAGTAAATTACACCATCAGCACTTATTCATCTATTGACCCCTCAAGATATCTACTTGATTTTACTTGTCCCTTTAAGGCATGTTTCAAGCTAGGCATGGGTCCCATGCTGTTTATATGCTTGGCACCTCAGAATAATGCCCACATTAGGCACTTCATACATAGAGGTTTAACGGGACAGTGATTTGTCAAAAAAAAAAAAAAAAGAGAGAGAGAGAGAGAGAACTGACAGATACACCATGTAAGAAATGCCTTTCCTTTTTCCAGGTCCCTGACTCTCAGATATACATGGAAATGGAAAATTACTATAATCTCTGCTTTGTAAAATTTATCTTGGGGATAAAAATGTATGAGAAATTTTTAGCTCCATGACTGACGCACAGTTTTATGAACCAGGATGCAATAACTTAGTAATAAAAGCATTTTCTTAATCAGAGCCAGAGGTTGCTGTGTTGTTATAACAAAGCCAATTTTCATTCCTCCACCACTCTTTTGATTCCGTAGTCAATGAAATCGCTGTGTTTTCATGTATTTTTCAGTATCTAACTGAAGCATTAGACATGTAGATTTTCATAAAACCGAAACTCTTCCCTTTCATGAAATCTTTTATAAATACACCAAACTAATCAAACCAGTTAGTCTACATTCTTGGTAGAGCATTACCTGCTTCTTGACACAGGGAAGTAAAAATACATAATATATATAAAGCAGTGTTGGATCAACGGCATGTACCTTACTGTTTGCTGACATTTGAGACCAAACTCCTTTCAGCTAACATATTCTTGTTCAGCTATGCGTTAATTCCACTGATAAAATGTAAATGGGAAAAGGAGCAATACAGAAATATTAGTAGGTGGCCCTTCCTGTCGTATAAGAGTGGGAGCAGCACAAGCTGTTGCCCAAGAGAATTAGGTGTGGGCCGTCCAGGGAACAGGCGTGGTGTTTATTGCCAATGGAAGGAGAGGTTCTACTGCTGCATAGACTTGTCTGAAGAGCAGTGGAATCACAGGACAGTTTTATCACCATGTTAGTTATAGCCTCGTTTTTATAACATTGAATGCGTTTCATAGTGGCAGATGTTCTCAGATGATTGGAAATATATCAATAATAGTTGCTTATTTTAAAAACAAAAGTATACTTGCTAGTTTTTCATGCCTGCTTCCTAACAAATACACATCTTTTTTGCCCGTTTTATTTAAGAACTGTGGTGATTGTCAGGGGCAGGGGGTTGGGAAGAGGCAGAGGAGGGTATAGGGGGGATAAATGGTGATGGACAGAGACTTGACTTGGGTTGGTGAACACATAATACAGTGTACAGAGGATGTATTGTGGATTTGTGCACCTGAAACTTATTTAATTTTGTTAACCAGTGTCATCCCAATAAAGTTACTAAAAATAAAAAAAAATAAAATACAGCATTGTCAAAGTGAGGGTCCCAGGCCATGTAATTCTTGTCCTGAAATAAAACAAAAACAAAACAAAACAAAAAAAGAACTGCATTTAGAAGAAATGTCTGACTTAAGGTATCTTAACTTTGGGAATTACAGTTAAATTAACATGAATTTCTGTTGCAATTTGAAATGAGTTTAGAGAGGTTTTGATGGGTTGTGTCTACCAATTGGCTATTAGAATAATGTATTAATTTCCTATTGCTATTGTAAGAAATTAAAATCAGTGGGGGCATCAAACAACATAAATTTATCTTAAAGTCCTGAAAGGCATATATCCATGAAATACATAAGAACATGATCAGAGAAGGTTTTTTCATAATTGCTCCAAACTGAAAACACCCAATTTAGATGACAGTATATGAGTGGATGAACAAATTGTGACCCTATTCAGCAGTGTAAACTACTGATAACGTGGAACTACATGGATGAATCTTCAAACATTATGGCTGATCAAAAGAGGCAGGACAGAAAAGAGTACATTCTGTGTGCTTCCTTTTATATAAAGTTTTGGAAGAGACAAAACTAATCTATTGCCATAGAAATCAAAACTGCGCTTTCCACAGGTTGGAGGTATTGATGGGAAAGGAATGTGAGGAGAGTTTCTGGGATAATGGAGGTATTCCAGATCTTGATGATGGTGTTGGGTACAGGGGTATATGCATTTGCCACAACTCAATGCACTACATTTCTAAAAAGTGTAAATTATACTAATTTCTCCTTAATAAGCAAATAAAAATACCATACACTGAAAACACATTATTCTAATTTAATTTTAAATCATGTAAGTATATTTTATGTTTTCCATAAATTACTTGAAGTACATAAATTGATTTCTGAACAAATTTATCTTCAAGTGGTAAAATCATTGATTTTTTGTTTCTTTACACTTTCATTATTCTTTTACAATTCATATTTTATTATAAAATCACTTCATAAACACTGTCAGGTCTATGATAAGAATATCTGTAATATCTTATATCCAATTTATATTTATTTAATTTGTATGTTACTGATTGATAGATTTTATTATGTCAATTAATTTATTTATATTATTTTATATTTATAACATTTATTTTATTTATTATATATTTAGTTATATTTTATTTATATTTATATATTTATACTATACTATTTATTTTATTATTTTATTGTGTTTATTTATCATTTTATCCACATAATGTTTATTGGAATCCAAACACAATTTATTAGTATAAGAGTTGTGTAATAATTAAGAGCAAATAGTAAAGAATATCTTTAAGAAATCAAGCCTTGATCTCAGGAAGCATAGTAGAGCTCTTTAAATGCTAGTTATTTCTAGGGTTCCTCTCCTTCATTCCCTATCATTATTTCCACTCCATGCACACTTTCGAGTACAAAATTAGTTAGTTAAATTAATTTCTCTTTCCTGCCACACTCCTACCCTCTTTTTCTCCCCCACTCCCACTCTTCTTTCTTTCTTGTAGTCATATGAGAAACTGTAAGGGTGACATTGCTTTCCATTTATTTTATAGTACCTATAAAATAGGTACTGTTTCCTTCTCCATGAAATAAGGATAAAATGTACTTATCTAGTAAGGCAGTTGTGAAAAATCAATTAATATGAGTAAAACACATAGTTTCTGGCATGTAGTAAGTACTCAAATGTCTATATTATTTACTATTGCTATTATTATTATTACATTAAAAATTCTATGACAAAATAGACACATGCATACACATGTGTATGTCAATATCTGTGTATGTACATACATAACACATATATAAAATATTATCAAGGATTTTAGTTAATTTTCTTTGGTGTAGTTTTAATTTCCTTCACATGTAGAAATTCCTTATTATATTTTTCAAAATGATTGGAAGGATTTTCATTCTGCTTCACTTATTCAATTTTGTTCCATTCAACAATATTTATTGGGTTGACTATTATGTGTCAGAGACTTCTTTGTAGTATTGTAAATCAGGCAATAAATGGTATTAATATATCCTTGCTTTTGTGGGGTTTAGAGATTAGCAGTGAGTATAAATATTGAACAAGAGATTACAGGTTAGATTAATGTTATATCTGGGAAATGCGTGGTACTTTGGGAAGGTAAAACTGTCATCTGTTCATTTATTAGTTTCCAGGCAATGCAAAATGTGAGTTACTTAATTCGTTTTCATAAAAGTTTTTCAAACTATATATCCTAAACAAGCATACTTTTGCACTTCTTGCCTAAGCTATTTTAAAAACAAAACCTTTTGAGCAGTGGACTTATCCTGGTATTCAGACATTTAATTGCTTGTAAAAAGAGTACAAAGGTTTTGAACCAAGTTATTCACAAAATCAGAATGTACAGAGTTAGTGGAAAAATTTAGGCATAAATTCCTCATCACTAAATAATACTCTGGAAGGATCAGTGCACCTAGTGAATGACTAAGCGAATTTAGCAAGCATAATAACTAAGTAAATTTAGCAAGTTTTATTTGGAATGTAAAATCCTGAAATACATATTTTTTTATTTTAAATTTACCACAAATTAATTTTATAGCCATTGGCAAGTCATATTTTGTCTCCTTTATGAAGATTTTGCTCTTTTAAAAAGAAAATAATTAGAAGGAAGTAAAATTGTCTATTTTAGAGTCTACAAACTGCAACTATTTTAAATGAAAGTAGATAATAAGCATGAAAATAATATGAAATTTTATGAATTTCAGTTTTATTTGATATTTTAAATGGTTCTACTGCCAAATATTGCAGAAATAAACAGCATTAAGTGTAACATATATTGCTTTCTTTAAAGGAACTATAATACTTTTCAAGGCAGAGACTGTCTTATTGATCCATTTAACTTAAAAGTAATAAATATCTTTGCAAGGAATGAAGTTATTTTATTTACAACTGATTGAATAGGCAATGAAGGATTTCCCCCCAATACATTTATCAATATAACTATGCATATATTCATCTATAGATCCAGGGTGCCAGCTTCGCATTTTGACTTTTTTTGCAAGGTTGACAATCATCCTATATAATAAAAGCCTAATATGCTGAGTGTCCGGTCGACCGGTCAGCTATTCAACCAATCAAAGCGTAATATGCTAATGATATGCTAAGGCTGCTCAACCACTCGCTATGACATGCACTGACCATCAGGGGCAGACACTCTGACCAGTAGGTTAGCTTGCTGCTGGGGTCCGGCTGATGACTGAGCAAGATGGGCCGGACATGCCCTGGAGCCCTCCTGCAGTCCCTCCTCAGCTAGCAAACCTCCCACGTCCCTCCCCAGCCCCAATCGTGCACTGGTGGGGTCCCTTGGCCTG
The DNA here is from genome assembly GCF_963455305.1 of Plecotus auritus. Classification (NCBI taxonomy): domain Eukaryota; kingdom Metazoa; phylum Chordata; class Mammalia; order Chiroptera; family Vespertilionidae; genus Plecotus; species Plecotus auritus. The sequence goes on along the minus strand of NC_137777.1, from coordinate 26,734,902 downwards.
GCCTGCGCCCTCTCGCAATTCAAGACTCTTCGGCGGATGTCAGAGAGCTGGTTTTGGCCCAATCCTCCAGGCCAGGCCGAGGGACCCCAGTGGTGAATTCATGCACCAGACCTCTAGTTCTTTTAATAAGCCTTTTTTAAGCATCTGCCATGTGCAATTAGACTAGGTGTAATGAGAGACAAAGATGAACAAAATTGGTCCCTGGCTTCAAACATTTCATGATTATTATCTAAAGATCATTTTCTAAAGAGCATAAGTTATATTAGTCTTTTTTTTTTTTTCTCAAAGGCATTTGAATTTCATGGCCTAGAGCTCTTAGTTCATGCATTTGGAATTATCATAGAATATAGCATGAGTCAAATATTTCTTCAAATAATTTTTAATCTTTACATTGAAATTATTTTATAGTTGAAATTTCAGAATTTGAATTTTATTACTGTCATCATTCTAAAATGTTTTATTAAAGTCTTTGTCTTAATTTTTTTCTTACTCTCACTCTCTTTGCCACATCAAGTATATAAATACAGTTATAATTTCCTATTATTTAATAATAAACTGACAACCCCTTCTCTTCTTTATAGTGTATTCTTACTATGTGTATGTTCAGTGCACACACACTGTTATATATTTCAACATCAAACATGAGGCTGCTTTTGTATGCAGAACACAGAGAAGCACAAAGATGAGTAAGAGGAGAGAGAGATGAGAGACAACAGATGACAGACAAGAGACAAGAGACAGAGAATGAATTAGATTTGCCGAGAATCTAAAATAGCTGGAAAATAACACACCTTTGGAAGCTAATGAACTTTACTACACAGTGGTTTTAAGCTTTCACTCATTAACTCCACCTTATAGACAAGTCCTCTTCCCTAGCAAATTATGGCACTGAATAATGGCACCAAAATGAGGTAAGTGGCAACTAAACAGAAAGTTAAATAGATAGATAGATAGATAGATAGATAGATAGATAGATATAGATAGATAGATAGATAGATAGATAGATAGATAGATAGATAGTAATAATAAAATTCAGACACCAAAATTCTGGAAGCAAAGACATCTAGATCAGTAAACATTTCCAAACACCTTAAAAGTCCACTAGGCTTTATTTTCTAATACAAGACCATAATTCATATTCATAATAACAACTTTAACTATAAAAAAGTTTTTATATTTTATATGTTCTTTTAAAGAAGGAATGCAATTGTAATAATTCAGTGAATATATTTTTCTTCCCAAAAAGTTAACATTGTTTAAGAATTTGATCACTGAATAGGGAAAATTCCATCAATTTAGACAGACTTCTGTGAAATACTTTGTTTCCTAGTAACTGTAAATGACAGTCACTTTTCCTGGGGTCTAATCCTATGCGTTTCTTTCTTTCTGGATCCTGTCTATTTAGTTGTTTCCTCCTGTTAATAAGATTTCCTTAAATAAGGCTCTGTTCTAAGTGTCAATAATCAGAAAGATTTGCCTTCACTGTGTATTGGGGAATTGCTTTGTTCACCATACTTTGTCATTGTAAATGACAAAGTCTTTAGAAGTTCTTACCATACATACTGCATTTTCAAAATTACTTCACAGTCAAGAATATGAGTAGATCATATGATCTCCCATTTGCAATGTGCAATTTCAATTACTCACTTGAGGCTCTTTGGTTAATTCATCCAATTTCTCTGAATAACTATAACATTTCTTGGCTATTGATACCATCAGTTCTTCTGGAATCCTGAAATTTAAAAGCACAAGATGTATAAATCTTTAAATATATTATCTACTGTCTGCCTTCCCCCATTATAATTCTTTAAGCATGATTACAATTTGGTTTTCAATCCATATTTGGTGGTTTATTGTTTAGGGCTTTACTAAATTTCTTTTTCCCTTTTTATTTTGTGTTTTCTTTCAGGTCATTCTAATTCATTCCTCTTTCTTCTGTTAACCCCAATTTTCCTTCACTATAAATACAGTTTGGGTGGGATGCCCATCAGATTCCCTATTCTTCCTAACTAAGAGGTGAATAAAGCCTTAAAGACTGAGGTCTAAATGAGCATAAATGAGTCATATAGGAATGTGGAGGAGATTCTAGATTTTATACTATCCACCAGAAAAAGGATTGGTAATGAAATATTATTTCTTCATGTGCTAAAATTAGGGGATCATCTTCTAGTTATTCTCATTCTCTTCTAGAGCAAATGGCTTCCTCCGTGTGAGAAAGAAAGATGTCTGTGACAGCTGCAGTTTCCATCACCTTTATTATTTACAATTGCAGAGGAAGACTCCATACAGAATCTCTTCCATTATCTATATATATAAAAGCCTAAGAGAAAAAATGACCAGTTGACCCACTGCTATGATGTGCACTGACCACCAGGGGACAGATGCTCAATGAAGGAGCTGCCCCCTGGTGGTCAGTGCGTTCCCACAGCCAACCTCCTGTGGGCGGCCAACCTCCCGCGGTCCCTCCTGCCTGCTGGCTGGCCCCAATCGGCCCTGGACAAGATGGCCCCGATCAACCCTGATCGCTTGCCAGGCTGAGGGACCCCACCCATGCACAAATTTGTGCACCGGGCCTCTAGTGCATATATAAAACCTTTTAAAACGTGATTGGCCTTGTGCTTGAGTCCCATGATCATTCTGGAACCAATCACAGTGTTTGGGGGAAAGACATTTTTTTCTGATTGGCCAGCCTAGAGGGAGCCCCATCCATGGAAGGAGAGAGGCAGAGTAACATGTTTGCCAGCCCCCTCACAACTATATGAAAGAAGAAATTGTTGAGCAAATAGGTAATGTCCATTATAGGGAGTATTTCAGGGCACTATTTTAGTACAAACCTGGCTTTACTTGTAATATTAAATACATTAAAAAGTTCTATATTGTGTCAAATGTCCATCACTTAGACCTGTAACTGCATAATAAATGTCTTTCTTTTCTAAATGGAACTTGGTAAATTGTCACCCTGCTTGTAGATTGACTTTAAAAAAATATACATACATTTGTTCACAGTGCCTAGCAACTCAAGTAACAACACATAAACAAGGAACATGAAAAATCATGATCACATAAGAGCAGAGTCATTTTAACAGTAGTGAAATCTATTTTAAATCCATTAGCAAAGCTTCACTAGGTACCGGTAATGAGTTTTAAAGCACCTAGGTCAGAAACACCAAACTAGCTGCTCGTTCACCACACTAAATTCATTAATCATTTAAGTCGCCTGCAAAACTGGTCTGTTAAAATGGACCAAGCACGTAGTGGAGGAGACTCTGATCCGTGAAATTTTCAGACATGAGGACCACACAGATGTTAACCATCAAAGACAGCTTTGCTAAAAAACTGAAGATCATCGATACTATAAAGAAGAAAAGATTAGGAAAAATGACTGAATAATTCTAGTCAGACAAATGTTTTTCCACTTCAGGTACAAGGCAAAACGGCCAGATGCTCAGCATAGAACTTCACTAGCAGCTCTTCTCTGCCCTTTAAATCTGATTTGCTGGTTTCGCTGATGCATCTCACCATTCAGTACATCACAGTTACCCTTTCCTCTGCACACTCACTTCTTACAGAGAGTGGGCATCTGGGTTATACCTGCACGCTTCACCTGTCACCTGTTGATATAAATGCTTACTGAGTCCAGTCTGTTTGTTCCCAAACCTGTTTTTACCAGTTCATTTATTACTGTAATAAAATAAAGAAATATTAATGAACTGAGGTACATAACAAAAGTTTACTGTGAAAATCAAGTTAAATCCCTTGTAAAATCTTGACCAATACAATTTTGTGTACTGTATAATTAGGTAGGAGCACCATTGTTAAAGTGATTGATGGTGATCTTGTTAGCCACCTCAGATGTATTCTCCTCCATGACCCACCTTGGATATCTCTGGTGCCCCCTCAAATTTACTGTTATGTCTCCTTTCTCATCTTCTATTCTTCAGGAGGTTGAACTAGAAGCACTTATTCATCAGTGGGATCTCTTGCTCTCCGGCTTCTACTGGTTCCAGCCAGTGAGAATCCCTGGCAGGAAACCAAAGGGAGGGAACTATTGAGTATTTATTGTCCCAGTTCCTTCCCTGTGGGATCACATGGGACATGCTGCATCCCTTACATTCTTTCCCTTGTCACTCTGGCTTCTGGTAACCACACTCTGTCTTTCCGTTCAGGGCCACAGGTATTAACAGTATTCAGTTGCTGTCAGCCTTAGTGTATTACATTTTCCCTGTGCTTCCCCCTACTTTGCCCACATTTTGGTTCATAGCCCCTTTTGAGAACTCACCTTCTGTATTTTCTGTGTGCCAGCTGTTTCCTGCCAGCACCCTGACTAACATGCTGGAGAAATAAAGAGTGTGGGTGCTAGCATGAGAGTCCCAGATGCAAATCTTGACTCCATCATTTTCCATGCTAAGGGGAGAAAGATGAGTATCTCTGGTACTTTTTAAAATTTTAATTTATTCTTTATAAAAATTTGGATAATAATAAATTCTACATGATAGGCACACAATCTGCTTCTACAGCCCCAGGGAGAATCAATTATTTATAGCTTTTTGTTTAACGAAGTGCCTGGCATATACTTAATGCTTATTATGTTTTGGAAAATGAATAAATTGTTTTATGAATGAAAGACAATATTTTCTCATACAGACTCACTTCCTGGTAAATTTGGCAGTCACTAATCAGATAAGTTCTCAGTAGCCTTTAGGAAGATTATTTCTTCAGTGAGAACCAGATTAGCTCCATCTGAAAAACTTTCACTAGTGTCTCATCCCATTGCTTCCCACACACTCTAAAAGCCCCCATGCAAACTCAAATTGAGCTGAAATAAAAGGTCATAAAAATGAGATATGAAGATATGCATTATTTTGGCCTCAGAGTCATGTGGGCAGGGATTCAAAAACGATCTAACTTCCTAGTCAATTAGACTAATGATAAAATGGCACATTTGCTAATTATCCTGGTGCGCTCCGTACTGACATTTCACATTTGCTATGTAACACTTACATAACCTCATATCGCACTTACTGTACACCAGGCTTGTTCTAGACCTATCACCCTCCAATGTAGTTATCCTTTCATTATCCCCAGAGTCATAGAAGCATCAAACAGACTGTCCAACCTATGAGGGAAGACGAGGAGTGAGGGGGTTAGAGATTAACCAAAGGACTTGTATGCATGCTTATGAGCATAACCAAAGTACATAGATGGGGGTGGGAGGAAAGGTGAGGGGTGAGAGCATGTGCTGGGGGGTGGGGGCGGCCAGGGAGAGGTCAATGGAGGAAAAGGAGATTTATGTAATACTTTAAACAATAAAGAATTTAAAAAAATTTGTAGGAAAAAAAAAAAGAATTCAGGCTTCCCATCCAGGGTTGCAGGAAGCCTTAAAGAAATGGCCATTGACTTAAGAGGTGGGGTGGGGCAGGCACAGAGCAAGGAAGCAGAGGAATACATCAAGTTTGAGAATTCTTCCCATCAAAGAACTTTTTGTGTGGTTGCTGGCACATGGGACCGAAAGTGAGATCAGAAGCCTACTAATTTTCGAAGGGATTGCACTGCTAAAGAAACTATAACCCTGGTTAAAAAAATTCTTTGACTGTATGAGGCCTACTAGTAAAACACTCCATAGGGCCCAAGCTTTTGAGGAAAAGAATCAGGCTTCAAAAGCTGTTCAACCCCCTAAAGAAGCCACAGTGTGTAATACCACATCAGATATGGCCAAGGAGAAGAGTGAAAATGGCTGGTGGCCTTGTCAAATTGCCAGGTATGATGAATGTGTCAATTTAACAGCAATATATTACTTTAAATGACAAAAAAGCCTTGTTCACCTCAAAAACATCAACTTGATGAAAAAAAAGACAGTAAGGTCACCGTGGACATTATAACAATTTAAAGCACCTCATGGCAGGTGCTTCTTGGAAAACTACTATTGCTAATTCCCCATTCAGAAACTGTCTAGTAATTGTCCACTCAGGGAAACTGAAATTTCTGTAAATATGCAAGTGATACTGGCACAACAGGATTGATTTCTAGCCAGTAGTTATATCCCCATGGTCTTACCCAAGTTTGGTTTCGGTAAACACAGCCTTGCTTATTGGATTGAGGTATTCAGAGCAGTGTGCAAGGAGGTACAGTGCAAAGGAGAAATATCTCCTGCATTTCTCTACTCCCAGTCTTACTTAAATGCCTGGTAGACACATTATTTTATATTGAAATAAACACATTATACAGGGTATCCCCCCTAAATGTGCTAAATGTATACACTACTAAAAGCTGATGACTCGATTGATATTTCTTTCTTTTCTGTTTTAACCTATTGGAATTAATAATTATTCAAAGTGTATATACATTTTTTGGGACACTCTATATTATAGATTAGATTGTGACATTTAGATGAATTTTTGAGATGAGATGTGGAACTAATATATTTATTTTTGCAGCATTGACGTACTTCAGCTGCCCTGGAATGAATCACTTGGCAGGAACCAGTTTGTGAGTCTAAGTAAACTGAGAAACTTGGAGAGGGAACAGAAGGAAAAAAAGGGTGTGGGAAGCATCTTACAATCTAACAAGATGGGTATTTCCATCTCTTGATATTTATATCTAAAATCCCACTATTCTTCGGCCACTGGATAGAAGAACAAAATTTAGGCTTGGGGTGTCTAAGGATAAATGTTCCAAGTAGTTGTGATGTCTCCTGGGCAGAACAAAGGGGAGTGATGGGTCACTACACCCTTTACCCCTTTTTATTTCCTTCCCTTCCTCCCATTCAACTCTTCAATTCAATTCAAATGAAGATAATTCAAAATGCTATGGCTCCATACAAAGCTGTATCTACTTCTAGACAGATGGATAGAAGGAAGAAAAGAAGGAAGGAAGGAAGGAAGGAAGGAAGGAAGGAAGGAAGGAAGGAAGGAAGGAAAGAAGGAAGGATTTTATTCTTAAATAAAAATTCTTGAACTTGTTACTCACCCCCTCCATCTCACCCATTCTTCTGCCAATGTGGTAGACAAAAGACCAAGACCAAGCTACTTGGAGATAACAAAAGGCAATTATGTCATAGTTAACAGGGCACACTGTATTTTCCCTGGAGTTAGTAAAATGGAAGAATGAGGATCTGGGCTTGCAGGTGACCATGTTTCCTATCATGGGATGAGAGTCTGTAGAAAGTAACCAAATAAAGGCAACCCAGAGAAAGCAGAGCCCTTTCAGCCCTGGGTCCAGCTGAGCCACAACACAGCTGTGGCCCTATGATTCCCAGTTTCCTTCACTGCTTCGGTTAGTCTGAGTTAAATTTCTGTTTCCTGCAGTTCAAAGGCTCTGGGCTGCAGCAGTACTGTAGGAGAGCGAGGAGGCCAGAACTGGCAGGGCAGGGGAATAGGAAAGTGCAGTAACCGTTACTTGTGCAAATGACCTTTTTCCTGATTGAGCTGATTGTGATGGAAATTAAAATTCTGAGTCATGCCCAGGAGGTTTAATTAAAATTTAAATAGACTTACAAAAAAAACTTACTGGTAATTTTTTTGGAGGAAAAAATATAATATCATAATTATAATAAATCAT